>NC_064871.1:25752429-26364572 GCF_943734695.1 Anopheles maculipalpis | reverse complement strand
ACCTTAATCATTATGTTTGTCTACTTCGGTTCTGTAGGTAACTGAAGTGTTAATCCCTAATCTTGAGGATTTGTTGTAGTGGTCCTTAGTGCCTAATTAAATTTCTTGAGTGGATGAGCCAGATAAAGAAAAGCGTTGAAACACTGTTGGGACTGATGTTTTTATGAACTCTCAATGGAAGCATTTTGAATGCTCGAAATTTTTACTTTCTTATTCTTATTTTGCTATGCAACCTCAAGAAATTACCAGTTTCCTGGACTTAGTTTATTCGTAGCAGGATAGTCAGTCTCACGTACGGTGAAACCGTTCTTGAAAATACAAAAATTACATTAAATTAATTATTTTAGATTTGGAATGGAAGCAAGTACATGCTAAATTTTCAAAAATTTTATTAAAAATGTTTTGGATCTGTTTATTCAATTTTTTTGTTTACTTCTTTAAAAACTTCTTCAACAAGTTAGAAAACCCTGCATGATCATTTGATCGACGATATCCACAGCTTGACAGTTGTCGATTGTGCGAATTTACTGTCCCGGACAGGAGGAAGGCGAAACGAGACAAGTCGAGGTCGTAATTTGCTCACAGTAATCGAACCAACCGAAAGGTCTGTACTTGCCGTTTGTCGCTGATAGAAATCACACTTTACTCACACCTCCTTCGAGTGCAGCGTGTGTTGACAGTTTTGCCAATGTGTTGTCGACCCACCGCGTAGCATCGATTTAAATGTTAATAAAACCCACACGGCACACAACGTGTAGGAGAAGGAGATTGGCAGATTGGCAACCTTATGCGTTATGGAAACGGGTCAAGGTAAAATACAACTGGCAATAGAGAAAAAGAAAAATGGTTCAAATATGCTAAATGGGAGAAAATTTAAAAAAAAATATTTGAAAATTCTTAATAGTAGTTTAAACTTTTAAGAACAGCTCCTGTCCAACATACATACATCACTAAAGGGACAAACTCCGTACAAAAAACGTATTCATTTCACCGGCTGGAAAACCTTGAACGCAAATGCACATCACATTCCGCACGTAAAGTTTCAATGTCGGCCAAGGCATTACCGTATCGATGCAACCAATTAGCAAGTGACGAAATAGTGGACGACCGTTGTGACTAAATACAACAAACACTTATCTCACTGCTGCCCACACTGTGTTTCCCGCCGTCGCACACGGCTTTGTGGTGGCAAAAAATGCCGCCCGCAGTTGCGTGCAAATTTCTCGACCCATTCGTTAATATCAGAATACTCGTGGGGCATGGGGGAGGGGGCGAGGAGCTGCGTACCAAAGACATGCCACCGCGGGGCGCATTGCATTCCTCTTTCCAGCTGTTTTCAATTAGAATGTCACATACGAGTCTAACAGTCCGCCGAGATCAATTGCTATAAGCGAACGAGGGAATTAAATTGAAGTTAATGGTTTATGTAAAACACTGCAGTACTGCGGGCGCGGCTTTGTAAAATGTGAAGGAATCATTTGGTGTAACATTTTACTTGATGGTTGCAAAAATAAGAACAAGGAAGAAACGTTTTAGCAGGGAAAAGTTGAAAACACTTGATCTAGAAGGGAATATATCTTTGAAATCTATCAAGCCCTAGGGAGGCTCGGAGCTGCGAACTTCGGAGAACATCTTCAATGTGTTAATCCAGATCTTAGCATATGATGAGAGGCATAGTAAATTTGGCAAAGGCTAATAGAAAAATCGAGCAAGCGGCACAAAATCTTATGCTGCAGATCAAGGACGCTCCTGACAATCTAGCGCATCTAGGTCATTTTAAGTAGTTAGTTCAAGCTTTAAATTATCCTAAATAGTAATACTTATAGTTATTATACTAAAACAAATTAACAAATGAAAGTAATATCAATAACATCGGACACTACAAACAGTCCACATTTGTATAATTTGCGTTTGTTTTCTCCTGGGTTAAACCATTCCAGCTAATGTCGGGCTAGGTGGCGTGATGAGGTAAGCATATAACAGAACACACAGAACAGCACGCTCGAACAGGGTCAATTATTATCGCTCTCTGTCGGCTTGAATCAAGAATGAGTAATCATTACTCAAGTGAACGCGCGATTGCACTTTTCCCGCTCATCGGAAACATAAACAATGCATGAACAAATCTTACCATCGATCAATCTTTGACTTTGAACAGGTTAGAAGAATGTAAATTAAATAAAAATAAAAATTATAACAAAGCCAAAATATTTAAAAAAAAGTATTCTTGTTTTAGAAAGTGTCGAGATAGTCCGTTGATAAAGCTAAAATAAATCACAATTTTCTACCAAGAAGTGCAAAAATGATAAGCCCGGCAAACACTGCACCCAAGAACTGGCGTGGAGCACAACGGTGGCATGACAAATGTGCATCCATGCAGCAACTGCTAGGATTAGAACATCGATAAGCCGGTTCATGGTGAGGTGAAATCACCATCGAACCGGCTACGATATGATCGTTAAAAACATAACGCTTTGCGTGAGGCGTAATTTATTTCGCGTGCGACCTCTTCGATGCGGGTCTGGGTATACAATAAGGCCAGCTATAACTCCGACCGTGCAGTAGCAACTCGTACCTCTATCGACCTTCTTCTTTTTTTTAACCATTAAGCTTTCTTTTAGCGAAACACTTTTAATGCGAAACGCACACACATTCTTGGGGAAAGAAGCAGATATTTCCGGTATGAAAACACTGTCCCCACCCGTCCAATTACAGCAAAGCAGCAGCCGATTGATGCATGATAAATGGCTCCAAACGCGTGATGGTACGAACGGCACGACTAAACGGCGTACTGATTTACGAGAAACACCGCCATCGATAGCCGATCGCGGATGGCAATAAATTAAGCGTAACTGCCCGGGTGATTAGCGATTTTTTACTTTGATGCATGTAGTTTGTTTTGATAAGATTTACGATAGAAAATGTCTATAAATCGAAACTCACAAAAAAAAGGTTAATATCGATCGAAGTGTTTTGCCAATTTTTAAGCAGCAGCTTGAGAAATCCTCTTACGATCGTTCGAGGAGATTTTGTTTCAAACACTTTTCTACCATTTTCCCACCACATCAACACAGAAAGTGTATCATTTTCTTTGAGTAACGTTATATGTGCTGACCGCCCGGCCCGACACTGGCCGGTGCCCATTTGTCTGTAATTTAATCTTAAATCCAATTTAATCATCCTTCCCCTTCCGCGATAAAACGCTTCGACAGACATGTCGCGCTCCGACAATGATTCATGCACTTGTGCTGACATGCGAACGTCTCATGCGGTCAAAGTCACACAAAAAAAAAAAAAAAAACACGATCGAATGCAATCGTGAAAACTAACACGAGAAAACCATTCAGCGGCGACACCATTCAACTTGCGGTGTCCGATATTTTGTTTCTCAGTTTGTTCAATTCGTGTACTTTTTTTTTTTTGGCCGAAGACAAGCGTCGAAAGGAAGGTGGTTGTGGTTTTAAATATGACACGTAAATAAATAATAAAAAACTGACGACTGACGCTTTAATTGCCCATATTGGTTGTCACTTTTTGACGGTTTGGCTTTCAAAGTCATACCCTATCATCCTACGCACGATTCACGCGAACACACGCGCCTTATTTATAGATCAGATAGATCGTTACGTTCGGTACGGAGCTCATGCAGTGTACAACACACCACTGTCAACAACAACATTACATTGAGCATAAACAATTGCTACCGATTTCGGTTTAAAATAAAGCAGAATTATTAATAAGGGTTTAATTTTTCAACCAGATTCATTTTATTGTTTAATAATTCAAAACATGCATAAAGCTGTTCCGATTCTACGTCTCACATTGTTTATCAATAATCTTATCGGCAATATTTAAATAAACTTGAGTGTAAAAGTAGTTACACACTCAACCCAAATACGAGTACGCAGCCATCGTGTGACGATCTTCATGCTCAGTGCTCAGTCCATTTCCACCATCCCCAATTTCAATCTGCAAATAGTTGCCCTCGCACAACAAATGCGATTGGCGTCATTTGTTTTTGCCACCGCGCCACCGTTCAAAATAATCGACACGATTCCATCAATAATGACGCCCTTATCGGACGGTCCGCCAAAGCACACATTGTTTGCCCTTCCACGACACGAACACAACAGGCTTGAATGTGTGGCGTGCTGTTTTTTTAAATATATTTTACTTTGCCGTTGTGTGTCTTCGATTTGCCAGCATCCAAACGCGTGCAGCCGACAAAGACTTTTGGGCCGGTGGCCGTGAAATATGTTTGAAGGAAGTAAAATAGGAAAATAAAGACACACACACACACACACTAGCGAAACGTCACAGGCAGAATATTAATGAGCAGCGGCTTCAAATGATAAGCGTACCACTGTTGAAATGTGAGACAACGGTTGAATTATAAGGCTACCCATTGGAAGTAAAATGCAAAGCTGACTGGGCTGAAATCTTATCCGCTCCGTAATAATGGACTGGAATTTGGATGTTGAGAGGCTAAAAATAATAAACTGACAAATGCAATCATTCAGATGACGTGAAAAGTTACGGTTGAATTCCATTTCAAAACAGAAACCAAAATCATTAAAAGAGTGGAAGTGGAAGGAGCTTTTGCAAAGGAATTTTTAAAGTCCTGTAAGTCAATTAGTTCCAACCATAAAACGCAGACTTTATGGTCTTTTCAAATCCAAACTTCAACTTATAATCTGATTTGTTGATCCTGCAAATATGACCGATAATTACATACTTCCTCGATAGCACAATAAACCCATCAAATCATGCCCTTCCACCGTTCTATGCACCCAATATGAGACACAAGCCTTGACTCGCGCACAGTGTGCGGGGCATACCGAGCGCGAGTTTAACGTAGCCATAAATTTCCACGTTTCTTAGATGTCATTTTTGTAATGAGATTTTTGCATCATCGTGCACCATGAGGCTTATGCGTGGATTTATCCGTGCCAATGCACTTACTCACGGCTGCCGACCATCGACAAAGGGGATTGTCTTAGCGATTACTTTATTTTTTTTTACAGACAGAAACGGGACGAAACCGTTTGTTCGGTTCAATAAGATACCAATTTCTTCAACCATTTTCCTCTTAGTAATACGAACACAAGCGCACCACAAGTGGCGGCCAGCAGCACAATGAAATGATTTCCCCTCTGACGACCGAACAATCTCAAACGCTTCGATCCTGATTCGATACATATTGATCCGAACGTGGTTAGAGCTCGTTAAAAAATAAATTAAACCACGCGTCGCGACAATGTTACCCCGAACAATGTAAATAATCTACGTGAAGCAATATTGCACTGAGCATTTTGATGCATTTTGATGCATTTTGCCTTCACGTGATGGGATGGGTGAGCATCCATGGACGGTTATTACTTGCTGAGATCATCACAATTAAGTGCAAGAGGGTAATGATTCTCGGGCATAATTGAGCGAGTGGAAGCGGCACGAACAATTAAACGAGATGAATGACAGATTTTATCTACACCAACACACTTTGCTGATAATTTATTGAGAATGTTTCAGCAATACGGCCAGGCCTTTGCAAAGGAATAAAAAAATGATAATGTTTTATGCATTCGAATGGCTTGTATGGGTTCTAATCGGATAGATTCGTTTAAAACTTGTGACAATGTGTTTTCTTCGAAATAGTAGATGTTACAGTAAGATTTTGATGAGCGATTATTAAGCATCGTCGTTATCTTTCTGTATATTTTTGAAGTATTGTAAAGTAAAAATTAAATAATGAGACATTATATGCATTATATTTCTTAAACAAATATTTTTTGTCGTTTCGTTGATGAAATAAATGAATGTTTCGTTTGTAAGAAATTTTTACTAAATGAAGTTCTTCTTTCAACTCATTCTCGATCGATACAGACATGTTAAAATCATTCATACAAAATTTGTTATGTATAGCCGATCAGTTCCCGCGTCGATCAGGGGCGGTTCCGGTGGTATTTGCGACTGCGGTGCCGATCTTTATACAGCAGGACCGGGATTCAAATCTCATTCGGACCGTCCTCCCCGTAGTTAGGACTGACTAGACAAATGTGTGGTTCCAGCATGTATAGTAAACCATTAGAGATGGAAGGCGTGACCTACAATTGGTCGTTAAGCCAAGAAGAAGAAGCCGATCAGGAAAAACACACGGTGAGTCAGCCCTCCCAGTTTCAAATGCACGTTTTTGTTATCTGTCGATTCAAATGTGTGGCCTGATGCGATCGTGTGGCATTATTTCAAAAGAAGATGAACAGAACATAACAAATTCGAGCTTATTTTATGGTGCCTTTCGGAAGCTATTATTAGCAAACGAAACGAGCAAAATATTCCCTAATCAGTCAAGTTCACTGCTATTATTGATAGTGTGGCATATCACGGAATGAGCGATTGTAATAATTTGCTTGCAACAATTTGTGTAATGTCGAGTCCTAGAATTGAAAATTATACAAAAAACTTTGTATTGATTTACGCATTTACTTTGGTACTTATTAAATAATTATTTCTGCGGTTTCGTGTGTACCACGTTCAAGATGTCTAGGCCAGTCTTTTTTACTCGTAGCTTGATAGTCAGTCCAGTGTACAGGGAGTCGGCCTGGACGGGATTCGTTGACCGATCCTTCCGAGACCTAACCATGCCAATTGTGATTACTGATTTCTTTGAGACTGAGATCTCCGGAGGTTCATGACATGTTATTTTTGTAAATAAGGTGAGAAGTAAACTCCTATCTTACTAAACGAATGGGCCTTTAGAAAACCTCATACTAGGAAAAAATTGTCCCATGTACAATGAGATACATCATAAACAGTAAAGCTCTGTTTATCATTTTTTGAATAATGCAATATTCAGAACCCTTTTTAAAAGTACGATTGCAAAAGAAAATCTAATCAAAAGCTTAAGATTTTGGTTTGTCTGTCTCGTAGTTTTGAAAAATTCATCATCGTTCTTGAACGAATGCACGCAAACGACTCGAACCGTCTTCTAAACAAACATCTTCTAAAAGCTGCTACATAATTACCACCGGGAGTCGTAAGCAACATCCGACCGACCACCAACTATGCTGGGGTGTCGACAAACAAACAAACAACCACCATTTCTAGTAAACAGTGTAGTAATTTATACGCTTGGAGTTGATCTTTGATTTTACAGGTGAAAATCTAAGAACGAACGACGACTCTATGTTGGGCACAAAAATCGAAAGCATTTTAAGTAAACAATCAATATCTATTTATTGGCAGATAAATCAAATCCACAACATTATGCTCTCGGTAACGCCTTACAAACGGCAGAACCGGTTGCTTAAGGATTTATGCTTATTATCACATCAAACCGGTTGTGAACATTTTTGGACAGTTCCATCAGACATGTTAATCTGTGGCGATACGTGGGTTTGTTTTGCTCGGCTGGAAGAAATGGATACCCCACAACCTACTCTAAAATCCAACCCCAAATCGAGGGACGAAAAAGTTATCAATATCGATTTGTCTACTCAAGTTGGTGCTGCTGTTGCTCTCGTTCATCGGATCGGCATCGGCCGATCAGTTGCGGATCGCGCGGATGATTGACGCATTCATCATCATCGCACACTGTGATTGTGTAAATTGTGTCGTTGTTTGTTTTTCCTTACATGACGAGCGGCTTTTTTCTGTGTTATTTCACTTCCACGGAAAATGATTCACCGGATCCGTGCGTATAGCGGGTGGACGAAAAAAAATACTCCCGTTGGAGTTGCTGAATGGCGGAATCGTGGATTGATGGTGGCTCAAACAGTACGGTGAGATGATTTGGCAATAAAACACATTCGCGATCAGCTGAAACCACTTTTCCTACAAGCGCTCGGCCACGAGACAAACGCACACACACACACAGCGCATACGCGTTTTTTTATTATTTTGGAACTGCCGCGGCACGTAAAACAGCTGATTTTGCACACACACACACTGTATTGAACAGATCCGGTTTGAACACTGATTTGGTTTCACTCTATCTCTTTTCTGTTGTTTCTTCGTTTGCGATTAGCTTTCTCCCTTCGTTGGTTACCACCACGCGTCTAACACACAGGTGACTAGATCGATTAGATGAGCGAGCGGTTCCTCACTTTCACCTGTGGCTCACTACTTTCGTCTCACTATTTGTGGTTGCTGCTGCTGCAATAGCGGGTGCGCAAAACTCACGCGCTTTTTATCACAACTGCACCCACATACACATACACACACACACTTGCACACAGGAATGGAAAACTGTAGGACACACGAATGACGTCACACACTGCCCAAAACCGGACAGACTGGTTAATCCACTTAACCAAGTAACACACAATACGACGGACAACTGTTTTCCACAACGATGCCAACCTCTATGGAAATATAGTAGCGTAGTGCCTTCAGCCCTTGGTGGCTTTTCTTTTCTTCTCACTATCAGCACCCGCTGGCGCACACACAGCTTCTTCTCTCACTCTCACTCTCCCTCTCTCTCTCTCTCATTCACATTTGCACAACGACACTACCCAGCGGGGACGGAGGATTTGTGCGTCGATCGATACGATCGTGTAGCTCAATGCAAAACTCTGCCTTACTATTATTGCAAACCTCGTTATGCTTCACTTCTCACTGTGCCCGTCCCGTGTAGCTGTGTGTTGGGTTGGTGACGCATTCATAACTTCAGCCTATATTGATCCATCCATCCATGGAACTCGATCTGCATTATCAACTTTTTTTTTTGTATTCCTCAGCGCCGAACTCATCAAATCACCCACGCAACAAATGACTGTCGACGCAAGACGCACAGATTTGCCGATTTTTTTTTTTCACACACATACACTTACGCAAAAAAGACACCTACAAAGGAAAATTACTTTACTTCAGAAACAAGCGATCGAAACACCAAACAATAGTTCTTCACAAACGGACAAACGCGGGGATTTCCCTGTGCTCAAGTTCACACTTCGGACGATAAGTTTTTCCTCCGTACGCGACACGCGATAGCAATGGAATGAGTGACGACGGGTGAAACAACAGCTCGCATATCATGTGTGTAATCCGCAGCTTTCTTTGTCGCCAAAACGGAGACCCACCACAAACACATTCGCGCCGGTAGTAAGCAAAGCCTTCCCAGCCGGTCGCACACGCATACAGCTGTGGGGAACCGTACCGAATACAGTGCTGTACAGTGTGGGGCAAAACATTGGCGTGGTTTTAAGAGCTTTTTAAGCTGCGAAGTAATGGAACCATTTGTGGTTGGTCTGAATTATGATTTTGATTTGATGTTCGGCTGAATGTTGAGTTTCTTTTAGTATTAAAATATGTAAATCGTATGCTTAAAGCTGCCTAATCAGGTTTAAGATGAATTGTGTAAAGTTCATGTCTCATGTCTCAAGTTCGTAACCATTCCATCTGGAATAAACATGCAATATGATTTAAACTGGCCACATAAATTTCGTCCAGAATTAATCCAAGCATTTGATGTCTATGAGATACAAAGTCCACCGGAATAAGACTACACAAACCTTGGATATTCACCTCAGGAGATAATAATAAACAAGTGTAAGGAAAAATATTTTAATGGAGGTTTTGGCAACCATGTACATCGACCCAGAGTTCTGTATTCTTTTGGATGCCTGAACTCTAGAAAATATCTGTTTGCGTGTAGTCTATAAAACCCACACTATCTCTTTACTGTTTTTTTTTGCAGAATCTGTACATTCCTCATATTGAACTTGGAATAGAAAATAGAACCCTTCATGAACATGAACTGCACTTCTTTTCAAAGATGGACTCGATAGGACTCGGATAGGTTAACTAATTTAAATTTAGAGCGAATATTACAGACATGATCGATCATAGTTCTAACATTTTCTAGTTCTTAGTTCATTTATATAGGTCATACTGGACCTATAACCGCCAGTTTTATCAGTAATAGGAAGCTACGGAAGAGAACAGTTTTAAATAGCTTCTTACAACTGTTTTGTTTGATGCTGTGTATAATAAAAGTTTGCTGATCGTGATTTCTTTCTTCAATAGATGAGTAGATGCTTTGAGTTTCTAAAACCACATTCGCTCTGCGCTGCTGATCATAGAAAATCGTAACTTCTCAGCAGCATCTCAGCGGAAAAACACTTGCCGACACTGAACAAAGAGCACTTTCGATAAAAATGAATTGAGTACCAACATTTAAAAAAAACACGCAACTGTTTTCGCCAATGCCAATGACACACGCAACAAAATGCCCCAAGAAGAAGGAGCGAAAATAGCACCGGGAAGTAAACAAACGATCACAATATGTTCCCTTCTGACAGCTGATGCAAGAGTGCGCTTTTCCTAGGGAAGCCGTTAGACGACGCCGCGCTATGGGGAGAAAACAGTGGCGGGTGGTGCGTAATCTGTATCCCGAAAGGGGTTGAAAGTATACAACAAAACAGAGCCAACGATACCGTACGGGTGTGATTGAAAGCGAATCGAATCGCACACACTCTCTCACACATACACACACACTCCACTGCTATCTTTCTTTTTTCGCTCTATTTCACTTGTGCAGCTGATTCCGCAAAAGAATTGCAAAGTAGGCCACGCACGACCCGTTTAGCTTGTTTCTTGCTTTTTTGTTGTTGTTGCAATGGACCTTTAATCGACACACTCCTCGGAGACGGTGCTGTTGCTAGGACTGTATAGTTGTGCGTGTGTATATGTGCGCGTGTGATTCATGATTATCTCACGCACATGGAAAATTACATCTGATCGAATATTACGCCAAACGGATATCGATAAAAACGGATGAAAACCTATTTGCACTCATTCTTTATAAACATACACAAACTGTTGATGTACGAAAGTTACAACATAGAAAAACACACGCGAAAAAAAACGCGAATCGCAACGCACGACAAGAGACAAAACAAAAACACGCGTCCGCGGAGTTGCAAAGCACCAAACCCCTTGCAGGTATCGGACACGAATGTAGTGATGTGCGTGATGGGGTTGAATGTTTACCGCCCCTGTGTGCATCGCTTGACGCTACTGTGCCCGTCTGGCGGCATGTTTATTTCTGTAGGTTCAATTCTGTACTGCTGCGCTTCCAGCTTGAAGACGGACCGTATTGGAGGTACCGATAATTCGACATGGACTTTACTACGTTCTTTAACATGCATACAATCACATAAGAATTAAGACAATAAACACACTTTTTGCAAACTTTGTCTCAAGGTACAGTTCAACATGTACGATTAAAATAAAAAGCAAAAAGTTTTTCAAAAAGTTGCATCCATTTTAGACGAAATTTTAAACGTGGAATTCAATTTATTTTTCGTTTTTTCGTATTTTTCTCCATAAAAAGGCCGGAATCAAATGTTCAAGTAAAATTTCTCAAATGCAGGCTGGCAGAAACTTTCATAATAACTTTCCGTAATCTTAATTTGTAAAATAAAAACTGTTACGCTTGATCATAACTATAAGAAAGAGCATAACAACCTGTTTTTGATGTTTACCGGATTTACCGTGATGGTTGTATGAATAAATCAATTTAAATTGTTGAAAATTTTCTAAATTCCAAAAAGTATCAACAAACGAACAGTAGAGCATACCATTACCATCTTATTTTTTGTCAAACCTCTCAACCCATACGAATTGGTGCAAATACTCACCGATTTATCATCATCAAAATCCCAATCAGGCGAACCCTGCCTTGGTGCGGCTGTTGTAGTGATAATGGGTGGTGTGATGGCGGAAGCACCAGGAGAATTTTGTGGTTCCTCCGGTATGACTGAGAACCGACCGCGCTGCAGAAATGGAGAGGTCGGTCCGTAGTTTCCTGTGCCCGATTGGTCATAGGAAAAAAAGGGTAATGATAAATGATAAAGCAAACTAAAGGTAATCTCAGCAGTAGCTGCATCTTGCCCGGATTGATTTAACTTACCCGTTTGCGGAATCAAACGGAATCGACCTACGGTGGTTTCTGGAGGGCCGGTCGATGGTGCCGACACACGGAACCGGCCGCGTCGCGTGGTCGCACCATCGTCGTAGCTTCCGGTTGCACCTTCATCGCTTACATCTGGAATTATGCGATAGGAAGTAAAGGGAAGAAATGATGTTAGGTTTGAATGTAAAAAATGGAACATAATCGATCCAACATATTATATAAAACATAACAGTGTTTTAGAACGAATTCATGGAAGTCCATGGAAAGACTCTAAAATATGTCTAGGAAATATCTATGTTAAGTTTAACGATTTACCTTCAAAACTAATTGCGATTACATAACCATCAAATATGATTTTGTTTTCAGAATTCTACATAGCTTCCGAAACAAAAAAATTAAATAAATTCAACTTTCACAACAAATTGCTATTATAAAAAGCAATTGTACGCTTACGCTTCACTAGTATGATCTCATTGCACGAAATCTTATGAAACAAAACTACAACGAACTCAAAACATATTCTTGCAGGCCATTCTTAAAGTTCCTCCTTGGTACAGAACCTCTACAGTGCACATAAAATACCATATTCCAATAATTAATTAAACATTCATCAGTTTTATGCTCAATTTTTTATGCTAAGTGCTCATCATAAAACATAAAACACTAAAAGGAATTAATTCTTTTAAAATTAGTTATAAGATACAAGGACGTACTACAATTTAAGACCACTTTTATACCCGACTTTTAATCTGCTTCTTTTGATACTTCTATTGGGTATAACTTTATCAAAATTCAGTATAATGTTCAACATCATCTGAACTATCTATAGCAATTTTGTTTTCATCCATAAATTTATAGATGATTGCGCAAGATTAAAGGAAAGCATGGAAAAAGGTTTAAAAATTGTTTTGAGATGTTAAACAGCTATATTTTTTACTCTAAACGTTAACAAAAATTTGCGTTGAAAAATGTAAAAAGGTAATGCTCAAAACTATATAGAATTTTCAATTGAATTCTTTGAAGTTTTAATTTTAAAATTGATTAATGTTCACATATGGTTTAATCATATTGAAATTGGAATGTCAAAATGAGACTAAGAATCGATTTAAAGATTCCCATCCAACGGTAGGAACGCTTTCACAATTGGCTGAACAATCTCTTGTTTACGTTATGTACAATAGCAGGTGATCTTAATTTACTGTCCTCCTCTGTATATGCTTCTTTTTAAATACCTTAATTTAGTTAGGTAGTAATTAGCTATAGCAATTTCTAAAACTAATAAATATATTTATTAGATATTCAGTATTAGTTTCAGTATTCTTTTCCGTACATTCACGTGGGTTTTTCAATTCTCTTTTCACTTCAAATTCAAATGAATGAAAAATTATAAATTCATTGTGCTGCAGATAGCTGATAAAATATCCAACGAATGTAGAGACAAATATTCAAACCCATTACAGAGGGAAACCTAACACAAATATGTCATCTAACCAAATTAACTAGTTGGCTAAAAAAACTAGAAAATTTTCAGACTGTTCTATCGGAATAAAAAGAAGCTTGTTCGTTTGGTTTGCTGTGTGTCGATAGCTGTTTAGACAGATAAAAGTCCCAAAATCTATGCGATTGATAAAAATCATTATTTCACGTCACGTTAGCTTACCTTCCTGGGACACCTTGCTGGTCGCTCGCCAACCACTACCGGATGCCGTTTTGGAAGCTATGATGACTAACGCTCACTGATTACGCGAAGTAAACCACAAACCACAAGGTGATAAGGGCTCACCTAAACCTACTTTCTTAACTTTCTGACACACGACGCACACAACACGCAACTGTGCTTATGCACACTTAACACACCAAAAACACACACACGGACGCTCTTTTAATAAATTAAGATACTGGCACTTTATGCCTTAAAATATTATTTATCACTACTTATATCACTGTATTGCACTTATTTTTCGTTGTCGGTGGCACAACGGTGGGCACCGTGATGACTCTCACTGTGTTCAGGGTCACTGCAAGTGAACACTTTCAGCAACATAATCTACTTTGAGGATCGATATTTTCTGCGGTCACTTTTATCGCCTGCTCTACCAACAAAATACCGGATTTAGAGAAAAAAAATTGCACATTAACTAACAAAAAATACAAAATAACCAATTATTATTCTGACAAATAAAGTAAACAAATCAATTCTAAGTCACAAAAATGAAGTTACGGAAGAAAATTCGGCGTGTAAAATAATTTAATTTGATTAGGTTCTACGGCAATTCACATCCTGAAAAAAAGACACCGAGACTGGTTAATGAACCCAGTACAAGTTTCAGTTCACACAAAGCACGCCCGCGTGACAGCCGCACCGCTCTACTTGCTGCACGGAGTCAAGAAACAGCTGTTTCCTTTCGAAAATTCCTGTCCGCTGTAAAGGTGACGTTTGCTAATTTTTCCTTTTTGTTTAACAAAGAGCGTTCCAATCACGCGCGGGCACGGTTCATGCGGAAAAATCACGCTAGCAACAGGTCCGAAATGTGTCACATTTAAGGTGATCGGCAGTACATTTCTTTTAATTTTTCTTGGTCGTCAACCAAGGTGCGCACCGACTAAGGGAAAATGTTGCCAAGAAAAATGAAGTACACTACTTTTTTTTTAGCTAATGAACACATTTGCCGCCGAGATGTTCTACTTCATTCATTTCGCGGGTTTTTTTTACGATCACTTGCGTACGAGCCGCCCCATACGTATGAAGCGTTACGGTGCGTTACGGCGCGTTATGTGCGACACTGGCGCTGAAGAAAAGTTGCCTGTGGTGTGGAGTTGTGCATGCGGGTGTGTGGATTAGATCGGATTGGGTTGCATTTCTCACGCAGCTGCCAAGGTGATCTGTAATTAGAGCGGAAAAAAAAATTAGATGAGCACAGAGTAAGGATAAGAATAAACATATTTGAAGGTTGAGGGGTTTTAAATACATCAATCGTCTGAAATTAACGTCTTAAATTGAGTTTCTTCAATAGTTAAACGTACAGAAAACCCAGATTTGATACGATAGTTTGTTGTAGATAGTATAAACGTTCATATAACCATGAGAAGCGACAGGATATGACTGTTTAGCATCAATCTAATGAGTATAATCTGACCGACCACTGAGTGAGAGAGAATGTGATAAAATGTAAACAAAATGTTGCCAACAGGATGAAGCCGATTGAGCAATTACTTGCTACGGTGCATGAGTGCTATTAGTCGGACTGGATTAAATTTTGCTGGCTTGAGCTTATTTCGCAAGTCGTCCAAAATACCACACTCATTTAAATTTGTTTTTATGTTTAACACTACACACTTTATATTGCCTCGTCGTCCGCAGCGCGTCATCGTTATCTAATTTGTTGATTCACTAAACAAAACATGACCTTCTTCGACACCGTAGAATGACCACCGGGAAGAGGCGTCTTCAGTAAATAATCGTTACCCGGTCGCTTGGAAGCGTCCTGCTGGACACATAAAAATGTCACCATAATTCGTGTCAGGCCCCATTCGCGATTATTATTTGCGCCACAACCCGAATTGGACCACTCGGGAAGCAGTCGATAGTAGACGACAAATTAACCTTCTCGTGTCGTGTCTCCGGTTCGCTGCTGCTTCTTTTCTTGTGTATCCCGCTGGTGTCATCTCAAAAGCTCTACCAACCAGTCCTTGAAACCAGTCGTCAGTCACCGACCAACGTCGAACGATTCATTCTGTCTGCTTTCTGTAATGTGTGGTGCTTCTGGAACACTTTTATGTTGGCTTCTTTTCGAACCGTTTCGAAAAGGGTGCTGCAGTATAATGGGCGAAGTAAATCGATATCCTGCGTCGCCAAGACACGCGACCTAACGAAGTGTTACCACGGTGAGCTGAGTAGGAGGGCGTTTTTTCTGCTGGCTAACACAAGTTCAGGTGCTGCTCACCTGATACACCTGGCTTCAGTGAACCAATGTTTGCCATTTTACTTTTGTTTTGGTTGTGTTTTGTTCAGCATGCTCCTATTTTATATTATCGCTTTGAATATGATGGTTTTGAGACCCAACAATTAGGACACGTTGTTGGGCACGTTTTGCCAAACGACTTTCAGGGTGTGCCATGTGACACGCAAATGATGTATAAAAATCGTACCTCTCTAGCTAAGCAAGGTTCAGGAAAATTTTTCTACCGGAATGATGGAGCAGTTTTGCAAATCCATAAACATGACACTGGTTTCTTTGGGAGAGGGGGGGGGGTCCTTTGTGGTGTTTAATTATTCACCAAGAGGGTTCCCGTTTCCAACCATTGAAAGATGAATGAGGCTACCGGCAATGTGACGGAAAATATATGCTCTGGCTCACTGCAGCATATGTCGACAGAGATTCAACGCGACTCATGTAAAAAGCAGCAGCAAATCGATCGACACTTCAAATATTTATAGTTCCTTTAGGCGGCGAGGGTTGTGTACAGCACGCCCAAACCTACGGACGAGATTATTTATCTAGCGTACAGAACCTCCTGGTGTGCAAGGATTTATCGGTCACTGCACTGTTTGGAATTGTCCATACGGCAGTGGTGTTTTAAGCTTCTATAAATCCCACATAGGCTTAAATAATACTCAACTTTGTAAGGTGCTTATGGTCAACCAAAGAGCGAAATGTAAGCAAAAAGCAGCAGCAATGAACGACTTAGAGCATATAAGCCGTAAACAGGCCGGACAAACATGGTTGAGCCACAACATAAAGTAGAGGAGGTGGCCCAGTGGTAGAAGCAACAGTGGCGTCGGTCTTCTTCATACAGTTGGTCCGGGGTTCAAAACCCATCCCTGCCATTCCTTCGTAGTGAAAACTTCACTATTAAACTAAGTGGTTATCAGCAAGTTTAGTAAGCCATTAGATGGTGTGATGCAATAGGTTGTTAAGCTAAAAAAAAAAGAAGTCATGAGATGGTCGACATAACCTTAGAAGCCCAATATTAGTAGAAGAGCATGAAATGAAGGAGAACAATGTAGAATAAATGATTAAACATTAAAATGCAAATTAATTCAAGCAATATGGCTAGACAGTCCTCCAGGAAATTTAAAAAACAACATGCAAATTAAACTGTTTATTAAGTTTTAATAGAATAAATGGATAGCTCCTACGATAATTGTTACATTAAATGCAGTAATACGGACCATATGGCGCAAGCCGTCATACATGAATTAAATTTAAAAAAATGTAAATAATTCGTTGAGGAATATTTGGAATAGAATCGTGTATGTTTATCCGCTCACACATAAATATACTTCATATTGATTGCATGTCGAGACAGTAGTTGCCCCGATCTTCACACAGTAAAACAGGATATTGAATCCCATCCGAATCCAGCACACAGGATGAGTTGTCCAGCTACGGATAAATTAAGTAAAAGTAAACCAGAAATGGCAGGCTAAGCCCTCTAGGTTGTAGTGCCAAAGAGAAGCATTTTTTATATTCAATCAATAGTTCTATACTTTCAAAACGAAGCTTTTTTTGAACACAAATTTATCGTATAATTGCATTTTTATGATACTGAGCGTTATTAATTCATTCCGAATGAAAACTACTCTGCGAACTGCGAAACGTAGATTATAATTGACGCTAGCCTTCCATTTCATTACAAAGCCCGCTAGACGTGGCACAGAATCGTCCTTTTGCACCGCGGACCCAGCAGTACGCGAGCAGTCAAGTGCAATCAGGCAGCAAACGATAATACTTCCATGTAGCGATAAGCTTCATTAGTGCCGGCTCGTCTTCTTGCAGAGCTCTCGGACAAATGCTTCGCCAGATCTTCAGCGAAAGATATCATAAAACAGAACTTCAATAAAGCTTCCCGAGTCCATTGCTAACCAGACGGCAACGGTCATCGTACCCAGCCGCGGCACGTGTCGCAAGAAGTTTTTGCTCGAAATTGGTGTAATTATTTATGTTAACTCGTTACTCTAAAAATAACCTTCCGGCCAGTGTTGCTGTATTCCACACATTAGTGGCTGCGATCTTAACCCCGTGCCGGTCGGTTTGCAGAAAACGACGCTACTTATTTACGTTACAGCGGAAGTTGATTTTAACCGAGTGAAAGAATGATTCTCACTCGTTTTAAACATTGCCACAATTACGTGGAGAAAATATAAACATTCACGTTGGTGGAATGCAGAGAAAGCAACCCCCCGGGGTGCAATAAAATCACCATACGTGATGGAAACAGACGGTTTCTCCTTCGAAGCGATGTGTCGATCAATTGATGTGACGCGTACACCATCATGGCACATCAAGCTGATGGTGATGCTGCTGGTTTCAATTGGTTCGCATGGCAGATAGATGAACAACACTCAATCACCGCGAAAGTGGAGATCTGCTTGCCGACACGCTCTCCGAGGTACGGCAAGTTGGCTGTTGCTGCTGGTAGTTTGTCACAATTTGTATGACCTTCAGCATGATATAGCGCGAGGGGACAGTGACCGGGTTTCCGTGGGGTTAGCAACCAATTCCAGCTGATTGTGATCTTTTGACGGTCTGGTGCTGTTAACGTGTTTAAGCACATGTATAGGGCGTGATTTTCTGAACATTATTTTAAATATTTCAGTCGAAAATATATCATTTAACAATCTCAGGAAGGTAAAAGAGAATATCATAAAAATACTACTATTGTAAGTGAAAGGATATCTACAACCGTGTATGCCCAGGATACGGCAAAGATTAAGGTGGAAATGTCTTAACATTATAGTTCTTTCATTGAAGTTATCACAGACGGTGTTGACGATACGACGTTGAGCCGTCATGACCGGCGAAAATTATGAATCTGACACCAGACGTTCTTTTCGGTGGCGCTTTTTAAGGCTATCTTTAAGAAGTATCTATCAAAAGAACTATCATCGAATGGATCTCAATGAAATTTGATATCAGAACATATCCAGAGTTGAATGCGTTAATGTTTAGGATTAACCTGCTTTTAAACCCCGTATGAAATTGTTGCACAATAGTAATTTTTTGGTAAGAAAGCCTTGCTGTATGGCGCGAAAAAAATACACACACTTTTAAATTATTGTTTTCTCTCTTTTTTACTTCTTTTTTCTACAATAACGCAACAGGGCTCACACGACCCAACAAACCTTTGATTGCAGGCGTCATCGAAAAAATGCAGTACAGTGTAAGTTTTTTTAATCGAAACTGGCATGCGTTCTTGCATGCGTCTTTTTTTCTGCAGCTTTTGCATTTCCAGGCTGGATGGCGCCAGCCTGTGGCATGGTTGTGCGTTGTGCCATAAGTGCGGTACGGCGTGTGCGCTGTTGGCAGTTTTCCGCTGAGCCATCAGTAAAAGAAGCAGTGACCATCGACAATAATTTGATTCGCTTCACTTAAACACCCCAAAAACGGAGGCACTGACCTCTGCACACCGGGGAGGATCCGGAGGGGAGGGAATCAGTTCCGTAAGTATTGTGAAAAGAGCCCGATCGATAGTAAAAAAAAGAAAGGGCCATCCGGCATTAAAACAAAGATTATTCTCTCCATCTTAACTTTTGCTTAATGTTGCAAAATTGCTCTAGAGCGTTAAAACGATGGTGTACGGATGGTTTTAAATGCTCGTAACGTAACGACATGAAAAGGCCGGGCCGCCTCTACCTCGCTGGTGAGAAAAAATCCGATATGGGCAAGATTTTAACTTATCGCGTCACCTTCTCGCATGACTCACGCTGCTGACGCTTTCTTCAGCAGACCGTGCAAAAGTGGGGGTCGGAAAGACAAAGCAAAAGGAAACTCTTAAAAAATACACAAATGTATCCGAGCATGTTGCAAACATCCGGATGATGCTTTGGCGTCGATTGGACATTAAACGCGTTCAAGGACGGTGGAATTTTCGTATTTTATTTTTCTTCTTTACATCATCCATGGACAAGAGATGGAAAAGCGGATCTTCGATACCGATGTTAATCATAACAAACATAAAAAAATGCATTACGATTGCGCCATTTGAGAGAAGACCCTCTGTCTTCAGGATTGGGTGAGAAATGTAAATTAATCTTAATCGTCAAAAATGGTACTGAAGTGATATTTTGAACGAAAAAAAAAATGAATAACAATTTATGATCTTTACAACCCTAAGGATAAATTTAGCGTCTAATTTCTATCTGTAGGATTTACATTGATTTCAATATTTTATGTTATTTCTGGTGGTTCTTGCCATCGTAAAGTAAAGTTTTATTTATGTATGCGGCCATGCACCGATATGTAGCTCCGTCCATATCTTTTAAAGGTTTTTCCCGAAGAAAATACAAAAAAATGTTTTGATATAGAGAAACAACAATCCGTAAGGGATTCGATACCCCATTCTGGTAGTTTAGAAATCTTCACTGCTTAATTCATCCAAGCACTTTTTTTTTTGGGGGAAACATTTCTACCCACATATTCACTAAAATTTAACAAAATTTCATTTGTACAATTAATTAGCAAATTTGATACCCATCCACCATGCGTTCAACTGCGAAAAACATTAACTCATCCGCAAAATTGCAAACCTCGATCGAGCCCAGCAGCAAAACCTTCCCAGAAATCTCACGTGATAGTTGTTGACCGAAACCAATTCCTTTGAAGAAAAATCGCTCAACAAGCAGGACCTGGTAGGACCGACCCTCTCGAATGCGTCACAATTTGCACCTGAGCATTGTAGAAAAAAGTGAAAAACACATTACCAACAAGCCCCATCCTCCGTCGGAAGTCGTATTTGCGGACTTAATTATTTTCCCTCACTCCTCACATCGCCAAATGTCCCACGCGTCCGGTGCTCTTTTCCGCACAACAAATTTACCGTGGCCCGGCTTACCGCGAATCCTTTTGCCTTTGTTTATGATCACAAGTGAGCAATTTTATTTTTGTACACAGACCCCACACCTCCGATCGAAATGCACTTTTACTACCCCGATCGAGTGAAAGCGATGGGATTAATCGAGGGTGAGGATAAGCTAGCGGGGGGGGGGGGGGGGGGGTGGGGGGGGAAGACAACTGGGGCAGTGTTTGTGTTTGTGTGTCGGTAAATATTGCTTCACTGCATCCTCTGACATCATCCGAGAGTGTTTTGGATGGTGCATTGGGAGATTGCATTTCCAATCCAACATGGCATGAGGGGGGCTAGATGGTATAAATGCACAAACAACGGACCGTCCATCATCTCTTTCCTCTCGTTTTGGCAAGGAATGTAAAAAAACTGAAAACACAGAGCTTAGTGACATGCAAGTGCAAGATGCAGCTGTACGGCTAAACAAGGTGAATCCTCACTCCTAGGAGACGAGTTGTCTGGTGAAATGGTGGAACGTTCTGTTTTGTTGAATTGAAGGGTACCAAAAATACAACTGCAGTGTGGAAAATGCCTCACCGCATTCACCCTACACATACTAACAGCGTTGGGATATAATGTTTTAAAGAAAATCGATCCGGTTACATAAATCCGGTCCGACGACCGAGGAGCAGGTTTTTCCGGCAGAACTGCTGGTGGTTCCAAATCAGGAAATTTTGCAAACACACAAACAATTTTCATTACGGGCGGGAGGATGAAAAATAAAGTAGATTATTAAGTTACGGTTAGATTAGTAGGCGACGATGTGTGATCCGGCACTGCTGTGTCGCGCCTACTGTCTGACAGACTGATCAAAAACAAAAAAAAGAAACCCTTTACCTTGTTTTCGTTTTCGTGCACTATGCAGCTGCATGTGTGTGGAGTTCGCCGGTGGCATGAATTTACTTTTCATGCCAAATGCTGCATTATCGATCACCGAGGAAATATTTCTTTCTTGCACCACTTTTACAGCACAACACCATTCACAACACTGCAAGGATATTTGGGGGAGGACCTATTGCCTCATAAAACATTCATCCTTGAGCACACACACGCACGCACACACGACAGGAAAGAAAGACCCGCACGCACAAAATCAAAGGAAATCACCCGAAAGGCCGTAGTTTTACTCGGTTGTTAGGACACCGCCGGAACCAGGAGCACTGTTTTTCCGCGCTCGAATCTACTGCTGCTGCGGCTGCTACTGTGCTGCTCAGAATCCTTTGCATTGCTTTTTTGACAGCTCAGCAAACCAGCACACGAACACTAGCAAACCGATGTGTATGCATGTAGGCGGGGGGATAAGTGTGTGTATACGTATTTTGGCAAACACAAAAACAAAGTTGCCGTTGAATTTACTGTGTGGCAGAGGAAAACCCGCGCACATACACACACACATACACATTCACACACATAGAGACCGCATTTTCACCGCTTGGTTATGTCAAACCATGGGTCATCTTCACCTTATACTCATGCACGGGGTGCTAAATTGTTTCCCGGAAGAAAAAGTGATGGCGGCTAGCCTAACACTGCTTAAAATAAAATCACCCGGACCGAACGGGGATGAGCACGAGATCGCGAGCGCGTGCTGTAGTTGCCGAGCGGACGCGGCACGAAAACCAACCGAACCGACCTATCGCGACTGACCGACTGGAAAGGATGGATGGCAAACCGCGCAAGCATTTCACTGTTCCACCCGCCCTTGGCGTATGCCCAAAATGTGCGAAAGCCACCCCGCGTGACGCACGGCCAAAAGCGCGTAACGCGAGAATGACCGCGCCGTGCAACGGGATGGAACAGAAAATAAAACGGTTGCTGTTACCCCACTCCGTGGTAAACACTTTTTTTCAATTTAAGAGGACACAGCAAATGCTTGACAGTTTTTTTCTTCTTCGCGCATTCCTGCCCCTTTCAACAGCTTATTCTTTCACACTTTTACCTATACATAGGCACAGACACAAACAGCTCGACTGATTGCTGTGTGGCTGTGTGTGCTTTTTTGAAAAGGTTTGCAAGCGGACGCCTGGTGCTCGGTGCGGTTATCAATGACGCGTACGATAATTTATCCGTTCACCGAAAATGCTGAACGTCGTAGTATCAGCAGTATCACACGAAATTCGACCACACACACTACATCGCGTCACAAAAGAGCAGCAATATAATTGATGAGTTAGCTCGCGGGAACCAAAATCCTACTTTTTCGCCTCCTAGTGCGGAATTTCAAGTGTGATGTCAGCTGTCAAAACATTGCACACTAACCGATTTTCCACAAATACACATACGGACAGCACCGATTGCATGTATGTGCGCGGTACTATGGTGACCGAAGTGCGCACACTCCGTTTCCGTTGCAAAAAGGTTTTTAGAAGGCGGTGTTTTCTCCGTTCTTTAAAAATGACGTTTCTTCGCCGTGCTTGCCATTTTGGTTTAAACTTTTTTCCCTTTCTAGAGACCATTAACTGTAACAATGGCCATTGATTAAGAAGCCCTAAGCACATTGGAAATCAATTAACACTCTCGTTTAGCACAATTAGCATGTACAAAAGAGCTGTTAGGAACTGAACACATTTCCGAGTGCCGGATGAAACTTGGGGGTGCTAAATGCTGCTCCGTACGAACGGTGGAATGTGATAGGAATTCTTTTGAAAGCCCTAAATAATTTGGTTAAACCACTTACAAAACGGGTTCAATTGTATTCCGTACAAATATGGTTCATTTTTTTTATTTTCTACTTTTGTTTTTCTTTGCTTAAATTATACTAATGAAGGACGCAGGTAATATCATTAACCCGTGGGATATTAGCAGGTAGATTAGCATCTTTTTCTTGTTTTACGATAAAACAACAATCAAGGCGTGTGCGCATGATTTGAATTTCACCCTATTTTTACAGTGCTTTCGCACCTTTTCTGGAATTATCCGCCTGTTTTAAATGCTTTCTAGAGAAAAAAGCATTCCAACATTACTACTTTACTGTTTATCAGCAAGCAATACACCTTCACTCTTTTCTTTTTCCTTCGCTAGCTTTTTGCCCGGCTGTGGCTTTCGGCCGAAGAACATGTCCGCAAACAGGCCGCAAAACACGAGTACTGCCCCAATCCACTGCCGGCCACTTAGCACGTTGCCGAAGAAAAGTACCGAAAAGAGCACGGTGAAGAATTTACGCGTCGTTGTCACCACCGAGCAGGCCAATGCACCGAACGACGATACCATCATGAAGATGAACAACTGTCCCAGGGCACCGGTGAGCGCTAGTAGTGTTAGATGCGTAAACAGTTCTGGATGCCGGCTGGCAAACAGTACGAATGCTTTGCCTTCACCGGTCACCAGTAAACCGACCGATACGATTATTGCACTCCATCCGTTCATTGCCAGCATCATGTGCTGGGCCGATGGGGCACTGTGCGCCCGCATACGTTCCTGAACCGCACCGGTTAATCCATCCATCAGCAGGCTCATTATGAGGAGAAGTTGACCGAGTGATTCGTGTTCCAGTACGGTGCCAGAATTTGCCTTGTCCTTGTACATAAACAACACAACGCCCACCACAATCAGCAGCACGAACAAGTACTTTTGCCACGCATAACTTTTCCGTCCAACCAGCACACCCAGCAGCATAACCGGAATCGGTTTGGCCGCTTTAGCGACAACCTGCATCGGATAGGCAACCCATCGCAGTGCCATGTTCGAGCTGATCATGGCCAACAGGTACGTGAGGGCGCTACTAGCATAGTACACCTTCGGTGTGCCATCATCCGGCTGTGGTGTAATCGTAAGCAGAGCTGCAAAACAGATAAGTCGTTAAATTTGGAGCGCTTCTCCTTTCGTACTTCTACCCATACGCCCATACCTTTTGCGAATATCCAATTACAGATACACTGCACGCCTACCAGGGCTAGCGCGTAAGTGAAACGTTCGCCATGCGATCCATCATCCTGCAGCTCGTCACCGTACCGGCCGCGTGTAATCTTTTCCTGCAGAATCGCAAAGTAAAAGTAACACACGAAGATACCCACGGCGGAGATTACTAGCGTTTGCTTGTTCGACATCGTTGCGCCGTCGAGTGGTCTAATAAGATGTGCTGCAGAAGGACTATTACAAAATATACACTAAACGCTAAACGAAATTACAATGCATGGCATGTGGTGCGTACATTAAGAAACACTTTACTACACACACCAGCAACGAGAATTAGATTCTCCACGAAGGACCACGTAAACCCCCGTTTTTTGCCGATGCTGGATTTGACAGCAGCACCAACGTATACAAAACAAACCCGCTGACAGCTAGCCTAGCCTTGAAAATATTCGAGTAAGCTGCTCGATTTTAAGACCGTGCTCGATTTGCTGGCATAGAACACGCTTGCCTAAATTTTCTTGCACAACTGGTCGTTATTTGAGATCTCGTACAAATATTTTAATTTTAGTGTATTATTTTACTTTTATAAAAAAAGTAGAAGATACAGCAGTTTGTACAATCGATTGAAACGGGAAAAACAGATTGAATAAAAAGCTTAATCATACTGCTACATTAAGCGGCTATAAACCTCGAGTTGGCGATAAACGAAACAAAAACTAACATACGTCTGTTCGTTGTGAAATATATTCAAAAAAAGGAACGAAACACGAATCTGGTGTGTAAAAAAACTGATTTCATAATTAAAAACCTTCCGTGAAAAGCCCGAAACCCACAAACTTGACAGAAGCCTATAATCTGTATTCAAATCGGGAAGAATATTCCGAACGAAAACAGGAACAGGACGAAAAAACAAAACGGAACTATAGTAACGAAACGGAACGAATGTATTAAAATTGAATAAAAGTGTCGGAATGCAACGAACAAATCGGAACCGGAACCGCAACAATACATACTTGCCAACAGTTAGGTGATCGCATCTCCGAAATCGTCCAATGCTTTCACGGCCCTTCACGCCACCTCCACCTCCTATCGTCCACCTATTTCACGGCCAAAGTCAGCCCCATACGGTTTGAAGAGATAATCTTAACAGCATTATGTAGACAGGACCCTTTAAGTTTTAAAAGACATGTATCATTGGCGTATTGTATCATGTTCATGTATAATTGGGGTATTGAAGAAATAGAGCTCTGCAAGTTTGTTTTACTTTTCTGCACTTGTTGAGATCCCATACTGGGTACCGAACATGCCGTGTGCCGAACTAAGTTTTTCCTCTTTTTAGGTAACGTTTTGAGATATACAATTTAATTAGTTACATTTTACAACCAAAAATTCGATCTATTGTCAAGTTCGATAGCTCAGTTTTCCACCAGTCGCGGAACAGAGTTCGACGTGCGGAAAGACGACCCCACACTTTTCTCCCTGGTAGCCCGATCAGTTGCACGAAGATCTTGGACCTCGAGGTTGTATTACCAACCAGGGAGTAGATGGGATCAGCTGATATCTATTTTTGCAGACGAATATGTTCATCAATCATCTTGCGTAGATTGACCAAAACTTTTTCTTTATTATGTACGTATTTGTCCTAACAAACATTGCCTAATAATGTACGCTGAAACGACCAAAATTTAAATTTTCCAACGATTACGGTTGCAGTTTTCCTGCACAACCCACAAAACCACTTCACATCTACAAAACGTCACAACAAAAACCTGATAAGATCCGTCTGCAAAAGCAAACGGACCATTCATGCGTCCCTATCATCACATCAATATCATTCTTCCCGCGGCAGTCTATTGGGCAATGAACATGCAGCTTTGCCAGACCCCTGACCAACGAACCGTTTCCGTTCCGGCGTAAAATTAAGTTATTATTGTTTTCCGATGCGCACGGTTTAATGATGCGCACGCATTGGGACATCACTTTTGCATCCAGGGTCCAGGCAGGATAGGAGCAAAAAAAAAAACTCGCTCACACGCACACATTAAAACGAAACAATCGAATCTTGGGCACCCGCCCTACTGTGGTAGGGGTTGAGTGCCAGCTCACATCACATCCGGGGAAGTAGGGTCGCCTCGGTAATGAAAAGCATAAGCGATAGGCATGAGCATCAGGGACAGGATCTCCCTCGCTCGTAACGTTTGGGTGTAGCGATAATTATCAGGCGATTAGTTGTTTATTCAGTTGTAAAAATTGTTTCCCTAGACCCTCAAGGTACGGCCAGATTTCGATCGGAAAGCGTCCCGTCTGCCATGTATTGATTTTGATAGCCATCTCACTGTTAAGGTGATTTGGTTAGCTTTCGCCTAGTGTGTGATGTGTGGCAAAAAGCAAAAGCAAAGAAGAAAAACGCATGATGAAATGTACTCGAGTTCCGGACACATGATGCAGCGAAAGTGAAGTATTTGCATTCGTCTCTTCTCGGGTAGGCTCGTCCTATGAAGCGAAATACTTCCTGTCTCTCAGGTGTTTTTCCCCAAAGGGATCGAACGATTTTTGGACAACACTGTTCTGCCCCCGCTTGTGTGTTGTTTGTTGCGCTTGGTCGCTCGGGTACGAGGGTGGGTGATAGTATGATATATTATCATCATTCGGTATGCATCGAACGTCCCGGGTTGTTGGGTGTAATAAATGGTTGGACATATGTTGCATGCAATCGATTTTCCCACGGCCGATCTCAACTGGCGGTTGAGCCAGTTGGGTTGGTATGCTACCACAAGGTTGGAAATATAGAAAGGATTCGATTTATTGTTACACAAAGAGGATTTGCTTATTGAACGTGCACGGACAAAAAGTTCTTCTTCAGTCCAGTTCAGTTCTTGTCTGATTATTCTAATGAAGATAACAATAAAAAATAAATAAAATGCCACACGGATAGGAACTTAAATACGAACTATTTAAAAATTGTAACAATAATGAAGAACTCAGCAACACGCTTCATCTGAGGTTCGATACTCATCTGGATTGTGATTTTCACATACAGGGCTTGTTTCAGATTGGACCAATTCAAGGCGTATCCTGTAAGGGAACGCTATTCCTCAAACAATTACATATGTTCAAGAATGAGGATGCAAAACACAAACGATGGAGAGGTAATCAATTTTCATTTAATTAAAGAATTTTGGAAAACATTACATGTTTCTATATAATTTAAAAATTACTATAAGGGCAGTATTGCACAACCTAAATGCATAAATATACATTATTTATGCATTTATTATAAATTTATGCAAATTGCATAAATATCCATTATTCATGCAGAAATTATTAAAATTATTTTCTAAACTTCCCAAAGGCGAATTTTCCTATCAGCGGACTAAGCGATCGCAATCACCCCCCCCCCCCCCCCCCTTCTCCTCACTTCTCACAAGTCTATTTCCATAGGTCTAAGTCCATAGGTCTTAAGATCCTGCTAGTATCTCGAAAGTTGTTTTTTTTTTCGCCAGAATTGACTTTACGTTGATAAATTTTAAATGGATTCAATATAACCTCCACAAAATCGTACGCTGATACCACGTAGTTGGATAGTCAGTCCTCACTACGGGAGGATGGTCCGGATTTGATTTGATCGAGCCGCACCATTGTGTTTAACTTCCTTAAATCAGACTAAACGATAAATGAAGATCCATCTAGCAGTTGGCCAAAATACGAATTTAGTGTGTTCTGCTGTATGATGAATATTATTTTACTATTTTCTCGATGACTTAAAAAAAACGAACATAAAACCACTTTCACGCATCAACCTGAACACACGCACACTGTCCCCCTGTCAGGTGTTTCCGACGGTGGTAACTGTTTCCAGTCGTAAAACGCTTAATTACCAGACCGAACCGAACTTTGACATCGATTATCGATACCTTGCCACTTAACATCGTCACCACTCCCCGTCACCGTCACTCACTTCGGTCCACCGAGGGAATTTAAACAGAAAACGAAACAATAGAAACAACACATGTTCATGGCACCAGCCACAACCATACGAAAGGGTGGAAAACAAAAATTGTTACATACAGAGGGAGTACCATTTGAATGTTTAATAACCTACCCAAGTCCTTCCGGTTTTGGTTTTCCCGAAAAAAGTACATTTTCCTACTACGCAACCTCTACACCCTTAGGCCAATACGGTTGAACTCGCGAACGCTTCAATTATTATCATTAGTGCCGACAAGGACCCATACTCAGGTGAAACAATAGAAAATTATACATATTTTGATGTGCTTATTAAAGGAAAATGAAAAGACCAGCTGTTGTTTGTGAGTTTTATAGAAACAAAATAAAAGTGTGACAAAAATGGCAAAGGGCAACGGCAGGGCAACATTTAAATAACTTTTCATGTGTGATGGTATAAAAAATAGGGGATGACAAAATGCATCAGTTCATATTTGTCTTGCAGGCAGGTGGTTCCAGGCTGTAAATGGCTCAATTCTTTTCCTAGGGTAGACTGTGTGTACACCTTGCATACGTGGTTCCGTATGCTAACGACCGGAAATGGTTCAGCATGCAGGAACGAATCCCATTTCCTTTTACGGTGTCATCCTTTTCGTACCGTTCTTTTGCAGCACACACTTATTCTGCTTTTGCTGATACTTTCTCAAAGGTGGTTAGCATGGAAAGTTGTACATATTTCCCGGAAAAATTCCCAACTGTTCTTATGCCATCTACAGTGCACGGTGAGGAAATTCCTTCGTATATGCTCCGCCCAGTTCCACACCGATCAATGAAAGAAAAACGAAACAATTTGCACCCGCAAGCGCACTAAATTAGGACATTTGGGATAGCGCCTTTTCCCCCTTGGTCGGGGCGTTAGATGCTGCCATTAGAAAGGGCATCGGCGGGGTTGCCACCGCAGCTGTGTTTGTCCTACGGTGATTTGTAGGGGTGCTACAAATTGCAGAGGAAAAGAGCAAACGGCACGGTGCACCACTCTGCAGGGCGCGAGAGGGGTTGGAGTGTGAAATTAATGTAGCCCACAAATATGTAGCACCCGAAAATATGTTTCTAGGGGTCGCGACCGGTGCAAAAACCGCAAATATTTACACCGGTGTGTAGCCGTTGGGATGGATAAGGAATTTATGGCTGAAGAGGTTTTAAATAGTTCTTAGCGGGTTGTTGAGAATATTAAATACATGTGCAACAAATGGGATTGTAAATATTGATAAAAAAAACATCTAAAAACATTTTACATGTGGAAAAGTATAAAGATAAATAGTTAAAATAATAAAGAAAAACTATCGAGATTAATTTAATAAAATATGTAGAAAACAGTACAAATTATATTCTTTAATATTGGTGCTCTTATGAACAGTGATCAAAACATACTTAAAACAGAAAATGAAATGAGATAAATCTAAATGTAACAGTAATCGTTCATAAACAAAAATCGTGAATTCAATGAAAAGGATTGCTATAAGAATGTAAATGAGAACAGTTAACGAATTCAACGGAATAAAGAAGAAACGTTGATAAAAGAAAGTAGGAAAAAAGTAAGGAAAAAACTAGAATAAGAGACAATAATCAAAAGAGACAAAAGACGACAAAATCGATAAATTAAAAAAAACTTTTTTATATAATTATGACGAAGAAAACACTTGTAGTGCAAAATAGTGAGAAAAAAAAATTAAATCAAAAACTGAGAAATATTTTCTTTTTATTCCGGTAGAAAGGTCTGGCCGCAGTGCTTTAAAACACTTAACAAAAGAAAAACAAAAACATTATCGAAAAACGTTTAACTGCAGTGCAATTTCGTCACTCGATTGCAAGGACCTTCAGTGCGCATGAAGCAATGCAATCAACCAATCAGATGCTAACGGGCGTGGTTTATTGAAATTTCCCGAGCACGAGCATCTACATTTTATCCCCATTATTACTCTCCGACACGCAGTACAAGACCAACGGACGAGATAGGGAAAGCAGACATCGATGCAAATACCCTTCATTGTTGTCCCTTCCATGGCCCCCTATTTTCCAACCGTCCGTTGTGACGCAGGCTTCGGCTAGCAGTCAGGATAAGTGAAACATGATGTCGCTCTTGCTGCGTTAGTCCTTTGCCGACTCTCCTGGGGTTATCATCGGGAACGCAAAGGCAACGCGTGCAACCTATGAATGCCGGAAACCTTTAAGGACTCTAGCATCCGGTATTTTGCGTGTGTGTATGTGTGTGGCAGTGTAGGTGTTTCTTATCATCATCCCCCAACCCCATCCAAACAAGCGGCCGACACGTGATCGACCGTGTGCAGCGTGTTTGTGCGAGTTAAGTGAAAGTTTGACGATCGGAAGTGATTTGTATGCAAACAGGCGTTCCGTAAACACCCATTGTTGCGCCAATTAGGCTTACTATTAGCAACAGCTCGCCATGTGGCCACGGCCACGTGGCCACGGTGGGAACTGGGGTTGTGGGAGCTAAGTGAGCAGTGTGACCAATGCCCTTTGTCAAACAACAAAAAGTGTTTAATCGGATAATCTTAAAAGGCGTGTAAATGCATGCAGCAAGTGTCCCTTGGGGAGAATGTTTGTGGGTGTGATTCTCAACAGCGAGGAAGACAAGTGAATAAAAAATGCGTGTGTAAAGGGACCACACACATAACAGGATGTGAAGCAATTTGTAGTTTTAAAAACGAAAGCTTTCAACCAAAGAAACGACTCTAGTCAAGTCAATCTAGTCAGGCTAAGTAAGCCTATAAAAACCGACCGATATGTTTTCGATGGATTCGTTCGACTTTGAGGCGGTTATGAGCCGCCATTTGTTCGAAGGACCATCGGTCCATCAGCATCAAAGTCAGCAACCGTTGCACCATCTGCAGCATCATTCCTGCCAGCAGCAACATCAACACCAGCAGCAGCAGCAACAGTCACATCATCAGCAGCACCAGCAGCACCTGGACGGTGATCATCATCTGACGCATCATCGCCATCAGCACGATTTCCATCCGGAGGCACATTCGATCGATCACCAGCAGCATCATCTGCATCAGGCGAACAATGTCGATTCGACCACGTCGAACAGTTCGGACTTTTTCCTTGCGGACGATGAAAACACCACCGACAGTGATTCGTACTGTGGGTTTAACAGCGATCAGGAGAATAATGATTCCATGAAAGAGTAAGATACTAATAACAATTTGTTTGAAGGATTTAGCTTATGCTTATAATTTATGTTCATCTTTTAACCCTTATGGAAGTTAATTCTTAAGTTTCTGGAGTATTTGGATATTTTGTTCAATGAAAAATTATAAAAAAGAACAATAAGCAGCGTCTTATGAATATTGAACTTGAAAGTAATCATAGAATCTTGCTAGAATTCAAATTTTGTTCTCCAGAGATTTCCTAAATGAGACTTAGCATCCCAAAGTTTTTTGACGATTTCTGATGTTTTACTATATTTCCGCCCAATAGTGGCATTCCCATATATTTTTGATCTCGTTCCAAATGGTTGTTTGACAGTTTCATTCATGTTTTTGGGTTTGTTCCTGTTCTTTTTAATGTTTTGTTTCCTTTTTACAATAAAACAATACCTGTTTTGTAGTAATTTGAAAAGACTAAATTTAGACGATCTTTTTGTAACTTTTGCATATTTTTAAACACATTATTAATCCTAGACATGAAATTCCAGGTTTTAACTTAACTTTGAACTATAATTTAGGATGAACCTGCTTTCGTTTTGCTACATATAATTGTGTACAACACTTTCTGGGGTCAGTCATTTGAAAAAAAAAACCTTAAAATCAAAATTATCTGAGAAGGCTTGAACATCTCCGGAACAAAACCTCTTACATGTTAGAAAACTAGTAGATAAACTGACTTAATAAGTATTCCCATCATCATCTTCATCTTTATGACTTTTGAACCATATAAGATCAGTTCCAGCAACGCTATAAGTAGTTTAAAAAAAGCACACGAACTATAAAAGAGACAGCACAATTTCGTTGAAGATGCATAACAAAACTTCAAATAATTAAATTATCGTCTCGATGGGCTTCTGCTCAATTTTTCTTGGTCAGTACAATTTCTATCTACTGAGTAATATTGAGAATTTCTAGTTTTCTTTTAATATTTGAATTTATTCATATAAAAAACGGACGTTTGTAACTCTGTCGAGTTTCAGTAGCAGGCGAAGGATCACTGTAATCTGCCTTACAGTCACGTCTTAGCAGTAGAATTTTTCTATTTATACATTTTGTTTCATTCGTGTATCACAACTCTATCTACGACCATACATCCTTTACCAAACATTTTTTCAATTGTGTTTTAAAATCCTTTACGATTAGGGCCCCAAAATGCATAAATTATTAAAATTTTCTCTATGTTTCGATCGATTTTTCAACCAAATAGGCTCTACAGCAACCGCACGTCCAAGTACCGACGGCCAAAGTGCGCCTCCCAGCAAGCCCAGCAACGTCAGGCAGCAAATCTCCGCGAACGGCGCCGCATGCAAAGCATCAACGAAGCCTTCGAAGGTTTACGGACACACATACCCACCCTGCCGTACGAGAAGCGCCTAAGCAAGGTGGACACGCTGAAGCTGGCCATCAGCTATATCTCGTTCCTGGGCGAAATGTTGCGAAAGGACAAAAATGGCAACGAAACCGGCACGAACGGTATCAAGCGGGCACCGGTAAAGGAACCACCGAAGAAGTTTATCGTTCGTGGTAAGTTACCCGATGTGATTGGGCGACTATATGAACTACATTTGATCGTAGACTGCAGGTCCAGTAGGCTCGCTAACCAACTGTGCGTTTCCAAAGCAAGGGGCAATCACCCTATGAACCCATGTCCCCAACACCCAACACGGCAACGGTTGTGTTTTGGTAGAACTCAAATGTTCCGTAGCGAATTGACTTTTTTCCATCGATCGAGATCCGTACATCCTCTCCGGCAGGCAAAAGGATGATTCGATTGCGTTCGTATTGAATATGGCGAAGGACATTTCGGATGGATCGGAGGGATCGCTAATATACCGGAAACCGTAACTGATGTAGTTATTGTGTCACGGTGTTTCTTTGATACGTCGGGCATGGACTGTAGCATATGCCCTACCCGGAGACTGATGACTGTGACGGAGCATGAATAAATGGGTGCTCTTTTTCGGGCCGGCTTTCGGTTGCCGGTTGAAAATTGAATTTCTTCGCATTGGATGGTGCGATGTTTGGTTAGGTAGGGTTTGTTACTGTGCGGTTGGCAGCTGTGATGAAGATGAAGAGCATTACCAGCACTGTCTCGATTAAAGGGGTTTGATGGAAGTGGATCCTAGTGATCTACTATGTCTCGATTAAAGAGGTTTGATGGAAGTGGATCCTAGTGATCTACTATATATGTTTCAGGTGAAGAAGATAAAGTTGAAACCAAGTACAATTCCTGAACGTATAAGAATTGGCGAAAGTTTTAACAAAAGAGTGTAACCATACAGAGCTATGGTAGAATTTTTAAGTGTTTTTCATTTCCTTCTGATTTATTTATACTAGTTTTGAGTGTCTGAGACTACATTCACCTCTCTAATTAACTTTTTAATGGCTTGAAACTAAAAATTGAACTGGATGTTCGTTAAAACTTAAATACTACATCTTCTAGAATTTAAATTCAAACGAATAATTTTAAATTTATAATTGACAACCATATACAGTTGCTTGGAAATTACCCTGGTTGCGGCGGGACTGTGGTCCTTCGACCCTTCTTCTTGGCTAATATTGCCACTCGGTCTCGGATAACTTCGCGCAAACTATTTGTCATCTTCAAAGATCATCAAAGATAAAAATTTCCATAGTTTCGGTTATTTTTTTGAGCCTATGATCAGTTGAATGTAGATTATGGACAGGATAGAGGTTTGCTCACATAATTGCATCAGTCACTACTGAGGTTATTGAAGAGTCCTCTCATTTTTTTTGTGTTCTTATGGCCAGAATATTTTACACTTTTTTACGGTTGATTTGACCGCCGTATAACATCGATATAGTCACATCGAAAGGTTCCTGCAGCACAGTTGATTGGCAGAAATATTTTCCTTTTAAGATATTTTGATTTATTTTCTAGAAGTCTAGAAGATTTTTATAAAACGTTGATTGTTTTGCTCCTGAATTAAACTCATAATACGAAAAAAATATCCTTAATTGAAGTGGTGGACTGTTTAGGCCATGTGTTCAATGTAGTAAAATGACGGCTTGACCCCGTGTTGTAAAATTAAATTGATGATTCTTTATTACTCACGGTACTATTCACGTTTTAACGCCTTCGTCTGTAAAACGAATATGAACGCTTCAATGGACGCCAGCATTCCATCTGAGATTGACACGCCTTCTCTGCCCATGTGGACGGCCCAAAAAATCTTTCTGTTCCGAATTGTCCGGTGGCATTCTCATGCCATAACCGATCACTTAGGCGATCGGTTTGCCTGGCGAATGTAATTTGCTGTGCGGTGGTGAGATCATAGTACAGTTCATAACTATCGTCATTTTAGTGATTCCTCCACTGTCGTTCCACATATATCGAGCTATAAACCCTTTCGGGCATCTTAGCAAGAGTAGGACACGGCTAAGAGGATTCTATATGTTTGGTCATAGTTCATCTCTGAAAGGTGAATGTGAGCAATGGGGCTGTAAATGTTCTAAACAATTTCAATTCGTCAGACAGTTTGCTAATTTGTGTGATGAAAAAATCCTACTTAGCAGGTTGAGCATACAATAATTTAAGTAGAAACTATACTATAACTTTGTACATTTGTATTCGTCAAGTATTTGCCTCGAGATTTGTTCTTAAATTATCTTAAATTTAAAGGAAAAGCTAACAATCTTTGCAAAAGACTTTTTTAAAAGCAATAAACATGGCGGCCATGTACATACCCGACAGACTAATGCTCAACAAATCCGCTCCACTTGGCAGAATTTCGACCACCTGAACGTTAAGCACAAAACTCTCACGCCCACTCAATCCCATTCCGAAATTTGTTGCTGCTTCCATGCTCTTCCACATTTGCCGAAGGATATTTGCTTGCGTGCTGGGAATCGCTTTTGCGCAAACGCCAAAAGCGTCGACTCTTCCCGTGTCACGATTCTCGATGCACATAAAACAACCTCTATCACCCACCGATCCTACGGTTGGCATTGTTTTTGTTTTACTTTGTTTGTCGAAAAGGATGATGATGATGATGAAAATGGGAAAAAGATCCCTGGGAATTGCTAGCACATGCTTTCATCTACCAATGAGGGGGAGCCCAAATTTGTGATCTTCTTCCTGTAAAGTTTGGTGCGTTTTGTGTCCCAGAGATGCTAGGGAAGCAGAAAGCATTACGGAGCACTTAAGTGACGTACTTTTGGGGGATTTGTAAACAAACTCGGAAATGGTTCGCGACACTGTTTGCACCAAAAAGAGGTAGCAAATTCGTCCTTAAATGCGTATGTACCGGCATCACCACCGGCATCCACCCTCACGCTATGACGACGGGGTAACGACGAATCCTGTGGCTTCCATTGAGGGATACGACCCTCGCTTATTTACGATAGACACTTGCCGTAGCGATTCCGCTCGGTTTGGTTTGAAAAAAAAACAAGCGAAAACGATTCTGTACAACGGTGCTCATTGTCCCATCACTTTCTTCCTTCCCGCAGGTGGCAGTGGCCAGACACACTCACTTTCCTGGCACCGGAAGGGCGATCGGAACGCAAACGGGCGCTATTTTGCGCGTATTTGGCGACCGGAGGATCCACGGAGCAATCATCGCAATATCGCTGCCGGCCCATCAACGTACGCAACGAACGGAATCTGTTAGGCCCCTGACTGTGGTGTGTGTGTCATGGGCGTTCCTGCCAGAAGCAATCGATGTGCAACAAACAATCTAGTCTTTGGCTCTCTTCGGTGTTGATGTTACCGGAAATAGCAATGTAAATAAATTTTATTCTTATTACTAAATTAACCTTCGTAGTGTAATGACAGTTTTTAGAGTTTGTATTACTTGCAAAGAAAGAAGCTCGTTTAGCTGGTTATTCTGCTAATGGCCATATACATTCGAGAGGAGTTTAAAATTCTCGCATTTAAACGTGATCAAATACACACCCTTTCAAGTTGGCAGGAACAACTTTCAAATTTCCGGCTTAGATCCCAACCGTTACTCATTCGCACTCACTTCAGGACCCGCCTAATCCTTTTCTGACAACGACAAGCAAAACCTTACCCCCGGATGTGAGTGTAGGGACACTGCTGCATTTTAAAACAGTCTCAAAATTTTAGCGCTTCATTAAAACGATGTTCTGTTCAGCTCGGTTGCGTTCTATCGATCTCTGTCCGACCATGGGAAAAGGGGTGCAAAAGTTTGTTGTTTTAATGCACTTCCTTGCATACCCATTGCCGCTTTTTAATAACTTTGTTTGCTTTTGTGTGTACATTTGAACGTCCTTGCATTGCCAAGGTTTTTCCCCTTCTGCGACGGCAAACCATCCTCTAAGGAAGCTTCGGGACAACACCTGAGTAAACAAAAGCTTGGCTAGTGATATTTTGTTTCGATTAATGCTGGCGGTGATTTGTTAGCGATATGTTATGCTTTTGCTGCTCCATACGGTGGCAAACTGCTGGCTAACGGAAATGTTATGTTTGTGTGATGGTTTCAAATTTCACTCGAATTTATACTGGGAATCGCTTTGTACGAAATTTTGTGAACAGAGAGTTTGTTTTATTACTAAAACATTTAATTTATTTTTTAATCTTTGAAGGAACAGGTACTTCCATAAAATATTTTATCAAATTTTTATTGATATTTCTTTTTGTTTAATTGTAAATCCTTCAAATCGTTCCAATTATTGGTCCCTTGGTAACGAGTATAACAAATTAAATGATATAGACAAGACACACCAGATACAATCGTTAATATTACTGATTGATCCTTCACAAATACTGTGCTTTTGGTCGAAATATGATCGAGAATTCGTATTCTGATTAACATCTCTAAATTGATATTAGAATAGATTCGTACAAGAATGTGGACTCCGGGCTCAAGCGGACTACCACATTCAACTAAATGCCATCATGTCAATTTCATAAACAAATCAATAATTCCAGCCTTGTGAAGGAGCATAGAGCGAGGTCCATTTCCATTTTAACTTGTTGAAACCAGAGGAGAACTCCGATTGATGTGGAATATTTAAGGCTTTTTTTAAACTGTAGGATGCCTCCGACACCAGAGATCGCTCTAATAGGTCTTCGTTTAACTGCTTAGTGATCCGGAATCAGCCCCATTTATTATTTATTTTAAGTATGACGGCTTGCCCCATATTGTCAATCAGCACTATTTTTTACCAGTTTTTTTTTCATCGAAATCTTTTACGGTTGTTCAATGTTCTTTGGTGATTTCGTACTACTTGCGTGTAGCTTTCTTGAAGTATTAAATAATTCGAATTTATTCCATTCGATTTGACCAATAATTTCGACATCTATGCTTATTGCTTTCTACATAACCAAAGATTTTTCTCTTTGGCTTTGACTCATGGTGACTAACAGTTATAACAAGTTTTTACCTACGTGGTGTAACGTTTTACATCTCCGATTTATCAATCATACGTCGATAGGATGTCCTGCATATATCTCCGAATTTCTTCATTGTTATATAAAACTACCTTAAACTCATACAAAATATGAAGTTTTCAATGAAACAACTTAATTTCAGTAAACTGTTATCTAAGTTAAGCGATAAATACACTTTATAGGAACACTTTCTAAATGGTGATTCTTTTTATAGAAGAGATTAGAGAGGAAGGAATGGGATATTAGGAAGGAAGAGAAAGAATAACTTATTAAAAACAAAGTTCGTATAATTTTAGAACAAAATAATAGTTACGAAGAGCGTAGATGCTCTAAGTCTTGTCTGCGACTAGAGAAACTTCTGAGATGGTGTGAAATTTAGTCGCGGAAGCAGGGAATCTATTAGGAAGAAAAATTAGGAATGTAAAAAAATTGAAAAAAAAAGCTTTGTACTGTTTGCACTGGTTTTAAAAAATTTGGAGAGCTAATACCCTAAATACCGTAGGTAATTTTAAGCAGTATTATATGTTTCATGAGTATCATCTTGTTGAGAGTGATAGTGAGAGAGACGTTCTCATTAATATACCCAAAATTTTAATTTTCAAACTATGAAAACGTGCTTTGAAGAACAATTTTCTGTCCAAGGTTATTTCCGAGTAGTTTATACCAGGCGTTCGTTGGACGGTGCTTCCTTGCATGTTAAGTTGTCTCGCTTCATGATAGATTTAGTTTCCTAGCTGTGTTCATAACTGCAATATACGACTTCAGTACTTTGACTTGGAAGTGGATATACAAATTTGATAGCAGTTGTTGCAATATAATCCTGTGCTTTCTTTAGTACTTCCTCATACAATCTTGTTCATCAAATTCGACCAAGAACTCCTCATTTTGATGCCGGTCAATATTGAAATCACCTAATTCCACTTCTTTTTCTAATCCTCTATCGCAAGTAAAGTGCGAAAGACTTTTTACAACTACACCGTACCCGAGGATTAAGGCTGACACTTGATGAGGTTTAAAAATCAATGCGCAAAACTATCGCTCTGGCTGACATCAAGCGGATTGTAAAACGGGTTTAAAGGAAAAGTTTGCGAGGATAAAAAAATAGAAAAAATAACATTACATGATCCGGAATAGGGCGCTATGCTCGGTTAAAGAAAAAAAATCACGGCCGCAGTGGAAGAGGAAAGAAAGAGATGTGCATTTGCAGATAACTTTCCAGGGCTAACCAAATGCAACCACGAGGTACGGGAAGGATCTATTCCGGGAAATCTGCGATCTCCTCAACGTACCATCAACGGATCAACGGGGCGGAAACCGTGACCGGATCGGTTTAACTGTACGGGGTAAACCGGTCCGCCAGGGCTTAATTGTATTTGAATGGAAGGGTGCTAAAATCCTCTCGGAGCGCATTAAAAGAGGTTCCGTACAGAAGAGGGGGAAGCAGAATTCAGCTTAGTACAGAGTCGGGGCAGTGGGGTGAATGAGTGGAAATTTTTTAATAAAACCACCAATTGAGATTAATATCACCACTTCAGTAAAGGCAGGAGAAAAGGTTTGATCTAGATTTTTTTTTGTCGCTTCTTTAATTCCATAAAGCGTTCAATATCGTGCAATCGTGAAATCGTAAATTTTTTCCTCATCGTGATAAATTAAATCCATTCTCCTTTGTTGTGACATTTGATTAGGTTGTTTTTTCATATTGTTTGTTGTGAATACGATGAAGAAGCCGTAGCTGCAGTGATGACAAACCAAGCCGCGTCTATTGCATGAGCTGCATGTGCAGTTGCAATTCATTTAATGATCGTTGGCATCATTACACCGCATGATGCCGTCTATGCACGACGCAGTATTGTGCACGCAAACTCCACATGCGTATTTGTGAAATAAGAATTCTAGCTTTCGTTGTGTGATTCTTTAAGGAACATAAATTGCAGTAATTGTTTATTGACAGAGGGTTGCGTACAATACCACAAAGCACGTGCATTGCTTTCATTAGCCCTGATCAACGCACTCACATTACTACCAAATGCAGTACTGAGCATGGAAGAGACAGAGAGAGAGAGAGAGAGAGAGAGAGAGAGAGAGAGAGATAACAGCTCCTCAACTAGCAATCTAATGTCCATGCTGAGCACACTCTAACCTTCTCTGGCCACAGTCATCACGGACCAGCTGACCCAGTGGTGGCAGCAGCTTCGCTTCATCACTCAACGAAAAACACCTCAGTTATAGTCTGGACGTTATCTATCCTACACGCACTGAACGGCACAACAGATTATCTCTCGCGTCTTGTCCACATTGTCCATCATTCATCATCGCTCAGCTGTGAGATATGGTGTCGAACGAGCCGACCATATCAACGGGAGACATCGAAATTCTACGCTACGATGATCGCTACCGGGACCAATCGATGGAGGTGCTCCGAAAGTCTTTTTTCCTCAACGAAATGGTGTGTATTGGAGCGGAGGTAAACCTTACACCCCAGGCACAGAAGGATCTTGAACAGCTTTGTCTGGATGTAGCGGACGGTGGTGTGTCTATGATCGCAAAACACACATCAACCGATACGATCGTTGGAGTTTCATTCAATGTGCTACAGGTTAGTGTATGCGTCTTACCCATCAATATGAAGTTGTTTAAAACATAATTCTCTCCCATTTCCCGCCAAGACCCCGAGTGGACCGGAAGATGCCAACTACTTTGAGCAGTTCCGCGACAACAAATGTACGACCGACAGTTCCCGGGCCCTAATGCAATACATGATCACGATGGACGCAAAGGTGAACCTGTTTGAACGATTCAATGTGAGCTGTTTGCTGGAGATCATGTTTCTTGCCACCCTGCCGAGCTGCGAGGGCCACGGTGTTGGTACACGGCTCGTTCGCGAATCGGTGCGGTTGGCGGAACAACTAAAAAGTGGCAAAGCCGTACCAACCAAGGTATCTGGTGAATCTTCCGGAGCATTCAATAAGCCACAGCTTGTTTCAGCTTTATTTACATCGCGAATCTCGCAACGTGTCGGTGAAAAGGTTGGCTTCACGGTTATCAATCAGGTGCCCCATTCGGAGTTTGTTTACAAGGGTAAAACATTTAGCGATCGGATTGGTCCTGAGCATCCATTTTCTACGCTGGTTGTGAAGCACATATGATAGATTGTTCGTGCGGAAAGTGAAAGTGTGGAACGAAAAAAACGGCGAAAAGTGTGATCGTTTCATTAACGGCAACATTGCGCTACTTTTGGCAGAGTTGTGTGAAAGATGTACAAGCTTATCAAGGCAAATAAAAGCACAGTATTGATGCTATGTTGCAAAGAGGCGGATGATGCGATTAGGTTATTATAATAGAAGGAATGCACGGACTGTATGTGTGAATTGAGTTGTGTTTCCGCACAAGTGAATGAGCCTTAGTCCAGTAACTTCCCAATAAAAAAAAACAAAATGACATTGAATTTACTGCATTTCGTTGATGGCACACGATCTCAACACGTGATGGCACTAATATTAGTGAGACTTAGGTTTTCCTTGGTTCGCCATCATAACCTTATAACCTTAACGTGTACAATCATTATTGCATTATTTTCAACACAATTGTTTAGTCATTTTTGCTGATTCTTTATCGTCTGCAAGCGATTATGAGTACATTTTGATGAGATTTGGCTTTGTGTATGGCAGCGAAAGATTTTAAAATTCTGTACTATCTGTGGTGATACTAGATAAGTCATTCTAGGTACAATGATCGTTAAGCATTTAAACGGAAATGATCATCAACCCACCTGGCTGGCCATGAGCTGCTACTCTGCATAATAATTGCGTGCCGATGACCGCAAACCACCCTGGACTGACACGGTTCTGCTTGAAGCACTGACTATATTACAATTGATGTTCTATCTTGATAAAGAATGTTTTTAGTGGTACATGTTAGACTGAAGTGTTAAGAAGTTAAACCTTCAGTAAATAGGAAGACAACAGATTCTCTATACAGTTCCGTGACAGCAGGTTCACAGTCACACCGTGTGATGATCGTGAGGCATCAAAGGTTAACTTGTAAGTCGCGCTGCATAAAGAGAACTTAGGGGCGGCCCGATGGTAATGTCTAGTAAAATCCTCTACGGCTCGTGCCAAACTGTTGGGGCATGAGTCCGGCATCCTCATCATGTGCCCCAAGTCATCGTACCTTTCCGGCTTTGATTACCGTCAGGATATTAGCACCGCCAAACAGCTCCGGTAGCTCACGGTTCATCCTTCCTTCGCAACACTCCCTGCTCGCACATACCGCCAAAGTCGTTCGAAAACGGCAAGTGCATTGGCGTCCTCAGCATAAATCGCCGCGGAACCAAGGAATTGGAGAGTTCGGGTTGAATAATGTCGAAGCCCGCGCTTTGCATGACACATTCCAGAACGATGTTGTTCAGCAAACAGGAGGTCCATCCCCTTGCCCTCGACACTGATGTATGTTTAAGCTATCTACATTAGCAATTGTAAAAGCATAAATCTTAGTTCTCTAATTAATATTTACCAATAGAAATTTAAAAAATTGCGCCCAACCAAAAGAAACATCGATATGTTGCATATGAAATATTTCAGGTTAAGAAGGAAATTTTTCATACAATTGTCAAACATCTTTTGACAATAGGGAAACTGTCAACAATACGAAATGAATTTCATTTGTTTTCATCCCATTCCTTTTGGAGAATAAATTCGTAAACATTGCACGGTACTCAACAAAAGACGCACGGGTACTATCCTAATCTCTTTAAAACCACAATCGAGGATTAACTTTTTACGGTATCAATTTCAGCATTTGTTGACGTGTCGCTTCCACAGAACACACCACACTTTCCGAGCATGCGCTGATGTTGTTCCTCGGCAACCTGTTTGGCCTGTGTTAAAGATAGAACGACGATCCTTGAATCACCATGGAGGATAGTAACAATACCAGCAATCAATAACAGTGTGGCGATCACGAAAGTTTGCTAGCTAGTCATACACAGCCGTACAAGGAGCACTCTCTCTCTCTCTCGCTCCATTTGGAAAACAATCACACAAAACACCCTTGTGCGCAACAATGCTACCTCCGGTAACCGAACCGAAGATGATATTTCGCGTGTTTAGCTTTTTCTATTTCCTATCGCGTCCACTACTCAAGTGGTTCCTGCACCGGTTTACCAATCTCTGCGAGCTGCAGCGCATCTGTTACGGCTGTCCACCGGGTGCGACACGCACGAAAAAGGTACAAAACTCACTGGAACTGTCCCGACGATTACCAATTAAAAAGTTGCTCCACATCCTAAACGAGCTGGTTAGCAACGATGTCGAGGAAACGTTTCTCCGGCGAGAGATACAAACGCGTGCCATCGGGACGGTGCTGCAGGTGAAGAAGATAAACCCGAAGGTGCACATCGATTTTCCACGATCGTTTGGTACGTGCGCGGAAAGAATATGGGGCTACAAGCGTCTGTATTTTATGGTGGAAAAGTTACGCGCCACACAGTACGACACTGAGGAACCGGAGCACGAGGCTAAGCTGTTGATGTTGTGGAAGCTGTTGGTGGGGGATGAGATGCAGCTGACCGGGCGAATTACTGATCAATGGCAGCACATCGGATTTCAGGTAAAGGGGTGCATGTATTAAGTAAAATTAAAAAAAGAACGGCTGAAAAAGGACAAAATCTCTTAACGTTTTTGCAGGGCGATGATCCTTCCACGGACTTCCGCGGTATGGGCGTGCTCGGGCTGGACAATCTGCTGTTTCTGGCACAAAACTATAACGGCACTGCACGGCATCTGCTGTCCCATTCACACCATCCAAAGCATGGCTATTTTTTCGCGATCGTCGGTATTAATCTAACATCGATGGCGTACCACCTGCTGAAGTCCGGCTCCGCTCGGACACACTTTTACAACCATCCACAACATCACCTTACGGTGGACACGTTTCACCAGTTCTACTGCTATCTATTTTACGAGTTCGATCGTTACTGGGTCGAGTGTAAGCCAAAGAACATTATGGACTTTAACCACATCCAGCGACGGTTTGAGGAAAACGTGCTACAGCTGCTTGCCAACGATGGATGCTACTTCAAGATGAACCTTTCGGTGGAAGATGTTTAACGGTTACTTTGCTCCCATTTTTTTTACACTTTTTCCCCTTTTTGCGTCCCTCTTTCGATATGGCTTTGCCGTGTTTTTTGCCTTTTTGTAGATTCGAGATCGGAATACCTGCTAAGGATTATTGTTACCTTTTTGTTTTGTTTTTGGCTCTTTAAATACGATTTTCTGTGTGTGTGGTTAGTAGTTTACGGAATGTGATACCGAGTGTTTGCGCACAATACATACACATAGAAGGCAGGATGGTGGGATCGTCGATTGGGGGTTTCAACATCCTCGTAAGTCGCATGAATACACACACATACACCGCAAGTGCAATCTAGTGAGAGAATAAAGTGAAGCTTTTTAGGAATATCTAATAAATAATAATAGGTAATGTGTGATTTAAAATATTTACAAATGAGAAGGGGATCATAGGGATAAAAAAGGAAATCTAGATGTTCTCTAGAATGATGGGATCGTACAGGACCACATAGACAGACAGAGAGAAAGTAAGTCTGAAACATCTGCAGACCTTAGTAACAAGTCACCAATAGAGCAATCCTGAATAACTAACATCTTAATGAGCCAAGTTCATGTTGAAGAACTTGACTACTATTTTCCTGGCTTCCCTGCTATATCTCTTTGTTGGACAGTCAGTCTCGTCTAGACAAATACGTTCTTTAAAATCAATTTGCCTTTGCCTTTGCAGGAGGCCTATAGTACAAGGATGGGATGGGCTCCTTTATATAAAAAGCTTTGCTATAAATTTAATGGTAAATGTTTTTTACAGTGTCATGAGTACGACCAGGCCGTATTCCCTAAAATTTGATCTGACTCTTACAATCCTTCCAACCTGTACGCTATGTGAAGGGTAGACATTTCCTTCTCCCTCAGTTTAAGTGCACCTTATCCCGGGTGAGCTAGGCTGTGGATGATTTGGCTGCCAGGTATCCTTCTGATGTTGTTGTCCTCTCTGGTTCCAGGGATTTGACTGTCTGGAGCACCGTATCACGGAGACTTAGCACTGGCTCCCAATATATAACTCCCTCAGTTGCGGATGCAGCATTTTGCATATAGATGTTGTGGCTGGCGACCCTACCCTCGGCAGAACGAATAAGTCCGAAAGCTACAGTAGCATCGAACTCAAGCATTCCGTCAAGAGTAAGGCCGCCAGGTCACAACTTCACGTCTTTCAAACCTATTTCATTGGTTCAACGATTTAATGTTGACGCTGGCTGGCGTAACGGTTACTGCACTATCTGCAGCATCGGACCCAAAAATTACACCAACGGGCAAAGGTCGTCAGTTACGACTATAGATCTCCTAAATTTTAGTCCCTATTTGTGCCAGAACAGCGACATTTAAATGTTATCGTATGTTGCAGACATATATCAAACATTAAAAACACCAAAAACAGATAAACATTACAAACTACAATTAGCTAACCAAACGGTAGTGCGTACTATATACGGAAAGGGAAAGGGGAAGAAATCAAAGGACGATTCCCATCTCTGTCGAAGTCAAAAAAAATCCGCTCATATTCGTAGTCTTTCTCATCCTAGGATATCGGTCATCGGCACCCCTGGGGATCTGCCTGATGCCCGAACGGCTGCTAAGAGCCCGAGTTCAATCGCATCGAATCCCACAAATGACCAGATGATGCGGTCAATGTCGAGCTATCCTTTGCTACAGCTACAAACCTTGGAGTCGGCGCTGCCTGCCTATACGTTGAAGATGTGCATTCATCGAATAATGTTTCGAAATAAGTCTAACCATCATGCGAATGAACGCATGATACACCGGGAGCTCGTGAGACTAGGGACGCAGGGACAAATTATTACAATATTATAGGAACTCACCAGATGTTGTAATTTGTTCGTCCTTCTACGCAACTTCACTACCCGTTAATATGATAATGAGAACCTAAACCTCTTCCTTCCCAGAGCTGGAGTGTGTGTGTCAAATATTTATTGAGTCGATTACTTTTACATATTGTTTCTCATTCTCGTTTGTATGTCCACAGATAAAGTACTGTATTTCTCCACCTCACTTATCCGTGCGTTTATGCTTTTCATTTCACTAGTTTTTTTTGTTTCCTTTTGCGGTTACCTAATTTGACCTCTGTTATGTGTTCTGGGGGAAAGGGGGAGAAAAGCCATCAGTGGTAGCTATTGTTATTGGATTAGTTTTGTATTGTGTCCACCTTCATCTAATGCTTAAGTATTTAAGAGATTTGTTGTTAAATATCGTAGCTTTTACTTGCAGGTCTCGTAATTTTATTTGTGTTACTTCGTTACTCCCCTTATTAATATTTGCTCTACACATTTGGCCCACCTTTCTAATTCTCTCTCTCTCTCTCTCTCTCTCTCTCTCTCTTTCTCTCTCTCTCTCTCTCTCTCGCTGCGAAATAGGGTTCGCTAATTGAAGGGAGTGAAGTGTAAAATATGTTATATAAATGTCGTACAAAAAATAACCAGTGGAAGTCCAATGTAATAGAGACAGACAGACCGAATCGAAAGAAGTACCACATGCACAATCGATCGCAGTATAGCTCTATGTAAACGAGTGTGTGGGAAAATACCTTTCCCAGTGAGGTTGAATGGTTTTTCGAAAAACTAGACCACAAGCCGAATCACGGACACAAAACGCGTTAACTAACTGAGATTAGCAAGACTTTTCTATTGTTTACCTCGATTTTTGTTTCACTGTGGTTTACTGTTGTACCTTTTCTTTTTTTTTTCCTACAGTCTCTCGCTTTGTTCTATTGCATATTTTGCACATATTTATAGTATTTTTATTTTTTACGTTGCTCATTTGCTTTTCTGCCTTTTTATTCTCTCCCTTTGCTGTGGAGTACCTGAGTGTTTACTTTCATACTGTTTTTGTCCCGTCATTACCAGGTTTGAGAATTCTTCTTTAACAGCCAGAACAATTCTAATGTGACGACTAATGCCTCTGCCTAACGTAGCTCTGCTGGTATCGATGCTGTTGGGGAAGAATGAGCTGCAAGTCAAGAATTAACGAGGATTGATTCCAAAAACAAACAAAAAAAATACTCGGCATGTTTCTATCTCGTTTAAAATTCGTACGATACTGAGCTTTAAGGACTCTTTTTGCATAAGCTAATCTGCCACTGATGTTCGGGAAAAACCAGAGTTCCTAATCCTAAAGATCCCTACAGAGTGTCGGTAAAATTAGCTCATTTTATCTTTGCAAAACCCTTTCCTTCTTCCTTCCAATGCGCAATCCATATTTAACCATTCCGGTAGAGTTTTATGTACAGCAGATGCTTAATATTGTAACTTCTTGTAAAACCGATCCTTACAGACTAGATAGAAGAGAGAGAGTGTGTGTGTGTGTGACAGAGAGAGAGAGAGAGAGAGAGAGAGAGAGAGAGAGAGAAAGACGTTCGAAGGAAGTAGATTTTTTTCTTAGAGGAAAAAGGTATAAATATGATACGTTTTGTGTTTAACCCACGCTCAATACTAACAGCAAACAAGCACCGTGTATTATCTGCTTTTAAAAACAAACAGGAAAACGAACCCAGATTCCAAATAGTGCGAGACTCTCTAAACTTTAACTCTCATTCTCGTAATAATCATCATCATCGTCCGTCTCATCATCGCCATCATTATCGTACTCATCGTCATCCTCATCATAATCATCCTCCTCGTCCTCGTCATCGCCAACTTCACTGCTAGAAGAGCTGCCAACCGTCAGCGTGCTACGGTACTGCGTCAGGGACGACACACCGGTTGCCGATCGTCCGCCACCCAGTATAAAATCGATGGAAAAATCTTTGTACTTTTCACCGGAAGCACGGCGCCAAATGGCAGGACCGCCAGCTTGGTACTGGGGCACCGTACTACCGATTCGACGACTTTTGTTCGTCTGCATGAATCGATCGATGAAGCTTACCACCTGCGCACACCGTCTCAGTGAGCTGGCGGCCGTTGGGAGTGTACCACCATCCGGTCCACCAAAGCCGCCGGTTGCGATGGTTGCGGTGGCGGCGTTGTGTTGATAGCTTGTCCCCGCCCGATTGTCGGTGGCCCATCGTGCGAGTTGTGATGGTGGCCCGCCATCACGTTGACGTTTCCGGCAGGTGGGGAGGAGGATACCGACGGTCGATGTTGCAGGTGGTTCCCGTGCGGATGGGACATGTACGGATGTGGAGCATAGGGGTGATGATGCAGATGGTTCGAACCGGTCGTTCGTGGATGCTGCATAGCTACGCTGTGATGGTGCGCTGTGGCAGTGATCCTTGCCGAGGTCGTTACTGGGGCCACTACTCGGCCCACCGTTACCTGCTGATGGGACGATGAGGGGTTTGATAGTGGCATAATACTGTTGTTGTTGTTGCTGTTCGATTGCTGCTGCTGCTGCTGGTGGTGGTGATGGTTTTGTTGCACCGGAAGTGTTCCTTGAATAGCCGGTTGCACCGACGTTGCTGGTGGATGAAGGTGCGTAGATGCTTGCGAATGGGGTGGAGGAGGCAGAGGAGGGGCAGAAGGTGGAGCAGAAAGGAGGTTGGGGTGGTGGGGAGGAAGTTGGTGATGATGATGCAAATGTTCCTGCTGATGGTGCTCGAGTAAGAGCGGTATCTAGGCGGTTGGAAATAAAAGGGCTTTCATTAATGACCGACGACGGGTGCCGGCGACTAGCGGCTTGCGTTGGCGCAGTGCTATTTCAGCTACTTCTAACATGGCTACTAACATCGTCTCGGCGTAATTGGTGTGTAGGCTGTAGGTACGTATCATAGAGAGAATGGGTTCAAGAATCGGTTCCGACGGGACACAACAGGAGGGAAATGTATTATCATTATTATTTACGAGTTGCTCGTACATTTGGTTGGTAAAGAAAACGCACATGAAAAATATGAAAATTTCGGTGTATATTTAATGGGTTTCCGTCGTGAATGATGCTGGCTGAGAGATGAGTCGAGTTATGATCATGATGATTATATGACGATGATGATGATGAGCATGAGGTGCAGAGGATGAAGGTGGTAATGATTCGATAACGTTTACAAAACAAATTCACGTATCGTAATACAATTTTGAACACCAATCACAAACCATACACGCGAATTGCACCGGAAACGAGTCGTATGTTCTTGTTTTTTTTTGACGGTACAGCGCCAATCGGAAAATCAAGGAAACCTCCGAAATGAATGAGATGTATACGAACGGAGGATGGGGCCAATAATTCGACATGAAACACACAGAGAGACATATAAACCCGACTTTGATGAATAATGTGTGGAGTCCACATTTCAAATCAAACACGGCATTACTCTACCTGATGTGCAGTGTTGTAGATTGTTTGCTGTTGTTCACGCGTTGCGGGATAAGTGCCGGCACCGGAACTGTTCAAGCTACCAGCAACCGTTGGCCCATTACCGGTGGCATTGCTACTGTTGCTGCTACTACTATTGCTGTTGCTATTGGCGGCGCTAGACACACTCCCCTGTCCGGAAGCTGATGTTCGCATCGTGTTACCGCGGGTCGGTCCAGTGGCAGGGAGCGTTTCGCCTGCTGGCGTGTTGGATGAGGAGGTCACAGATGATCCTCGTGAGGTTCCACCACCAGTACCGACCCCAGCAGACAGTGGGTACGGTTGATTTGAAGGTGAATTACGCCTTCCAGACCACAGAAAGAGAGAGAGTGTGTTGAGCAGGAGAAGAAACGGGAACACAGAGAAAAAGGTTGTAAAACACGTGCGCCAACGACTTATGTTGGTGCCGAATGTATGGCCTAATGTTTTTCCCATGCTACGGATCCATTTTGATATATATGTAAATTTACAAATATAAATATAATATCATGGCCACACACTACCAGCTTGCCAGAGATAAAACAAAAAATGATATTCATATATTTGTTCTGCGTGTTCTGAGCTTAGCTATATTATGAAAGGAACATACATACAACAAAATAAAACATAAAACGATCGATCCAATTTGTATTCCGAAAACCGAAAAAACCATGTTTAAGCAGGGAAACACTATATATGTACAGCAGATGATACAGTGGGCTCTAAAAAGGACGATAGAAGAGAATGATTGTTTACAGTTCCGGTAAAAAAGAAACGGCAGGTCAACTGAAAGGAGTGGTGCAAGCAATGGATGGATGGTGTGTGTTGTTTAAAAATTGTTTATATATTTGTGTTTCAAATGTACTTTTACTCTCTCTTTCTGTTATCCAATTTGCATTGTAATAAGATTCGTGTGCTCCTGTATATTGTGTCCATTCAATGTCTCCCCCTACATCGAGTCTCCTTGTCTCGGTGGCTGGTGTGTAGATTAAAGTTTGTTATTTTTATATACGTGCTTCTGCTGGTGTGTGAGACAGTTACTACACTCTACACACTTTTTTATCGTATGATTTCCCGGTTCAATTTTAACGCTACGCAGCTTTGTACCTCGTAGCGTCTTAATGCAAAGAAGAATGTTTCAATAATATTATTTGCTAACCGTATATCATGTCTTCAATTCATTGTATTACACCGTTACGTTAACCACATTTTACTAGCATTGTTTTTTTGTTGTTGTGTTTTCACCTATAAATTTGCCAAGGGGATTTAGGTCGAGAAGAATACACGGTATAAATAAGGCTAGCTACATCGAATTGTGAGCAGGATACATACTAACTGACAATAATAAAAAGAAATGAAAAAAGGAACAGCTTCAAACGAGTTTTATCTTAATTTACTCTTCTTCGATTTGAGTTAAATTATAATTGCCCTTTTTAGTTTGATTAAAATCTTGGTAAAATAATTACCAAATTAAAATCATTTTAAGCACACACACACACATACTTAATACACGATTATCAAAAAATAATAAATATAAAGATTTTCGATGTACAAATCTATTAAAGTAAACACGCTTAGTAGTCGCGATACCGCACAGTCCAGTCATAAGATTCTAAGCAACTAACAACTGCAAAGGAGCAGCATCGGTGCCCTCTTTCCGTAGGTTTTGTTTTGATTTCATTGATTGAGCAAATTATTTAATAAAACAGTTTATACATCATAACAAAAAGGTACAACATAGTACTACTGCTTCGCCATTCAGCGATTTTTTTTTATTGGCATAGTCCTATCTCATACCGTCGTTTGAGTCAGTTGAACGAAACGATAGAAGAAATAAGGGTCGAGTATCGGGTGGCAAATTCCTTAACAAACTTAAGTCTTACGTTTGCATCGTGGACAATTTACAACTAAGAAAAATAGTTAAATTACTAGGCCCGTGGTGGTGGGTGCACTTTTTTTTTAAATATGTATGTGTGTGTGTGTGTGTGCTTAAAGGGTACGATACTGTCGCACGGGGAGGGAAACAACAAACTTTTAATATGCTTATATATTTTTTTAAATCGCTTCCTCAGCTATCGCATCACACCTTAATGAATTTTCGTGCGCGCCCGCCTTTGTGTTATATATTAATCGTTTTTATGAAGAAATCGATAATTTGTCTACTTTTTCTAGCCTTAATTAGTTGGCCCTACATTATGTGCATACACGTCCTACTACTATCGCTATCGCAAGCTGGCATCTTTATCATTTAAACCTAATGCATGTTTATTTTTTGGGGTCGGAACCATGCACCAGCGGTTGGGCATTTTATTTCTGCTCTTTATCGGTTCCCTGCACATTTCTTGGCGTAAGTGTAATTGCACATCAACACATCGTGTTCGTAGTGTGTTTAACTCTAGGCGTGAATTTTTGCCGATTGTTGTTTTGCTAAGTTGTTTGCAACCATTCAAAAATTCACGTAGATTGTGTTAGGTTTTTCACTGTTGATTAGTTAATAATCATTGTAAGGTTCACACAGAACGAGAATAAAACCAATGGAAATGAAAAAAGAGAAGAAAATACAAAAGAAAAGAAAGAAAAAATAGAAGAAAGAGTAAATAAAAAAGACCATAAAAAGTTGATACAAAAATATAACGCAACAACAAAGTGTAAAGCTTCCCGTGGGTTGTGTTTTGGATGCAGAATGAGTGAAGGAATGCTAGCCCTTTTTTATTTCTTTTTTTGCACAATTTACAAGACATACTAGCAGAGAACTACTAAGCTGAAACCAGCTGTACAGGTTTATGAACCAAAAACACAACCCAGCAAAAATCATTGGTAGGTGTAATTCACCTGTATATAATAGGGTGGCATCGTAAAAGTGATACATTTTGTTTATGTACTAACATTGGAATCGCCCATTGCAGACCGCACTCACACCATCCGGCATTTCGTCCCATATCTTAAACAACCGTCTCTTGAATCCGTTATTACAAAGCGACAACCAGATTTGAACCTATTGGATTTCAGCATATACATACAGGCTTCGCAAGTTGGGTGACGTCAAACATTTGAATTTGGACGGATTCAACAGACTGTTGGTTAAAATATGGGACGATATGCCGAATGAAGTTTTTCAGCAACGATTTCAAAAAGCGTCTACGGACCCTTATCAAGTGCAAAGGTGCAAACATATTACAGCCTTTGTCGTCAAATTTAGGTCCTTAGTCAGAAATGTTTTTTGAGAGGATATGAATATTTGAAAGCGCTCATGAATTTTTGTCCGTACGGCAACAATTTTTGATTGGAAGGCATCAATTTTTAACTCTAAGCCATTAAATTGGAAACCAAAATTCTTTTTGGGTGTAAAGTATGAATCATTTTTCACAGAACAGAAATTTACATAGAAGTTTATGACTTGGCGCCAATAGTTGTTGCCTTCGTTTAAAAAATTAGGGCAAACTGTCAAAAAATTATGCGATCGTACGGACAAAAAATTATGAGTGGTTTCAGTTTTATTACTTAAACAAAGTATCACTTCTACGATGGTACCCTGTAATTTATAAACAATTTCACATGATTCTATGAAGAAAAGATGTATATATAGGAAAAGGGAAATAGAAAGCTAAGTGGAGCGTGAAGCTATGGTGGACGAGGTGGACCAGATGATAAAATTTACAATGAAGTGTTGTATGCCGCATTAGATTACAAAAACGAAAGAAAACTTAAGGTGTGCTGTAATCTGTTCTCCACTCTTTAATGTATGAGATGGCCCGTGTGTCCGCCCACATCCGTTGGACCGCGAGACAGCAAAACAGGTTGTGATGGGGGCTTACCTTATCGAAGCGCTATTTGTGGCCGAATGGGAGGAATTGGTGTGTCGGAAATCGATACCATTTTCCTGAGGGAGTCCCGGCGCATTACTGCCCGCACTGGACCCAAAGTGACTGGCAGGACCTTGCGCGGACTGCTGCTGTTGTTGATTCGGTGGACCACCGTGCTGTCCCCGGATGGATCGGCTCGAGATTGTAGCGGCGTTAGTGATGACGTTCGCGTCGATTGGACCATTGCCGTGAATGTTGTTAAATTGTCCTGTTGCAATGGGCAAAATGTTGAAGTTACTGTTTTTTGAGGTTCGTGATCACTAAAAAAAATCTTCTACCTTGCCCAGATCCGATAGCTGCACCACCAACGATAGCGGAACCTCCACCAACACCACCGCCAGCAGGACCGGAATTGCCCGATCCTCCGATGATACCAACACCACCAAGTGCTGCAGTAGGATTGAGCGGGATCGCTAACCGTGCATTCACCGCCAACAGATGATCCCTTCGGGCGACTAAATTATTGACGTGCTCTTCCAGCCGAATATTTTCACTCCGCAGCTGATGAAGACAGGATAGCAGAGAGGCAACTGAAAATGGCATAGAAAAAGACAGCGTAAGCAAGGTTTTGAAAAAAAAAAAACATTATTTTCAAGATCGTCCGTACTGTCGAAGTGCTGCGCTTGTTCCATAAGAAACTGAGATCCTTGTTCCCATTGCCGCTCCAGCAGCTGTTCCAAGCTTTGCGGAGTATTTCCATTAGCCGTCGCCGTACCCCCACCCGTTAGCATCGAGCTTAAAGAGTTGCCGCCCCCACCACCGACCGGCATGACAGGTTGCGGGTTGTTTGTGCGATTCTGAAATGGAAAAACAAAAGAATAGATGAGTAAAATTTCAACAGAATCTAAGTACAGAATCTAAGCATCGAAATTCACCTTTCCCGGGAACTGTGGTCCCATTAGTGCTGGCCCTGGATCGATCGGACTGGGTACGTACGAATGCGCTTCGATATCCATGCTCAGCTGTTCGGACATTTTTTGCGCCACGCTACTGCTAGGATTTAGCTGATTGCCAAGCATATGGGTAGCTGACACGATCGAACCACCTCCACCTGCACCACTACTAGCGCCGCCATTCTGGAACAGCCTTCCATCTTTCGCCTCATTCACAGATGCATTTCCTCCAGCTACGATTGAACTTGGTACAATTGTGGGCCCAGTTCCGGCAGCGGTTGAAGTTGCTCCACTCGGTCCAGCATTGGATGACATCTTGCGGTTACGTTTTGTTCCACGGCCACTAACAATTGTAGTGGCCGAAGTGCCGCCTACATCCGATCCGGGAGAACTTGGCGGAGAGTCCTTTACTTGCGGCACAGCAATAACGCTGTTGCTCATCATGGAGGCAGTAGATACGGCCACCAATGGATTCGTGGGTTGTGCTTCGTACGAAAACTTCAATCCACCTCCTCCTGTGCCGCCGCCATACAGGGAAGAGGAGGACGAAGAAGACGCCGTCAGTGTGGAGGAGGACGAGGAGGTCATGCTGTACGGTGTGCCACCCGATACGATCATTTCCGGCGTTCTGGAAGTAGATGGTGATGGCGAAAGTTCAACGATTGTTTGATGGTGCGAAGCGCCACGGTGCTTTTTGTTCGGATGGGCAACCGCTGTTACGATGGTACTGCTGCTACTGTTAGATAGAGAATGGTTGTTGCCAGTTGTGCTGTTAGTAGTGTGGCTGCTGGTGCCGCCGCTCACACCGCTGCTATTGCTACTGATGATGCTGGTGTTTTTGCTGTTACTGTTACTGCCACTAGTAGTGCTACTGCTTGCGATGGTGGAGGAGGTGGTGATGATGGTAGTGGTGATGGTGGAGGTGTTAATATTGCTACTAAGGATACTGTTGTTACTGTTGCTACTGTTACTAATACTACTGTTCACAATGTTGTTGCTGCTGCTGCTGTTATTACTGCTGACGCTAGTTAGTACGCTGTGTCCGGCCGAACCAAGACCACCATGATACTGTTGATGTGGGTGTTGATGATAGTTGTCAATGGTGGAAGTCGCGGTGTTGCTATGGTTCTGGTTAGATTTGACGCTTCCGGGTGGGTTGCTGCTACTACTGTTTGAGTATCCGGAAATGATCCCACCAATACCACCGTGATAGCCATGTGTACCGCCATGACCCGCCATTTCAATCACCGGATGTACACCGCCGGAGGAAGATCCAGCCTCGACCCTGACACCGGCAGAATTGGAAGAGTTGTTAGAGTGAGTAGTAGAAGAGGAAACAGAAGATGCGACAACACCGCCAGAAGAAGCAACAGATGAGATGGTGGAGGACGTGGCATTAATGGAAGCGTTGCTGTTAGCATTAGATTGATGCTGAGACTGAGTAGAGTAAGGAAGTGAAGCACCGCTCGAAGAAAGCTTTTCGTTTATGGACGCCGCTGCGCCAGATTGCTGCTGATGATGCGTATGTTGATGATGGTGATGGTGCTGATGTTGCTGGTGGTGCTGATGGTGGTGAGAGTGTTGTTGCTGTTGCTGCTGCTGATGGTGCTGTGCCAGATGCTGTTGATGATGGTGTTGGTTGTTCTGTGAAGATGAGGAATTCCCTACGACAACCGACGCTGTTGTGGATCCCGTTCCAGCTGCCATGGAGAGAACGCTGCCATTATTGCTAGCATTATTTCCTCCGGCCGGTGGTGCATTACTTCCACCCAAACCCGTTTGCTGATGATGATACTGCGATACATGATGATCGTCGGCGTACGAGTACGACTGTCCACCCCCGTCATGGGACGGTGGATGTGACGGAGATGGTGATGATGGAATATTTCGATTGCTTCCACGAGTTCCTGAAGATTCCACCATGATCGAAGGTGATCCTCGATCGGGTTGTTGCGACTGTTGCTGCTGCTGTTGGGAACGCTTCTTAGATGTTCGAGTTTTCCCACCACCACCACCGCTATTACCACCACCACCACCACTACTACCAGCACTGTTGCTGCCAGTTCCACCGGTAGTACCGGTTGTGTTGTTTCCACCATTGCCTCCACTGCGCTCTCTCGAGTGTGATCTGCGAGTGTAGGGAGCGGCCAGGGGAGGATTTTGGGAGAAAGGAGGAGGGGTATTGCGTTATAGAAAACAAATTAATAGCCAAAACAATCACACACACATGCACGTACGCACATAGAGACGGTAAAAAGCAACTAACAACAATCACATTCGGTTCACAAACGTGGTTCAAAACTGAAAAATCGAAACCTAACCCTCCGGTGATGTTTCTGCAACTGAGTTGCAAGAACTAATGTAATTTAATGAGTATTGCTAGTAAATATATCGGGATCAGTTTAGATCTTTACCGTTCAATACTGAATAAGGATTCATTCCGCGGCTATTATTCAGAAAAAAAAGAAATAGCTCACATGAAACAAGAATCGAAGTCGTAATACTGCAGCTTCAAAGACCGATTTGACCGTAACAAAACTTTGTCCTTCAAAAAAATTATTAAAAATTATAATTGAAAATAATATTAAGAAGTGTCTAACAATACTATACTTCCTTTACTTGATAGGATCTCTTTCAGATGGTTGTGTTTCTCTAGAGGCAGCAATCGGGGCCCCATTTATCAGTCCCATTTATCAAATACCCGCCAGTATTTGCAACAACCAACATTTTGTGAGCTTCCGGTCGGTGCCCCACACGGCCACTCAATAGAAAAAGAACGGCCGCTTATAGAAATATCCGCCTCTGCGTTCACTCCACGACATTACATATGTACAATATGTATTTACTACAGGAAACGGCCCGGTGGTAAGGCGACAACGGCGCCGGTCTTCATATCCTATCCTTTCGTTACTTTACTCACGCTTCTTAAATTTTTAGACCAAGCAGCATGCACATCATAGCTCTGGAATCTCATTTCGAAACACAAACTTTACAAAATGAAGAGATAAACAACGAAGTTTAGGGACACATAAAGATTTTAGCTGCAACGAAACAAATGCATTTTTTTAACATAAAGTAAACAAGCTAGTACCATCACAACGGCCGAGGTCACCTAGTTTGGAAATAAAATGGTATTAAAATGATTACAGCTAATGGCAACAAACACATCAAACACTACCTAAAAGGTGAATAACTTTTACTACTACTACAGCCGAGTCTAGCAAAAAAGCCCTCATATTTCCGACTTCCATGCTAGCGTTATTTGATTTATGAAAGCAGAAAATATGATCTATACATTGGTAATGGAACAGAATGGAGTAAGAAAGTGTAAAATCGTCCTCACCCGTACCTGGATCGCCGCCCGGTAGACGATTCCTCTTCCTGTAGCGCTGCTATCCGTGCGTTCGTCGTGGGTGGTTGTTTTTCGTAGCTAAACTTAAGCCCACCACCACCGCTACTATTACTGCTATCGCCACCGAGCAGCGTCGATGGCGAAGAGGTGCGTTGGATCGTGCTCATCGGGACGGGTGAAATGCTCTGCAGTACGGAACCACCGCCTGCACCCGGTGGTACAGAACCGGCTGGGGACAGCAGATCCTGCTGCTGTGATTGGCTGTGGTGCTGCAGTGAGGTTATAACATTGGCACCACCACCACTAGCCGGGGACGATCGCATCGACGGTGATTGCCGTTCGAGATGATGATGATGCCGTTCGAGTGATGGCGTGGATGTCGCCGAGGATCCGGTGGCGGATGAGGAGGAGTTGGCGGCGGAGGAAGACGACTGTATAATGTTCTGTGCCGTCGTTTGCTGTTGTATCACGGGACTAGAGCGATTCGTACTGGCATTCTACGTAGGGCGAATCGTTAGTCGCAAAGAAAAAAAATGAAAAAAAATCGCAAGAATATGTTAGTGACAATATTCCTGCGCTAGAGAACACAATTCCTTTCGAGCAATCCAAATCCAATCCCTTTGCAAAGGCACGCACATACACACACACATACAATCCTATTTTTTTTTTAGTTTTGCCGGCACTTACCATCAACTGATCACCGGACCGGTGTGAAAGCTGTTGGTAGAGTGAGTTGCCTCCAGCGTTGCTACTACTAGTACTGTTCCCGCTGATGCTCGCGTTGGCGGCGCTATTCCCCAACTGGCCACCGGGTGATACAATATTCGGGGTACTGTTGCTATTGCCGCTGTTGCTGCTGCTGCTAAGACTAGCGCTATGATTATTGTTGCTGCTATTGCTACTATTACTAGCGGGTAGATTAACTCCAGGTACGGTAGCCGTCGACAGTGGAACCGACACCACCAGGCTCGGTGTGTGTGACGACGATGGCTGTTGTTGAGGCGAGTGAGGCGTTTGCTGCAAAGATGACCGAATAGGGCCGAGCAAAAAGACCATGGAGCCAGAACCGTAAGATAGCAAACAATCGACGGACGAATCCTCGTACGTCGTAGGAAAATAAGAACTTAAAATCAGATCAGCGCTACTGCTACTGGGTTATCTCCGAGGCTGGAATGATTCGTTTTTTTTCCCCAGAAGCGACATAACATGTTTACCGGGGCAGCCCCGGTACCTCACAAGGACAGGTATTGCTCGACAATGATTGCTCGCAAGGATACTGTGCATGGGTGTAGTTCGTTCGTTTGTGTAGGTGAAAGTGATACTGTGTCCCTATGTGTATTTGTGTGGGAATTTTTGCTCGGGGGAAAGGATCACACGGATAGCGGAAAAACCGGCACTGGATACATCACGCGTTCCTTGATATGCTTACCTGATGGTGTTTGCCGGTGGTAGACGATGATGTTGAGGATGAAATGATGCTCGATGCGTGCGTCGACTGAATGAGGTTCGGTGTGGCATTTTGTAGATTCGGTTCCGTTGGTGCTGGGATCGCCACCGCCGACGTCGCTGCTGCCGCCGAATGTTGCTGCTGCAGCGGAGAGTTGGTTTCGGTTTTCGCCTGTAAGCAAACGCCAGAGCACAACGTTCCGGTTAGACAGCGTCGCAGCACGTACTCGCCGTCGAAGCGCAGTTTAAGCCAAACACGAACATCGTCGCCACTTTCGCGGCTGCTGCGCTCCTTGTGCTTTTTCCGCTTTTCGCGCCTTTCTTTCTTGTGGCTTTTGTGCTTGTTGTGTGGCATTTTTTGCAACGAGCGCTAGCAGCTTTTGATCACTTTCGTTTCCTGCGCACTTGGTGCTCTAATAGTCGGCAGAACTGTCACAAGCAGAACGTTTCGAATTAAACGTTCATCACAACGAAATTGCTCGATACGCATACCGCCGTACAAGCTCGGAAGGATCGGTACGGAATGACGCACGGTGGTACAACTGCGTATGAAGGCATCGATCGGAATACGGCAAGCCGGTTGCAGCCGGCATCCAATAAGGGACAAGCTTTAACATCACTACAAACCAACCACGAACATATTTTCGTATGTGAAGGAATCTCTTTTTTATAGTCACCATCAAAACATATATATGTGTGTACCTCTCTCTCCCCTAAGGGTAAGATATCGAGGCGCTATAAACAACGGTGTTCAATCCCTATGCGCATAAACTTCTCGCTAAGCAAATACGGCAAATCGGGTACAATTTCCTTCCCCTTTAGATTCAATTATGAAAAAAGTAGTTTCATAGTTCCCTGCGCAAAGCGAGCTGTTTGTGCGTTCCTTTTTGCCCTACCTTTCGACCACTAGCCATGCTCTCATATTACGTCGTCGTCGTCATAGGTTCCTTTCCTGGCCGATTATCCTATCAATGCGTGGATCGTATGTGACAGGCCTACGTGCGGATAGGCAGCAAACAGCACGGATATATGCGGATGGCAATAACAATAAACTGGTGTGCATGCCCCTTTTGGCAGGACGATTTTCAAAAGAATCCTTCACATTTATCCCTTACTACTACATGGAAAGGAGATGAAGGATTTTTGCCAATTTTCTTTTCTCACATCACTTTTAATGTTCTCTCTCTCTCTCTATCTCTTGTTCTCGTATGTGGTTTAGTGTGGCGTTCATTTAGGACAGTTCAAGGACGAAAAAGGTCTTACACACATATACATGTATGAGCAATGAAAAGGTACCGTACGCCAAAATCCGTTTTAAAGTCCTTCTTTTACACTTGTGTTTGTAGCACACTGAATGAATGTCTTGAAATGAAAGGAATGTTGCCAATCCGTGATCTTAACTTGTTTTGATCGTTATTTTCAGTATTGATCAAAACAGAAGATCCTTGGCAAGCAAGTTTGCAAGTTTTATCAATGAATATATTATTTAAAAAAAAACGTATAAACAAACGTATAAAATCGTAAAAAAAAACAGATTTTCCTGTTACTCTGGTCCTCCTGCTGTTTCTATTTTTGGGTTTTTTGTCTGCTTCGTCCACCAGATAAAAATAGAGATACTTTATATCGAGACACTCACCTTTTTTACGTTTTTTTCGTGCACTCCGATCGACAAAGGATCAATATGATCGTTTTTACTCAGCGACAATGGCACTAGCGATACTGCGACATCCCTGATCAGGTCACTGGAAAAGGAAATAGTATAAAAAATATCAAATATAAACCCTGATGTAATGTGTCTGAAACTTACCGATTAGAGTCCATCTCATTGCTTCCGGCAGACGACGTCGGTGTGGAGCGTGCATCGGCCTTTCGTTTCTTACCTCCGCTACTACTCCCTCCCGTCGTACTGCCACTGCCGGTACTACCACCAACTCCACCATACGAACCACTTGAAGTACCACCCGATCCCGTCCCAAGTGCCAGCTTGCTGCTCTCGATCACGGACGTCGAGCCAGAATTTCCCACCGAACCAACGTGATTATACACCGTATCGGAATTGACCACGATCGAGTCAGAGAAATTGCCCGAGGTCGATGTTTTCGCGTTTGTTTCCTTCGACAGCTGTTCTTTCCCGCTGCCTCCGGAATGGTCCAAAGGTGTCTTCATGATAAGTGTGCTAGCAGACGGTATTGTAGCACCCGATCCAGAAATCGAACTGGTGGATAACGATCCACTCTGACTGCTGCTACCTTTGTCCAGCTTATCCGAGTGATGTTTGGTGGAGCTGTTGGTACTTCCAGCAGGAGCGGATACATTGCCACTACTGCCGGAGGTCGACGAATATCCTCCTTGTGAAACAGACTGTGAGGATGCATTTGCGCCTAGCGATCCCAGCGAACCTGTGCTCGTTCCGGACGCAGCACCCATATCGACGTCTTTCGGTTGGTTTGTGTTTCCTCCAACGGAACTACTACTGCTGGTACTTGTACTATTGTTAAAATTGCTTGCATTACCTCCACTGGTGCCGCTGTTACTGCCGCCGCTGTTGCTGCTTGATGATTTCGATGACTTGGAGCTCTTGTCGCGCTGTAAACAAAAACAAGGTTTACAGTTTATTTTAAAATATCCCCATAAAGAAACAATTGTTGCAATAGAAACTTACACTTTTGCTATATTTATCCTTCTCCTTGGAGGTACTGCCCGAACTGCCATTTCCACCAGTGCCAATGGACGAGCCGGAACTGCTCTTACTCGAACTGCCACTACTGCTAACACTTCCGGTAGTGCCAGAACCACCAAGACCGCTACTGCTATTGCTCACTCGTCGATCATCGATACCACCGCTTCCGGACATGCTCGAAATTCCGGACGAAGTTGACGAACCCGTTGCAGACAGTGAAGACAACGCAGATATCGATGAAGAACCCGACATACCGGATCCACTGCCAGAACCTGCTCCACCTGCAGTTTGTACCGAGGACGATGAGGACGACGATAGTGACGGATTCGAGCTAGATCCGCTCGAACTCTTCGATGCACTTGAAGACTTGCGCTGCTTGGAGGATGATGACGAGGAGGAAGAGGAGGTAGACGATGAGCCACCGATGTTCGGTTCACCGGACAGTCGGCTGCTAGACTTAAGCCCACTGCTTGAGCTATTACTTCCACCGGCACCGCTACCACCACTACCGCCACCAGTACCGCTGGATCCTGCGGTACTGGCGCTCGAGTGTGGCTGAGCTGACGGTGGTTCCATTTCTTTCTCGGGCGACGATTGCCCATCGCTTGAGTTTGCTTCATGACTGATGGGTTTGTACGGTGGAATCGTTTTAACATTACCTCCTTTTTTCTGTGAACAAAGCAAAAGAAAAATATACGAAATAATGGTCCATCATCAGTCCTCATCATTGTCATCATTATTGTCATGGTCATCATTAACCATCAGTCCAAAACGGTCGGTGTGGAGCTTACCAGTTTGCTGTAGTGATGCTGACAGTATCCACAATATTTCACATTGTCCAGATAGTTGCCGGCTTCCTCGCACAGCAGACCGAGCTGTTGGGCGCAAGTGACATGAAACTGTTGCTTACAGCCAGATTTGTTACACTGCATACAAGCTCCCACAGTTGCACGAGATCCTTTGCCCATCTCCTGACAGATGTAGCATGCTATTGATAAATAACATGTGAAATTATTATTTAAATTATCTTTTCCGGCTGGATAGCATCCTCTACACTTACTTTTGTTGTACCGTTCCTGCGGGATCAGCTGCAGGATGATCGGTTCCATCGTAGTTACGTTGCCGAAACGCACCTCGGGTATGTAGAGCGCACAGACGACATGCGCCCAGCCCTGGTTGTCCGTTCGCTTGAGCGCCCCATCGCGCGACGGGCACAGTTCGCACCGAACCCGCGCCGAACGTTCCTGACTCTCGCACTTCCGACAGTACCAAGGTCCACTTGGTACGGTTACAATTCCGTAGCACGCCTGGTGCACGGCCACAGCACAACTTTGACCATCGCAGTACACTAGCGGATTTTCCGACCAGCCGCGATCGTCTGAACAGACACAACATCCACCGACCATCTCCTTCATTCTGGTCCGTGGATTAGCGTTGATCCTTTTCCCATCCACTGAAATTGTATCAGTGCGCGCTGTTGGTGAGACCACCAGAACACCAGCACTAGTGCTTGGTTTGACCAGTTTTGATTGAAAATCTGGCTCTGATCTGACTAAAATGACGCACGGGAAAAATGGAACTAATGCAAACTGGATTCGTTCACTGGTAATCTACACTTTGACTTACATTAAAATTAGTTTTTTTTCGTTCTTCGTGTAAATTGCACTGTTAATACACTGCCACGATTATTGTTTGTTTTTCACACACTTTGTCCACCACTTGACATGCTGGCTTCATCACAAAACAGGAAACATTCAGTACCGCCATTGCATCCTTAAAGAACACTGCCTTGAATATTTGCCTACCCGTAGGACGCGCACGCATTTACGCACGCAATCCAGCAACGCCTACTACAATAGTCTGTATTCATCAACGTTTTACCGCGTAGCGCTGGATACAACGTGGTAATGCATCACCAGACGTTTATCCTCATGGGCAGAGCATCACCAACTCCGATGGGGGTGTTTGATGCAGCTGCCACTGCCGCACGCGACTGGTGTTTCGTTTTCCATGCTGATGCTGCTGATGGGCGCGCGCGGTACAGAACAGCGTGTATCGCGGTATGGATTGTATGTTTTGTGTGTGCCACTTCTTATGCTTTCACCTTCCCACCGGCCTCGTCTTATTCACCACCCTCCCACTGCACCATCGTACACACACACACAAATCGGCGTGGGGGATTGATACATAAACACAGTCGGGCGTACCGTTCCGAGGAAAGTGAACGCATGTACCTTCTGGAGTATTTGTGAAGAATCAGCAGTTTCGTCGGCAGTACAATTAGTACCCATTCAGAGGAAGCACGTCGAAGCTAGAATCATTTTTCTAGCGAATTTTCTTTCACCAATCTAATCACCACTCGACAGGGGGGAAAGGGGGACTTTTGGCGTTTCCAGGGCGACACGTTGTAGAATGCCCAAAAGAAGCCGCGAACGCGTGTGATAACCGTGGCGGAACGTACGGTGGACAGTTTGGACGAAGGTAAGTTGGCGAATTTTTAGCAAAATACGTCAGAAAAACACCTTTTGACAACACTGTACTGTTGTGCAAAATAACAATCACACAGAATTCTCCATTTTATTTCTTCGCTTGACAATGCTGAGCAGTGTTGCCAGCGCGCGCAGCGCCAGTTGTCAAACTCGTTTTTTCGTAGTGCCGCTCGCACTGTGGTAGTCATTAAAGGTAAATTTGCCTTATTTATTTTGATAATTTAGATAATAAGAACGTTTCAGTTGTTTTTAACTAAAGTTTAATTGTTATATGAGTAGACTGACATAAAAATATAGGGACATTCAAATTTTATACCACCATCTCTTTCAAAATGTTACAGTTCTGAATTTTTCGTTATCGATGATTATGTCACATTTAACTAATTGTTAATATGAAAGAAATATTTGCAATTTTACTATTTATTATGCGATTTTGTCAACTAATAATGTAAAATACAACAGAATTAAGAAATATAAAGGGAAAACTATGACAGTGCCGTCTCCCACAGTGTACTGTGACAGTTTGTCATGATGTCAGTAGTTTTTCCGAGAAAAAGAAAGCATCTGCGAGTGAAAATTGCTGATTTGTCCCGGTGCGTGCGATAGATTGTGTCTGACCCGTAAAAAAACAACCAGAAACTTCTCGTCTGCTCCGCCGTATCAGAAAAATCGTCATCAATTAAGCTATTCCAGTCAATCTATTCCGATTGCTTGTTCTCCTCGTTGGTCCACCGGTGTGCGGTGCAATAGTAGAGTAAATCATCCTTTTCCCGTAAAGTTAAGCGTTTTTTGGTAAGTTGAATTTTCCATCTACATTTTCCCATCCTGGTTTTACTGCCAGAGAACGTAGTGGCATGAATGCTTCTTCGTACAAAGGAAAAAAAAATCTTATTCAATTATTGCAGCAATGCTAACATGGAAAACTTTCACCCCTTTATTGATTTGTTGGCAGAGTAACGAAAGAGAACACCGAAAAACGAAAACGCACTGCGGCGGAGCAGTCTGAACGAGACAGCGTAAGGTGCCAATAGACAAACACACGTACATATACACACACGCCGGGTCCACAGCGAGAGGAAAATGTCTGGCAACGGTGGCGAAACGTTCGTTGTGCTTCCGCCTTGCACGGAATCCAACCGAAAGCAGATCATTTTCGGCCGCAATGGAACGGGATCAACCGAGCGGGTCTCCGAGGTAGTCTATCTGCCGGCAACGGATGCAAGTGAAGCAATCACTCTGCCAAATGGGTGCGTGATCGAGAGAACGGTTAGCTTTGGAGTGATCCTCAATAAACCGGCTGGCAGCTGGGGCGCGGAAAGTGGTTCCAACGAAAAAGCAGTCACGATCGGTCTATCCTACAGTGAGGGGTCCGGCGAGGAAGGTAAAATGTCGGCCCTGGATCTGGTTCGATTGGGGCTGGAGCGTGGTGATAGTGCGCCCAGTGCCATTGATAAGCTTGTGGCGCTCGTTGAGCAACACTGTCCGGAAGATCGAAATGCACTGAAGGCTGCCTTTGTAGTATGTGATCCTGCGGCCGTTTGGCTGCTAAACGTTGCGGGTCAACTCTGGGCAGCAAAGCAGATCCAAGACAGTAGCATAGCATTGGCCGCCAACGGTCTGACGATCGGAACCGACTTCGACCGTAGTTCGGATGATCTTGTCTCGAAAGCGCAGGCGGCCGGAGCGTGGGACGGTACCGGTGAGTTTAGTTTTAGTGATGCATTTGGGGGTAGCCCGGCTACGGCCGCTGTTCGTTCCTGGCCGGCAAATGAACCGGGCGTGGAGGGAGCATTCGGGTTGAAGCAAATGTTCGAATGCCTTCGTGCGGTTGGTGCCGATCCGCCGACCGGTTCTAGCCAGGTTTCGGTTTTGAGTGGGGAAGGTGAGCTTGCCTGCCACTGGTTTACCGCGACACCACAGGTCGGTGAGTCGGTCTTTAAACCATTTATCTTTACTGCCGGGGCAAAGATTTCGCCCCTAACACGAGTACCCGACGGTGAAACTCAAACACTGCTGCACCGGCTGCACAGCAACCGGAAGTGGGAGTTGGTCGGTAGCTTACTTAGCTCGCTCGAGGCCACCTGCATGGACGAGGTGAATCGCTTCCTGAGTGAACACTCGGGTGACGCAAGCCAAGAGCTGGACGAACTTATGAAAGACTGCGTCGAGGCGGAGGTGAAGTTCTATCGTTAGAGCGAAACTCCGGAACGTTCCCACTCGTACTCGCACAAACTGGCAAAAAAAAAAAAACGATACAAACGTGCCGTGGGTGTTTCAGCTCTACGAGGTGGAGTTACGGGATAACTATTGGCTTATAAGCTGTGGGAAGATGTGCTAAATAATTCTTAATTTTTCGACTTCCCGCGCGACGCCTCGTGGAACTGAGACAAATGGCGCAACGAAACTCACTACCCCTACACAGGACAGTACTGCACTGCTGCGATAATTAACATTTAACGATATTAGAAAGGCCGGTGGACCTTGCATTTGTTTCCAGCCGAAAGGAAACGCAATGAAGCCCGTTTTGACATCATGTGATTATATTTGTTTGTTCTATGTGTGCGCGTTTATTTGCTGTGTGTGTTTTTTTGTATATGTGTAGTTTTGTTGATCCTTATTTTATATGTTTGTGCTTTTGCCAGATTCTACTGTTTTGTTACAAATCTCCAATTTGGCTAATTGCATTTTGTTTCCTGTATTATTATAGTATTAAGGTTTTCAACCGATCCATTGCACACGAGCTGAAACTATTCATTCCACGATTTCATGTTTTTATCAGTATTGACACCGTCTTTTACGAAAAAACGAACTTTTCTTTTGCATAAATTGCAAATCCGATTTTTACGTATGAATTTCAAATTATAACAAATATGGTTAATTCAAGTAAAAAGTGGAGATTTCGTGAAACTCAAGTATTTATAGCAAGTTGCTTAAATATTATTTGCAGTCCATATTTGTGGTACGCTTATTTATCCTAAAAGGATACCAATGTGTGGGTTTGCGTTTATTTTTGTCTTCTCGGACATCTAAACAACAGAAACATAATGTTCTCGATTTGATGCTTTGCCAACTTTGCCCAAGCATGTACGCATCCCGGTGCAGGTTCGGAGAAAACATACATACACACACTCCGCTGATTAACACTCGGTATATGATTTCAGCCAAATAATTAATAGTGGGCTTGGGGCAGACCATCCCCAATGTAGTGCTGCGCTGTTGGCCCGCCCAACACAAACCGACACATTCACTCTCTATTGACTCTTAGTAATGGAAAACGAAAACCTAGTTATTCGCATTATAATATTCGTACACACTCGTAAGGAAAATAAAAAACGGCTTGACAGTATATGAATCGTGCTCGAGAGAGTGGCTCGAAAAGCCCGAAGAAAAGATTGTGACAGGTGGCCGAAGTATTAGGCAGAAGAAAGTAGTAGGAAAAGTATATGCAGACACAAAAAAAGGAAAGAAAAACACATCCAACATTCAATAGCAATCAATACAATGGCGATGCAATCAGGTTTTTTGGCTTGCAAGATTTCAACAAGGGACATGGGGATGATAACGCATAAAACATACATTTATCAATAATATATTCAAAGTCGTACCGTGGCGACCGAATGCGCCTGATATGTGATCGTGTGAAGCAACAACAAGATCGTCTTCGTAATGAACCAAATAATAATAAAAATGAACTATGTTTACCAGAATGAAATTGCGAATCAAATCCACAGAAACAATTCACAAAAGAGAAAGTATTTCCGTACAGCAATATCACAACATATCGTTTCCACCCCGCTTGCCTGTCAGCAGCTGGACTGGTTGTGAAGAGAATTAATCATCTACATATAAAGAATCTACCGTGTCCACCTGCCATCCTTTCGTCTCTGCCATTCACAAACATGCAGCGTCTTTGTGGATCATTTATCATTTCGAGCCGAGCCGGGGGTTGCAGATCGTCCATTCGGGCTGAGGATCACTATGGCATGCCGTTTTGTGCCCCTTTGGTTGTTTAATCTTTGTAAGATTACTCGAAATTCGACCTTTAAAGTCTGAGCGAATCATAAATTGGCTGCTCTTATTTTAGGCCGCGCGTGAAGAATGATGTCATTTGCAGAAATCTGGATACATTCGGATCAGACATGTAGCCCTTCTGACGTGTGCCAAATGTTTGTTTTTGTTGCTGAGAATGATTTAAGTACGGATCATTGTTCAGTGTTTCAATCCGCGCTCTGGTGTGTTGTTCGCTTCGCACACGTGCTCGTTAACAGCTTTCAGGAAGCCGTTACACGAATTTGTTGTGTTTATGCTAACGTTTCTCGTGGAAATGAATGCATTTCTGTAAGCGGTCAATGAACCGAAAATCGCACATCATCATGCTTTATGGTCGGTATATCAATGTGAAGAACATTTTATGTGCGTGATTTGCTGATGATAGAAAATAAGCAAATATCTCAAACCCCCGGGGCCGTTGTTTAGTTCCTCTAAGTGATCTACCAATTCTTCGACTTTAAAGAAATGAAAAACGATTCCCCATCAACAGATCTGTTTCACTGAGAACTGTCGGCCTATCGTTGCTTACAAAATCACGATAGGTTAAACGGGCAAACGTTAGAGATCCATCAAAAATGCTGTTGCCTTCCCTTGGGCAAAGGGTGGCAGCAGGTGTGTCTTGCTAAAACAAATCGTCTATAAATAATGCCAACCAAACGCCAGTAAATGATCTTTACGCGAACGCGAAGCTGTTGTTCCTGTCTGCTGGCACCTATGGGACTTGTTTTAAAGTTCCGCGCAGGATGTTTAACTCTAAGGGGAATTCTTTCTGGTAGCAGCAATATTTATAAGCATTCAACAAATTAACCACATTCACAATCGTGTTAACACAGGCCGGCAATGTGGTCAATTCATCACTAGTGCCACCTTGTTGGACACTTCATTTACGAGCAGCAGAACTGTACTGATCTGTTAGAATCTGGTCGGTTAAGTTCGGCCATTAGTAGACGGACAGCTTAGTGCCAACTAATGTGTGTTTACTTTACGGCTTGACAACCGCGTAAAACACTCCACGCTGGAAATGAAGATAATAAACGTAAACAAACCATAAATGTCTGATGGTATGGTAAATAAACTTCCGTTTCGAATAATCTGATTATTAATCGTACGTTTGGATATGGTATTGTTTCTGTTGAGGATGATGTAGAAATAAAAAATAAAAACATGTTACTTAATAAACAAATACAAAATTGACAATTAATGTGATTTAATAGATTGATTAAAATGTTGCACTGGAATTAACAGCTCTGACCATATTTAACAGCCTAACTTGAATTTCACTGCTTCTGTCCGGTGTTAGCCCAGTACTTTTTTCTACTCCTTTTTTCATCTTCGACTATATTTCATAAGAAAAAATAATAAACTTATTCTATCAAACAATAACTTTGACAGAATATTCAATGGTTGTATGTTAGAAAAAAATCAATTAAAAACAAAATACGCTTAGCTGAAAGATTTTATGTATGAATAAACAATAACAGGATGTAACAGATTTGTTACACACTGTTTAGAACAACAATTTAACAATTTATCCTTACTGAATTACAATTACAATTTTTTTAACTTACTGAAATCTGTTCGAACAGTCACAGAAAAAAGAAATAAATGAAAAAATATCCATTTTATGTATGTTTTAAAAATGGTAAAAAATGTAAAGATTTTTTGTGTTTTCGGGCAAAAGTGCCAACCGCCAAGGAGCAAGATAGCCATTTAGATAAAATCATGAAAAATTATATGAAAATGGAATATCAGTTCAGTTGTTTCATTACAATATGCTAGGGGTGAATGTGGTTTACCAATTCCCACTTTTTTGGGCTTTAAAAATAGTTTTATAATGACCAGCGACATAGCTCCTTACTGGCCTTGGATCTTGCCTCCTTGGGCTTTGACTTTTTTTTACTAGCCCAAGGCTTTCCTTGAGCTACCTTCATGATGCGACGTCTTTCTACCTCAACTTTGTCATGCAGTTCACAGTTTTTGAATATTTTGTTACTTTGTGCTTTGAGAGTTAATTGGAACTGGTTGAAATATTGTAAAATTACACTCAATTTTGCAATTGAGCAGCAGAAAAATGAAGATTGAAGTGACAATAATTTACTATTATTCATGAAATTTGGTATACCATGTCTAGTCACAAGTATGATCAATGCTGCATATTCACTTGGTCGTTTAATTGATTTTTTACTGAACAAGTACTAGGTAGATCACTTGCCCCTAAGGCACACTTGCCCTAACTTCCGCGAGCCAAATTTTATGAATAAGGCTTGTCATGTAAACGCTACCGAACGACTCCATTCGAAACTATGCGACTATGTTCATCCATGCGAATGTTTACCATTCGTCGCACGGTTGATGAGAGCAGTCGGCGTAAATCTGGATGTGGATTCTCTGCAATTTAATCCTTTTAGCATTAAAAACAAACATAAGACAATAATTATCTAAAATAGTTTCCCACCCATAATCTATAATTAAAACACTTTGTATAACAGGCTCACTGCTATTTGATTGTGCCATGCAGATAAAGTTGTCGTACCGCTCATTAACCAAATTGAGTGTACGCATAATTCCATCTTACCCGCGCCTTTCTCCACAGCAAGGTCTTGGTGGTGTGTGCGCGAAACAGACTCCTGGTTCCGATCAGCCTGTGAGCGACTTTATCTCCACCGAACAGTGTGTTTAATGTCAGAGCAAAGTTTACAACACCATAAAGTAAGCAAACTCACTGGCAGCACCAATCACCTGGCAGGCGGGGAAGCTTGTCGTCTGCAAACTGTTTTGTCCTGGTGTTTGGATCCTACAGGACGCACAAATTGATCGAGTGAAGTCACAAATGAAGGCAAGCAAAAACCAAAAGAAAAAAAAATGCAAGAAATTAATATCTTTCAACACTCAACCCGGTCTGTGGGAGCCCTAATTGGAGCAGCACGTTCGTTTGCACGATCCTTGCTCGATCCTCCTGCACCTGCACCAGCGTTCCTTTTCAGGCGACAAAGGTGGGTAGGTGGCGACTAAAAAATCAGTAATAATATGCATGCGAAGAAACAAAATGATGTTCATAAAACAACAAACTGGAACGGAATGCCTCCATCAAAGGTGTTTAATTTAATGCGTACCGAGTACAGACAGGTTCAGTTAACTTTACGACCAATTCGCTGATAATGACACCGTCAACTGGGCCCCCAACAGCAATTGCTGGGAGAAGGTTTTATGCTTCCAATATGGCATTTTTTGTTTTTTTTGGTGGAAGTTTTTGTAGTTTTGTTGTTCTGTTCCCTTGTATATACCGTTTGGGGCTAGCTTGTCTGTTTTCCGAAGCGCGAAATTAAATTTGTCGATCGTTTTTTTGCAGTACATCCGGTATTGAAATAGGCTCGCACGATCAAGTGCATCCTTCAGATACTGCTATGCTGAAGGATTCCGGCGAAAAAGAGGGTAAGATCGTTCGTTTTCCCTATTCCGATTAAAACAGATTAAACAAATTCCAGCTTTATTATTCCATCCGAGATATGCTCCCTGCCTTTCGGAACGGACCTGATGAAGATCGTTTTGGTAAAGTCTCTTAATACCAGGAATTAGGCGGATTCACTTTCTGCCTCAGCGGACAGAAGTGTCATGTATCGCTGCTGCTGGTGCTGGGAAAGCAAGATGCATCAGTTCCACAGTTACAGTACAATAAATTTCAATTTGCATACAATGGCACCATTTATGGGCATGCTTTTGGCACCGGAGCGCGCGCACTGCACATGAAATGCGACTCGCGCGTTCTATGCGCTTTAATACGGCAGGAAATAAATCGTAAGCGTGCGAGTGCCAGCGTGTGTGCGTATATATTATTCTTACCAGCTCAATAAATTTTAACCGAACTGTGAAGATAAAACAAGCAAAAGTGTTACTTATGGGTGTTTTTAATGCTTCGTGACTCGTGTGATAGTTTCCCATTTTCTCACAATTTACTAAATAACCTGTTTATTGTTGCTTTGTGCCACGAGTGTGTCACGCAAATTGTGTCAATGAGGTTCTGTAATTCGACAAACAACCATAATATAGTAGGTGTCGCTATTTTGTAAATTAAATTTTCACTTTGTAGATATGGTGCGCTTAATTATCATTCCGGGTTTTTTTTTTCAAACAGCCAAAAATAACCAAGAAAGTTGCCGGCCTACCATACCTGCTTGTACCAGTTTATTGAAAATGTATCTCTTGAAGACGTCACTTAGCCCGCGCATCGACAACATTATGGGAAAAGGATTTTAATGCACCGCCTTTAATGCGCCTCGCTTTAAAAGTTACAATCTCTCCGAACGTTCTCTTGTAACCTGATCCCGAGCTCCGCCTGATTAAGTGATAGTAATCTTGTCGAAAGCCGTGAAAAACTGCCACAAATCCTTCGAAGTTACGATAACGCTCGGCGTGTTAGGGTCGCTCCCAAATTGGACCACGCGCGACGCCACGCTAGTGCGCGACCTTGCTCGGGAGGCGAAAGACGGTTTTTTGGTATCTTAATTATCCAAATTCAAAATTTCCCTACCGTCTGCTGCCCGCTTCGTATGCTTCGTCACTGTCCGAACAAACCCTGTTAGCTTTCAGGCAGGTTGGGGCTTTTGATCCTTTACTTTGAAAACGTTCGGTTACTTTCACGCACAGGCACATTACCGATCTCGTGGCGTTTTTCAAGTGGTACAATCAACGGGCATTCCGGGTTGTTTTTACGCTCTCTATCCAATCAGCCATGGTATGCTGCACCTGTGGACGGAGCAAGTAGGAAGGGATAGAGACAAGGGGTGAGACATTTTAAAAATTTTATTTACCGAAATATAACAATCAGAAACTAATAATATTTTTGATTGTACACCGTCGGTCCCCGTTACGGTTCCCTAGTATGCAATGGAAAGAGCCATGTGCAGTCGGGTGCGGAGTCAGTTTGTTCAATTATGATTGGAGTTTCGAGTTTTTTTTATGGTAAGTTGGTTTTCGTTACTCGATTGAATTGTTAGTAGCTTACAGTGAATGACAAAAATACCTTCCTTTGATTAAAATTATTGAAATAAATAGAGTAAAATGTTTGAAAAGAATAATGGAATAATGTCATCTCGTGAAACTTTACAGTCGTATAATAACATCTTAGCGGCTCAAAAGAATTATGGAACACTATTTGATTTTCCAACTGGATTGCAATGGACATCGGCATATCTTCTTTTTTTTTTATTCATAAAGAAGGACCTGGCCGTAATTTTTAAAAGATCAAAAATTTAGTAAATTTAATTTTTCATGGTTTACTCTGCAGTTTTCTACTAATTCTTTGGGAATGATAGAAAATACCTTAGGTATTACTGCAGGTACTGTAAGGTCCACTATGTTGCCTTTATAATAGGAATAATCCCATACATTATTTTGTTATGATTTATGTTCCTTGAAATATCTAGCATATCTAATAATTTGCATTTATTATTTACAACAAGGCAATATTTACAATTTGTGCATAATTCACTCTCCTTCCTATTCATCGATGGACACCGTTAAAATTGACCTAAAATCGGATGACAAACTTTAAGATATAAGATATAAGATCCAGATTTTCTGAATCCGGTTTCTGTTAAGCAGGGTCTCAGCTTCTTTGTACATAGCTGTGCTATCTTGACGGGTGGTTGAGGATCATTTTGAGGAATTATTTATTTATTAGGAACCCTCTGCACAACAAGCTCCTGCTGGAGCATGGCCTCCAGATATTGGAACGGCCAGACGCCAATCTATGCACGGTATGATCTGTGGTCAAATTCCATGCGGGCCACTCTCCGTAGTTGAGGACTGCCCAATCCAACTGCATAGTCTTTGTAAGTCTAGTAAGCCTTAGATGGCTATAAGAATTTTAAAGCTTTTTAAAAAACAGTTATTTTTTCAAAAAGGACGCCCTGGCTGAATTGCTAAACAGTCTTTTTTATTTTTCTACAAAAAATCGATTGCTATTATTGAAATTTATTTATACAATAAACATTAATAGTTAAATAACTATTTGAGGCATGACTAATATTGATTATAGTAGAATACAAGGTAAAAGTGAGGGATAATACGATATGGTGGTCCCTTCACTGCTCGAAGGAGAAAATGTCTCCCAGCTCAGATGAAAGGTGTTCTATATTTTATTCATAATTCAATTGTAACCAATACGGTTTGGCCGCTCTTCGTGAAATAAAATTGATTAAAATGAATAAAAGAAAAAAAAAACAAATAACCTGCTCAGATGCTTTCTGTGATCATTTATCATTGGGATTATCATTAGGCCATCTCAACCGAAGATCCCAGCGGAGACATAATCCACATCTAATGAACTCGTGCTGGAATCGCGCACAGCACTGTATCAATGGTTTGATTGAGATGGTGCGTACACCAACCGTAAACCGATCCAGTTCTGTGCTGACGTCCCCGTCCTTGCCGAATGAATAAAGTTTTTCCTTCTTGCCGTCCTAAAATTGCAACAGCATCCAGCAGCCGAAAGCACAGAAACGAAGATTGATTAAGCACCAGGTATGCGGCTAAAAATGTAAATTTCTGTCACTAATTTGCATAAAGTAGTGTACTTTACGATAATGATAGTCCCCCGGCTCATACCAGGCGATTCGATTGAGCGATACCTGATGCCTTTATTTCGTCTCAAAAATCCACAACACGTAAAAAAGTAGCTTTTTTCTTAACAAAAATACACAAAAACTCACATACAGACAGACACACTGGTTATGGAGGTTATCGGTTTCGCGACTCAACCTTGCTTATCCTGCAAAACTTCCAGACGACAGTGGTTTTGGCACGCAATCACGAAGCTTATCGACAGTTGGTTTCGTCGGCGCGAAACCCGATCGATGATGGCTGTATTGTACGGTGTATCGTATTCGCAGTTCCCTGTAAAAAAAAAAAAAAACAAGGGAAATAAGAAAACGCCCCAAACGCACGGAGCGTTCACTTGGTAATAAAACATTTTACGATATTTTAATTACGAATCAATTGAATTCAGCGATCAGTGACGGGCAGCCTGGATGAGCGTAACGTGTTGGAAGATCCGGTTGCGGTTGCTGTTAAAATTACCACTCCCCACCCTCCTAGGATGAGAGCAGATGAAGATATTGTGCAGTGTAAGAGAAGAGCGAAGTATGTTAAATCTACAGTATAAAATATGGTTCCAATTTTGTTTCCCTACGTTCCACAGGTTGACTGAAGTGCAAAGGTAGCCCGATTAATAATCTCCGTGTGAAAGTGTCTGCAAAGGAACGACTTCACCTGGGGCGTACTCGTGCGAGGGCGTAATCGTGCTTCGATATTTCGAATGCTGCCGCTGTAACAGAATATCTGTCTCCAATCTTTATCCGCCACCGTCGTGTCGGTGTAGACGCCGTAGATCACTGCGATGCTGGAAACGAGATCACTTCCACATTGCGTGTCGGTAGATCCGTGACTCACTCCCGAATGCACGGGAAGAGGAACTCAGGTCGATACCGTAACAACGCCCACACGCAATCGGAAAGCGATCATTCGCACCGTGTAGGGGCATAGCGTATATTTCGAATTGATCTGATTTGTGATCCGAACACAGGTACGAGGATGCTGTTTTCCGAGGTCAAGCGGTAAGTAAATTCTGTTTTATCAGGTTGAAACAAATATTTGGAGTTGTTGGTGTCATGTTGACTGCGAAGGTGGGATATTTGTTTGTTTGTTTGTGCCAAATGGAACTGTCGAATGGTGTTAAGGACGCGATAAATTTAAATTGATAATATTTAGTTTCAAGTAGCAGAAATAGCGTTGCTGATTGCTATGATTGTTGCTGAGCCGGGCCCTTGTCCTGCTAAATTAAAGATCGGAGGATGTCCCCAAATTTAAAGAACAGTCTAAGATGTTGATTAGAATGCTGCTTTATTCTCCTTTATTTATTCTGCTTTATTAAATGCCGATCGATCCACAGTCAGCAACAAATTTTAATCTAATTTTTCAATAGATCGTTTCTGTTTTTGGTCGTTCGATCGTTTGATTGATTTTTTATTTACTTTTCCTTCATTATTTATTTGAGTTTTGATAGTCAACAAGTTGGCACGTCATTACGCACAGTATATCATAAAACTGGTAGCAAAACTTGTTCTTTTAAAATAAATGTTGATAAAAACTTGTTGAGAATATGGCATTTACGTGCAGATAGCTTCTGCTGCATAGCCTAATCAGGATTGTGCACGTCTTGATGACATGGTCAGGCCTCCGTTTCCAAGAAACTCGGTCTAGGGTTACCGAGTCCTGCATCCACGGTTGCATCCGGTCTTCTACAGATTTAACTCCACTTGATCCAGCCAACGAGCTCGCTGTGCTCCTCTACACCTCGTGCCACTGACGAGCACCTTCCTGGATCATGCCCCAGAGTTCGGCATCGTCATCACGTGCTCTAGCCATTGCATCCTTCCGGCTTTAACAACTGTCTAGGTTGACTAGGACATCAGCACCGCCAAAACGCTCGGCTAGCTCGTGGTTCATTCAAAGAACTATATAGTTCTTTGCACTCGCCATTCGAAACAGGTAAGTGTATTGGCTTCTAGCCAATATAATCCGGGACTCGTACACGTAGAGGTCTACCGGATGTATCAGTGAACGATGTATCGTGCATTTCGTGTGTTGTTGGAGTCTTCTGGATCGCAGAAGTTTATGGAACCCATTTTGGCCCATAGTAGACACGATTTACTTGAACAATGCGCCTTCGGATATCGCTGCTCACGCTGTTGTCCGAAGTTACGATCATATCAAGGTATCATAACGCTTCTACCACCTCAAGAACTTCTCCCCAACTAATACTCTGCCTATGAGTCGGGTGAAATCCTGGCTGCTGAGTGCAAATAAGTAAGTTGTAAAAAATAGTAAGACATTTTTTATCCATGTACTACATATTTTTAGAGTGTCTAAGGGTCAGACAAGAAAAATGTCTGAGTAATATTAGGACCCACCTAGCAATACGGCCTGGACGTCTTTTATGAATAAAAAAAAAATTAGGACCCACCTTTCCTTTTGCTCAATTAATCACGGTGTGTTTGAAACATAAAATCAAATTATCAAGTGTATATATTACATGTGCCAGATTTTTTTTCCAGCAGACCAATTAAGCTTTATCCTCGATGGTTGTCAACATAATCATTACCATCATCCATGTAATCATCGTTAAGCTCATTTTTAAGCTGGGAAGGAAATTGCCCTTAACACCATACTCACTCATATATCGTGCAAACCACCGAACCGGACGATCGTGATCATAGTGCTGGACCACAAATTAATTGACTCTCAGCTTCCCAACAGCAAGCGCAGCACGCCACGTCTCCAGGGTGCAGTTCTGTGGTTTCTGGTTATGTTATGCCTTTCCTTGCTGAACACACAACTTCAAAGGCAGTGAGTTTTTGTCGTTGCTACAGCATTAAATTTTTGCTACTGTGCCATTACTTAGCACCTGGTAGCAATGTCTCAAGACACCACTAATAGGCAAGCTAATGCTGCTCAATTTGCTGCATTAAAGTTACACTTGTTTACCCGTCTTACTCCGCGTTGCCATTTCTCCCAGCGCCACCCGAGCGGCAGCCCAGCTTGGACAGTGTCCAAATGCACTTCAAACACGACTAACAGGCGTAACGAACGCGGCATTCGAACGCTGGGATTGTGGGGTTGGGAAGTTTGTGTTGTCTCCGCTTCGGGAAGCCACCGGATCGAACGGGTTTCCAAATTTGTCGCGCGCGCGCCCGTAAAGTTGATAATTGGCTTGTGGGGTATTGGTTTGACGGTAGGATAGGTTGCATACACTCTTGTGTGTGTTTACAGTCCAACACGGGTCAAACAGAGCGCTTAAGAGTGTTGCAGGTTTTAGAAGGAAGGAATTTAGCACTCGATCGCATTTAGTGTCAGTACAGATAAAGAAAGCAAGAGGGTTGAAATTAATGAACCAAGCAATTGGCACACCACTTCAAAAAAACTGCCAAGCGGTGTTGGACTGTTTTGGGTAAACAATGTCGTGACTATTTAATTTGATACATACAAAGGCTTTCATCGTGTGCTGGCCCGTTGGTGGGGTTTTAGCTTTAAAAGAAATGAATTTTATCTTGTGTTCTTTCGCTGGCCACCGCTGTTAAACCAGCCCACATAATATGACACGCGTGCGAGCGAACCATGTGGATAAATAATAGTAGTGTCGATGTGCGTGAGGATGGCTGCTAAGCCGGTGTTGTTGTAGTAGGAAAGCGCTGAGGCGCGTGGTCGATCGCAACATATCGGTCACGGTGCCATAGAGCGTGATGGATGGGCACTGACGATGTAAAGTGTGCTCCACACCATCCTTTCAGCTTCTGCCAAGAGGGGGATAACTTTATTGTGGATTAGTTGTCATATTGGATAATTTATGCTCACTTTGGGTAGCGTAAACATCAGACACACATACACACGGCTGTAGTAAAAACGACTGTTGTTGACTGATTTTTACACAATTGAGAAATTAATCCGTGGAACCAAAATAACAACACTACGGTTGGTTTGTTTCGTTGGGCGTGTTTATTAAATGCATAATTAACTATCAAGGACAGATGGTGCTAGATCGGTTCTGTAAAGGGTGGACGAGATGCACGCAAAGCAATATCAATGTGATTTAGCAGGTTAATTTGTTTGGCATTTTAATCGAAGGAATCAAGTGGTCGGACAAACTTTTAAAAAGGTTTAAATGAGTTTTGGAATTGTTGAATTTCTGATCAATAAAGTACAGCTAGTTAGTTTTTCTCTATTTTTTCTTGGATAAAGTTTATTCAAATTATTTTCAGTTGATTCAAATTAAAAGTATTATTATAATATTAATTATCTTTTAAATGATAAGTTAAAGTGCTTCGATGAGCAAGTCACTTTTCAATACTTTATAACAAACTACAGTTTTGTACAATACAATTATGCATTTTAGGTGCATTCTATGTATTTCTGCAACTGTAGTGAATAAAACCACACCAGCAAATATTAAACAAGTAATATTTTTTCACATTTATTTTACTTAAACTCAGACTGCGACGCACAAAACGCTTTCTTATTGCCACTATTAAAAAACCACCCCGAAAGATTTAAAGCAGACAGCAGAAAGCATGGTAAAGCGAACGACAACATCATCATCCAGTGGGCCCGGCTCTCCCGGTCTCCCGTCCTGCTACAGGTTTTACACTAATCAAGTGCACAACGCAAGTGCCTCTAATCCGGATTATCGAAAATTTATGTCCCTGTCAGTGTACGGTCCTGCCGGCGTACGGTACGACCAAAGCTGTGCAGATGTAGAACCAGGGTGTACGAGTGCCTTTGCCTTATCGTGGTTGCTCCCCTTTTACAGTGTGATGACTTATTCCTTCCGTTCGGGCGTTTGTCGTGAAGAAAGCCCAAAAGGAAGGAGTTGGCGATGCATTCGGCACGGGGCAGCCGCTCGCTAGTGGACCATTTCTAGGCCAGAAAAGGTAGCATTTATGTTGACCCGTACAACGCGCGAAGTGGGTATGTATGTAACGGTCGCAAGCGCCGATAACTTCCGTTTTCCGTGCGCATTCCCGCGGTGCTGTTTATTTGAATTTAATCAACAACATCAACAGCAGTGGAATGGGTGCTCTCTTGGGCACTGGTGGCACTGGGCGGGAAGAAAAGCAGCGGGAGGCAAACAAACAAACAAAAAAATGTTACAAACACGCGGTGTCTCGACACCTCTTCGGGTCGCGTGGAATTTGCGCCCTTTCGAACGGGTGTATGTGCGCTTCCGAGCAGAAGCAACAGGTGAGTGAGAGTATGCATGCTAATCAAGTAAGAGAGTGAGAAAGAGTGAGAGAAAGAGTGCGCAGCGCGAAAGCAAGGGTGTCGAACATTCGTCGTTTCGTAGGAAGAATTCGGATAGAGTAAAATGAGCAAAATGAAAGGATTAAATTGCGATTCTAGAACATAAAACAATAATTTAATGGATTTTTGATATGTTTTAACTGAAGAAATATTCTATTTTTGTCTGATGTCAGAAAAAGGCTCAAATTCTTGTAACTGTTTGTCAATATGTCAACAATTTAACCAATTTAAGTAACTTTCTTAATGGTATAATTCTAAATTTGTTTTCTAAGTCATATCCAAATAAGAACATGGTTTTTATATATTTTTAAAAATTTTAGTGTGTTTGGTTGATTGTTTTCATATTTTATTCTAGCTTGATAATAAATATCCATTATAAAGTGTATATAAGAACAACATGGACCAAACATTTATTTAAGCTTAATTTTTAAAGGTTATTAATGCATAAAGTTGTACTACAATCATTAATCATCATTCCCTAATAACATAATATTAGGGGGAAAACTAATAAATCGTTTTATGCAGAACCAGACAAGCAATATGCAAGAAATAAGGATTGGAAGAAATATTTGATCAACTAATTCTTTGCTAATGATTCGCAACCTACCAGAACATCATCATGGGTCGTTACACTTTCTAAAAAACATTCGCATAACATAGCAAAGCACTGCAAATGGTCAACTAGAGACACTGTCCCAGACATTGAAATGACCAACCAACTGGTGCAAGGTGTTGCAACAAATGCGTTTTAGAGCGTCTTCTAATTTACATTTCAGAAACACGAAATCAGAAAGAAAAAGAAAATACCCCAAACCAGAAGTAAGGGCAAATTGAATTGATTTGCTTTAAGCCACCCACTACCACCCTTTTAGAAGCATGTTTCAAAACAACCACCGGCCATGCTGTACTGACTACGACAAAAACGCGGCGAGCGAGAGAGCACAGCAGCAGCACTACGGCCCAACACACAGATGTCCAGAGAAAGCATTCACGAAAGAGATCCGCTGCAAGCATGTGCTGCATGCTGGTGGCCCGCCCGGGTTGTGTGGCCGTGTGCTCGTAGCGCCAAAGTCAGTTGGAATTTGTTGGTCGTGTCGAACGGTCGGTTTGGTCGGTTTCGGTCGAGTTGTTCGCGGCATTCTTAACCGCTCCGTAACACTACGTAACGTAGTATCAAATTCAATGTGCCGGTAAGGTAAATCGGCTCGAGAAATGTGCTTACGTGCTTGTGTTGGTTTTTTTTCCTGTTTCCTCCAAAGCTGGTGAACATTAACCGGCCGGTTAGTCTATTTTTTGTAACATCCCCGTTTTACAGCGAAACGTCCGTTTTATTATCCTGTTAAGGGCTGGCCTCCATCGCGTGGCTCGTGCTGCATGTTGTTGTTCGAAATGTTCTGGCGGGATGGATCGCATAACTTCAACCATGCAAACGCCTCAACAGCAGAACAATGTAATTTAATAATCTGTGCAAAATCTGTGCAAAACAAGCAACAGCATTTGGTGGAAATGAAAAGCGAAGGACAAAATAGAAAAAGGAAATAAGCAGGATAAACATAACGACACGCGGGGTCTAGAGCAAGTCACAAACCTCACCGCGATTTGTTATAGTCACCCGGCAGGCTGTGGGTAATTTATGAGCTTAAAGGTGACATTTGTTACATCTGTACGTATTTTTTTCTACCACAACAACCGGCCAACATGCTTGTAGTTGGCCATGTTTTCACTGCTGTCAAATTATGTGTTGCCCCGGTTTTTGTGTTTGTTGTGGGGTGGTAAAGTGAGTGTAGAAAATTAGAATATGAAGTGCATAGACCGAATATTACTTATGAAGAAAAAGAAGGCCTCTAAAAAAAACACGAAAGAAAAGCCAAACGAAATGAAACCTTTCCGTTGTAGTGCTGCCACTTCTTGACCTATTCCAAAGCGTACGCGTAAACGTTGGCTCACTTTTGGGCAAGAATAAATTTCCTGCCTCTTTCATCGGATTAGATTTTGAGATAGAAAGTAACGAAAAGCACTTGCCTGCCTGTTTGCGCGTCGGCCCGCGGCCCTGCTCGCCACTGGACCGGATCCGGTTGACGATGAGCAGCAGCAGCAGTTGAAACAATAACGAAGCCCAGCGGTGTTCGTGATGCGGTGAAGATGAAAGCGAAAGTAGCGAACAACTTTTATTGCACGGCACGGGGAGGATAGTGTGTATTTGTCGATGCTCGATTTTCTGCTCGCTTTCGCATCCCACACCGGCGGCGGCCCTCGTTGATGATGTGGAATGAATTTAGTTGCTGACTCGTTTGGTTGAGAGTAAAGATTTTTGCCAGTAATTCGCGATTCGTAGAAATCCTCCCATCACCATGATAATATGGGGCGGAACGGAATGGTGTTTTTAAAAATGGATGTATGACGCTGGATTCATGAACACATCCTTTAGCGTTAGAAGTCACTTTGTTGCTCGTTATCTTCCGTAGGAAGAAAGTAAAAAAAAAGACGAATGGACAAGACAAGTAAGTGTTTTATTTATATTTTGTGGTGTCTCTTCACTGGGGGTGAATTTTTTTTTAAATTGTCACATTTTTATTAAGCTCTCGTGTAAATTCCTCCATACGCACATCGCAAAATGGTCGAAGACAAATTTATTCGTCAGAATAAAAAGTGACGCTGACGAGTTTTCTTCTTTTGTTAGTTTTATAAAATATAATAAAAGAGCAGTAATATTTAAAAACAAATTTTCCAATGTCAAAAATTAGACTTCTTTCACGCGAGCGTGAAATAAATGGACGAGCATCGCTCAACTTAATGGAGGCGCCCAGTAAGACATAACGACACTGAATCATTTTCCCTTCTTTGCTTATTCCTGAAAACAGGCATACATTTTTACACCTTTCTTGTAGTTCGTTGGGATGTTCTGTTTTAAAATTTATGGTTATTTATACTCATCTGCTGCATCTTGGAACTGTGTGTCGGTGCACGTTACCCCGCCAATGATGGTGCCGTGAGGAATTTACAATCTTTATAAAACACCTCAATCGAATTTTAAAAACGCATCTTAATTATAACAACATCTTGGACGTCCGGAGAGAAAAAAAAAGAGAAAGGGAATTACTTTGAGGAATACAACTGGCTTCTTTATAGCATTCACTGACGTGCGCGCTATTTATAACGTGTTCCATATCCAAGTATTTGAGAGAAAAAAATCTTTTTCGTTGTTTTGTCGCTAACACTTTTGTTTGTTTTGTGCTACTTTCTTTCCCGTAGGATGTGTTGTTCATACGCTTTGCTCTCTTACTTCGTGACTGTTGATATGCTGCACCGTGCAAACCATAACCAGCACATACGGTTCTAGTATCAGTCGTTGGCGCATCTCATCTACGCGATAGGTAGAAGCGTGCCAAACGCAAAAGTGAACCGTGTGTGTGTGTGTGTGTGTGTGTGTGTGCTTGTGTATGTGCATCAACAAAAGAACGCTGATGTGAAGTGAAAATGATATTTATATTCCGGCAACTGTTGATGCGAAAAGTGACAGAAGTGAACAAGTGAGCTGTCTCCCTTCTCCGGGCGTGTAATGCATTTTGGGCGGGAAGAAGGGCATACGGTGGCCGCCACACTGGGGTGAAGTGAGTGAGTGTTGATTTGCTTTTCCATGTTAGCATTATTTATAAACAAGTGCAGTGTGCAGTGGTGTGTTTTGTTAGAGTTTTTACGTACCGATACTCCCGGACAAAGCGTCACACTTTACGATCATGCTCGATCGTGGTGTCGGTGGCAAGAATTCCACGCGAGCGGGAAGGAAAGCGAAGGAGTGATGGAAGTTGTTTTTCGTCGAAAAATGTAGCGCTTTTGTCAAAAGGTAAGGTAATCAATACTTTGATAAGGTTTGTACATATTTTCATCGTTTGATAATGCTATTGAAGGCTGTTGATGCCTGAGTTGGAATGAAAGATAGATCGTAGAATCATTATGTTGACAAATTCTGTATTTTTTCTAGGTAAACCTTGTGTGCAAATCCAAACATTCTTTTCCAGCGGATAGAGCTATAATCTTCAAGCTAACGAATGCTCAATATTTATGAATTTTGGTGGCAAAGAGGTGTGGTAGGTTTCAATAAAAACACAGAGTAGAGGTTTTTCTCCTACATTTTTCGGTACACGAGAATCTTCAAACATGTTCTCGAACTCATTTTTTCCTGCATATTGCTCCTCTAAATTGCAATAAAACCAATGCACCAAGTAGCAAAGAAAATGATACAGCAAGTTCTACTTGTTTTTTGAAAAATCCGCTGGAAAAACCATTTTTTGGGATATTTGGATCCTCTCTAGAGAAACAGTTCTGGATACAAGATTTACAACTAATTCCCGATAGACGCTGTGCGACTTCCCATTTTTCATTGAAGTAGGTTCAAAGAATCTACTAGGATCGTCCAATTCCTTTCTGAAAAGAAACTAGTGCCGTTCTGGTCCGAGAAAAGGAAATTTTCCCATTACTTCCTTGCTATCACTTGAAATCATTCTACAATACCAAAACAAAACAGCTTGTAAATGAAAGTCTGTTCTATGGTCAACAAAAATACCACAATTTAATGTTGAAAGGTAATGCACTTCCTTATCAGCCTAATAAACACTGCTGACTGTTTCCTCGATTAGCACAAACGTGTGTCCACGTGTCAGTTACAGGAGACTATGTCTTTAGAAGTACAATCGAAACCATCAGTCTGTCGCATGTGTGTTTGTTTTGTTTCTGCTGAAACTTTAAATCAATTCTTGATGAGGTTTTATGCACGCCTGAGTAAACCACCGGTAAAAGAAACCCTGGAACCCTGCACAACATGTTGTTTTCCGTACCATTCTGACCGAAGGCAAAGAAAAAAGACTCTTTACAACCGTCCCCGATATCGTCCCCACTTATGCATCCGCATCGACTCGGTCCAAGTTCCGGACGTAACGAAGCATTATAGCATTTAGAGTGCAGGAGATTCACTTTAAAGTGTATCCCGCCCATACCAAGCGACTATGTGATGGTTGACCTTGATTTCCTGGGGCATGGAACGGCACAGGGAACAGTTCTGTACAAACAGCACACAGCGTCTGCTGAGCTCGCCGGTTTCCGTTCGATGCAGTTCGCCTCGCTGCGTATTCGTCCGGTGTTATTGCAACCGGCAAAGGGGGATGTTATTTTCCAGGAAATTTGAGCACAACTGTACCCGGATCTTTTAAGCACGGATAGGAAGGTTAAAAAAGCCAGAATGGAAATATTGTACAATTTTCCCGCTTGCCCAGGACACGTGCCCCATGGCATGGTCGCCTTTTGCAGCGAACTTTTCTATCGCTTCCTTGCCGCTCCACACCAAACATCAACACCTTTTGTTGCTCGATTATTGAAGTCTTCTTGTTAGAGAAAGGGGCCAGGTTGAAAGGTTTGTTAGCGTTTGTGTTGGAAGTCAGTTTGCGTTTTCTTTACCAGCTATGGTGACATTCTGTTTCTTGCAAAACTTTCGTACGTCGTAAGTACTTTGGTTCGTCTACGGGGATGAACATTCAAGTTACAACAAACGGTCCTCAGCTACACCGTCGTCGAAAGGTTGCAAAATCACTGCAACGGGCGTGAAAGTGAGGCTTTTGTTAACATGCTTTGCTTTGATCAGTGACCGTGCAAGGCGCGTGGGAAGAAAATGCAACACTCATAGGCATCCAATCAGTTGAAGATCCGTGCGAAGAACGTTCTAAGAAACGAGTGTTCCTTAGCGGGTAAATCAATAAAGTGTCTGTAAAACTAAACTACCCGCTATGCTTGTGACGAACTTGTTGTTTGTCAGTATTCTTGAGAAATCACACTCTAGTTTACCTCAAGCAGCAATGTCTGCAAAATTGTAGTAATGTACCATATAAACCACATCTAATCATTCTATAAATGGTTCTGTCGGCTGCTGAAAAATACAGAATGCAGTTAAAGCTTTGCCTCAAATTTCATTACAGTCAATCAAGAGCATGTTGCCTCTTGCTTTGTGCTATAAATTGCGTTTCCTTTTAGCAATGAGCCTGCGGCGCACGTGTACCGTACCGTTCGATGAAATTGCTTGATTACCATTGCTGACCCTGCCAAGGGAACACACGCGGGCTGTGTCCCTTATTGATAACGTCGGGTCGCCTTAAACATGTTTCATTGCGCATTTCCCTACCATCTTATTTTCATATCAAGCTGCGTTCCGTTCCAGTTGCTTTAAATGCTGAAGAAAAAATGAGGGTTTCTGTTAACGATCATTTCATCGGCTCGGAAAAGCTTTCACTATTTGTTCCGCACGCTGTTTTTTTTCTCCCTCGGCCGCCGATAGCACAGATATGTCTATGATAAGTTTTATGTTTGAATTTTATTTTGCTACAATGTTGGGTAACGGTAAACGGCGTGTGCTTTTTCTTTTACGCAGATTTACATTGCCTAGAATAAAAGGTTCGTTTCTTTGTCGGTTCTCCTTCCGTCCAGCCCTGACCGTGAGCCATTCAGCGTTTCAAGTTCAAACGTTGGGAAGCGGAGCATTTGTTTATCACGTAGCGCATTATTTGCCATCAAGCATGAAGCTGACGATTTCATACCCTATTTGCTTTTTCATTCTTTTCATCGATACTTGGGCTGCTGTGAGGTCTGTCGAGATGTATGTTTTTCGATAGATTTCTACGGTGGATTACTAACTAGTAGTGTGGTTTACTGCTCTTGGATGTGTTTGAAGTAAATTATCATCTTAGCGGTACGTACCAAGTACGGTTTTGTGTAGTGGTACACTACACTACACTTTCTGCAACTGCAATTTATTTACAAAGCAAAGTAGCAAGTAACGAAAGTTTAATGCTCCTTGTAAGCCGGATATTGATATTCCGGTCACATTTGATATTATAGCTTTAACACGATTCTTCCAAGTAATATGATGATTTGTATTCCCTTTTGAGCTTACCAATCAATATAAAATTACAATCTATGAAGGTTGATGAATATCCCTTAGGATTTGTTTCACCATGAACTTGGATCCCAGTCTGCTCGTTTAATATTTAATGCAGGAGTAGATAGGGGTATGATTCAAAGATGGAGGCCTGAACATCCCTGAACTTCTACTAATTATTCCACATGTACCGATAAATTGATCAATTAGATATCTTTGAACTGTAGGTCCAAGATGTAATATAAGTTTTCAAAAGTATCGATTGATGTTGGCTTTAAAACGTAATATTTACGCTCTTGCTCTGGTGAGCTGGCCACCTCATGGATGAGGCATCTTTTTAAGCTCAAAGGCATCAAACAAGGTCTACAGACAACAAGGCCTGACGAGGATGTATTGAACAGAGTCTTGAAAAAGATTGTTCAATGACGATACTCTATTGGATATTCCTGCAGTAGATCAAGGCCACTTTCATCGCGCTATCAGTTCTTTGTACCATCTTAATTCAGATATGATTGTTATTTCAGATCTTTTGTGTCATTTGCTTTAAACGTAGAAGGATGTAATGCAAATTTTGTTCGATTTTACAAGGCATACAGTTGTTAATGCTGGTTTAACAATCAAATTCCATCGAGGTTTAGTGCTGCTCACCTTCCGAATGGGATTACTATGCTAGTAAATAGGACAGTGTTAAGGGACCGTTTATTTTCCTTTCTCACAAATCGGATTGCGATCCTACATCACATAGGATCGTGATAAAGCGACTTACCCACTTCCTAAGCTCATTAAAATGCATGCTCCCTGTCGGACTACCTTCCCATAATTTCCTAACGATGTCCATGTTTATATGGAACGGCCTACTGTAAACATCTTAATGCGTCTTTCACCGTGTTGAATGTCTCCCCGCGGCTGATAAGGGATCTGTTTATTGAGGTTTAATTTGAAATCTCCCGCTGTCGGTCTCTTGCGGTTTGTTTTTGAAATCCCTTCACCTACAATCGGGAAACCATTTGTCGGAACGCTGGTGCCATCAGTGCGCTGATTGTTATCGGTCATCCGACGACAACAGCACGAATGTTCCGATGCTCGAACCCCCCAACCCTCCGGTATAACAAGCTGGCCCGGTCCGACACAGTGACTTATTTATAGATTCCGGTAAGGCGTAGGTTTGCAACAATGCACCGTACGGCTTTGTGTGATAGCAGTCACGGGGTGGCAGGTGCATTAAATTATGTACGTCAAGCTGGCGCGTCGGTGGGTACAGCTCATTGTGTTGTTGCGTACCATACGTATGCCGATTACGCACACGTCAAGATGCAGTACCGGCGCTTAAAAAAGCAGTCGAAAATGGGGAAGAAAACGAACGAGAGGGAAATAAACAAAAATTTAAATATAATAAATTCATCTAAAATGGCAACTAAAAGAGAAACAATCACCTGCACTTCGTCCCCGTTTGTCTCCGTTGCTCTTTAGGCTTGACAGGCTTGTAAAGGCGAGAACTTCATGTCCATTATTTACTTTTCCAACCGTGCATCGTTTACAGTGCTATTGTAGACAATATATATTTTTTTCTGATCAAAATACAACACCTTGGGAAGAACCAACATGAAAGATATACTGTAAGTACTTACGAATCTCATCAATTACGATAAACGGCACATGATGCAATTTGAGAAGCGGGAAAGGTACAATTCTTTGTCTTTTCGTCGCTCTTAATCGGAGTTCCGTCGTGGTTTGGCTTCGACACACCATCGGTACAACGAAAAGCTGTCTTCGCGTCAGACCTTCACGCAATTAGCACTCGAAAGTTCAGTAAATACATGATGTGGTCATTTATTTGCCACCCTTACAGCTTCACTCTTCGATTCGGCCAAGTTGTTAACGCCGCGATCCAGTGGGTGGGCAGGCAAATCAGCTGAAAAGTGTTACCTTTTTGTGCGACTCGTCTTGTCGCAGCACTCAAGCGAAATTGGGTTCGCGCAACAAGCAAGCAAAAAACCTACCAGCGTCTTCTGATTTCAAATAACTGTGATGACCCCCTTTTATACCTACCACACATTTTGCACCGCTTCCTTTCATCTAAACTTACCGAAGACGTGTACGGATAATCCACCTCACGCATCACTCCACCGGCCTGTTCGAGATATTTTAACGTGTTTCTCAGTGAACCTCCTCCGCAACCCTGTCGCAAAGAGATTGAAATGAAACAATGAGGCACGATTGGGAGACTTGCACTGCTTGCTAGTTGCAAAACACCGAACAAAATATTGTGTCCAGATTATCTGGACGACCCTGACTCTGAAAGGTGTGTACCATCAAATATCTGGCGTAAAAAATATTATTTACAGTTAAAGATTTGGGTTTCACTACTCACCAAGTTTCCGGTAGCCGTAGAACAGTCCACCATTTGCTGCTCGCTCACCATCTCCACCCGCCCGATGTGTTTCATCAGCTGGGCCGATATGGCGTACGCCACGCTGAAGGCGTAACAGGAACCGCAAGTCTTTTGGTTGGCCGGACCAGTCTTGAAGCCTTTCTCGCGCCAATCGATTGACTCGGGTAGCTCATTGCTTGAGCTGACAATCTCATCCGATATGTCCGACTTTACCTTACGGTGTGGATCCATTTTTAACCGTATCAAGCGCTTCCGGTACTCACTGTTGTTCTAAATGGACAGAAGGAGGAGCATAGTTTACATTTCATTCACGTACTCCAAGAACTCATTTGTCACATGATACTATTTATAGATTGCGGCTTGCACCTTAGCCAAGATATTTCCCAGCCAAGAAGCGGATTGTGTATTAACACGCTCCGTACCATAATTAAATAGATCGTTGACGATTAGTTTTCATGCACTGCAATGACGCCAATACAACATCAGTGTGATGCAACATGCGTTTGCGCAATCACACAACCGGGAAGATTAAATTTCACCCACATATCGTGGGCGGAAGCATCATTGCTGGTCAGAAGTGCGAAAAGTGAATCCTTGTTGAAACACTGAACTTTCTGGAATGGGGAAACCATGTTGGAAACGCTTTCATTATGGTCCCTAGCCACCGCAAGATAGAAAAGATGAGTGTACGAACTAGAATGTTGTGGTGCGGGCAAGTTGTGCCCCAACTTGCTGATGGAGTTTGATGTATGGGAAAATTTATGGAATTTGCTCAAAAGGATTCCCCGCTGCTCGGTTTGTTTCGTGGAAACTTGAAAACCAACAGCAACTGGTAATGAAACGCAGTATCTATTTCGTCAAATGTCCAGCTCAATATGGGTAGGATATGTTGTGGGTGTAATTTTGAAACTAATTTGCAGATGCATAAAAAAAACGTACAAAAGGTTGGTGTACTAGTGCTCGGTGCAATTTGAAAATTCGTTGAAAGCTGAAATTGAGAACTAATCTTTATGGTGCATTTTAATAACTGTTAAAATAGACTTACCAGAAATTGCAAATGAAATGTTTCGTTTTCATTATTTACATGTCAAAACACGAGCTTTAATCCTTTGCATTCTGTCGTAGAAGTTCATCTACATTTATGCATTTTTCATATATAATTTCTCATCATAAAGACGCTTTGTAAAAGTGGCAGCCTTGTCTGATTATCCTTGAAATCGTTCGGAAAACACAAACAAAGGATATACCAGCGACCATTAGTTCTGATAAACCTTCGTCTTATGTTCGCCGCAACACCTACACGGATGGCTCGAAGCTTCTTAAAATGTGATGCTAATCAGCACACAAATCCAACGCCGTAATACGGGTAGAGTATATTGAAAATTTAAACCCTGACACATTTCGCCCGGCAGTGTAGATTTTGGGGCTAAACCTTCCCAACGGTACTGCTTCATTGAAATGGTTGAATGTTGATCAGGGTTGTCCTGACCATTCTTATCGCGACCGTGTATGCACGGTTGACGGTGCTAACAAACTGACTTTTATGAACGGTTCAGTGTGCCAGATGAACCGAAGTTAATATGCACGCTAGAAGGGATATTTACCATGTCGGCGAACGCATTCGGTGCCATGCGGAATCGATTGCTACCTTTCTCGAAAGCTTTGTTGTGCTGCTTGATTTCCTCCAGATTGTCCAGGTAGGCGGACCGTCTTCGCTGGGCACGATACTTGGCATAATATTTCTTACGGTGTGTTTCCTGCGCGTGGCAGTTTCCGTATGAAGTGCGCGGATGGGCAGCGGGAGTTATAGAAAATGGGTTTCCATTAGTGTGGGCGATCATTTTGAATCCATCTACCGACCGTAATTTGAATCGTATCTTACCATGTACGAACGAAACATATCACTTTCCGTGGTTGCGATGGCAGGAATGGAAGTGTTTGTGGGCGATTCGTTCGTTACCGGGGACATGGAACGATCGGAAGAATTCTTTGATTTCGTCTTGCCGGCTGCAACTTCAGCAACGATCGGGTCTACCGCTGCCACCATCTCCAACTCCTCCGAGAGTGGAATTAGTCCCCCTTGTGCGTGTGATCTTTTGCCCACCGACTGTAGGATCGCTTGCTTCGGTACCAGCTTCTGCGAACGCTTCATTTCGCCCCGGAATGGTTTGCTTCGTTGCGAGGAAACACGACTCACAGCCGGTGGAAAATCTACGGCAACCGCGAACCCGATAACGGAAAGGTACAGGATTAAATGACCGCGACGAATGTTCATGACGATCCGGGAATTGCACAGGCACTGGTCTGGCGCGACACGTTTAACGAGCGTGCTATTAAGACGGTGCACAACTGGCGAATTAATAAACTCGACTGGCCACAAACTAACCGCAAAGCAGTAGAGCAAAAATTGACGGGTTTGCTGCTTCTGTCAGCAATAAGCTGCATGTAGTGTGTTTTGTGAGTGTGTTTTTTAACGCTCGCCCTTATTTTGTGGTCTCATTCCGTTCAATTTGATTGGCTTCTGTGTTGTTATTTGACGATGGCACTTACAACTGCTTTTTGTTGTTATTGCTTTACACACCTTTTCATTTGTTTTGTCACAGTGTGTTTGCAAATGTCGACAGCGGAAGGATTAATTTGTTTGTTTCTCCGTCTGCAGGGCTTGGTTGTGGGTTTTATTTCTTCACCCAACTCATAACCGGAACAGCAATGGGAAAGTGCGATTACTTTGTCATTTGACCTACTTAATTTCCTAGAAATAATTTGAAAAAGTCTGTATGGAATAATTTGCTATCGTCCTCAGTGTAAACGTTATTTTTAAGTGGCCATTAAAAGGAAATGTACCGTTTTTAGTTATTCGTGAGTTAATTGCTTAAAAAAGAGGCAAAGAACAACTTTCTTATTTTTACCAAACTAGTAAAGTTCTTAAAGAATAGAAAAATGTGTACAAATAAACACACTTAAATGTCTTCATGCTCGAGAAACGTTGAAGAAATTAAAAACAGGTCTCATCAGAAAACAAAAATATCCTAAACTAAATCGCAGTTATTGATCAGTTATTTCGTTTTTCAGCATTCGGCATTCAGGTATTACGAGCATTAATAGATCACTTTCAAGACGATCAATTCAAGATCGTCGGCCGCTGGCACCAAGACCAGTTCCGTAAAAACGTAGGATATGTTAGGAAAGAGAATTGGAAATGAATTGAAATGTGACTTTTTTTATTTATTATTATGTATGAGGGCACGTCACCGTATTGTCAATATAAATGTGACTCTCTGCAATGAAAACCACCTGAAGAGTAAATCCTATAATCCATATTATATGCGAAACCGAAACTTCTCCCAGCAATCACTACCACCAAAATTGCATAGCTTTCATTTTTTTTAAATAGTTCTCCAGAAATTCCAGCATAAATTTGTGTAGGATTTATTATAAAGGAAAGCATTACGGACAGGTCTTTCTTAAATATATAAAAAATATACAATTTTATTTTATACCTTACAAACGGTATCGCAACAAAATTTGATATTTTAAGCATAAATAAATCTCATCCCCTAAAATCGATTATAATCAAGTCCGACTCTTTCGCTTGACTTCAATAATTATCTGATCACACCATGGAGAGCATTTAATTTGAAGCAGTAAATTTCAACCTTAATTAGAAACTAATGCGTAGGTGTCTGTAACTTCTAGCGAACCCTAAATACAACAGCTGCCCATATTTATTATAATGATCTTTATTTTATGAACAAAAAAAAATCTATTGCATCACTGAACCGAACGGTGTTTTCCGTCCTGTCACCCACATCAACAAACAAAACAGCTTTCCCAACAGGCGCCAAAAATAAACCATCGAATATTGCTTGCTGGTACAGATGGGAGCATCGTTGGTAGTATTTGCTTTTGGGTCACAATGCGATGGGGTATGTGAGAGAGGATAGAAGCACAACAACAAAAAAAAAACGTATTTTTTCCGGCGCATCAATTACCACTCGCCGCATAATTAGCGACACGCGACGGTCCTTCGACAGCGGTGGCTTAGTTCACGAAAAACCTTCAAATTTTCCAATAGTAATCATACCATTTTGACAGCCCGTTTAAGCCTTTTATTTTTTTTTTCGTCGTCTATTGACTGGCACGTGGCTGGGACAGGAAAGGTGCATCACATTTTACAGAACAAAAACATGTTGATGGATGCATGAATTTTTCGGGGATGAAAGAAAAATAGACGGTGACTATGGAAACACGTTCATAGAGGCATACGATCCAATTCATTCGAAACAATGTCGTCCGAAAAGCATGTGGTACGGCACAAGAAAGCCTTAGCGAAGGAAAAGCGGATGAAGAGGGTAAAGTTGTCCGGATGCAGAAAAAGGTGGTGGTGGTGGGTTTTTGCGTACATAAAACATCCTTTTCAAACCGGAACCATGGTGCCAATGTTGCTGATGTGCCGCTACTGGTGTGTCACGTTGAGGCGGTGAAGACATAGTACATACGGACATTGTTTACACCGCAGGAAGCCATTGCGACATGGAAAAATGGGAAGACGTTGTTTAGCATGCAACCGGTGTTGGCAGTTTAGCTTGCTAGAATTGTGCCTAGATTGTTGGTACAGAAAAAAAGTAATTTCATGAAGTTTTGCAACGAGTTAAACGTTGTGGGAGTAAATTGAGGAGGCAATTAGGATTTTGAATGCAATTAGGATTTTGAATTTAGGTATTATATTTTTACAGTTCCACAAGATACATGGAGCTAAATGATACGGCTCCCTACAAAATAGCTCTGTCTTTAATAGGGCTGCATAGTTTCCATTGGTTTCCCACAGAAGTAACCAGCAATAAATACCGGCTGAGTAATAATATGTGTACAAATATTCTATTTAATTCACGCCACGATGCAGTTAAACGTTGTGGTACGAACGTTGTTACAAGAAGATTTATGAAGCACCATTTGCACACTTGGAAGCAAATTGAGTAACTGCAAAAGGGTGTATTTTACTTTCGAAAAAAACACTCAAATATCAAGAATTATTTTTTGTGCAAAAAAATCTTTTTAAATTTTAATTCAAGTTTTGTGTTTGATTCCGTTTGTTCCGCCAAGTAACACTATAAGAATAGTTTGTAAAATGTATTCTCAGGGTGTAATTTATTGATTTATTTACGTAAGCATGACTTTCTAGCTAAATGTTTGGACTTTTTGACGATCATTTTAAAAACAACGATGATTTTTTTGTAGGCTTACGATAGTTACAAGCTTTTGATTACTTGCTTGGTCAACATTTAATAGGCTTTAATTTTTAAAATAGAAGCTTCCCTAGCAATCAATGTTGTGCAAAAGAAAAAGGTTATAAATATAAAAACGATTTATTCTGCAAGCAAAGCGTACACAGTGGCGCTCGCACATGGGTACGCGCGACGGTGGTGTGAAAATAAATAATACGATATTTATTTCCCACCCGGCATGCACTCGTTTGCATGCGAACGGTGGTGGACAAGGTGGCTCAATCCTCCCCATTCGATCGTGCACCGTCCCGCTCACCCCCTCACCTCACAACCCCCAATAGGCAGTGGAGGATAATAAATTCCCTTAATGATCAATCGATCAACCGCACAAGTACACATTTGGTGCTGGATGTTTGGGAATTTGTTGGTTTGCTTTTAACGCCCGTTTTTTTTTTTGCGTTTTCAATTTGCGTGAGTTTATTTTATCTTGGTTTAATCGAAACACCACTAGTTAGCGGGTGATAAATGGAACAGAAGTCAAGTTACGCCGGATGGTAGCAGTGGAGCGTTTTTATTTTTGTTGCTGTTGCCGTTGTTGCCTAAAGTTGAATGTTGAAGAAAATCAATCGTGATAATTGAAATCAACCAAAGAGCAATTTATTAAGCGCCGTCCGTTGAATACTAAATTAAACACTCATGTTTTACTGGTTTTGGAGGCGCCAGGGAACTGTTTCATTTAAACGAGCCTGGAAAGAAGCACAAAAAAAAAAAACAGCCGACGTCATCACCCGCTATTGTGACACATAAAGAAGTGCAGCAAACAAACAATTCGATGCACGTTTCGTCGGTGTGCAGCTAATTGGGTTTAATTTATGACCTCTTCGCTGCACATTTGCACACCATTCAGATGCTATATGGAGCGAAATGGGAGATATTAAATAAAAACAAAGTATTTTTGCCCGCTGCTCGGTACAGAAATTAGAATTATTCTTTAAAATATTTTAAACTCCGAAAAATGGAGTTTAATGCTTGAAATATTTACTTTATTTGGTGGTTGAAGTTATGTTTGAGACATATCGATTCTTCTTGCTTGGTTCTAATTAATTGTTCCAATTGCATTTACAATCTTTACTCATTTAATGAGCATTTTTCACTCCTTGCAATACTTGAAAATAAGCTAACTATAGACTACTGTTCTAGTTACGCCAATGGAACACGAAATAATTCCTTAACGAACCAAATGCTTTCTTCTGGTATGCTTTTATCCGGCTCGTAGGAAGGATTATGACACTTCTGTTTATTTTATGTGCTTTGTTGTTGCAAACCACTTCAAACGATGGTTTCTGGAGGGCTTCCGATGTGGTAAGTAAGCAACATTTTCATCGTACTGATTTCTTTTTCTTCAAACCGTCCGCTACCGGATCGATCTGGTCTGATGGTAAGGCAAATAAACGTGAAAATTATTCAACCGGATACTGATGAAGTTTTTACTAGCTGGGGAGGGATAGTGAGAAGTAAAAGGCAGTGGGACAAACTTCCGGTTAATCGTTGTAAGTACAAATGGCGCAATTGCTGATGTTTTATGAGACTATTTTCGTGTTGATCGTGCTGATTTATTTTGGCAATGCAGCTCTTGTACCAAGGAATAACTTTTATGCTGCATTTAGTTTGAATCATTTTTGTTCTTGTAAGCTTAAGCCTAAGATATAAAGGCTCAAAAACTCTCTAAATTACACCTTTGTAATATAAAGTATGATTATTGTGTTCAGGCAGCTTAAAACCTTTAAAGAATATCAGATCTCGTTCATAAAATTATTTATGTTATACTTTAATACAAGACACTTATTTAAATGCATTAGGGCCCTATAAGCAATGCAATAGCTCTCACAGTACATAAGGTAATTTGCCCTGAATGAAGTCCATATTTTGCTTACCAAGATAAAGGCACTCGTCATATGGTTACAGCAAAAACAAAACATGCACACACTTTAGCGCTCTTTTAGTCCGAAAATGGTCTGCTAGCAATTTGCTTCCCCATTTTTCCCGCGCTGCAGTAACGTGTTGCATTTTCTCACGTGGTGGTATACCGTCGTGAAATGTGGACGAACCAGACCGACGCTGCAATGTTGTGTAGTCTGCACCGGGAAGCACGACACGAAGCCAGTGCGTCTCAGCATACATCATGCACCGTTGACATTTGAATAGCTGTTAAAAGGTACATATTTTCAAGCACCGCAACCCGAACCCGGGGAGCCAAGTGGATGAGTGTGGCAAGGCAAATAAATCACTGTCTCACGTAACGCAAATCTTGAGCTTGAGCGGGTGGAATTTGTGTCGCGTTCCTACCATCTTTGGAGGATGGCAAAGGAGATTTCCTTCTTGTGGTGTTGCTACGTTTGGCGTTTTAAGCACCACGGACTACCATTCCGGTTACTCTACTGCCTGATACGACGTTTTCCGTTTGGCAATTGTTCCGGTTTTGGGAGGAATTCACCCTAACAATAGGGTTGTGGTAGGATGTATTCTCGCGATCATCGCTACTTAATATACAGCACACATCATGCTGTGCTAGGTAAATGAAGACGTGAGAGCTAAACGAAGATCATCTTACTTTTTCGAGTGTATCCTTCCCGTAAACAGAAGGTGCATTTTTGGTCACTGGACCAATAAATCATATCGGAATGAAAACCACCCCCGTTTTTGAGGACGTTGACGTTTGCACCAAAAAAATTTGGGTGTCCATTGGTCCACTCCCCCCTTTGCCATTGCCGATTGGTGTTGCGACGCAGCGAGTGAAATGTCATTTCCGCTGGCGTCCCATTTATCTTGGCGTGTGTCTACACCATATTTCAAACATCATCACGTTTGCACCATCTTTTGCCCTTACACCTATGTATTCCTGTCGGTCACAATATTGGACAGCCTATTGCTGTTACGTTGTGCGTAGCTGTGATGTGTGATCGTCTGGAGTGTAGCGAGCAAGATGAGTAATGTTGCACCGGTAAGACTACCGGGGACTTGATTGAAATTGTGCGCTGCATCCATTTCCAGCAATCAGTGCAGGTAAGAGCATTTCATAGGCCGTTGCATATCTTGATTGGTGATGCTGCGCTGAAACGAATAATTTCCGAGAAGCGATCTCGATTATCGAAAAAGTCAGGAAGCGAAAAAAGAAGTGAACCGAGATTGGCGTTGGCGGGATGGTGATTGAAAGATGGTTCGTTAGGTGGGATATTTTTAGCGTCCGGGTGTTTTCCGCGTTGAGAACGTTAAGGCAGAAGATGAGTAGTGTTGATTTATTGTAGTGGAAATGGTAGTGAATACCGACGGTAGATAATACGAACCTCGTGCCCCTGGAAATCTTTCGCACTAATGGATATCGATGCACAAGTTTAGAAGTGCTCAGAAAATGTATCGAATGGAAATTGTTAACGATGGAAGAAGTCTTTTTGGTCGATTTGTTCGACGATCTGGAATTTATTTATTAGCAATCAGAGTTTTGATGTAGTAGAAGTACGGTAGATTAGAATGATTGGAGTAGGTTCCTTTTTAATCAAATTGTATTGTCGAAGAAAAAGGGCCAGTGGCCAAAATTGAAATTATATCTTCTTATTGAATTATGAACGATAAAGTTAACAATGATAAAAAGCTCCAAATATATTTAGTTTAAGATGGCTAAGACCCTGATAGTAGGAAAATGCTGACCAATGAATTGCATATCTTTAGGCTGATAGAGTTCCAAAAGCGACTCACTTGGCGATGCATAAACGATTAGTGGTTAAATTGGATGTAGAATAAAATACAAGCTATCACACCTCAACCCGCTTATCGACCATTCCCATCATGCTCCTGCAAGATTTGTATACGACACGCTCGATTCATGATGTTATTTTGCGGCAATAATTATCCGATATGTGACCCAAATCCTTTGGCACCGGGTGGTCATTTTGTTTTTCTGTCGCTATTGGTTATAGTTTCTTCTGAGAAGTAACGAAGAAATATCACATTAGGATGGGTGTTTTTTCATCTTATCTTTTTCATAGACCATTATAGAAAAGAAAATATTTTAGACGTCAAGATGTCAGCGAAGGAAATGTTTTACCGGCTTGTATTAGCAACGTATCATTAGCGTTCTTATGAAACCTTTTTCACCATTTCACAAGAATCCGAGTATGCAGCACGTGATGTTGGTTGGAAGTAAAACAAATGGTTTTGCAACATTTTTTCTATCCTAACAAGGAACGAGTGTAGTAGAGAGACCGAAATACGAAACCACTACAAAACCTTTACTTACTTATAAGCTTTTATGGCTAGCAAGTTTGTCGTTATTTGTTGGGCGTGTATGCCTGTCATGACGGGGACTTGTAAGGAAATAAAAAATACGTTAAATAACTTTACCAATTGAGCAACGAAATCTGGTCTGATTCATAGCCGATGAAAAGAGAGAGAGAGAGAGAGAGAGAGAAATATCATCCCACAAAGCACGGTCACGTTGCGATGAGTTGTGCAAAAGCTGGTACAATCAAATATGATTAATGGGGAACCGTTGTAGTGGAAGCCCACCCGATCGGTTTTTACTCTGTAGAATGTGGAAGGCTGGTAGCACCATAATATAACAAGCCTCATTTCTTCGTGCTCACGATGTGCTTTGCCTCCGTATGCACCTCCGTGACACACGAAACAATCATTCCAACTGTATACCGGCACTTGGGAAATGTTTCGAGAGAATTTCAATCCAAATTCTGGCACCGCTACATGATGTACCTGCCAGAACAAGCGGGTCCATGCACCGGAAGCGACAGGGAATTACCTTAATAGGAAAATTGATTATAAGTATCAATCAATTCCCGCGTGCACTATGGTGACAGTTACTCAAGTCTTGAACCGTCACGCTCACGGCTTAGGTAGTCGTCGCGTTGCTCAATCTTCATGACGCGTACAAACTGCATTTCTCATGCAGCACGAGTCGCCCAAGCCGTCTCCGACTGGGATCGCTTGCAACGGTCGTATCGGCACTCGTCATCGTACCCCCTCGCCCCGTAGGTCCGAGATCGCGAGACACATGACATATTTTTTGTATGAATTATTCAATCTTCAAAGCAAATCTGTCACGCCGGATCGTTCGACCAAGCATAATCTATGCACTGATCAGCATTTTGGGGGTGTTGAGGTTACAGACTGGGACCATAAATCGACCGGACAAAACCGTTGATTTGGCGTTCGTGAAAAGAAGGGCTCGCAACCGACAGTCGACTTTAGTGGAGTGTGCTGTGGTTTAGATGTTCTTTTACGGTTGGCTGTGTTCGTACACGAAGCAGAGATGAGCAATGGCACTCTGTTGACAGCTGGAACAACTGCATTAGCATTCACGGTCCGTGCATCTGTTTGATGTGTTATGATTGAATGGTAAAAAATAAGAGCTTGTTTTTGTGACCGCCGAAGCACCTTTTGCTGCCAGACAGTGCGGAAAGGCACATCTACATCTACATCTCTTACCATGCACGCCCCTAGCTGGACGAACATGCAAAGCCATTCGAAGCCATATTGCACACCATGTCTAGAAGAAAGGATCAGCGAAGGGCAATGCTTTTCTCACCCGTTCTCGGGTTGAAAATCGGTTCCAAAATCAATGCCCATCTGGGATACAACACAAAAGAAAGAAAGAAAGAAAGAAAAAAAAAACTGTAGCTCAAGTTACTTGTGGAAGAAGGGCCACAAAGCTTTTTTTGTGGTTGTGCGGCTATAACAATCCATTTATCACGAGAAAGGAAAAACGTCCCTTCGGATATGGGTTAAGCAGGCCTGAGACAGGTTGAGCCCGATTATTTACCCATGCTTATTTAATGGCTGCATGTTATATTTCCTCTCGTTCTCGTTTCCTAGCATGTTTCGTTTCGCTTCTTACTACCAAATTAAAGCATTGCGGGCTGAGAAAGCATTATAATGACCTGTGTCTGTTTGAAAAACGATTGACTAAATGTTGGACAAATAAACGAAGAACTGAGTGTGTCACTTGATTTGTGCCAATGACAGCTTTAATGACGTTTTTTGATAATTAATTGTGTTTCTATTCCTCTGAAATTTTCTACTCGATGTTGGTTGTTTGAGGAACAAATAGTAATTGAAGACGTTCGATCTATTACAAAGTTTTGGAAGAGTTGCCAGTAATTTCGCTATCAATACGGTATTTGCACATTTATGCTGCGCTGTGTATTAACTAGAGTTTGATTTTTTTTTAATTTGAAACTTATCTGCTTACTACATCTAAGTGGAATCTCGATTTTCATGTAAAAGATTCATCCTCGTTATTGGTCTTTTGCTTTACGCAGTACAGAAGACAGAAATTCTCTTCATCTTCGTGGAAAGACTTGGCAAAAATCCGGTCAAACTTCTGTCCGATGCTCAAATATTTTAACTCATTTCTTTGAACAGTTATAGCCTTCGAATTAACGATGGTGAATTATTTCATTGCATGCAATATGATGGCCGTAAGGATAATTATTTATCCATTAAATGTCACATTGATATTTAATTTTGGTTTTTCTCTTTGATTTGTTCCCCATTTGACATTTGTGCTAAGCTAGTTTCTTAAGTATCTTATCATTATGTAATAAGAAATAAGATCAATTAAGGCTGAATGTAGTATATGGAACCATAGTATGTGCAACAACTAGCAAATAACGGACATTTTCGAAGGTAGTAAGCGTAAAGCACAAGTTTCTTTTTAGCAAATTTTTATGTTTTACCGGCGAAAAACTGTTCAGAAGCAGATGAGTGCGAAAAGAGAAGTTCATGCTTTTGGTATGAAAATAAAATAACTTACCGTCTTTCAACGTTCCGCATTGGTTCCCTGAATGTGTGCACATTTTTGTCGATACCTGTACGCCCCAAACGCATGGGTGCTTGGGGCCCGGAGAAGTGTGTTTTAATTGCCTTTGACATTGTTCGTCCCTCGATAATCTTGGTATGCAGCCGACGCCTGGGAAGAAATTGGCCGTCTCACTCAATTCTACCAATTCACCAATAAGTGCAAAGCCTGATCGGAACATAAAAGCGGCCGCATGGCAGGTTCCGTATCTGGTCCCGGTAAAGGAATTGGGAATGTCTTTCCCGTTTCAAACCTCTCCAGGAAGACACAAAAGAGAGAGAGAGAGAGAGAGAGAGAGAGAGAGAGAGAGAGAGAGAGAGAGAGAGAGAGAGAGAGAAAGAGCTAGGTGGTAGGAAGGGGAGAAGGCGAAAGGTTGGTTCACGACTTGTTGGCCACGAATTTCGCCGTCACCGACGGTGAAGCCGAATCAGTGTCAAGATCGTGAAGGTGACGATAATTGCTTTATTGGCGGAACAAATGCCACGGACCTGTGTGGAATGGCCAGCTGGTTTTTGGAGGATGGTGAAACTTATGCCAAAAACAGCATAAAATATCTGTTCCCGGTCTGTATGGCATTCCGATTGTTGCTGGGCAAGATGGAACGAATCATGAACGATTTCATTCGCTTGTTCCACTTACATTGTGTGTCTTGTGTGTGGGCTTTTTATCATCTTTTCCCTGTTGGTGTTAGTACGTATGTTATGCCGTGTTCATCCTCTTCGGCTAAACACTCCATGCGCCATCGTTTCCTGTTCCGCTCATCAAAGCCGCTTGCATCGCGCTGTCCGCGCGCTGCATGAAGCACATAAATAAACATTTAGCCGTGTAAGGCCCTACTCCCATTCAGCGGGAAGCCCAGTCCCTTCATATGCTGTGCCGTATCATGTTTTTATGGTTGATGAATTTGTTTCAGTTTAACGATTGTTTTTCGTTCCTCTCGCAATCGCGATGAAGCTACCGAGATTGAGGAACCTTTCATGCGGTCGTCAACGCGACGCAGTACACGGGACCATCGTAAATCTTGCAGGCTCCGTTAACCCGGCCGTGTTGCCGGGCTAGTGGCGCAGTATGCTCGTGTCTCAAACGAAAGAAAAAAGATGGCATTAAATTAATGTACGAATTATGTAAACGGTGTCGATCACCTCCGGTGACGGTGGCAAAAGCGGAAGCATTCGTAAGGCCTCACAAGCCTAAAGGGCCCGTAAGTCGAGGTCAAAGGACGAACCGTCGCCCACACAGAACCCCCAAAGAGGTGTTTTTTTTTCTACAACGATTGAGAGATTGTTGTGGTAACATGAAAAGTGAAAGAAAAACCTGAAAAAGGAAGCGACCGCTTCGATCGAACGCTGATCGCTTGTCAGAACCCCTCAATCTGTTGTTTTGTTTTTAAACGCTCCGATACGAATTCCCACACATCTTTATGCATGTTTCCCCGTTTGCCAATGTGTCAAAGTTTTTGCTTAAGCCGGTTCGTCACCTAAGGCGCCTTTCCGCGCCAGCACGGTCCAGGCGCGATTAATCTCGCTCGACAGATGAATGGGGCTGGGACGGTATTGATTTATGGGCACGATTTGAACTAAATGCTGGCGTTGGTTAGGCCACGGTCAGGTAGAGCGTGCTGACAAGGAAATGAAACTGAATTTGGAAAGTTAATTTGTTTGTTGATGGTACGCGAACGGTGTTCAATATTCGTTTTACGCATAATAGTGCATAAAAAGATATGTCCAGTAGCGAGGAGTTAATCAATCTCTTCGATACCTGAGAATCAATATCAATTTGTGTGGCCATACTGTTGCTGCGGGGTCGATATCAAATTAAAAATTCATTTTCAGTAAATCATTGCCCGTTAAATTTTAATCAGGTGACATAATTGCTTATTTTATACATGGAAATGTCATTGATGGGTAGGAAAAATAATTGTGATTCACGGTGATAGTCAATTGATTGGATAATGATAGTCTTACTGTGTGTTATGATTAAAAGCTTTTAAATGTGCACTAATGCTCATGATAAAAATTGTATTCGAGTCTATGATTATATTGTTCTCATTCCACGATGCAACTGGACTATTCTATTGGACAGTGCTAAATGTTTAACGATCAGCAATACAGCCAGGCCGTTGTAAAGAAATGTAATGTTTAATCGTGACAGATGGACACTTCTTAGCAAGTAACCGTAGCTCTGATTATTAAAGTAAATTTGGTAATTAAACATTTATAACAATTATTAAATAGGCTAGCTGCAGAATGTTGTTGATTATCATTTTGTACTTAATCACACGAACGTATTTCCATCCACTTCTGATAAAAATAGACACTGCAGAACAACTCAATTAGGAAAGTGGTTTCCTCTTTATCGTGCTGGTAGGCTAAATTTAGACTTTACACAATGTCGTCCAAACTGTAAACTGCAGGGCGACAAGTAATTAAGCACTTACTGTAATGAGCTTTAGTGTCCGAAAGTAATTTGTTTGTAAAGCCTTCTGGTTTCATTCGGTTTTTGCTCCCTCTTCAGCGACTACCAGCCACCATCAAAACTTTTGTAAATGTGTACACAGCAACAACATAACGTCCGGGAATGTTTGCGTAGAGCTTCCGTCGCCCACCACTTTAAAACACTTGCCATATAAAAAACAGTTGCCCACCGACTACTGACCCACGGGAAGTATGGGGCCATAGTTTATGGGTCGTTAAAATTTACAACCACCATAAACAAAAATCTGGATGATCGCTAATCCGTCGTCTGGAATCAAAACCGGTAATTACGGCCGGTAGCGAACTAACTTTCAAAGCTGCGGTCCCTGCTACTGGAGTTTGGTCGGTGCAGATGGTCAGGAAGTAATAGCGGAACTTGGCCGATTGAAGTTTCAGAAATTGATTCCAGTCCGTGAAAGCTTTTAAGTTTTGATGTTGATTTTTTTTCTGTCCTTCTATTGGTCTTTCTCTCTCTCTCTCTCTCTCTCTCTCTCTCTCACTCTCCTCTTCTCTTCTACTTTTTTCGCTGTTAATATAATTGATTTCATTTGAACGTGACATCCGATCAATCTTCCGGGTCGGGTGAACGAGTAGTGAGGGGGATTGATCAAAGTATTACCGCATATATGCTGTATAAGTTTTTTGATGAATTTAATTCAAAACCCTTTTATACCGTTGACCGAAAAGGTACGATGAACTATATACATTAGCGGAATGATAGTATGAGTACCAAAAAAAAAAGAAACAAAATGATTGATCAGGCTTTTACTTCTCTTGGAAGCCCCTTCATGTCAAATGTGATTGAATGGCAGATCAAAAGCGTTGAAAAACGAATCAATTTCATTGCCCAGACTGTTCGTTAGGGAACCAAACAGATGCTTCAAATTTAACTAAAATTTATTCAATTTATTTACCTTAGAAAATGGACTCTGGAATTAATTGTAGCCTTTTTATTTATTTTCCATTGCAGAATATTGTGAATATTGCTGAACAATTTTGGGATGAAGATTAAACGAACAAAGATAACGTTTTCGTTCTCATCAAACGACAGTGTGAAGAAAGCGCAAAAAAAGAAACAATTTCGTGTAACAGTGCGATATCTAGTGAATTCTTTCAACGGACACATTGAGTCACTGCGTCTTGCACTGCGAAACATTGCAGAATTATCTCTTCCTTGCGATCAACCCTCCACCCAACTTACCCGCGATTCTCATTAGCGAGTGCCGGTGTTTACATTCATCCGGGGGACGCCAGCAGGCGGCACCATAGGGTAGGTGTCTAAGGCAATGCAACGATGGGCACCACTGCGCCGGTCGACGATGCAAAGTGTGACACCGAAACCAACAGTGACGAGATTGCTAACGGCGATGAAGATGATGATGACGACAATGCGCTGAATCGTTGTTGGCAGTGCACCCATACGCCAACAGAAACTTTTGTGAAACAAGAGCGTTACATTAAAGTTTAGTGTCCTGAGGATACGGGCATACACACACGCAGACCACCAGTGTACGGGTGGCCAGTTATTGGCCAGCGAAGGAAACCAGAAACACACACAGGTCTCTTTCTCTCTCTACACCTAAGGATACAATTTGCAACGCGAAACGGTTTCGATCTCGATCAGTCGATTGCATTGAACACGGTGTATCGGATGATGGACGAAACAACGGACCGGGATGCTGACGTGCGGGAAGCTTTCCCGTCCGGTCGGGAGCAGATGGAAGGTCGGTTTCCCCAGGAAACCAATATTGAAGACTTTGGTGTGCAATGGTTAACGTCGAACGGTAGCGAACTGGATAAGGAGTACAAGCAAGTAAGTACCGGTGGGAACAATGCTTCCTGGTAGAGGTTTTTGTCAATCTGCTTAAATGGTTTACTATCTTTCTCGATTCGAAAAATGGAAAAGAAAATAATTTCAATAGGTGAGCATACGGAAAAGTGTAATGTGTGTTGGAACTTAAGTTTTGTAATTTTATTTTTAAAACGCGATGGAAAATCTGCATAACGACTTAAGATCAAATCAGATAGCTAATTGAAAAATTTATACTAAAACTTTCAAATATCAATCACAAGTTCCTGTTCCAAAGAAATATCCGACATAAACATTTAAAAGCAGAAGTTTGACCTCTAAACTTCGAAGCACTAAATGAAAATAGCGATTAATGTTGCTAGTGCTACGAACAATTTAATATTCTCACTGATTGAATCACTTTCGTACTTTTAAAATCGATGATTTTTACTTTCCTTCTTCAAAAATACAATTGTAGCAAAACCTTGGCATCTTCGAAAGGATGGAAATCGCAGGCAACTTGTCGAATAGTACGTCCGATTCGATCAAGGACCTGGAGCAACAAATCAACAGCTTTTACTTCTATGAGGTAAGCAACTACACCGAAAACAGAATGAAACTGTATTTTAATTAAAAACGAGCAAAAAGTTTGTTTGCAACTCTTTACTAGAACCTGTTGAACAGACGATGGAAGCAGAGAGTGAGAGAAAGAGAGAGAGCGAGAGAGAAAGAGAAAGTAATAGTCACGTAATTGAAAGTGGGAAAAGAATTGGAAATGAAACGGAAACCACGAACCCGAAAAACTGTCATAAAGTGCTGTCATCAAAATGTCCGAACACCGGAAACGGATGTTGCGCTGTCGTTTACATGTTAGCGATCGGTGCGAAGGCACGTGGCATCTGGCAAAAAGGGTTCTGGCCTGAGAACGAAGGTAGCAGCGAAATAACATCCCTAAATTTATCGCCTCAACCGTCTAGACCGGTTGATGTGATTTTTATCGAGCTGTGGATACATTTTTAGTCGATCACTGTGTAGTACGAGGAATGAGCGTGGTGAGAACACTTAATGTTTGTGCAAGGGAAAAGGGCCACGACGCGATGAGGATTGTGGTTTGCAACTTTTTGATCTGCTCTTGGCAGCAGGTGTGCTCGTTAGGTGCAGTGAAATATATACGGTAGAGCTCGTTCTCGAACGAGAGCCTTCTTGACTGCTGGGAGCAAAAGGACATGCAGTGGTTCGTTTGTAATTCTGTCTTCAAGTGCGCTTGCTACCTTCTTATGATGCATTTTTCAAAGCTTCTGGAGCATGCTTAAAACACAGTCTGCTATTAAAGATGCCGATAAATTTTAACAAGCTTTTAATTGCTTTACTGGGAAATTTCTAAACTTCACTCACAGTATTACTTCCATTTGGAATGATTTTTTAAAGCTGGCAAAACGAAATTCAATAGCTTTATAAGGTTTTTTTTCAGAAGAGCCTAAATTTATACAATTTCTATTAAAAAAATATTTTGAATTTTTTGTAAAGGTCTGCCTTTTGGGAGGTTATTATTTATTATTTAGGATGTATTATTCCCATTTAAAATTCGAATGTATTTTATCCTAAAGCTCATAGCGCTTATTCTTCGTAGGAAAACTATCCGTCACCATGCTTCTTTCAGTTAGCTTTTAACACATTTAGTAATCTTCCATCCTAATGAGAACATCCTGGCAACAATTACCAGCTCGAAAGGAAGCTTCATAATGAGCGGAGTTAATTTTCTTTTTTTACCTCCTTCACAGAAAAGTGAAACGATTTAAAGCCAACACTTGTAGGATGGCAAAGAGGTCGCTTGTCAGGGACCGAAAAAAAGAAAAGAAAATAAACTTTGTCACTTCGCAACCCGTCGTTCGACGGCAAGGCAAAAGAAAAGAGATTTAAAGGAACGCTTCTTTCCCTTCGCTGCTGCTAAGCGCTGAGGCACACTCGCCAAAACGGATATTGAATATTTGAAGTAGTGGAAAAGAAATTACGATCTCTCGCGCTTGTGTTTTCTGTGTGTGTACGCGTTTTTGTAGCGCTTTTATTGGAAGGAAAATCACACTTTTTTGAGTCTTTGTGCGTTTCGCCGTCCAATCACTGTCCTAAAAGGCCACCAGCCAACGGCCAACTGGAGCGCGAAAGGAAACTAAAACTAGCGTTGAAGTGGACCTCGGGCAAGCACCATAAGAAAACTAAAGACATAGAAAAATCAAGCGCAAAAAAAAAAAACAACGACGAGAAACACCGCAAGTTTTGGTTCAGACCGGAAAAGCAGACCGGTTGCGAATGTGCGTTGTTAAAGTACGTATTTCGAAAGAGTTAAACCGGCGTCATCGTTTTTGGGGTGGAAAAAGAGGTCCAAAACTGTGTTGTCTTATCATTGGATTTTCTTGAGGGAAAGAGTTTCTTTTTTTGTTCTGAACCGAACTCGCTCATGTAGCATAAAACTGCGACACCAGACCGAACGTGAAAATATTCGAATACGAGTAGAAAAACAAAATCGTGGAAGGAAAACACACTCACGCAGACGAGAAAGCAAGCAGAAAAGAATGTGCCGAAAGACAACATTTTCTCTTCCGTCTCCGTGTGGAAACTGTGGGGTGCCCCCGGGTATCAGACGGTGAGGACGTTTTTCATTCGTTTTCTTTTGGCAAAGTCGCGGAGTGAACCGTTTCCCGTGCGCTCGTAATCGAATGCGGATGAATGAAAGCATGCGAAAGATGCGCTGCGGGGCCAATGAATGCCTTGATGGTGGAAATTTGTGCCAGTACGTGCCGCGGAAAGTGACAACCGAATTTGGAGTGTGAATACGTCCTTCCGGTGTCCTTTTTTAAGGCTCCCATGGCGGGGCGCTAAACAAAGTTTCTATTTTTACATCGTACCGAATGTTGTGTGTGCATGCGTTGTGTTTTTTTTCTGTGAGTGTGTGTGTTTGCTTTGTCCTTTAAGAAACCATGCTGGGGAACAGAAAAAGAGGACTAATTTATGAACATCGATTTTATCGGCACCGAATGCGAAATGCAGCACAACCGATAGCAGCGGGAAGCTTTGACACTTTGGCAGCAGCAGCAGCAGCAGCTAGTGTTTGGTGTGGAAATTGTTTTCTAATTTGTGACCTGCGGGAACTGTGAGGTCAACCATGAAGGCTGTTATCTTCTTTCGGTACAGTCGATTAGGGACTTTGAAGAGCTTTGCAAGTACGGAATTTGATGCGAATTCATGTAAAAAAAAAATGGGTCACGCTGTTGGAGCGTGGTTTCCTCATGGGAAGAAATATAAATGTAATACGGGAAGGATCACGGTTCAATGGATAAAAGAGCGGTTAGATACGTGTGAATTGAGTGCCAAAAAAAAACTGGGTTGAAAATTGAAATTCGACGCAAAACAAAACACTTCACAACAGTTCCAAGGACGTCAACGCTCGAATGATAGTGTGAATTGTATTTCGATTTCAAATGTTGGCAAACGATATCAGCTACCGAACATTGAATAGAATAGAGCAGTGGTGAGCTACCCCGGAAACCTATCAACCCATTCAGGCGGTAATGGGGTTGTTTGTATCGAAAAAATAGCAAAAACTTTTTCCGGTTTTCACAATTGTGTGCTGAGAAATGGGCGCTGGATGGTGCTATTTTCATTGTATTTTCATTTACACTGTACTACACTTCATTTATCGTTTGCTTTGTGTAAAATAATACTACTTTGTGTGGTGGTTTATTAATTCACTAGAAAGCACTATAACGGACGAGAGTGAGAAATGAATCATTAATGTATCGAACGTTGATCAGATCGTGTATTAGTGTCACTCGTTGACGAATGCCGCAATCCATCAATCATTCTTATGAATATTAAACTATAAGCGCAGTTTAGGAGCCTCTTGTATTGAAGACAAGCGTTAGCAACTGCGTAATGAATTTGTGTTAATCACATAAACGACATAAAAAAAATCCGCTTAAGTAAGTGTAGCTGTTAAGTTATGATTATTATTGCTATTCGATAACATTAGAGACCATAAATTGCATAAAAAGAATATGAAAAATTGTTGAGTATTTTTTTAAGAATATTTTTCTATTGACCTCCACAAAAATGTTTCGTTGTTTGAATTTAGGTTAACTATTTGATAAAAGTTTCTAAAAATTTTTTTAGGATGAACTAGAAAGTCCTAGCATAAGTTTTACCTGTTCTTCTTGGCTTAACGGCACGCTAGGTCGCGCCTGCCATCTAAGGGCTTACTAGACTTGCTAATAACCACGTAGTTGGATAGTCGACTACGGCTCAAATTGGGATTTAAGAACTTCGGTCCCGTCACGTGAAGACTCACCACCGAGTCGCTCCCGGTGAGATTTACTACATGCACTTAAAAGCCCCATTAATCTTTTTATTTACCATTTCACTGTGTCTCATATTTCTCATAAATAGCAAAAGTGTTTCTCGTAAACAGTAACAAAAATTAAACCGTATAAACAACCTTCAACACCCTTTAACCTGCTGAAATGAGTTGGTGCAAGCATCCAAATTGAGATCGTTTCTGCAGCTCATTATGCCATGTTAGGACAATAAATCACCTACAATTGATTTACAAACATCGTTATTTCAATCGCAAAAATACGCGAAATGCGCTGATAGTGTGTTGATATCGTAAATGTAACTCCCCTGCAGTATCCATCCTGAGCGCTGCATCTCCTTTTCGGTGGCGAAATAAATTATTTTCTGGGCAGTGTTCCAAAACTCGCGTCGCCCACGACTACGAGTGCACCGAGATCTGTTGAATCTGGTAAATCTCAGTCGCTGTGCTTGCGTGTGTGTTTGTGGCAATGACCCACAAGGGAGGAAAAAAAAACGTCCAGGGAAAATCAAAGCGAAACTTCACAAAACGCAATCTCAATCAAACTCGCATAGTAGCGGTCGAGCAGTAGTGTGGCCATTTAAATGTACGATAAAAACGGGAACGCAAACCTAGATGAAAGCAGAGTTCATTCACAAACGGAGTGACCCCCCACGAGAATCGATCGCGATATTGGATGATGGATGTCGATGAATTGCGATTTCTACGCTCTCTGCACTGTGGGGTTGGGTTGGAAGTTTCTTCTTTGTTTCCTAACCACACTACCTAACGTCCGATAATAATCGCACGAACTGCTGAGCTGGTGGAAATGGTGACCGCTACTCACTCGCTAGCTTTCGCCCATATAGTTCTGTAAAGTTCTAGACACTTACTTATGGACGGGGGATGTATTTGCAACCGAATGGCACTCTCTGCTCGGAGCTGTGATCACGTTTCGGTGGGAAGACATTCACGCACACTGGTTGATTTATGTGTAGCTTTGTAGCCACGCCGGGAAAAGGGAAGTGACCCGATCTTAGCTTCAAAACGCTAAAAAACCGTCGGAGCAAACCTCACGTGTGGTGCATTTTTTCTCTCTCGAAAGCATAAATCATATGTAAAAAAAGAACGAAATATAAAAACTAAAAGCGCTTATGTCTGGTGATATGGCGACAAAGACGATTGGACGGTCTGAAAGTTCCCGCAACACATGAGAGACGAAGTCCATTTCTTCGCATTCAACAATGCGTTGCATTTCATCGACATTCATGACCAGAATACTGAGAACGTGCAACATGTTACTTCGGTTGACAGCGCGGTAGGGTTGTATGTTAATGTTTATGTTAATGCTGCTAACTACTGGTTCATGCTAATTTCCAATTCCGAATTTCCCAGTCAGAGGAGGCTTCTGCTTCGTATGTCAGTTGTCGTTTTTCTTCCCCGAATAAGCGCTCCCTACCTAGAAAGGTCGGTGCAATTGGGGAATGCGATAAACGATGTTGAATTGAAATCCAACTGCATCGACTGCTACATCGAACCAGTCCGCCGGGATCGAGGTGCTTAATGGAACCGTCCCCTGGCAGATAGTAATTGAATTCGTACATCGAACACCGTTACCGATTAAATGATGCATAATTGCTGTCGGAAGATTCGATGCAATCGATTGGCCCCGAATGTAACGATCACCGGGTGGACACTGGTAATTGCAGTATGCAGATAATTGAATTCATTTGCACCGCACCATGGACAGGAGAATGATCGTATCGTTCGGTTCGGAATGGGGTCCCTACAAATGTCATGGACGCTTCCTTTTCGATTGCGACTGGTGTAACGTTTGAGCGTCACGCCATTCCGGCAGACTCTTCCGATGGGATCGATTGGGCTGCGCAATGTAAAGTGTACGTAACACAGTGGCAACGGTAACGGTTATGGCGGTTGCAGTGCGTGATGTCGTACATTTAACCTTTATGGAATCAATTTTAAGACACTAGGTCGTCTGACGATGGTCTGAAAAATGATGACTTTATTCGGTAATTTCAATCTTCCCAATATCCGAAGAATGCCACGAAAGTGTTGAGTGAGATTGCAATACAAAAGGGTCATTTAGGCGACACGATGAAGGTCAAATGTTAAATATTTTCGCAAGGCACCCTTGCTGTGCACAGCAATTTGCGTTAGGTATTTGAGATATTTACCCCTCGTCGATTAATCGATCAAATAGAAAATTCGCCCCTAGATACATCATAGAAAATGCTCATCGTGCTCTAAGCAATCTTAAATATTCATTGTCGTCCCAAAAATTTGCATGCTTAAAATGCTTTAACCTTGTGGATTTTTTCATTTCACATAATACCTATCGCACATCGAACGACCCGAGGGAGAAAACTGCAACAAATCATTAACAACCTAATCGCCTAAAATATGACAACATGATTTTATGGTCGAGCAATATTGTTTCTCTCTTGTCACAATAACAGAAAGCAGCGTGACGACTGCCGTCTGTCACGCAAGTGGATTGATTTCAGCATATTCGATTGACATATTTCGTTGATCAGAAATCTAACTCACAAATTCGAGGTTTTGTTTGGAATATTGGACCCCCTTGAAAAAGGAATGCTAATAATCATCAACATTCGTCATAACGTCATTGGTGATCTGGTCTAGCCTTGCATTTGGGTGGTAAATCTTGGTCATAAAACGTTAGGCGAACATTGCGCTTCATTAGCTTTGATCGTGATGTTTAATTGTTTCTGGGCGTGAGCGGAGTGAAATAGGTCGGCGCCTTTCAAATCTTGGCTCAATCGAATTTGCATATTATGAGTACTATCATCAATAAAAATTTTGTTACATGGTTTTATTTTGCTTTATCTACCTGTTTTTGCTTGGATTGACCAACATCTGGCATTCGGCATTCGCATTATCTTGTTGCACGTTTTTATAGTAAGATTTTGATGTAATTATTTATTATAATACAATCAATGACCTGTAAGAACATGCTAACTATCTAATTGCATACTAAACTTGCTGATACCACGTAGTTGGATAGTCAATCATCACTGTAGGGGAACAATTTTGATGAGATTTGTACCCTGTGCTGTGCCTTATAAAGCCGGTGGCATAAAGTTTTATATTGTAAGAAAGCCATAAAAATAATAAAGGATTTACAGGTTTTTTAAAATAATTTGTCGCATGTCTGAATCATCCAAGAGCCTTGGAATATTTAGAGAGCAGAGTGTAATATTGGATAAGGGTAAATACGTGGGAAGACAGACGCGTACCTTGCAAATAGATCGAAGACTGACTACATTAAATGATTTCTATTCGTTTATCAGCTCGGGATCCCTTTCAAGCCACGGGCCTTACGGGGTCGCTCATTGCATTTAAAGGAAAAAGTGCCCCTGGCAAGAATAGTTAATTTATCATGTCAAGGAACAATTGTTTTTTCGCTAATCACACGCCCATCATTTAAAGCACGAATTGTTGTACAATTGTAATCCTGATGTCTAATGTGGCTTAACACCCGTCCATCCATTCCTCATCTCATCATCTTTCGAGTTTTCAATACGCCTAGCGTGGATTTCACAATTTGATTGGAACATCAGCCTCCTTCAGCACGGACAGTAGTGGCATCATTTTGCATTCCCGTCCGGACGCGAAGTCGCCGCAAATAATGCACATAAAACTGCCAGCTTAGAATAGTCGAATAGTGGTGCAGGCAAAGGAGGATATAAGATTCGCCAACTTTTTACTACCGCACATTCACACTCTGCGATACACCGTCCCCTAACCCTTTCCCCACCGACCGTAAGCCGTTTGATTCCGGTTTCAGCACGGCACGGTTTGTGGGGCTTCGATAGCCGAGAGCAGTCGTACGCACCCGCCAGTGCTTAAGTGTATTATTTAGTGGCCGTAAATCGATTTGTTTAATCGTAAACTTGGGTTGAGGCGGTATGTTCGAACCGAACCGTTCCAAACGCGGCGAAAAATGATCCGCAAATGATGCGCGCTTTATTTTATCGAGGCATCAATTTCGCGAAAAGGTATCTAGCGCTCCGGCGCAAAACGATGCCATAGGCCACGGCATGCCGCTCGGTGGAGCGATAATGGTGGCGATGCCCTATAGCAAAGGTTAATCGAACGCTGGTGGTTTGGATTGCGTCAGAGTGTGGCCAATTTATCACCCGGCCCGGCTGCAATTAACTGCGGCAAAGCGGCATTTTCTCGTATTTCCATCGATGTGCAGCTTACATAGATGAAGGAAGCGACAAGAAACTCGTACACGCTTTGAGGGCTTATAAGATTTTAACGGATCATACGAAAAAGTGTCTGATTTCGCTGATAGATGCTGAAGATGCTGAAGAACTGCTTGGTATTTGCGTTTTCTGTTTAAAAAATTTCATTCTATTTTAAATGCTTTTTAAGAAGTCCTTAAGAAACAATATCATAAATTCAAAGTTGAAATCATTGAATTTATGATTTGTTTGTTTCTTTTGCGATGAAAAAACCTAGTAAAGAATTAAACCCATTTTTTGGATGCTTTATGGCAATTGTGATTTCACTGTGAAATGGAATTTTAGTAAGATTATTTACATTACAATCTCGATCAGAACGTTCTAAAGTAAGTTTAAAAATGAAATAGGAATGCACTAACTCATCCCCATCATTGCACCAATGTTGCTAGTCCTACTAGGACACCTACGTTCCCCATTCCTGTTCCATCCACCTCATTCGCGTCACGGTCTGGATTCGATGGAACACATTTGTCTACAATTACCGTCATCTTCATGGCGCCAAAGTCATCCACAAACCATCCGCTGTTTGGTGGATTATCCATCAACCGTACAGTTCAAAGACCTGACAGACAAGCTTCCCACGACTTTGCCACCGTTTATCCAATCGATTCCCAGTGGCGGGCGTACATGTTGGTGTGTACATGTATGGTTAATAGAAAATGATAATTACGACCATCATCGTCCTATCTTGTGAGAGTCAGTTCTCGGCACTCATTCGTCTTAACCACCGGTTCCCTCTAGAGAACGAACGAGCCACAAAAGAATGGGTGGATCGGTGGAAGCTTAATGCGAAAATTGTTTGCAAATGTTCGGCGAGATAAAGAGATGCGGGGTTAAGGGGTCGATTTGACCTACTATTCGAGTTGGCTAGTGGGAAGTATATTACTCCTCACATGTGCAGTATGCCGCTTTCCAGACACTTGGAGCTGTTCACCAAGCACTGACCATATGTTAGACTGTTTCCCGTCCGGTGCTGTGGTAAGCACATTTGCTCGGTTTAGCCAGCATCAGGTCCGTAGAGAAACCAGGAATTATGAACATCATCATCTTCGCTAGTCACAGACAGCTATCAGTGAATGGTGATAATCGGTCGCAACCGAATGGACGTACCAAGCATGCTAACATAGTAACGCAAAGTTACGTGTAACAGGACAACTTGAATCCCATAAAGACGCACACTGTGGCGTGGCTGTACTGTCTGGTTGGTTCGTTTTAAGTACTGCCCGGCATTCAAATAACTAATTAGAGATACGCACAGCTTAACCCCTAATTTGGAACTTTAAAGTGTGTTAAGTTTAGCCAGCGTTAGATAATGCCACATTGTTTGTAAGGGTTTGCCGTTGGCCAGGGATGGTCTCGTACGATATAATAAAGCGTCAAACATGTTCATTAAATTGCAAACTTCGGGTGTGTTGTGATCATCCAAATTTATGCCAACAGTTTATGTTTACAATGAAAAGGACAGGACACTGTCCATCCACGTGCCGAAGCTCCCACGCTTCCATGCTTTAGTTTATCAGTAAAAGTATTCATTATGCGCTTCAATAAGCACAAAATTAGACGTATCTGATACTCATTCACCGTGGTGCTCTTTTTTTTCTATTCCTTGCGAATCTGTAAAAAAATGAGATTTTGCAGGTTTGTCCCTTTTTTCTCTTTTACCAAACTTTTACATCTTACAAAAGCTCCTTGCTACATAAAGGACATCGTTCACGTGCTCCTGCATAGGGAAAATCCGCCATGGGGCGCTTGGGATGGCATCCACTTCCGATAATTCGTTTAGATAGAGCTTTATTTAGGATGCCATTAAATTAAACGATTTTTCTCCTTTTTTTCTATGCGGTGCATCCGTACTTTTTTTTTTGCACCGGTCCTTTTCATCATCGTTGCTTTGATAGTTAGCCTGGACGTATGCTTTTGGTTGCACTTTTTGTGCACCCTTTTTTTGCAGACAATCCAGCTAACCTTGAGAGGGCGAGACGGTTCAGCTAAACGTCCTGCCCTAGCTTACTGTGAGAAGAGAAAAATCTCGATTTAATGTGAAAACATTTGGCCGTTCGCCGTTCGTTCCAAATGGACGGTAAAAATTGGATTGCGCGTTCGAGCGTGCAACAGGTTTCCTTTGCACTACGACGATTTGAAGTATCGTTAACTGTTTCATTATTTATGTGTTGGAAAGCTTCGCCGGTACCATTTTTTTTTTTGCAGTTGCTGCTGCTACCATACCTCAGTGCAGTTTGTAGCAAATCCGTTACGGTCGCGTTTATACTTGACAGTGGTACGTGCGCAAATGCACGTGTCCGGACATGCCGCTGCCAAGTAAAGCGTGTACGCGAGCGTGGAAGTTGATCGTACATAATCACTACATTAAGTACAACACCCCGTGGATTACAAGTAAATCAATCTGATTATCGTATAATAACTCAATAAAACAACCTTTTTTTTCCCTTACCGGTTACACGGTGGTCAGTCGGGCCACGCGCATTTGGACGTGTTTCGTGGAACGGTTTTGGGCTCGGTGTAGGTTACATGTGTTGCAATCCTTTGCGATGATCGTTTGCAGTGAATTGATAGATCACTGGGAGATGGTAGTGTGTAGTGTTTTTGAAAGGTTGAGGTTGCAAATTCCATTTTGTGTTGTGTATCCTTTTAAATTCTAAACTTTTTTATCAGTCACAAATAATCATGAATTTCGGAGTTCACCAGTGGATAGAAAACAGAAAGAGAAATAGAAGCTCTGTTCGACTTACACCACTTCAGCAAATGTGGTTTATATAGTGATTAATTTCAGGGAACATCATGTCGACAACTTCCGTCGGTGCTTCACCCGATGTTAAATAATATAAGTTATATATCTGAAAGTGTACAATCTACTAGTCAAATTGATACTTTGCCCAAAAAAAAATCCATTGTTCCAAGAAACTTATCCATCATCCCAGCATATCATAGCGCTAACCCAGCATAGGAATTGGTTGTTCTTCTAATGGGCATAGCGCGACTAATGCTTGCCGCTTCCACATATATGGACAAATAGGTTCGAAGCACCTTCTGTCCGAAAAGCGTGAACCATCATCATCGTCGTTCCCGGCCAGCTGCGTGCTGTATGACCGGAATGGTCAGCCAGGCAGGGATTCGTCGACAAACGGTACAACGATGCAACGGAAAAACCAGCCCTTATCTGATAGCTAGTCAATCAATTTGTCATAACTTACCGCTGCACACGACGTGTTTACAGTGCACTGGACAGCATCGGCCACCGTACCGTTCCGCGTACTAAAACTGTCCTTCCTTGCTCCGTTTCGCAGATCGATCATCATAAATCCCCGTCGTTTGAAGCATCAGACGATGGGGTTTTCCCATTTGGTGTTTTGTGTTTTGCTACCAATGTATCGTACGGCCAGTACCGAAAACCGTACCGATGGGTGATGGCTATGCTGCTGCTACCGGCAAAGGTATTTCCCACCCTTTGGAATGGTGATGATGTTTCTTTCAATTCCCATGCATTTAACTCTCAACCATTTTTTTCCTCTATCGTGCAATTTGATCATTGCCAACGAACGTTCATCGGATGCAGCAAGTACTTTTGTGTGGGCAAAATGTTCATTCGAATGAGTTGATAAGCAGGAACACCCACACATACACAAATAATGGCTTCTTTTAAATGGAATTTTCATTTCAACACCTCGTGTGTTATAAATATGAGTTCACTTTCGTAGACCCGTTGCAACCCACTGCGAGATGAATTGGTAACGATCATGAAGCCAAGATTTCTATAGGGCAAATATGCATTTGATGGGTGTTTCAGTTCGTGGAAGACAACATTCACTTGATAGGTGTTGTAAAACTATTTGTTGAATGAGGTTTGCTAGCAGCAAACCGTTTAGTTTGATAGACATTTGCCAAAGTTCATGAAGTTTTCGTGCAGTACTGATTAATGCGTTCGAATGAAGTCGAAGTTTTATGCGTTTTGTAACTGTTGTCGACTTTAAGGTCTCTCTTATATTAGATTAATTTAAAAAAACAAATGTTTCAGGAATCAAGATCTTCTATACTAGATAAAAAATATTGATTATCTATATTAAGACATCGTAACTAAAGCGTGCCACTGAAAGAATAAGCGCGATTAAAAAATTTGACAAAAAATAAAACCTGTTCCCAAAACTGAATGTTTATTTGCTGAACAGTGTTTGTGGTGTGTTCTGGACTATTTCCGAAAAAAAAAACATTTTTTTAATTCAATTGTATGCTAATGAACGCACTTTTGATCTGATGCCTCCCGTTTGGCACAGACTTGTCCCGGACGATTTTCGACGCTTTCTTCCAGTCTTTTTGAAAACTGTCGATGTTCTCCGTAGCTTTAAAATGTTTTCTCAAGTGTCCCTTGGTTAGCGCCCAAAATAACTCAATCGGCCTGGCTTCAGTTCCGAGGATGTGATCGTATCATTGGCATAGTGAACAGACGCCAAATCCGGCCCAAAACAACACTAGACCAGCACGGTTTCGTATCATGGGCAGCGAACGTCGATGCAAACACTCCCAGATGTAGGTATCGGTCTGTCGTTGTCACAAACGGTTCGGATATCATCCCGCATTCGCAAATGGCTTGCCACATCACCGCCTTTTTCCGAATTTTTTCGAGAAATATAGATTTGTCGGCTTCTTCGACATCCTGGCTTTTAGGCACGGTTTAGTATGGACTACCCGAAAGAGTTTGACAGTCAAAATTTACGTACGACTCATCGTCCATCACAATGCATGAGCATCTTGCCGTACAGCTTCCGAGCCCGATATTTAACGCATGTGGCCTACTTTGTACCTCGTTTCGGTTACTTTTGTTTTTTATACGTTTTCACACGGTTTTGCTAGTTCTCGGTCCAACTGTTGACCGACAGGACCAGGATTTCGGCCGCTTTTCGGCGCATCCTCGAAGCTGGACTCCTCCCAAAACTATCGGCTGGCGGTTCGTGCGCTTTCCGACGGAAATGCCTCGCATTTCCGTCGCTTTTCCGCGCTTTGAATGTGAACAATCAAGCATATCATGAATCAGCTGTTTTACGTAATCTGTTTACTAGAAACTTCATTTAGTAATCGTGCTTATACTTTCGAGGGCACACTTTAAATAAGAAAAACTAGAAATATGAAAAGTAAAATATTGAGGCAAATTAGACAAAATAAGGAATGGATAAATATTTCTAAACATAAAATACTTTTCCATCCAATCAAGCTAATAGTAAATTAGCTTGAATGTATTCTTATGTATTTAGAAGGTAATTAAATTGCTTTTTTATCAACTTTTTTATCAATTTAGCAGCCGTTTATCGTTTTATGTGACCACAAAGTTTTCGCAACCATACCAAAAAAACCCTCCAAATGTAACTTTCATCGTACCAACACGAGGGTGCCAAGCATGTGGAAGAACAAAAGCAAGAGGCCAAACTAGCAAGCTATATCAAATAATAAAACCTACACATTGAATAAAAGGCTTGATGGCTAAGAGCAACCTACCGACCGAGGGAAAGCTCTCGACAGACGAACAAGACATTCCGCCTGGCATGAGCAGCAGTAGTAGTGTCCTCAAATACTTTGACCTACATTTGGAGCTAGTTTTTTCTTGCCAACTTTTTCTCCGTTTTGTCGTATCCTTCCCATTTAGTGTGGATCTGCCTATAGGAATATATATTTTTTGCAAACTTTTCTTACGCTTGTCTCTTTGCGTTGAAGTTTTATTGAACGAAGAAGGGCATCCGTGCCCTCATTTTCCGCTCGCTCGAAAAACGTGCGTTTGCTAAAATGACATTAAATTTATGATTATATTTAGTGAACGCTACGGCGCAGTTTGATATAATATTAATTTCGTTTTTGTTTGGTCTTCTTCCTAAGCACATTGTTCCGCTTCGGCTGACCTTCCTCCTTACAAGCATCATTCATTTCCAACCCAGGCGTATCCCATTTTCACCAAGCATCTTATCGGCAGTACGGCTTTCCAATTGCGATTTTCAGTTTTTTTCTGCTCTGCAAGCTTTGATTAGTTTGTTGTTTGGCACCCGTATCCGGTATGGAATGATTGTACTATTTCTACTACGCGGAATCTTTACGTACACATTGCATGTGAACGGGAAGTAAATGCGTCACACGCATACACACACATGGAGTCACCCATTTTCCCGCCATCGCTTCCGGTTCTGATGAATCGTATCGGCTTCGGTGACAAATGGGTCACCGTTAGGGGATGAATTCCTGGCGTTTTTCCTGGACTACGTCCCGAACGGGATGATTGCTGGTGGCGCCGGATGTTATTACTGTGGGACGTTTGAAGGAGGGACGATGGTAGTATTTCGGGTTCGGCTCAACAAGCCATGACGAATGACCCGGGAGAAGTAGGCTGCCGCCAGAGAAGAGGTCGTCAAGTCGTTCCACATTTCTTCCAGGAGCTGACAAGTGGGCGGGTGGCTTACGTTGGCGTGAAAAATTAGAGGGAAACGGTCCGGTACGCCTACGGAAAGGCTGGTGAAATTTTCGACCAACGTAATGTTGACTGAATCTAGGCCATTCTTTGGAGTGAATGAATTTCGTTGCTAAGGAACAAAAAGGTTCAAAGAGGAGTGATAGGGTTTCGTTTGAACTGTGCGAATACATAAATTGGAGCCGAGTGGAGGTAAAAGCTTATTTTTGACAGACTGAATACAATACATCTTATGGCTCAGATACTACTTACATTGTTAAAACCACACCTGGAACGTTTCTCGTTGTTGTACTTAATACTTTTTGTGTTAACAAAAGTAGTTCTGTCGGCGACTGTTCCAAGTTCGCAAAGAATAACACCACAGTAAACACAACGGAAAAGTCAACAAACTCAATTCGGAGTAGATCGTGAATTCCTCCCTTCTTCCACAATTTTTCGGATTGATTGTACGATGGACAACTTTGTCGGTTTCCGGTAATTTTAGGATCAGCATAATTTTCGCACGTACAAAGATATGAGTTTTGTTTGGAGGAGATCGTCCAATACTACTTTCATTACAATTCCTTGCATACCAACCTGCAGATTGTGACACCCCGATGACGAAAAGGTCGCCTAAATTGCTAGTAAATAAATATCTTAGCATATCCAGATGATCCCTTTCTTTAACTAGTTTCTCCAGGAAATTCTTTGTTGTATGTATTAGACCAATACAGAGAGAGATGGGGATTTGGGAGAATTTTATCCTTCCTTCCTCCTACAGGAATTTCAAACAGTGGATGCTGAATGGAATATACGGAAATCATTTTCGGGATACAAAATTGGGGCACATCAGCTACAGTCTAGTTCAATTCTTCCCTCGAGAATTCTTCGAAATTCTTCTTCTAATCGATAGATGAAAACGATCGCAAACGTCAAGTACTGATGGAATTATCGCTTCCGATTGGGATCGCCGTTTGATTTATGGCCACAGTGAAATGAACGCATAAAATACGATAGAACAATGAGTGGCGGAATAGGTTCTGTTTGTTATGATGTTTTTATATCGAAACATTACAACAACGCCGGAAGTGTAATGCCAAATTAGGTTTTGCGAGCAAACCCATGTAAACGGTTTTATGTTGCCGTTCGTATAAAATAGATTGACGTTCCTCTTTGACCGGGTTAGTGAAATTGCGTTTCTAGTTTCTTCAGTTTCTCATACATTATTGGGCAGAATGAGGTTATATTTATGGATCTGCTTTGTCGTACGGAGTGAAACCGTCATAAAAATGTCAGTAAAAGTGAAAAGCTGTACGCGAACAACCAACTACTCTCGCCCATGCCATTAAAATAGATTCATCCGCCCTAAACGGGGTGCTTATTGATGGGAAAGTGAGTGTATAAAAATACTATTTATGGGATTGACAACGATCGATTGAAGTGCCGAGACAAAGTTACACCGTACCGGGCGTCCCATACCGAGCACCAAACAATTTGTCCACCGTGCATCTACAAACTCCCGGTTCGGCCTTGGCTGCATTGTTTAGAGGTAAATATGATCTAATTGTACACCCGTGTACGGTATGAAGGTGTCATTTCGTGTACGATTATGGCCACCCGCTGGTGGAAGATTGGTCCTTGCAGCCATCAATGTCAGTAGCCAGATGGCGGGGGGTAAATTTTCACTTCACTAAACCCAAAACCACCAATGCTTCGAACATGTTTTCTAACGAGCTCGCATTCATTCGCCAACGCTTATGTAAACGGTTGTCCATTTTGCCGGCCGTGCGCCATCCTGAGAGTGACAGATAAACAGCTAAACCGCGCGTGGAGTTGCACGCGGGTGTGGTGTAATTCGTGTCATACTGACATTTGTAAATTCTCTGACGAATTTCCTAATTGGTGCTGGACATCTCTACCCCGTTCGTTGCATTATCCATTTTGGCCAGCACGTGCCGTCCGCCTCATGTCTCTCGGACGGCCACAGCCCTCCCAAACTGTCACAAGGTACGGATTCTTATCAGGGTTGTGTCAGTGTTGGCGGTGTGCACTTAGGTACAGTCGTGCGTTTCTCGTGAGTTATGGTTTCTTTCTCCACACAACCACTCCCTGACTAGCCGTCGAATCTTCAACGTTTCTTAGATCATTCAGTTCTCTTCATCACGACACACTTGGGGTTGAAGCTCATCTGAGTCGCCGAACGTGAGATGCTCATGATAGGACCGGGTGCTAAAATATGGAACAAGTCTAAATTGTACAATTATTGCCAATTAATTGATAAAGTTCGGCTCATTAGTGTTTTGGTTCGGAAGAGAAAGAGCGAAAGAAACAGTAGAGTGAGCCAGCATGTTCACGTGTACTAAAAGCTCGCCGTGCAGCAGCACTGTCGAATGCACGAGACGAGCGAAAGACATCTTAGATTGATCGACGGTAAATTGATGTACCTTCGTCGACAACAGATGGCGGACCGATATCCGTACCGATATGGTTTGGGCCGGTATATGGCAAGACGGATGCAATGAGCCAACTGCTCACACCGGGGTGCCCAACCAAAGGGTAGCAACGATCAGGTATTTTGATTCGATTAATTATTTATGAGAATGCGAAGTACCCATGTATGGGAGTGCTCATAGCGCGTCAGCAGTAGTCGCCGTGTACTGCAGTTACAGTTACATGTCTTCACCTGTCACCGTTACATGCTGCTGCCCAGACCCAGCCCAACCCAAACCCCCATCGGCTAGCTAACGGAGCACAAGCTACCCACTAAGATAAATCGGATCACCCATGGTTGATTGGCGAACTGTCCTAGCGCTTGCTTGTAAAGCATATTTATGCTGGACGAAAGCAATCCGAGCAAGTGTCGGACCGGAGTTAGTCCGGTAGGTTACTGTCTTGTTTTCGAATTTGTTCACCCGAAGGTGTGAGGCACGTAGTTTTGACTGGGAATTAAATTAAACCACCGTAGAAACACTGCTAATGGGGTGGAAGATGGTGGTCGAGGTGCATTATCAGCGAATGCATCGCCATCATCCATATGGATGTGTGGTGGAAATACAGCAAAGGGAACAGGGTAGAAAAAAATAAATTGATCAAAAATGAAAAAAACGAGACAAATCGTCTCTTAATTGCTGAATTTAATTTTTCAACAGCTTTTTCTTGTATCGCACAAAGTTTAGATGTTTTCTCACAGAGGGCGTTAATGTGAGCGTGAAGTAGTAGCAAATATGGCAATGTAATTCAAATGCTGCATTTTTTGCGTATTTTTTGAATATGTTTTTTTGCATTTGCTTAATTTTGAATTCTTGAAGCATGTTTTCAATGTTATAGAATCTTTCAATATGATTAAATGTAGAGTATGACGCGCGTTGAAGTTTAGTACCAAATAAGATTTGTTTTTAATTCTATTTCTTTGAGGACGGCCTGACCGCATTACTTATTAGAAGTATCAAAAATCCTTAAAACAACACAATTTTTAAATTTTCACTAAAAATTGATAAATAACGGCCGTAATGTACACTCATGCCCATATGACGCCCTCCTCGATTATTGCATGCATTAATAGGCAAACAACACTCAACGGCACTCAATTAGAATCAATCAAAACAAAACACAATCCATTGATTCGTTAAACCCCGTCTCATTACAATAATGGTGCTTGATGCTTGAGCTGAATGGGTTTAACCTTTTGCTTGCTTAAAACTCATCTCATTTAGCGTCGGGGGCGCTTAGATTTACCGCCACCGCACCACATGCTAATGAGACGATCGAGCGGGCACGTGAAGTTCACCAAATTTAGCATGAAAGCAGTCCTCGTCTAATGAGAAACACCCATTATGGTACGCCGGTAACGGAAAGTGGTCGCGTCAGGATTATTATAATGATGATTACTTCAAACTCTTTCGCTCCCTAACGCCTGTTCCGTTGTCCAGTGCTCGTTTGCTGGGGGGCTCGTTTGTGTGCCGTATGGGACGCCGAATGGGATATAATATGCAAGTTCCAAAGCGAGAAAAGATGGTGGTAAACACACATGCAATAATCAACCACGTGTTGGGCGCTAAATGGGGCGTGTAATTTCGTCCGCCAAGCTTTTGAGACACACGCTCGCGCGGATGGAGATTTTATTGCAATTTTATTGAACCACTAGTAGATACCGAAGCGAGCACGGTTTGATAGTGGACCGTAAACGATCGATTTGGATGCAATTCTGCTCGATTAGTGTGTGTGTGTGTGCCCCGTAGTTCGTTTAATGGAGCGTTGCATTAACGCCCGCGTTTGGCACGATGCGTAACGAGCTTCTACAGCGTGGGACTGTTGGTCAGAGTGCTCGTGTAAATTAAATTACTGCGCTATGCTTTTATCGGTAGCAAATGTGGAACATACAGCTTGGATGGATCGTATGCTGGATGCTGTTGATGCAATGCTTCACGTGACAAATTTGTTTATTTTTTTATTTTTAATTTCATGCTACATTATTGTCTATTATGTTTGTTTTTATACAGTTTAATGAAAAATGTGAGAGTTATTTAAAATTGATTATTAAATTTACGTTAATGCTCGCTTCAACATCAATTATCATTTCTCGGGAAATGTAAATGTCTTATACGCCCTTTCTTTCAAAAATGTAAGCACTATTGTTACGTCAAAAGTCACCCAAAATATCGCTCAAAAATTCCTGTTAGTCATATCATTCATCTTTGGCTTTATTTTTTAATTTTTTTTCTTGAGCTGTTGTCTATGACCTGTTGACTGTGAAATATTCCTGTTCGTTATATCATTCTTCTTTGGTTTTTTTTATTATTTGGTGACAATATGCTGATGGAAGCCATCCGCTGGTTCATATAGTATGTTGCTCTTTAACGCCGGCATTTTTTTTTACTCACAGCTCGTAACTTAGACGACATACTTAAAATAAAAAGGTTTTCTAAAAATGTTCAACACCTAATGTAGAACAAAAATGTACGGCTAACCTGTCCCAGCATACAAAAACACATGGCCAAACACATTCATTCAAGCGCACACGTTCGAAGTATCGAAGAACAGGTTGCTCTGCATGACGTTTGACGTTTTAGGCGAGCCGGTTTAAGTGAGCTGCCGAAACGTGAGCTGCACCACGGACTTGATTATCGTCTGTCACGAGGGACACGTCTCAAAATGTGACCGTTTGTAAGCGTGCTGACACAGAAGCTGGTCAAATTTCTTCCCAGCAGGGCAGGATCATCGTCAGCCAGATTCTTTGGTCGGTGTGGAAATACTTTTCACAACGGGACGGCATGATGATGATGGATCAGTATGCTTGATGGGAGAGTGGTGCGTTCTATGCGCTCGGTAGACAAATGGTAGCCACCGAGCAAACGAAACACAACAACACACTACGACCAAATTTAATGAACCGTGGCTGTGCCAAATAATGGCATTCACTGTCGTATTTGAGAACAGTTTGAGGTTGCTTTTACTTATCACCTAAATTTTCTTTTCTCCATTTTCGTTTCAGACTGAGCAATTTGCAGTATTATGGATATTATTCGTAGTGATCGTGCTGGGTAATACGGCCGTGCTGGTGACGTTATTTCTTAACAAAAACCGCAAATCGAGGATGAACTTTTTCATCAAGCAGCTTGCAATAGCAGGTATGCTTTAATATTTAGCTTAAATTAAGATAAGTTACAGCAACCAACAGTGAGTGTTTTCTTTTCCATTATGAAAGAACGTGTCACAATCACATGTACATTCACACACGTGTTTATTTTTAAAACGCATTGTAAATATGCTCCACACAAATCAAAACATCATCGATTGAACGAACGAACGAATGGCTGACCCACTCACACAATTTACCATCAACGCTTGGCAAGGTGTCAGAAATAATTTGATCCTGTTTGCAGTTTGCCTACCGGGCAAATAATCGATTACTTTTCAACCCGAACCCACAATCACACGTTGATGGACGGTCGCTTATTTGCTGTCTGTTCGTCCCTTCCGGCAGATCTCAGCGTTGGACTGCTAAGCGTGCTGACGGACATTGTGCAGCGGATAACGATCTCCTGGTTGGCCGGGAATGTCGCCTGCAAGTTGATTCGCTTCGTCCAGGTATGGGTGACGTACGCGTCGACGTACGTGCTGGTGGCCCTTAGCATCGATCGCTACGATGCCATCACGCATCCGATGAATTTCTCGGGCTGCTGTAAGTACTGCAACACGTGGTGCGGTGTGAAAATAGTTTTTGTTTATATTTACTTTATTTTTATTTCAAACGCTTTCCTACATGGCTCACCCTATTTCCACATCCAATCGTTATTCGATCGCATGCACGACTGGGCGCCTCCATTGCACAAAACGGTTTCATCGTGTAGGGAAGCGTGCCCGCAGACTGGTAGCCGCTGCATGGGGCTTCAGTGCCGTCTTTTCGTCGCCAATGTTTTACCTGTACGAGGAGCGTGTCATACAGAGTGAGTACGGGTAACCGCAACGCAGCGGTGCAATTCATCTTTAACCACCCTTTCGTTCGTCACACACAGATCAAGTGCAGTGCTGGATTGATTTGGGTGATCCGTTCCGGTGGCAGGTGTACATGTGCTGGGTGGCTGCTTCACTTTTCGTCATTCCGGCGTTCATCATTTCAGCTTGCTACGTCATCATCATACGAACGATTTGGAGCAAGGGTTCGATGCTGGGACCTGCTCCTGTCGGAACGGGTGCAAACGGAGCAAAACGTAAGTAGACGACGAACGTTCAGTACGAAGGTAGGCTCGGTATTGCATTAGGCGACTTCGACGGTGGACTTATAATCCAATTTATAGTACGAATTTAATTTTGTATCGCAAGATGAGTTTAAGAAGCGTACACAGCAAGGGTTATTGGTTTTTTTGTCATGATGCTCGTTTGCTGGTGCTTGCATCGTGGATTAAAAAAAAATCTGTTTCATATTAGCATAAAGTATGCATCAATATTTATTCTGAATAAAATTTGAATAAAACTGGACGGTAAAGCCCAAAAAACTCAAAGAGAACGGACAATAATATAGAAACTAAGTTTACAAGATCATCGTAGGAAAGATTTAGCAACACAGGCTAGGCTGAACAATACGACTCTAGCGTGCTTTAACTAATTTTATGTTATTCCACCACAGATCGCCCACTTCGCAATGGAGCCTGTGCAGAGCTTGCAAGCAGAAGGGCCAGCTCGCGAGGCATCATACCACGTGCGAAGGTGAAGACGGTCAAAATGACGATCGTGATAGTGATCGTGTTTGTGCTCTGCTGGTCGCCGTACATCGTGTTCGATCTGCTGCAAGTGTTCGAGCAGATACCAAAAACGCAAACCAACATCGCTATCGCCACCTTCATCCAAAGTCTGGCGCCACTCAACTCGGCAGCCAACCCACTGATTTACTGTCTCTTTTCCACGCACTTTGTGCGCACACTGAAGTAAGTAATGATACACTGCACCGCTTTGGCTTATCCTTTTCAAATGTAATTTTAACACACTATTTTGCAGAAGACTTCCACCATTCCGATGGCTGCTCTCGTCGCCGCTTTGCTGTGCCAGCGAGGAAGACCGCTCGGACAGGGCCCGGTGCGGTACGATCTCGAACGGAAATCGTAACCTGCGCAACCAGCACAGCAGCAGCTCGATGCGAACGCTAACCACCTCGCTGACCGTGTCGACCCGCCGCTCAACCGCTACTATTTCGACGCGAGGTACGAACGGTGCTGCTGCTAGTGCTGCCGGACGGTTGCTCGTGTAGCGAGGGGTGGTGGGGAGTGGACTGGTGAGCGGGCCGACGGTGCCCGGTGCCACGCAGGTCTATCTCGATACCGAAGGTAAAATATTCCTCGTGCACAAGACCGCTCTCCACCAACGCCTTGCTTAGAAAAAAGCGGTCCTCCGAGGTGAGGAGGATTTAACTGATGCGGGTTTGCGTCGGTTTCGGAAGGATCTCAATCTACCAACCCTCTGCCATCGATCCATGTTGGCAGATGTGGCTTGGGTACCATTCAGTGTTTTATCTAGTCAGGATGTGGATATAGCAACGAAAACAACCTTCTTCAACTTCCCAAAGAACCGTCTGCATGCAACGCAGAATTCGCACAACGACAGTAAGCCTTTTTCGGTATGTTGGCTTTGTAACAATGGCTCGAAGTGCAGTGGAACTTGAGCCGTTACAAAGCTACGAGTAACGAAGCAAAACCCAGGAAGAAATCATATTAAAAAGAGATAAACTCATAAACCAAACATTGTGCTAAACGCATAGCATCCTGCAGGGCATTCTGTAAGCAAACTTAAAAAAGAGCCTACAACGAGTGCCGCATACATGAGAAAAATCTTGGCTTTTTATGCTTGTAATACACTTGTTAGTAAGACGTGTCACCTGGGCACAGTATTGGGGACAAAATTTCACAAAAATCCAATTCTCGGGGATCAGAGCAACTGATGAGAGGATGAAATGTGATTTGTACCGCTCTGGATGCTTCCCGTACTAACAACAGGCTTGTCGTTGCGGCCACAGATAACCCTTGAGTGCGTGCTAAACAACACCAGCAGAGTAACTATATTTCATGACATGATGATAGATCGATCGATGTGCTTTGGTTAGCTTTAGGTATTTGTCATGCAAAAACGAAAAAACACACTTTTATCATCAGGTAAAGTTGCAATTCGCTCTCTATATAGTTTGGGGCGCAAGTTTGGAGCATTTTGAAGCGAAAAATGTATACGGGACGGAGGTATGAACCAAAAGGCTTTAGAATCAATACAGAATCTAGATTATTTTAACAGTCAGCCACAAAAACTCGTTTTTACTAAACCTTCCAGTGGATGAAAGGATATATTAAAGATAATTATCAAACGTTACCGTGCCACTGTCGTAATAAGCTTTTCTGGTGTCATTTTTTATCTGTTAACGAATTTTCCCCGTCAGCTTCAATACAGTTCCAGGTAGCGGGTGAGCTAAGTGCCATGCAAGGGTTTAGTGAAGAGAAACATGTAATGTGAACTGTTTCAAAAGCGGGCGTGTTATCGACCGATCTTTGAGCCTAATGTTAAAGGAGAGACATTCACCCTTTCTAGCAGTGTAGGGATGTTCTTCAGAGAGGAACATTAACTTCCGAGCTAATGTAAGTGTGCATTTCTACTCATACATGTATTCCGCGGGTAGTCAGGTGCGTAACAAAATTCGATAAGAAATAGTTTTTGATGTTTTTCAGTTTACATAACGATAATTTGTGTTAGTTTGTGTAACATCGCGCTGTAAGAGTATTAATTCCGCCGATCTAATTCCATTTGTGCAATATTTAGATTTTTTTCAACGCCTAAAAGTATGCAATCGTATTATTCGTAGATACTTTTAATGGTTTTAAAGAGATATTTTATTACTGCACTCTAGTTTGCTATCATAAAACTCCCATGAAGCTCTCGCTGTACTACTAAATAGTTATAACATTACATTACATACATTCAGGCGCCCACACGCAACACAAAACCCATGACAGGCGGATCTGTCGCATCCGGTATTCTCTTCATCTCTATTTCGACTGATGACACTTTAGTTTCGTAATTTTTCAACAAAAATAATGAAGAAAAACATGCGATTTGTACAATTGTAATAACAAAAACATTCTTGTATACCTGTTGATGATAAACATATACAAACAATAAATGAATTATATTGAACAACAACACGGGCGCTGGAAACGAAAAGCCCACTTCGAAAATAAAAACAGACTTGCCTTTATTGTTTCCTTAGTACTGTAACAATGACACATCGAGAACGGTCAAACCTCTCGTTACATTTATCTGTGTGCAATAAGTTAACGCTACATCGCCGTACTACACTGAGCATATCGAATACATCTGTCCCTATATCTTACGCGATAACTTTATCCCATTCTTATATTTATACCATCTACGCGGCCCGGGACATCATTCTTCGGGGGATTTGATTTCTCGGAATTATCTTAATGCAGAAAAAACAGAAGAAAACTGCTCTACTCTGGCAAAGCTGTCCTATTTTGTCATTCCTTGTCCGACGACATAATACGGCGCTCGCAACGGAAGGGAAAGAGAAATTCGAACCCATTCATTTCGGGAGCGCTAGAAGAACGTTCGATGCGTTAGTTGGCTTTCAGTTTTATATCCGGCTCGGGAGTTCAATGAACCTTTCTTGATCGATGTTTTCGATTGGGTTCGGTGCTGTTTGAAATTCGACAAACGTATACCAGTGCATTCAATTTGCCGACAGCCAAAAACCTCGCTGTTCTATTATATGCGTCCACAAAGCTCTCCCTTGGCCGACCCTCGTTGACAAATGGTCCTCGCGGGTGGGCCGGTTTAAAAATTCCGAGCCTGCCGAGAAGCCCATCTACAACCCATCACAAGCAGCATTTCATTCGAACCGTTCGTAATGTTTATTGTAAATATATTTGCAAACGGTTGGGTTTTGGTTATGCACTCCGGTTTCCCATACTTTATATTTGCTTTAAACTCCAAAACGGTTTGTTCGGTTGTGGAGCAGGGATTGTTAGAAGTGTTGACGGTTTCAATTTTGTGTTGTGGTTTCGATTAGTTTGTAGTTAGGTTGGGTTTGATTTGGAATTATGCTCCGCAAGGACGACACTTCAAGGCTATTTACATGTAATTCGATCCCCAACATCATTTCCCTGCAACCATTTTGCTTTTCTTTCCTGCTGTGAGTGTGTGCCGTATTTGTTTGCTTCACCAACAAGGGAAAATTCAGCGAATGAAACCCATCCCAAAACCGTAGGCCGTACATTTCCCGTACACCCCCCTCCAAACGCTTTTGCACGTCCTGTACAGGTTGTCGAGTTTCTTTTCGCTTTACTTATTTGTTCTTTTCATTTTTTTATCGTCTTTAGTTTATTTTGGCAAAATATTCCTAGCTTTTTCTAGCCTTCCTTCTCGCTAAACACCGGCTACAATGAATTGGGGTCTGACAGATCGGAGGGGATAACATTTACATAACATTCACTCACTCACGATAACAAACACACGTACACACATGCATACACGGACAGAAACGGACTCACTTTGACGATAATAGGCGTACATAAATCTACGTTCCTAGGCCCTCCCCAGAAACATCCTCACCACCCAACGAAAAGGTCCTAACCTCATTCGCAGACGGATTGCTGGATTTCATTCAGGGCTCTTTTACTTTACTTGAGCGGTGGGTGACAAACGGGACCACCCTTTTGTGAGCTTGCCTAATCGTTTTCATTTGTATGCTAGTTTCGGTATTTATGGAGTCGCTTAGCACGTGGAGTCATTGACCGCCAGCATGTGGAAAGCATGTGGTCAGAATCGTTCCGACTGGGTATGTCTTGATAAGCAGAAGCCAACAAGCTTTCAAGACGTGACGATACGCTAAGAAAGGCATTTTTGTTTTTTGGGCTTTTTATAATTTAAATCCAATTTCGAATGCATTTTGCTTCGTAAAACGCTTTAAACTATGCAATATGTACGACAAAATGATTTTTATCATAAAACTTTTCTCTACTACCAACAAAACACGTAACCTTGGTTTATTCTGTTCTATTTCTAATTTTGTCCTTCTTTTCATGCTATTCATGTTAAGAACATTTATAAGTCTTCCATTGTTGTATGTTGTATGAGGGAGAAAAAATATGAAAATGCTACAAAAGAAGAAGCTGCACCGTTTTTAGGTTCAACCGAGGGAAAACTCTTTCTGCAAAAGTTCGGGTTAAATGTAAGCACACAAAGTGGGCGACCATTTCTTGATTGGATTATGCGATTTTGTTTTAGTTTTTCAGTGGGCAGATGCTTCTTAAGAATTCTTTTCTCTCTGGAAACCTTTCCTCTCACGCTTAATGTACTTATTTTGTGTCTATTAAGTCTCTTTTACACACCCGCACAACCGGATGCGTGCCGTTCGGTCCGGTCTGTCGGTCAGCTTCAATCAGTAAAGCTTTCCAATAAACGACAAACACACACGCAGCATAACACAGTCCGCACGTCTACACCTCCGACATGGCAAGTTCCGTCTTTGGACGTTCAACGATGACAACCCGAGCCGGCCGCAAACAGGACCGTCGCGATACGGTGAGGGAAGTTGTGAGCGTTCGCATCGAATCGCTACTGTTGTGGTTGTGGAACCGTCCGTGTGCCGCACCGTTCACTGTGGTCCCATTGCCGAGGGGTAGCGTGCCGGAATCGTGCGGTTTGCAGCACCACTTTGTCGACCATAACCATCGGAATGGTGGCAGTCTCCTAGAAAAACGAAACGGACGAAATTAACGCATGAGAAAGGTGCAACTGGTTATGGAAACGGAAACACACAGTTCGTCTCATCATTTCAATCTTTTTAGTGTACTGTACCACGTGCAACTTCCCTTTCTTAAGTAAAGAATTTATTTTAGTGGGAACGTTTTGCTCATTTCGAATGTGAGTGTCGAAACAGATGATGTCCATCATAAGCACAGCCCTGGTTAAGCTGGAACGGATCGTGCAAAACGATTGCAAAATTTTTACGAGCGTAAATCAATAAACCCTTCGCAGAAGTACGAAATTATGATGCTCGTAAAGTAAGCACCTGCCAGACGGTATAATCCAATCAACTGAATCGCTTTGGCCTCGTTCCGGACCGAAGCAATGGCTCAATATTAGCGGTTTGAGTGTTGCATTGATCGCTTGCTCGAATCTGGGGCTGGGGTGGGTTAAGTTAAAAACAGATTGCCAGTCTTTAAATGGAGAGGATTACAGTTTGTAGCTATGTTCACAGCAAAACTCGCTTTGAAACTCATTTAATTGAAAAATAAACTTTAAATAAAAGTCGCCTTTAAACGTATGATATTATTGACTATTTTAAGAATTTATTATTTTCACTTATTGGTTGTAAAGAATAGTTTGAAAATTTCAGTTAAAATCTTCTTAAACTTCTGCTGCATGGATTCCAATTGCTTGCTAAATATGTTCCGTGTTATATGCGGAGTAATACTTACTTTATCATACGGCACACCTGGGTCGAGAAGAGACAGTATATGAGTGGATTGGCCGCCGAGTTGAGCGGGGCCAGGCTTTGGATGAAGGTGGCAATGGCCACGTTGGTTTGGGTCGGCGGTATCTGTCCGAACACTTGCAGCAGATCGAATATGATGTACGGCGACCAGCAGAGCACAAACACGATCACTATCACGATCGTCATTTTAACCGTCTTCACCTTCGCACGGGGTATGATGCCCCGCGAGCTGGCTCGCCGAGTAGCTAGGTCGGCCATTCCATTGTGTGTTCGATCTGCGATCGTTTCGGAAAATAAAAAAAAAGTTAAGCAAACTGAAACTTTCTTATACTATTTTGAATAACAGTAAAGCCACTTACCGATCGGGCCGAGAATGGTACCCTTTGCCCAGATCGTTCGTACGATGATGGCGTAACAGGCAGATATGATTAGCGCCGGTATGACGAACAGTGAACCCGATACCCAGCACATGTACAGCTGCCATCGCCACGCCTCGACCAGATCGATCCAGCACTGCATTTTACCTGCAAAATGCAACAAACACCTTTTTTTTTGGTACCACAACTCACCCAACGCCCAGCTCGGTCCACTACTAACCCTGTATTAGTCGCTCCTCGTAGAAGTAAGTTATTGGGAGAGAGAATAAGATACTGAAACTCCACGCGGCCGCTACCAGCTTCCGTGCACGGCTCCCTGAAGCAAAAACAAACAGAAGAAAAAAAAGCATAACGAGAAAACCTACAATTTAACCACCGAGTGCGGAGGAAACAGTCGTAAATGAAGCTTGAGTTGGTGTTGGCATTCACTTACAGCATCCGGAAAAGTTCATCGGGTGTGTGATGGCATCGTAGCGGTCAATGCTGAGCGCTACCAGCACGTACGTGGAGGCGTACGTTACGCAAACCTGCACGAATCGTATCGCTTTACAGGCCGCATTCCCGGCACGCCAAACTACCGTGATGCGCCAGATGATGTCAGTCAGTACGCTTAGTAGTCCGACACAGAGATCTGTTTGAAGCGAGAAGGAAAAAGAAGCAAGGAAGCATTAGTTTTGTTCATAAAATAGCATTTGGATAGGAACATGATTGTACAATCGTTGGACAAATGAAGAGCCATTTTGGCAAATGACAATAAGAACGATGTGCAGAATTATCGCATACGGTGACTTTTTAGTCGCTTAATAATTTATGGCATAACTTGCATTGATAAGATGCTTGAGATTCCTTAGAAATTTTTAATATTTAAATTGACCCTTAAACTTGAATATTGAAATTGAATATTGAAGATTGTGCAAAACATCTTGTAACTTTCGGCAATTTTTTATTTATTCTACTTGTTTACAATTAATTATGACGGTATTGTGCCGTGCAGCGGTGCCGATCTTCAATCGGCAGGACCGGGATTCAAACCCCATCCGGATCGTCCCCCCGTTGTGAGGACTGACTATCCAACTACGTGATATCGGCAAGTCTCTTAAGCTATTCGCGCTGGCTAGCGTGACCTTAGAGGTCGTTAAGCCAAGAAGAATGCCGTATTGTCAACACTGCTTGTGATTAAATTATTTTTACTAAATTATTTGAAGGCATTTCCTGCGTGTTCTTTGTCTTATACCGGGCATACTCGGTTGTGGATGGGTGGATAATTCGAGGTTGTTGTCTAGTCCTATTTTGGTTGTGTAACAGGGTGTAGTTCGGCAAATTGTTTGCATAATGTTTACCAATCAATAAAATATTGTTTGATAATGTTGCTGTTGCCTTCAGATGTCGCTATGTAATATGTGACATATTAAATATGTTAACGACCTTAATAACAAAAACATTTAATTTAATAAAGAATGCTGCTAAATTCACAGACGAATGTAGTGAAGCTGAAACCAACCCTTCATGCTTCATATAAATAAAACATTTCAGTAGAACTGTGTTATAATTAAAATATCAAACCATCATTGCCGGAATTACTAGAAATACAAGTTTGAAATGCATAGGAAGTTATTAACCCTTTATTTAAAAAAAAGTTGTTTAATTAGGCATAGAAATGAGAGCAAATATTCAATTTTCCTCTGAACGTTAAGAAAGTTCTTTTCACCGAATCAGTGTTTGCACCCTCCCCAACTCTGCTTCCCATACTTACTTTCACAACTTTGTTGCTGAAAGTAAACGGTTCACCTCACGCTGACCTCACCATAGGTTCGACCGGGTCGTGGCTTCGGTACTCAATTTACCGCTTCCGGAAGTTCGACCGTTCGGTAGTAAATTCCGCCTCGTTACTTACCGTACACAGATCGCGATAAATAGTAAATGGCACAGAGAGGCGCATAAATCTGGCCACAATTTATGAGCACTCGTACCACAGAACGATCCAGCACAAAGTCGTACGTCATAGTGGGTAAGAACAATTTTTGTTTCCCTTTCTTTGCCTTCGCTTTAGCACTCGTTTGCCTTACAAGTGATATGTCAAACTAGAATGTCTTCGATTGTCGCATAACCCTTCTAGCGATGTTGGCATGGTACTCTTTTTTTTACGATGTAAGTAATCGAATTCGTGTAATTGAATAAAAGTTTTCCTTAGAAAAAGGGAAATAAATTAAATGCTAGAACTGGTAGGGATTGCGTCATTCTTGTTTGAATGATTTGTCAGAAGAAGGATCACTTAAATCGAAGCTTTTCCTTTTTCTTTATAATTTTTCTTTTTATACCTTCTTGGCCAGGGATCATCTTAATTCTATTAAATACTTCAACCAAGTTGGTCCCTTTTGAACATCAAAGCCACCATATTGATTGTCCTTAGATCAATAACATTTTACGGGCGTACAATTACACCTTTCATTAAATTGATTGAGCTCGAACTATACCTAGAAACTACAAACATTATGAATGAGCACGTCGATTCAATAAAAAAAGAAGCTTCTTGGGATAAGTGCATTTTAATAAACATCATCGCACTCTAATAGGTATCATTAAATAGATACCAGTCCTTCGACAATTTCCAAAAGGACATACTGTGTTTCCCTTTTTCTCGGCACTTCTACTGTACTCTTTCACCCCACAGTTCCATTAGCGCACGATTATCTTTAATTACTTACTGTTTGCATAAAAAAATGGAACACCATCAGCTCGTTAGCGGCAAGCAAGAAATAAAAAGCAAGGTCACACTGAAGGAGAGACAAAAGCACGTCGAAAAGGAAAGCAACTCAATGTTCGGTTTGCAGATGGAAAATCGATGCCGATTCTTATGATCTTGCCTGGCGCGCGCGTTCGGTGGACATTGAAGCGAAGGACAACAGCAACAGCGTCATACATCTTTACCGAGATCATTGTATCCCTGTTCCAGCGAGTTCCTGCACACTAAGGAACGGTTTTGCATCTTCGAGCAAGCGTGGTCCTTGGTCCGATTCAAAACACACTCATCGGAGTGCGCTCGGGCGGGGTGTTTGCTTGCCACATTGCCAACAGGGCGGGATATATGCCATTTCCGCGTATCGTTGTTATCCGCTTCGCAACTCGGCATCTCGAACCGAACCGAGCATAAGGACATTAAATGAAGCGAACGCAAACAAACAACAACGTTCGGCAGGGACTTTCTCCCTTTCGACGGATTCGGTCGTTTCATCGAAACAAGGACACATAATTTATATTCATCGTCGTCGTGTGGGTACGGTGTTTATGGGATTGATGATTGTCCCGTTATGCGTGCGTTTGTGTCTGTATGTGAGTGTGTGTGTGTGTGTGTGTGTGGGAGAAAATATACCTCGTCCTCCACCACTTTAACAACATGCTCTTTTTTTTTTTTTTGGAGGATGGAACTCAGAGCTGGTGCTGCCTCCGTACGGCAACTGTCGGTTTGCGGTGGCAAAGACACATAACGTGAAAGATGATTCAACTTGTAGAATGACAAAAGTTTGACCTCGTTTCCGCCCTTTTTGCGCGAGCGGTGATGCTACCGGAAGTGTGGGAATAGTAGCGTGACGGGGGCCGATCGACTCCACCGGTGGGTTGGGTTTTGTGCATCAAATCACCCACATCAAATCGCATAAAGGGAGTAGTTTAAAGTAGATATGCTTGAATGGGTCGACCGGGTTTTTTTTTCTTGTTGTTCGCTAGTGTCATATTTTCCTTCCCTGTCACCCTGGCTGGGGGTGGCTTGATAATGCTTTTCCTTCATATCTATCCCCCACCCTTCACAGTGCATGTCCATCGAGCATGTTGTCATCGGGGGCCACTTTTATGGGGAAAAGTTTCCCAGTATCCAAATCTCTGTACCCAGGCGAACGAATTGCGAACGAACGGAATGGAATCGTTCACCGTGAAGCCGTTGTGCGTCGCTTTGGTGCACTTGAGCAGTTTGTTGTCCTTTTTACGATTTAAAGCATTCGTTTTTCGGAGGTTTTTTTTTTTCGTTCGAATCGATCGGTGTTGAATGCTCTGCCTAAGATACGAAATGTTACAAGATTTGTAAATGTGTAGGTAAGGGCAAAGTAAACGGATTAGGAAGGATGCGAAATCGAACGAGCTGTAAGCCAATCAAGGCTCCTCTTAAAGTCTTAGGCCGAAAAACTTGTTAGATCCTATTACAAAGAAATTGAGAAAGTAAAATAGGCAGTTTTAATACAACAACAAATGAGCACAATGGAGCAATGGCTGACTAAAATAAATTTTCACAACATCCCTTTCCCTGAATTGTATAAAGTCTTCGAAAAGGCTTGCCAAAAACAAAAGCTTTCTTTTCATTTGTAACAATACCAATCAACGATAAAGAATCATTCATTTCGAGCGAAAGAATTCAATAAAGAGATTCATTGTCAGCATTGAGCACGTGTCAAGTACCGTTGGGGAAAAAAGGCCGAAACTTGAAGCAGTCGTGAAATTAATTTTTCCTGTTTATTGCATACCGACGAGCAGCCTACACACTCTTTTTAATTGTTCATTTTACAGTATGATGCATTTCAAACGAGAAATCAAGCGCTATTGTTTTTGGTTCGAATTGAACTTTCGTTTCAAAAAGTTCTTTTGTAGCAAAGTTTAAAAAAAAAGTTACCCATATTGAACAATACAGTTTCCACTTACCAGCGATAGCGAGCTGTTTGATGAAGAAATTCATTCGCGATTTGCGAGTCCTGTTAAGCATCAGCGTTACCAGCACGGCCGAATTGCCCAGCACGATAACCGTAAACAGCACCCACAGAAACGCGAACTGTTCAGTCTGTAAAAAGGGAAAGAAAAAATGGGAGAGGAAATGGATATCACAATGATAAAAACCTTGACGCCTGAAAGTATGCAAGCAGTTTGATTTTAATTTGAGTTTTAATAACAAGCAAATGTTGATCCGGTAAATCTGTCCGTAGGCGTGCATTTCAACCATTCTGGCATGTGTCATCGATCTCATCACTCAGATTACTCAAAAGCTCATTAATCTTTTACGCATTGAAGAAATACGGAAACATATTTTCTCTTTCTTTCCACTCACAAATAAATTCCCAGCAATTCATTACCGGATTATAAACGAGGTGTATGTAGTCTTAGAGAGACTCACGTCCTCTATAAATAGATTAGAAACATATTATTGTTTTATTATTAATTTTTTGGCGTGAGCGTTTGCATCTGAAAGAAGCATATGTATCGTTTCGAAATAAATGCCCATGAAAGAACTTCAATACGTTATCAAAGAAATTCTTAGAAATCTATAGCAAATAAGTAATTGCGTTTCATACTCTTTACATACTGCATTGTTTATTTATTATCCTTTATCCAGCATTAATTATCTCTTATGTTTCAAACGTTGCTTTGGTAGCAAATTTCGCGTGCCCTTTGTCAGTAACCATTGGCAGTGTCGTAGGAAAGATCAACATTCGTTTTCTCGCGGCGAAACACACTTTGGTGCACTGTTTGATGAATTTTACTTCGAGTGGGTGTCGTGGATACAAATGTTTTAACCACCGTGTGTGAACTTTTAGCCTTTATTAACATATTTTCTTGCAGAGAATGGAGTAATCCAGCGTCTCTACGCAATATTAGAATAACAAAGAGTAACACAATGATGATAAATATTGTTTTTACTATACGCAACACAACCATGCTTTGAACGTTAGAAAAATATTCTTCAACATCCGGCTATGTAAGGATGAACTTATGCTTGTGCCTTGAAACTCTTCTTCTAGCGTGCAGGACGTGCACTGACATCTGACGAAACATTCTTTCGTAGGAAAAGTTTAATCAATGTAATTGAAAGTGATACAATTTAAGTTCCGGCCTGAGAAAGCCACAACCACACACACTCTCTTGCTCTCCATCAACCCACCTTTAGTTAGGGGCAAAGTTTATGAAAATGGCTTTGAAAAGTCTGGTGGTTGCTGGGTAGCTTTAAGAAATTGAATGTTGCTAAACGCGTAGGACGCGGATCCATCCAACCTTGTGCTGTCGCCGGCCAACCATTGGCGAATTGTCTTCCCCAAGCAATACTTTAGCAGCTCTTAACCACCCAAGCTAATTAGTGCGTCTGGCGCTAGTTTCACTGGTACGATAATAATAAATTGATTCCACTCTCACCGCCACCATCGGGCAACGCACACATTTTTATGTCTGGAAGCGCGTCTGAATTGTAGCGGTCTGGGTTCTGGTACGAAAAGAAGTTTTGTTGTTCATTGAAGGATAGCAGCTGCGAAACTGGGACAATGGTGAATGAACTGTGAGCGAGCCAGGAAGCATCTTCATTGCTTCTTGGTAAAATGTTCGATTACTTGAAAATCATTCGTTTTGTGTTCTTGGTAATCTAAGTTTGAATAATTTACAAAAAAGTCATTTCACTTTAAATTTAACCCAAGAAATGTTAAACAAACGTTGAAATTGTAAATGAAGTAATAAAAAGAAATTTTAATGAGAATTTCCAATAAACAAAAGCCATAAGATAGATTTAAACTAAAGAAAACTGTTTCTTTTCATTGCAAAATTAACTTGGATTCCGGAAAATTTGCTCTTACGTACATCGTATACTAAGTATAGGTTGTATGCAGCACCTTAAAAGCAATGAAAAGGTCTTCTATGAAGTTTTATCGGAAAATAGCTTAGACAAGTACTGGTAAAGACACAAAATTTTATTGATAATTTAAAAGTTTAAGAGGAAAATCACGGACAAAAATATGGCTACTCAAAAAAAGGCATAAAATCTTTTTTGTCAAATGAGTATGTAAGAACTAATTGTGGTTACGATCACAACTCGACCGAGTCAACGGAAACGCTAAAAAAAATCATAAATTCTTTCAACACAAACAACAACACTTATTCATTAACAAAAAAGCAGCATTTCCGCCCCCGGGTGGACTCGAACCACCAACCTTTCGGTTAACAGCCGAACGCGCTAACCGATTGCGCCACGAAGGCGATACTTACCTCGCCTGTCCTACGTTATTTGGTGCGACTTAATAACTCATTCAATCAGCACACTCGACACGCACTGCGACCGGCTGTTACAACGAAGTGAACGAGATATCGCACGACCTACACGTTCGTTCACGTCTCCCAGCAGCAGCACAACAGTGGTGGACAAAAACTCAAAACAAACAGCAGCTTTTGATGCCAGCTACTAAATTCAACCCGTAATTTGATGAATGATTTCTTTTTTCTAACTGTTTAGCAAACAATTTTGCCGCCCTTGTTGCGCGTGTTAAGTGCATGTTTGCAAACATGTGTTGATGTTTTGATAATAGTCTTGCTTGGTTTTAATAGCATTAACTCACACCTCCCGTCATCCCCTGCCGGTCGGTTAATCTGACGTCACGCACAGCGAGTGACAAATTCCACTCACGTGGCGGTGCGTGATTAAACAATGTATCTGTCAAATTAATGCGCCCGCTTGCACTCACCGGGCACGCCGAGTGGTTGATTATACAATTTTCTTTCTTTCGCGTCCCGTTTTCCAACCCGTTCGATCGGCGCTCGTGGAACTGCGGGCATGCGAACTGCAAGGGGTGAAGCAATAATTATGGTTGCCAAATTATGTACTTTATCATTGCACCCGTCGTGTGGCGAAAGAAGCCCCGGACACACTACCAGCAGACGCCCCATTCTCCCATTCACTTGATTGATGTACCGATTTGTGCAGGGTGCTTCGTTTTGGCGAACATAATGGCTTCTGACTGGACAATTATAAACGGCCTACACTCTGCTCATGTCAATGTCAGCAGCCCACACGTTTGTGCAATTATTAAAATGTCAAAAGATGATTAAATGTAGGTGAGTGTTGTTTTTTTTAAATAGAAGAAAGAAACTCTAAACCAGATTCCACATTGTGCCGTTTCCGCTGTGTCACGTTGTGTAACAAGTTTTATTCGAGTATTTTTACCCAACCTGTAACAAGTAGCTGCCTCCGGTGTATTTTTAGCTACCGCCGTGTGCGAAGGTGTTGCTGAATATAGACTCTCAAATCTGGGTACTTACCTCCCGCAAAATTATTTCCTGATTCCTGTCAACACCATTCATTCATCGCTCGTGGCCCGATTGCGACACCGAATTCCGGGTTCACATTTTTAATGCTCCAGTAGCTGCATGAATGCTGCCAATGTGCATTCTTTCACCGTAGTTGACGAACCGTGCATAATCGAGTGCACGGTATTTTCATTTCCAGCGCAACTTTACATCATGAATATTGTGCGCCCTATTGTACACTCCACCATCACCACCACCACATCGTGATACCACACATCTCTGGAGGGAACAGGCAACAAGGGTACACCAAACTGTACGATGTTCTAAAATGGCATCCGGGAGTTACCATCCGCAGCATCCGTGCGCGCAATCCCTTGGGGGATAGTGAAAGCGACTACAGCAGCAGCTAAAGTTGTTTCTCTAGGAAAAAGCTTCTCCAACTTCAGCGCTGAACCGTTGCATATACGCTCAAGAAACTGCGGCAACCTTCTTTGACTTGGTGTAACGGTGCTCAAAAAATTCCCCAGGAATTAGAGAAATTATTTTACAGCAACTCCGGAACGGTAGCCCGGCGAGCGAGTGAACCAATCGTCAAGACAGGCGAACATTGGTGTAGTAATTATTCACAATTAATTAAATTGCAATGGCCCACAGGCAATACGAGATGTCGTCTTCGGTCAGGGTAATTAGATGGTCAACATTTCAAACGAAAGCCCCACAAGCGATAGACATCAGTTAATGGGTCACCGTGCAGAACAAACCCTCTCTCCTAACGATGCAACCGTCAAACGTGCCAGAAGTCTGTCGATGGCTTCAGCTCACAATTTATCTTACCAACTAGCGCCTTCCCAACTGCCCGATGGAACCATCTTGCGATGTATTCTGCGAAGAGATAACTGGACTCTCTGTGTCTCGCTTCTTCGACGCACCTATATACGTCTTAATTTTAAGAATCATCACACACTCGCTCGACACTGTCGGGTGCTGCTTCCTTTTTGGAAACCATCAGGGTGCTGCCACGCAGCCCGATGAAAAGCTCGTGCAAAATGCACACCACGGGGACCTTTGCTAACCATCCGCAAATGGGTATGTGCTTCCCCACAGCTCGCTAACCGCAAACACACCACACTGCGGGGGTTTATTTATCGTCCCAGCTGCAACTTGACGATATCGCGATCTGCTTGTGGTCGAAGTTGGTGGTTTGGCGAAACTTGATCGAAGCGCTAGGATGGCTTCAGACAGTTACCGGCACAAGGAAGCAACCAGCGCACCAGAAGTCGTGGGACCTGTACCTTTCCGTTGTTTTCTGTCGTCGATTCTGTACGAACGGTCGAGTCTTGTGGCTTTTGTTTTCGGGTAGAAACACGGTACAAAACTAGATCACTGGCAAAGGGTAGCAGGCACAGGCACAGGTCTAGACAAACGGAGATATCTACGATCTGCAGGCTCGTTGACGGATCCCCGGCAAAGCGCACACCGTGCGTAGTCAGGAGCTATTCGGGCGCAGTGTGCATCATTACAACGGCTTGGTCACCGGGGCACCGTACCGTACCGATTCCAAAAAAGGAGTTACGAATGCTGATTGAGATATAATTTGTATGCCGTGTGCCATTCCATCGCTACCGTTGCACTGTCGCTGTACACTACTGTCCGGAAGCTGACAGCCAACGGAGGACGGCCAGTGCGCAAACGAAACTAGCGCACACAAAGGAGGTACGAACTACGGTATGAAACTGTAGATCAACGTCGCATCGCCGCGAAAGCAAATGTTTAGGTGATTTATTGTGGCTGATCGTTGTTGATTTTTTTGTTTTATTTTTTTATCAGATGACCGATCGTTTCGTTGTATGTCGTTAAGCTGGGAATGGTTTCTGTGAACAAACTATCAAAGTGTTCCATCTTTTGGGTAGTCCTAATCGGTAAGGAAGTCTGGACTGTTTGGTTCGATTTACGATCGTCAAATGCGAGAAAACAGCACTGTGTGATGATGAGCTTGAAAAGGTAAACAAATTGACACAAAACAAGGAACAATCTGCTTGGACAGCTTTCACAACCAGCTTTCTGTCTGTTTGTACAGCAGTAGGGCAGATTTGTGGTACATTTTGTTTCGATCAGTTACTCAAAGCGGAACCAATTCTAAAACCTCTTTTGTTAGAGATTTCTTTGTTGAACAGTTATTTTAAACGATCGGTTAATTTTTGATTGCATACTTTCCGGCGGAAATAATAGCCAGTAGAGGAAAGTAAAGCAGCTTTTTTTTTAATCGTTGAAATATCTTATCCAAAAATGATTTGTTAGCAAATTAATCAAATTGTTAACAAATATAATTGACCAAGAATATCCGTTACCATTACAGCTTTGATTACTGGTCTCCATTTCTGACTTTTCATTACGATCAGTTCAACCCACAAACATTTTCCCAGCCATCTGTATCAAAACAAATTAAGTCTCTTAATGAACCAGAAATAAATCGTAAGGAAACAATGTCGTACTAATTAAAACTTCCCTCAATGCAGTTATTAATTTCTCCTCGACCAGCATAAAGTATTATTATTATTAAATCATGTCCAATTACTGCTGCACGAGCACTACGTGCAACTATTTAGTCCATAAGAAATCTTGCCCATTGCATTTCTACCGTAATCGACTCACCAAATCGCATCGGAATCCATATTTTGCGATAACTCGGATCCGCACGGTAAAAACGACCATCAATAGTCCCAGACATCAGATTGGCTGTAGGATTGCAATTAGCAGATCGTTTTAAAGTACATCACCATTGCCACGCGTCCGAACGTGACATTACCAATTGCTCTAGCGTGTGCAATTAAGCTCCTGTCAAACTAGTCAGCTAAGCGATCGGATCAAGTGACCGATCACGCAAAGGTTGTTTGTTCGTTTGTATGGTAACTTTACATTGTATCGTGTCGTTTGCGACTTTGGTAGATTTTTAAACATGGATTACACATTATAGTTTATCTGTGCAACGATAGCAAATTCGTCTCATCAGAAAACTTCCCACGAACTTAAAGCTTGCTTGCTTGCTTTGTGTGTAATGAAATTGGAAAGCAACCATTTCCATGTGAGCATTCAGCAGCTAAAACAGAAGGCTTTTCGTAGTACTGCACAGTCGGAAGAAAAGGTGATGGCGTTCTAATGGAAATCATTCAGCTACTCCTTAAACCACGGATAGGTTTCACAACAACACTAAAGCACATCTCGTTCACTCGCTCTCTTCGACGCTCTGTCCAATGTTGTAGCAGGTGTTGGCAATGGAAAAGATTATTTTTCCTACAGTTTTTTTTTTTTGCTGTTGCTTAGTGCAAAAGGTCTGTAAAGCAAATCCTTATAGGCAAAAGCTTCACGTTCGTAATTGAAGCTGGTGGGAAACTTTCAATTGCTCGTTCGCGCATTAGCCAGGATGGAACGATGTTGGGGAGACACGTGTATTCGAAAACTATTTCTACCCTGTTTGTGGCACAAGGCGCACAGCACAGAGGATAGCCAGTAAAACTACCACGACCGAACTGGTGTTACAAAGAAAAAACTTTTGCTTTTGGATACAGTTAGTGAGTCAATTAGCTAGTTGACGGTTTAGTGAATAACTTGCTTATAAAAAATTGTGGGCTTTTTTAAGGGTTTGCTTATAATGGGTATAAGGAACTACTTTAATTTCGTTGTTCAATTTAATTAACTTAAGTGCCCTGTTGAACGTTTCACAGAGTAAGATTTTCTTAAAGTGTAAAAGGAGCTATACATCGGACGTTTCATATTTGACAATTCATATTTGATATCTAATTTCAGCTCCAATATAGTTCTATTGTGGATATCCCGACCCGACATATCGTGTAACTAGAGCGCCTATCGGGTCATTCGTGTAACTAGAGCGTAACTATCGCCTACCTATATTTTTGTTACTTATTTAAAAAAAAAACATAATATTTCAAAATCCAACCGAACATATCCGAGATAAGGCAAAAGACAAGGAAGAAATGCGTTGAGGATCTTATACAAAATCAGTTCAAGAAGAGCTGAGACTACGACACTGAGTCGTGATACTTAAGCTAAAATAAAAAACAAATATTTGCAAGTAAGAAAATTATAGTTTTATGCTGTGTTTTTATAATCCATACCACCGGTCAGGCCAGGTATTAAGCATGCATCGGCACAATTTGTACAAAATAGCCTACTCTCTATCTTACTTACTGTTTTAATGAGCTCGGAAATGGTCCAACGAGAATGGCTATCCATATTCGCCCTCCGCAACATGGGTTCTCAAGTGTAACCAAAAATAAACCACAGCTTGAAGCTCAAAGCGCCAATTTTAATGAACCTCGTAGCAGTACATTCATTCCGTAATCCAAGCAAACGAGCTACAAGCGGCTGTAAAACGGCCACATTATGCAGCCCAGTGAGATGAGAGTTACCCTGGTAAAGCTGGCTGTCAGATTGGAGACACTCACCGCATGCGTCGGTGGTCACTCGTTCAGGATTTTCAGCGAATGTTGCATAGCGTTTGATAATTAACGTCCAGCCTTCCAATATCCCACCGCAACCCGAGTTCATTGTAAGAGCGAGGTAATTCGATTTACTGTACCGATGATGGGTCACGTGTCAAACAGCTTACATTTAACCGGTGCATTTTGGTGTGAGAGGATCACCGCATAATTCAGCGTCTGAGTGTGTTAATTCCGTTAAAATGATATACGAGGTTAACATGAAGAGCATTCGTTTGCTCATCATCACCCCAATATTGGTCAAAAACCAATAGTGGAATCCACTTAGTGCAAAAATGTTCTATGTTTTCCTTATAATTTAATCACCATCGTCAGATCAATCAATCTATTGAAAATTGGTTTTATTTCGGTTGACTTGAAAATCAATTTCTAGAAATTTTGAAATATTCCGTAACTAAATTTAGGGCATATCAAGTACTACAAGAAAAATACTTAAATAATATTTGTCCCTCTGTGTCGATTGGCAATTCTAAGCCATTTTAGTCAGCTCATCCATTTCGTACAGTTGCACCGATACAGCCGCCACTAATTTGTATCAAGCGTACCCACAAATGGTACACTTTTCCTCGTTACAGCTAGTCTCGATAATTTGCTAGTTAGTGCGCTGATTCGCATTGCACCCGATCATGCTCCTGACCACGAAAAATGCATATGTATCGTCCCTATTTCTACCACCAACCAGCCAGCCAGATAGTCCCTGTTACAGCTCATTTATTAAACATTAGCACACACGAGTTTGGCGAACGGTCCAGCAACTGTCCAGGAACGATCCGGCTGTTATCCCACAGTACGCCGAGCGCAATCAACGAACGGAATTCTGTCGCATCACCTTCGTTGAGCCATCGAGCCAGCAAACATGTGGCAAGTGTCAAGCTGACGAGCGCAGTTTGCAGCTTGAAATATTCATGAAAAATCCGCTCCATCACCAAACCGTCTCCCGTCGTTCCCACCGGATGGGTGAGAATTCCTTCGCACAAAGGGTGCTGCGTTCAAGCTGTGTTTGCTCTACGGAATACGCAATCTATGCACAAGGATCTGCGGATAAGGATGACTCCGAGATGGTTGATTGAATATCGACCTGTTGCTGATACAGACGGTTCGGTTCCCGTTTGGTGGCTGAATTCCATTTCCTGTGCAGCATAGTGTATGGATAACCCGCAGCACACAATTGCTGCCCGGGAAAGCGCATCATGCGGTAGCCAGGTGTGACGTGATATAACTTCGCAAGAACATCCTACGTCTTGGCACATTCTCAAGCTGGTGTGCGATTGCGCCCGCAGACATTAATTCAACGCGGCACAAGAGTCTTCTAATTATGTCAATAATTAGCTCTTTCTCACAGCATTTTTCACACCCTTTTACAGGGCATGCTTATAAGGGATGCGAGAAATGTATGTTCAGTATTCCTTGTTGTAGAATTTCTAATAATTAATCCGATAATAAACAGTTCAATGGCACTATTGGTGGTGGGTTTCTTGTTGATTGATTCGCTCATTTAATAAATTCTCGAATAACTTTGGGTAAAACTAATCTATTTCCGTCTAGTATAACTCCATTCATCTCAAAACCTGCAAAGAATGTTTTCCTAATCAGTGAAGATATTTAGTACAGCTGAGTTATGAATCTGGGAAGTCGATTGTGAGGTATAAAGGCTCATTCAATCTATTTACATAGAAATTCATGGAAAATGAATGGAGTTACAGCTAGCTGACTCGAAGTGGTTGAAACCTAAAATGTTGTTCGTTTAGGGTGAAGACGTACCTTGTCTTATACAACAAAGTTAAAATGAATCCAAAAGATTATAGAACGAAGTATTTTGTAAGTCCTTTTTTTATTTTTGTTTTAACTTTGTTAGGAATCGATTAGGAAGAGATTTTATCAACATTATCTCAGTGCTTAAGTTAATGTCCACAGTAAGCTAACGATGTTGGCTTGATAATACAAGAAGAATCGTCATAAAAATTGCTAATAAACGTGTTTCTACTTGATTGAACCAAATAACCATATAGCACACTAGCGACTCATACGTAAGGAGAATCAAAAATAATTGAACTAAATTATTCGGCCTACTCTCATGTCGCCTAGCCGCGATTCCTTGAGTTCAATTGAACGCATAACTCTGATGCAGCTCGGTTTTCCTGTTGTTTGTCTCCCCATCTTACCCACAACGATATCACCCTTTGTGCCCGAGGAATAATAATTAACACGTATCAATGTATCAAAATGCGAGCAGCCCTTACCTTGCCCTAGCAACTGGTAAGGAGAAACCAACAACTCGATCTTTTACCACCGCAAATCGACGGAATCGATTGAAATGGTAAAAACACAGGAGAGTGATGCCTGAAGCCGGTTTGCAATTACGGCTTCAAAACTCTGCAACCAACCGACAGAATCAAGACACTTCGAAAGATAGGGCCGACTGAAGCATTAAAGAAAAAAAAAAAATGGACCAGCACAACAATCCCAACACCAAACGCAACCCTTCGCATGACACAAGGGACAGTAGCGAGCTCGCGAGTTTCTGCTTAGCGCACCACAGAGTCATCTTCCTCACAAATGGATTCAATCTTAACCGTGTGCCGGCCAATCGAAGGCGTCGAAGAACTTGCTGTGTTATTTCTGGTCCGTTCACATTTGTATCGTTTGAGTTTTTTTTTGTGTTTCATATTCCTCCGTATTTCAATGCAATGGTTGGAATGTAATGCACCCAGGTTAAATGCATTGCTCGTCCATCAGTCGGTGAGGATGATTGGAGTGATGGGATTTTTTGTTTTCGTACGTTCTGTGTACGCTGTTTGCCTGGCACAGAAATAAACGAACGATTCACTACATCCAGAAGTTCAATTCCGGATCGCGAAAGCGCGAGGGAAAAAAAGGTATAACATACACCACGGGTGCAATTGCAGGCGCTTAAACGTAGAGGATCATTTTTTATCCAGTCCAGATACTTTTTTTTCATTCCTAGGATCAGCACACAACGCATGCCATCTGGAACAGGCTCTCCAAGTCTAAAGTAATGAAGTGTTCAACAGATTAGTTAATTAGCTCCCTTTGCTAGGGGGCACATACATATGATCGGATGGGAAGGGAAGAGTTGAAGCTACAACGGATGGCTCTAAATTCTTTTCAATAATGATCACAAATCAATAAACTTCAAAGACGATCGTCGACGATCGGTGCCCCAAGATGCCTTGTCTCAATTCCATTTATTTTCCTCTTTTTTTTCTTATTATGGTATAATATTTATTTTTCTACCATCTTTTTTCAGATTGTGCTTTAGACCCCAAGCAAACGATACGATGAGGCAGGAAGATTGTTTACACATCGACCAAAGCCTTGCGGGTTGGATTGCATTCGGACCACCGGCCTTAATTGCGCCGGGATAATTGAACAAGTTTTTGCTCTTTTGATGGATGTTCCTGTGTGCCACAATCGGGCAGAGGATGGCGTCGCGTATGTGATCATGAGCGCATTTTTGAGCAGGCTGCTGGAATGGGTTCGTAAAAAAATAGCTCTCGAGATGAATCCGGCGCAACGGAGGAAAACTATTAACTACATTCCTGGGCAATTACACAATCTGAAGGAGTCACGGAGTTAGGATGGAATTGAAGCTCGAGCTAAGCATGAGCTAAACTAAGCTGGTTAGTTCTGCAGTCTAAACTAGCTCAAAATGATCTCTAACTGTGAACAAAGGAAGCAACATCGGTTTAATTTGTTTTCTGATTATTTTGGTTCAAGCTATTCATACTACAACAAACATGTGAATGGAAAACTTTAAATTGAAAATTTACTTAATAAATAAGACCAAAACGACGGTGAGTGGTGAGCGGTGAGCTAAAAAATAAATATAATAAATAAATATAATAAGACCAAAATTTAGTGCCCTGTTTCCCCCATTTCCTTAAGATTAAAATGCCTATAACACTGTAAATAGTTCAAAATAATTGTCAGTTACTATTTAATTACCTTAAGTCGAAAATACGTCGGAGAGGTACTCAAATAAGATAAACTATCAAAAGTTCACTGTATCAGATAACTAAATTTACAACAAAATTCGATGTTGCGTTACATAAGACACTTTTTACTAAACATCAATAGGAAAAATCCATCGATACTTCGGTGGAGAATCGTCATACTCAAATATAAATAAATAATAAGAAAAGACATGATATGGGCCACAAACACAACAGCAAAGAATAGCTCTAAAGTGGAAAAGTCATAAACATTCTCGCCTAAATCATGACACAAATAAAGACCATTTGTCATATTTGCATACTAACAGATATAAATCGATCCCAAAAATCACAACCCTACCATTTCCCCAGATACGTAACATTAAATAAGTTTGCCCATATCATTCCGAATGCATTGTGTACCGTGTCAAAAGCTATGTTGAAAGGAGTTTCTGCGGCTCTATATGGACCATCACTTTCTCTGGTGCTCCTGAACGCCCCTTTGTAAACAAGCTCTCTTTCCTCCCGGTGCTGCAACATACCGTACAAATCGTCCACCACACCAGTCCCAATGGAGCATCATCATAAATTGAACAAACTGCTGCTCGTTTTTCTGTCCCAACAAATTATCGCTATGCCATGCATATAATCGTTCGGATCGTATCCGAACAGAATCGTGAACGCAATAACGTACGAATCGAAACCTTCCCGGACGGCTCGTAAAATCCGGTTCTCGAGGTGTCAGAAGCAATGATGACTCTCGCTGGGTGGTTGAGGTATCAACACCACCCAGGACGAAGTGCTAGCGGTGCTCAAATCAAGATAAATGTTAAAATAATCGCCAACAAGCATGAAATCGATCGAGGCGCATCATCGCCACCGGGAAAGCGGCAGCTCCAGCAGCACAAGTCAAGCGCTCGTGCGCCAGTAGCATCTTGGTGGCACGTCACATACGATTAGTGTACCGTGCGGATGGGTTATGCTAATTCCCCAGCAACATTACAGCATCAGCTCCCGTTCTTCCCGTTGCGTAGCGAACGGTAGGAAAGCCACGATATTAAGAGCATATCGCGTGAAGGCAATGCTTCAGAATCTATAAAATCTCACTAGCTTGCGAGTTTGACAGCAGTAGGATGAAAGGAAGAATGGAAAGGTAAGTACTGGCACTTTGGAGTCTTACAAGTTTCTCGAACATGTGGTAGGACGAGTATGTTTCAAGCATACACGCTTTCTTGCCTTCAGGCTACGTTCAATTCCCTCCCAGCGATCGTGCGTGTACGTGTCTTACTTGATCTGCATATGTAACACGTGTCAGAGGCAATGCATGCGGTCGCCTACAGATAATTGAACAGTAATAGATGAAACGAGACATTGCTGTAGGTGCAAACTATGCTTCTTGTATGTGGGATGGGTTTCAAGTGGAATGCAATCATACGATATAAAAATACTTGCAAAGACTTTTGTACATCGTTGGGGATGTTATTTTACGGCCAAAAAACTGTTGTAACCATGAGAGTAGTTTACCAATTATTTATTAATTTAAACAATATTTTTACTTATTTAACAGTGTTAAGTTCTAAAATAGTTTTTTTACAAAACTAAACTACATTTTAAAGTCTTGATTTGAAAAACTTGATTTTTTTTTACGGTAAAAATTTGAACTAATTTATTTTTACTGCATTTCTAAAAATCAGGAATAATATAAAATGATAGATTCTGATCGCTAAACTCGCAGCCACAGGTTCTTTGGTGTTTGATTAATATTAAAGGTAATGTTAGTCGCCTATTGATCCTAACGTCTTCCTTTAAATGTTTCAGAAATTTTTTTTTTAAATTATCCATACAAAACTTATGTAATTATTTTTTGCTTCATGTGCACATCTCAAGCACAAGATGAGCACAAGAAATCGCATGCTGTTTCCTATCAGTAACAAGTTAATTTATTTCCCCACTGCACATCATAATCCGTGCCCAGAACTTAAGTGTAATGTAAAATACCTTCCCCCTTATTTTCTCCTTAAACCCGGAACAGTATCAAAGATGAACTCTTATGAACCAACCCAGTTTACCCTTCCAACTGTACGCAACGTTCGATTATGTTGTTAAGCCTTACTTTACCTTGTACATAGTCCATTAAAATCGCAACGCCTTAAAACAACTGGTACGAACTACGGTAAGGTTTAATTATTTTCTTATCACCATCATAGCTCTCGCCTCTAGGAAAGCACTAAACTGTGAGGCAAATGATGACGGTAGAAGGATTTCTCACTTTTTATTCGTAGCAAATAGCTACTTCAACTATTACCGATATTCGTATTTAAAGTACCGGCCGTAGAATCCATACCCTGAATCGTAGCATTACGAGATTTACCTCGGCAGTGTTTTGCCTAAAGCAAAGGTACAAGATGCGATACAAATTCTAGAAGAAGTCGGGCTCGGTTGAGTGCAAAGTGTACTAAACTTATTATCCGGTAAATCCGATATAACCTCAAAGGAAAATGGCACGTTCGATGGGTTGCGTATAATCCGGCTCGTAATTCTTAGTTAGCTACGAGCTGATGCCATCATCCTGCTTCAGCATCATCATCATCTTCTAGAACGGTGGATGCCTCGTGCTGTACGAATTTTTCCAGTTGGACTTGCTAATCCAGCTCAATGCCAACAACTTGAAAATACCGATAAGGGGGACGTTTAGTCTCTTCCAATAAATGATTACTGCAATGGGCTTATCACAATTTAATTATGAAAAGATTCTTCCCTACTTCCATCGCTTAGCTTACATCATTGAACTGTTTTCTGAACTTTACCAATATTCACGGTTTGTCAATTCTTTTAAAATAGTCATAATCTTCATATGATTCGACTGCATCACGATAAGCCAAACCGATGATGCAATCTTTGGCGTCAACTTTCACGCACACACACACACCTCAATCTACTCAGGTGCTCCAAAACGCATGCAAATTGCTTCATTTACCTTTTTCCCCAAAACGAAATACCTTCCGAAACAAGAGCCACTCAAGGAAGGCGTACGTTCCGCATGAAACAAAACTCAAGAACATTGGTTATGCGAAAACGCCTTACAGCCACTCACCTCCAACCGTCTGCGTCGTGCAGCATAACCCAGGTTAGATTTGACGAGGTATTTCTACTAACCGGCTTTCGTCAAAACGTACCTTCTCCAATTGGACTGAAAAGGAAAAGGGTGCGCGTGCTACCGGTTGACAATTTAATACCAACCGATTCCGGATGAATTTCAATGAGGCCTCTTGAACCCCTTCGTGCAAGCAATGCGTATATGTGCGTGTGCAAATTTAGAACCACAACTGCCAAACGAGCACCGGAAACCGTTTGTGCGGTACCGAATGGAGCCGTCTTTTATGGAGTCTTAATGTTGGTGGTGCCAGATACGTTAGCGTTGGAAGGTGGTACGGTTTCCGGTTTATTGACAAGCAAAACCGAGAAGAATTCGATCAAGAAGTAGGAAAAGTGGATTCATAATAACTGGATTTTTTGCAACAGTGTATCAAGTGGAATAACCTCTCGGTAAGAATGAATGAAAGTAATATTCGACCGTGTGAGTGTTCTGCTTTTGATTGAGAAAGCATTTACTCTGGTTTGTAACAGACTATTGCCTTCAACAAACGGCTCAATAGGCTGACTTTTTGGCTGAAACATGGTTGTTCATGTAAAATATGGTCCTACCCTTCAGACTTACCGATTAAGCCTAGATTAAAAAGGCTAACTATCCTAAAATTTGTTTCGATTTGACCGTAAATAATCGTACTTTATGCAGTTAATTTAAAATCAAGTTGAAAATACGGAAATAAATTTAAAGAATAGCTCTAATATTAATACAAGTATATGAAGCCTACCAGAATATCACTTAAAGTATTCATTTTAACTCCATCAAATACAGAGTTAAAGTACGATCCCGGCTGTTCTAGCAGAATAAAAAACGATAGAGCAGAGCAACTAATGGTAGTAAAAGGACCAAAACAATTATCTACTTCTCTGTTCGACCTACCTTGCCGCCACCTCTCAAACACTTTGTTAGCATTGGACGCAAAAAAGGAGCTAGCAAAAAAAAAACCGTTTTGTACCACACGTACTTTTATGTAAAAAATCACCCTTACGTGATTTTATCCCTAAAGCAGCTATGTAAAATAGCGCCCAGTTAATTGTTTTCTGCGTCCGGTTCGGGGTGTCCTCGCCGAACAGGAACCGGCTTAGAGATCACTGGCAGATTGCAATTTCTCTCACCTCGGGTCCGACACCACACGCGAACTCCATTTTAAACATCCGTCTGTAAATTAAGAGCAGATGGATGCGTCCTTACGTGTAGCGAAAAACAGCCAAGAGCGGAACCACTGAAGAGTCCAGCTTTTGATCCATCCGCTTGGTGTGGTAGAAAATTGAGTTTTGTGTGTGTGTGTGTGTGTGTGTGTGTGTGTGTGTGTGTGTTTGTGTGTGTGAGTCTCTTCTTTATTGAACACGAGATAGGACTCAATTGGGAGGTGGGAAACCTTAAAACACCCTACGCTTTTGCGGAGTAACTAACTTCCGAAGGTTAGTTTCCCTATCGACTGTAACACTCTCACATTCCAACCGTTTGATAAGCAATTTTAATTGCTTCTAGCTGCTGCTCCCGAGTTTTGCGATCGGTTCCGTTTTCTGTGTGGCGGAAACCCTCGCGCCACAAAACTAGGTTAAATGGGGCGCTTTTTACGACCCAACAACACCCGCGCTTGCTGTGGCGATTTTTCGGGGCTCCATCTTTGTGCCAACATACGATACGGTGCTCATTTGTCAACGCATTTCACACGCACACCACTTCCGCAACAGCGACTAACGAAACAGCGGAAAAAGTTATGGGCAGTCATAAATTTTCACCTCCAGCACTTTTGACCAAGAGCCGGACGGTGGTACGGATACCGATCGTCACACGCTTTTTCGATTACTAATCACTTTTCTAAGCGCGATGAACATCCGTTCGCGTCACGGAGAACTAGAGCGGCGCAGTCGCGTGAGATTGAGGGTGTTATTTTCCGGTTTTGGTTTTTGGGCCGACAGGGTTTCGGTTTACTGGCGCCTGAGATCGGAAGCATGGCCATTTCTATGTCGGTTGGCAAGGATGAAGCCTCGAAGGTCTGATTGAAAGTGCGCTAGTTTGTAGTGAGTGGAATTCCTGCCTGAAGTTCTCTACCGTCATTGTTTCTCTTTATTAACTTGTGCGTTATCATGCCATAAAAGAAGCTTAGGTTTTCAAGAGATCTTGACCTGCAATTTCCAGCTCCTTTCGCCAAATTGGAAAACCAGCTTTGCTCTGGAAATGGTTTGAATCCAGATTTGTCGTGTCCTTTTATTTTTCTGATATCTATGCTTATCGAAAGGGTGTCGTTTTGAGCATCATACATTTGAGCAATTGTGTGATATTTGAGCAATACAACTTGGCCGTTCTTTATGAATAAAAATAAATGGTGATAACTGATAGAAGTTGAAAGAAAAGCAAAATAAAATGACTTTGATAAGCAGCAGGTACATCAACACCGACACCGATTGCTTTATAGATAAAAAATATTGGCAAGATTTCCGGCGCAAGAGCTTTCATTTGTATTTTCAGCAAAAACAAGGCAATTATTTTGACAAACTACTTTTTTGAAATAAAGAAATTAAAGTACTCGAATTCTTTAACTTTGTTGAAAATTTCCGTTATTATTCAATCAATTTATATTAATAGCTACGATGTAACGAAAAGGTTTAAACAACGAACGTGAAAATATGACCCGTTTTATTGTAATTTAGAGCTTCAACCGAATAATACAGTGTGCAAACAAACAAAACCAAACGTAATCCCTTTCAAATCTTCATCGCGATAATTCTATAATGAACATTCCCCACATTTCTACACACCGTTGCACTGCATTACTCCCGATCGATTACAATGATCTAACTATTGCCCAGAGAATCCATCCAATGAGAAATGTTCCCGACCAAAACATTCCTCATCTTGCGAACAGAATCGTGCCCAATGGCTCGGGAACGAAGCGTGCACTCTAACGCAGCGGAATGCTTCGAAATCATGAATCGTCGTCGTGTGGCGTCCCGTTTCTCCCTGATTCGAACACGAATCGAACACAATCTCTATAAATTATTCCGTCTAGACAAAATCAATTCAGTGCAGAACGGTTGTACGTTCATCGTGCGGCGGCATTGCTCACTGACGTACTGACGTCGGTTACTACCCTGCCAGCTAGGTGGGTCAATGATAATGCCGATAATACGCAAAATGCTTTCCAGCCCTTAGAAAAGTTGCAGAAAATTAGGACCTGCATCACCATTTACATCACATCTCGGAAATGTTTCGTGAGACGCCAGTCATACCGAGAATGGTTAAAGCGACGAAAATGCTAAACGAAAGAATGCAACAAAGCTGTGCCTCATACCCAAATACCTAGTACACAATTTTGTTACTGCGGTTCTGAGGTTCCAGATAATAATCAAACAGTGCTGTAGAAATGCACAGTCAGTTCAAAAAACTTTTGGAGAATAATTTTCAACCGAGATTTCTCGTTCCTCAAAATAATTTTTGCGCCTTTCGTCACTTTGATCTTTATCTCAGATGCAACCATTTACAAGAACTTTCATTCCATTTGGCTTCTCTTCGGTCACTTGTAGTATTTGTTTACGCGGGAGAAAATTTCAGCCTGCGATAAGAAGCGTTAATGACTTCATAAAATGCTAACCCCCTTCCAAACCCATCGATACCCAGGCGACAGCAATATAGGGCCACCTTTATCTTTCGTTGTTTTTTTTTTTTTTGGTTTTATTCCACACGATTGGCATTCATGAAATCTCGTCAACTTAGTCACTAATGCACTCATATACTTTTATTACCCCGTGAGCTTCCTCTCCACTCTCTCGCACACTTCCATAGCGACTAAAATTTCGGGACGTCAGGATTTGTTTTCGTTCTCAAGCAAAAAATTACCGTAACGTAGCATGGGCGAAGCAAAACTTACCTCATAAAAGTAAAAGGAATTTATTTCCTCGCTACGCGTCCCGTTGTCATCGGCACCACCGTTCACGGCGGCAATGATGGACGCACCGGAGCCCGCACTGGTTGCGGGAGGCGCTAAAAGAACCTGTAAAATTTAACGATTGCTTTTTTCAGTGATGTACGCGCCGAACAAACGTGTGGCGGGAAAGATGTGGGACATCTTGCGATCTTACCTGCGATAGTGCGGGCGTAATGTTCATGCCAATGACATCATTAACGGCGACGAATGATCCTACCGATCCGAGTCCGGTTCCGACACCCGGTATGCCGCGCACCGTGTGAGTATCGACTGTATCCCCGCTGGCGACGGGCGGACGGTGCAGAACCGGTACAGCTGAGATCTGAGTGTTGCTGGAGATGCCGAACGTGTCCACGTGTGTGCGGAAATGCATACTCGGCTGGATGGTGCTTTCTTTAGCGTTTGCCACGTCCCTTGCAAGGTGCACGGATGGTCGAAACGTGCCGTTCGTATCGTTGGGGATGATCCACCGAGTGTCGTCTAACCTTGACCGGCAAACGGGTGGAGTGAAGGGTAAGCCAATTTCACGATCTAAGTGTGTATTAAATCCGTTGCCCTTATTCGAATCGTTCCTGAGGGGAGTAAGAGCCTGCACGGGACTGCAGCCGTAGCCGTGTAGTGTATGTTCCGCACCAAGTGAAGGTGTCGCTGATACACGCTGTACACCAACGAACGGATCCTGTGCTTCCGCATGGTACTGGACGGCAAGATGACGCAGGTAGGCCCAGGTGAGAATTGGCAGCATGGTTCCGGGCACAGGTCCGTATTACCGGTCACCATTTCCGAAGAAATCTACACGAACGGTGCGACAGATGTTATGATGTATCGTGTCAGGTCGCTTTTTGTAGACGTAAGAGCGGTGTAAAAAATATCTGAAAGTGGCCAAACATAACAAAGTCGATAAAGTCAACAAGAAGAGTCGCAAAAGAACTAAATTGATTTTACTTTGTTGTTCTAGTTAGACTAAATCATTCATATTAATGAGGGAAAACGAACTGATCGCATCACTTATGACTATAATCCAATGAATTATCCTATCCTTATTGCTTCTCGTTATTAAGGCTGCAAGATGTAATAAATAAGTAAGAATATGATTTTCCCAAATTTATTGCTTTTCAAAATCAAGTGAAAACAAAACCTTAACAATTGCTTTTTGCATCCAGCAAAACAATTCCCAAAGTAGTTGCCAAAACAAAAAACTCTCAATATGCTCAAACCACCTCCGAGCTACCGCTCATACCACTCATTGCGAATTCTGCTGCTTGCTTCATATTTTCTTTCCACCGGATGCCCTTTTGCCTGATGCTGGCTGACATAGTTCGGCCAGGAATTTGTGTTCCGTACCGTACGAAACGTTCCCATTTTCCTGACGGCATTATTTATGAGATTTGGCTGCAAATGCTGATTTTATTCGGACCTTACCTAAGCGTTTGGCGCACAGACGATGGGAATGATTCGGGTGATCCCAAAAATGTTGTGCGTCCATTGCGTTTGTACATTACGTTGCTAGTAGTAAACACAACACGCTTGCCCATTCCTTGCAAAGTGGACAACGACGTCTAGGAGCCAGAAACGAAAACAACATCCCTCGGTGTATAAACCCTGCGCTTGTGGACCATCATCCGTCATGCCGGTGTGTAAAATCGTACCGATTCCCGCGTACCCACCGTAACCGTGCACTGATACGCCAATCCAATCATAAATCCATAAAGTGTGAACGATGTCTCGCAGTGCAAACGTCTATCGTGTGGACGGACCACCTGTAACTTTAGCAAACTCGCGATGGATTCGAAAGGACACGAGCGTTCGGCAAATGGCTCTGCGGTACGAATCGATTCATCATTTCGTTCCTTTGAGAGGCGGTCAGTAAATGGTGCGATGAGCAAAGACCGATACTGACCACCAAATGTGCGGACCGTGTAACCGACGGTGCATCGTGTAGGTTCCGGTGACCGAGACCGAACAGTAAGTAATTAAACCAGTTGCCTGAGGGGTCAGTACGATTTTCTTTTTTAGTTAACTGGTCTGATTGACTGATGATTCGCCCTATTCGGGATCGTCTCATAGGGGGACATTGGATTACGTTTGAAGTTGCGGAAAATGTGCAAGTTGGTTTTGAATACAGGCGGATAGTGAAGTTTGTCCCATCACGGTGTCGGAGTCGTTGGTTTGATGCACTAGAAATGGATTTCTTATAAACTGGAAAGTGATGCGGTCGTTTCTTAATTATTCGCGGTATTGAGTATGGTATGACATATATGAGAATTTGGGACTGAAATTATTGCATTGAATTACAACAGAGCTACTTTCGTACACTTTAATATTTAAGCCGTCAGTTTGCCATAAAATTTTTAACGATAGTATGCTATAAAATGAAGTATTGGAGCCTGGCCTAAACGATTCTAAAATACATTTAAAAACGTAGATCATCACTTAAGTAAAACAAATGTTTTAATGAATTTATAACACAATCACAGTTAACGCAACAGATCATAGAAAAAAAAATAAAAAAAAATCATAGAAGAAAGACTCTTTTCCTTGGCAATACGGCCAGACTGTTCTCTATGCTTAAAACACCCTTTTCTCCGGAAAGAAAACCCCAGACAAAAATGCAACCATGTAGAGTACCACACAGTATACTAATTTCACCATTATATTCAACCCTAAGGCAGCACTATTCGTGTTTTATTTGCACCCTAAAAAGAAATCACACTCATTAGAGCAGTACTGCAAAGCATTTCCGCAACTCAATAAAGCACTGGCAGCGCAAATGGGAAATTCCACGCTTTCTCGCTTTGTGATAAGTTTTTCGCGCGCGAGAACAAAAATATCAGGCATCAGGCGAAAATTAAATTGCACATACTTGCTCTCGCTTTGCTTATGTTTTTCCGCTTATGCCGTGAGCAACAAGCAACAAACTTGCACGGCGCAGTAACGCCAACACACGGGCCGAGCGGCATCAAATCTCCTGCCCTGCTCGAGTGGAATGACAACACGTTGAGCGAAAGGAATTTCGCCTGCCGTCATCTAGCGAGAAACGCCATCATGCCTACCGCTCTAGTACAACCGCCGTTCGGTTAAATTGCATACCATTGCCACAAGCTGTTGTTTTCGCCGGGTACGTTGGGTGATAAAATATTTTACCCAACCGAACAACTACTACTTCTACCACCAGAGCGCTTCCAGCGCACCGTTTGCAAACTTATTTCATTTTGTGCGTTTTGTTATAATGGTGTGCAGGGAGGGAGCGGGAGAGAGGGGGGGGGGGGGGCTGAAACACGTGAAAATACCCAGCAAACACCTTTTGCTGTGCTAAATCGTCCTGCTCATCGAGTGCAGAACAAATTGCCGGTGATCAGTGGCAGTGTTGTTGTTGTGGTGTACAGTTGTCAAGATGATCGTTGGCCGAACAGACTTAAGGTGAAGCAGAATAATAGACGAGAAGATCGGAGAAGCTGTTTGCAAGCAGAGTGCATAAAACTCTCAAGCTTTTTCACTGATGGAAAATCGACCAGAAAGAGAAGAAAAGTCATTAACGGCCATGTTTTGCATCCCTTCCGAGCAGCGCGATAAATGCCTAAACGCGTCAACAAAGCAGAAGCTCCCATCTATCAAATCAGCCGTCCGTCTGCTCGGCGAATGTTTATTTTCACTTTCATTATTTGAAACAAACAGCCTTTTTTTCGCTCTTCAAATCACGCAAACATCACCACCGCTAGCTGTGGATTTGTTTTCCACCGGATTGCTTCACATGCCGGCAATTAATTGGGCAAGGTGGTCAAGACTCGGTGCAGACGAGCTGTTACGACGACCGTTGACAGACGTACACGACAATCATAACACAAAAATGTTTGCTAGCCCCATTTCTGTCCTGTTTGTTTTTTTTTTCCCACACGCTGATGCATCTAGAAGAAAAATGGCGTTGCATGACATCGGAGAACGCAGCGAGGGAGTGCGCGCGAGAGATTTACATTTTTCCATTACATTTCAATTAAAGTCCATCGTCTTTCGCTGGTACGGCATTCCGGCGCTATGGACGGGCGGCCTGGGCAGCTGCATTCCAGGCACTGCCTGATGCACCAACGAACGGGGCTGATGTTTTGCTTTGAAGATTTGCTAATTGAATAATTAAATTACCCGCACAGTGCGGAACCACAGTCATCGTGCCGCAGCATCCTACGCGATGGTTTGCCGTTCGGACTGGAACAGTAAAACGGGCGGCTTAAATATCCGTACCAGGTGAATGATCTTGGCCTGACCGACCAAAACATCGTTGGAAGGCTGCATACAATGATGCTTTAAATTTCTCGCAAAACTTCAAAAGCGAATTTACAATCAAAATTTGATGTTAGTTTTGAATACATTTCAAGCGAAAAATCAAATCCAACATTGTTTTGAGATATTTGGTCACAACCGCAAATATTCAATTAAAATCCTCTTAGAAAATTGAGTAATATTTTCCACAGAATATGTTGGCCTTTGAAAACTATCCAATTAACTGTAACAAAGTTCAAAGAATAGTATTATTCGAACATTATTCAATCGAAATCAATCCATCGCTCAAGCATACTATTCGTCGAGAGAGTCTGTGGTTTGATGATAAAGTGTAAAATATCGTAATAAAAGTATAATTTGCTGCCAAAAAAGTAATCAAAAATGGCAAACGATGATGGTTAAATAAATTCGGCTCAAAACTATAAGCTATTGAATAAAAATATTTTAATTTTTTTTATAAAGAATAACGAGCTTACCGTATTGTTATCTTTTTTCCATTATCCTAAAATTTCTTAATCAATTTCAATTATTGATGATATGGTATTTAGATGAAGAGTACCTTACACTAATATAAATATTAATGATTATTCATTTAATTTTAATTTCTTATGTGGTTTGTTCAGGAGAGCTTTTTGATTCTTAGGTGCATTACATTTTATACGTTATTCATGATTGTTGTTGAGAATTGTTTACGATTGAAACAAAAAACAAATAAACTTATACAACACTATACAAAAATATTCCCTCAGCATCGATTCCAATGCCCATCGTTTCTGTAGATAAACATTTCATCTTTGATCGTTCCAACATCATTCGACACACGGATCAACTCGTCGTTTCTGAATAACTATGAACATAGCATTTGCTTTCACTGCTACACCTACCGCTGCTAGCACATCACATCCTTTTGCTCCGTACGCTTGAGCTATTTTTGATGCTATATACTACATTAGTTTCAAAGCGTCCGGTGCTTCATCTCCGTCCGCCGTACTGCCCACTGATTGGTGGTGGATGCAAAACACTAGATTTTTCATATTTAATATTGTTGTTCTGTGCTGTCCCTGGCAGTCACCGGATTGAAGCGCCACACAGCAGAAAAGGCGTACGAGATGTCCGGACGCGCAAAACAGCAAAGTGGAACGGATATTGCGAATGCATAAACAACGGTGTAGAGTGTGCAGATTTGATGGACTCACCAATGGCAACTAAAAATGAATGGTCGTTGCCTAGATCCATCGCGTACTCGAAAATCCAACGGATAAATTCTACTGGCTTGTTTTTGCTTGAATGCTAGAGTTTATTTGTAGTAATAAAATTTTCAACGGTTCTTTGACCAATAACAATTATCTAATGATTTAAAACTCGTTTTACAAAATATAAATCACTTAAACTCGGTAAATTGCCCGAGGCCTTTCCTCGGCTAGTCTCATTTATTTATTTATTTACCCATCCAGACCAGCGAATACTAGCCCCTTTCGGTGCAAATATTTATGCCACTTGAGACAGTTACTAATTGGAGAAAATAAACAGCAGCGATTACTTCAATTACTAGCTGTCCAGCAGTGATAGAAAGCATTGGACGTATGAGGTGTAGAGTCCAGCTACCATTAGTACGGTGGCACGAGACATGACAGATTGTCAGCAGCAGTGTAGTAAGTTTATCGAATTGGCAATTAGTTTCGAGCGAAACTTGAAACACAAGCATGGAAGGTAGTTTATTTTCTGGTAGAAAAAAAAAGACATCTATAATAAACGATGTCTCACGTACCATATACGTTGGTCACTTGTCCACGTGTCCACAAGGACGAGAGGGAAACAAAATCTGTCAACTGTCAAGCACCCTATCCGTAGGCTAGACGTGTTTTTGCGGGCTTCGGATTAGCTAGCAGTATTTTGCACGTCTGTCATCGATTTTATCCTGTTCAATAAAAACCAACTACTCACATGTATTGATGAAGCAAATATCAATCCTCTACCCAAAATAGTTTCAGTCGATCCTCATGATCTTCGAGACAATTTCACAGCACAGTAAATACGTTAATTTTTCATTTCCATTTAACACAACCATTGCTCCTCAAACCTCATAAAACCTCACCTTTTTACAGTTTTCACTGAGTAAAAAACGGAACGATCATCAGTAGAGCTTTGGCCACTAAATCGTAACTTTGTCACTGATGCGCTGACGTTTACCGGTAAACTTTACCACATGGAAGCGCTGAATGGTGAAGAAAAATGGCTACCTATATGTCACTTCCAACGGCTGCCCATAACACAAACCATACACACAATGAATTTCAAAAAAGAAAACCCACAAAAAAGGATATTTTGCTGTCTCGTCGTCTCGATTGTCGGCAATCATGAGCTTGCTTGAATTTCAGACCGATGTTCACAGTTTCCGTTTTTTCCCGGTCCGACTTATTTCTGCTTTTTGCGAGCAAAAAGTACATGTGTGTTTGTTAAAGTTCATCGATTCAATTAAGCGAATAGACTTAAACCCAAGCTTGCAATACCAAAAAACAACATCCAACAGTTTATTTGATGTGTCATTCAAGCGTTAGAACAAAAGCGTTTCGTAGTGCCGCTGTGCCTGCATCCTACGGCGATCTGTGCGTTGGAAAATTCACTTCTACCATAGATAAACAATCGATTTACTGTAGATTATAATTATAATTTTACCCACCACGTAATGAACCTGTAGCCGAGATTGGTGTGTTAAACATTTCTACCCTTTGCCAAGCTTTTTTACTGAACGCTATTTTTAACGTTTCTCTCTGAATGATATAATCACTTGCAGAAGCGATAGAAACAAACACACACACAAAAGCAATAATGCAAACAATGCAGCCGGTAGTCATTTAATAAATTAAATGTCTGAACCATTTATCACCCACATGCCGAGTAAAAAAAAAAAACGATTGCATACAAACATCAACCAAAATGTGATCCAGAAAAATCACAGTCTTTGAAAAAGCTTGACAAAACGACAAATTACTCACAGCGCACAAGGCGCGTACGCAAACCACTGATGGTTTTATTCTTTACAACAAATCCAAGTCAGAGATGTTCGTCTGGCAATGCATGTATGTATTTTTGTACTCCTTCGCTTTCGCTGCACTTTATAGCATCGCGTACGGCCAGCACTGCGACGATTGGCATTGCCATTTAACTGTCCCCCACCTGAGTTTATCTGGCCATTTGCAGCCACTTAGCAATGTATCACTGCGAACGATTTACCATTTGAAAACACAAAAGCAAGAACAACACACCACCGACCGATTGTATAAATACAGATGTCAACGGGTGCAAATTGCTGCTAATTGATTAATGTGCAATGTAACGAGTGCGAATGGTGTGTTTGGGTGAACCGAGGATGTGAAAATGGTTCACTAACAAAGCGGAAAGCAATGCATTCTGTTCGTTGCGAAATGGAAAATTGTTTTCCCATTTGCTGATCATCCTTCTGCGATGGGGGTGTGGCTGCGAGGGCTGTTTTTACCGAGAATAAATGAACGAGATGTGTTTATACAAGATGGGCAATTTAATTGCTTAAGAAATGAAATTGTTTTTAAAGCCATCTGGTTTAATTTGGATGATTTCATTTCTGGGAAAGGCAATGGCAGCAAGATTATGGCAAGTAAACCATTAATTACTGCAAAAAAACTAGCCAAATTTGCATGTTTTAATTATTAATATCCTGGAGCGAGATGGTCCGGTGGTAGAGTCAAGCTAACAAATAAGTATAGTTAAGCCATTCGATTCGATTCCCAAAGACAAGAAGGAGAAGCGGAACAGAGCAGATTTTGTTATTCATTAAAAGAACATTTTACAACAATTTGTTTGGTTCTTGCAGTTTATTGATTACTGAAATATGATTAGGTACAAAATAAAAAGAAGGAAATTTTCTAAATAAGCGACTAACCCATTCGTAACAATAAATACGCTGAAACTCCATTAAAATGAACTCCATCCTTGTTGAGTTACCGTTTATTCGCTTATTGGAAGACGATTTAGGAGTCCAAGTTTTGCCATGCACTCTATGCACGAGATGTAGCGGGTTGAGTAAATCGGAACCATTTTCCAACCAATGTCGAGTGCTCTCAAAGTGAGTAAAAGAAACCAGTAACAGGAAAAAAAAACAGGGAAGCACTTTCCACACTCCATGAGCAATAGTACCAGTTGCATAAAATCAGTCACTGCACTGACAGGAAAAATGGTTTTACAAATGTTCCCTCGCCAAACTGGGGCTGGTACGGGCTGGAATGGTGTTTCGAAAATTTCTTTCCATCTTTGCTTGATCACTAACGGGTACCGGAGCGTTAGTTAGTACGGGTAGCAAAGGATTCTGCATGTGTTAAAGGACACTTCCAGTGTGCCCGGTCACATAACGTGCAGAAAATTGAAACAGGAAATCAGTTATTGAATCACACTCGCCTCCCCTTATTCAGTCGCTGCTGCTGCTGCTGCGACACAACCGTTTCGTAACCGAAGCGGTCAATAGTAGGGACTTTTTTTGTTGTAGGTATCCTATTGTGTTTCCTCTATCCGGCCGGCTAGTGGATTATGGTACGAAGCCGGGAAAGCAAGCAAAAAAAAAAACTCCCCCATAAGCTCCATCAATTTTCAATCATACCCAAAGCGTTGAAAATCACTTCAACTGGAAAGAATGTCCTGATGGACGGACGGACACAATCCACCTATACTACGACAGGGTTAAAAATGTCCTGAACCGTTCGCCAGCAACGTTACACACATTTCAACGCTTTTATGGGTCACTTTTTTCTAGGAGAAATTGTATAGAAATCTATTTTGCAATACCGTAAGAACGGAGTGGTTTTTTTTTTCTATTATTCCGAATATAAACAGATCATTACGTGTGGAAAACAAACCTCCGTTCCTCACTCACAAATCCTTTACATGAGCTAAACGCTTACATTGCTGAACGAAAAATGATTTGCTCGTCTAACCTCACTCTGTCATTTACCACCAGCAAGATAAAAACATAACCACCGCAACATGGAAACAAAAGCTTCCGGACCCCTTTTTTTTCGGTGTCGTGCGCCATTACGGACATTATGGTAGCTCGATAAGGATGGATTGACCAGAAAACGAAAAGAAACAAAATACTATCAACGACAACAATGTTCCGAAAAACTGGAGCAACATCATCGTGTTCCGCGTTCCGCAAAAATGGCCTATCGAAACCCAAACATGCCCGAAACAGTTGACCATAACGATTTCTCGTACCAGTTAGCAAAGCCATCATGGTCTGGATAGTGTATGATAAATGGAGGTCGGTTTTTCTTGATTTCAATCGCCGTCACAGCCCATACGGAATGAATCTGGCTTGTTGAAACAATCGTGAAAGACACAAACACACACACACACACACACACACACACACACACACACACACACACACACACACACACACACACACACACACACACACACACACACACACACACACACACACACACACACACACACACACACACACACACACACACACACACACACACACACACACACACTCATGCTTAGTCGGAGTCTAGAATTGGCAGCAACTGAGCCGGAAAAGCGATGATCATTTCGGAATGAAAAGGATATGATGGTTTCGTGGACCCTTTTTTTGTTGTTCGTTTGGCTTTGGGTCTTTAATTCGTTCCTAGATGTGGGATGCAGAGATTGTTGGGTCTAGTTTAGATCTCAACTTCATGGACAAAGAACGTATGTTTCGCTCATGTGGTGATGTGATTCTATATCTTCAAAAGCTAGTCGAAGCCTCTCAAGAGACAAACATAAGTTCGGTGTAAAATAAGCAGATATAGAAGACAGTGGTATTTTACACTCCACAGAGTAGAAGGTAAAGAATTGAGGTTTAGATCTACTGCAAAACATTTAACCACTATCTGTGTTTAATCGCGCATTCACAACCGATTCTATGCAACTGGTGCCGATAAAGATAAAGTTAATTGGGTTCTAACATCTCTCTTCTTGTAGAAAAATTTGAAGCTAATTTTCCCCGTTTAAAATACGTACCATCAATAGCTTATTACTTCATTTTCCCGTAAGAAGTAAAATATCGGTGCCATTTTTGTCCTTACCGGATGCTGTAGCATTTTGTTTCCATTTCCACCCAACTCCAAACGATAAATTCCACCCAAATGGGTTCATTTCTGCAAATCATTTCCCGAAAAAAAACACACGCACACACACACGCGTGTCAAAAGGGACGCCACAAACGGAGAAGCTTTTTAAAATCGATTTTTACGACCCTCACCATCCAACGTCCGATACTGCTGACGAATGCAGACGTTTTTTTTTTTGTGGGGGGGGGGGGGAGCTTCTTTATCGATTTTTTGTTTGCTCTTTGATGGTGCACTTTTTGGGTGACATTCGCAGCCTCTCGCTTCCTTTATCTCCCTATCCGAGTGGTTTGGTTTCGGTCGGTTCGATTACAGTGCAAACTCTGCGACAGATTTAGCCGCAAATTGGTCGAATTTCAGTTTATTAACTCCTTTGACCAACGAGCCGAGTAAGAAACGGTACGGTTTTTTGGTTGTTGGCCGTGGTGGACGCAAAAAGCGAGGTAAACAAAGATTGCAAAAATAAATTCGAAGCTGCGAAGGCGATAAACGGGGTACGCTAATGATAATTTATGACAGATTCAACGATGCTGAAAATTACAGCCTCACCACAGTTCGCCATTCTCGAACATTTCCTCTGTTTCCGTGCAAAGTGTGTAGTTTTGTTCTTCCCATGTTGGTAAAGCTTTTGACAGGGCAGTTTCATTAATAGGGTCGATAACAAATGGCAGGAAGTATTCGCTTCTTAACCGCGAGGTCGTGCGCGTACAAAACAGTCCTGTTGTGAGTTTTCAAGTGGTCGTTTATGTTTCGGTAAAGCACCCACCGGTCCGGTGGGCCGTTGGATGCAACACGGTAATGGATCAATTATGCTACTAACCACAAATTAACGGAAGACATTGCCGAAATTGAAAACTAATATTCACTAAATTAATTCTGATTACAAATCAAGCTTACCGGGATTGTGTGAACCGGCGGTGAAATGAAGACATCGAGCGCGCGCGAATCCCTTGATGATAATGTGCCCGGTAATAGAATCATATTTTATTAACCATAAACCATAAGCCGATGGTAATCCTCTTATCGCTTTACCGCATGGTCGACCAACCACGAAAAGAGTTAATGAATTGATGTTCGATAAAGGCGAATTAAGATTCGTTCTGCAGAGAAATGTAATTGGAAAACTGAGACGGAGCACGGTACAATTTCATCACTAAAATGTTACTGTTACTATATTATTTCCTTTCAAGAATGCTACCTTTCTAGCATCGTTGAAAATTGTCTTTCGTTAGCGGATATTGAGCAGTTCGAAAGAAAGCATTTGAAGTAAGATAATACTCAACGCAAAATAGTGTCTTTCGGCAACTGTCTCTGATGTTGGTATTTCTGGCGAAACGGTTCCGCACCATGTTTCTTCTCTTTTACGTCCCGCAAACATTCCCATGCTTGCGCCAGAAGTGTTGTTACATGCAAAACACAAAGCATAACAAAATCATACAACTCGCACCAGACGTCAAGCAACTTCCAACACACTTACTTTGGAACGGAAAAGTTCGCGTATCGTTTACGTGCCCGGTTTGATGAGAATCTTAACCTAACAAACGGCATCTGCTCTTACGCTTGTATGCGCCGCGTATCATCTTTGATCGAGAACGAAACAAACATACGTGCCATGCTTGGGAAAAAGGTTTTCGGGAAGAAAATCATTACGCGCTACCGTACCATTCATCTTCCTCCCGTTCGGGCTGATGTCTAGCGCAGGCGACAACGAGGACGTGGGGACGGAAAGAAAAACAAACGCTTCCAATCCAAACGAAAACCAGCTTCAATAACACATAGAGTTACGGTCATTATCGTGGGATGAGTAAAATGCGAAAGCAAAGTCACTTTCCTTCGAGGGATTGATTTCTGGTAACGTTGCTACTGACACTTGAAGATTCGGAAGGCATCCATTTCCGATGAGATATGATATGAGGCCGTTTAGTTAAGGCATAATAAATAAAAGCGAGACAACAGGTGGACATAACCGCTTAGCAACAAGTATTATTTTTAAACCTGTTTATTTACATTTTAGCTAATTTGTATTATTGTATTTATTTTAAGCATAACACAGCAACAGTTTCCATATGCTTTTCACAAGTGTATGGTCGCAGACATTTATGTGTTGTTTTGTTTTATTTGCTTGTTTGTCTGATGTAGTTTGTTTTGTATTTATGTTAAAGATTTGTTTTTATCGACGAAGATTTATTTATAAAATTATTTACTAATTTATTTGTAATTAATTATGACGGTACAATGCCGTTTTGTGTGCACCGCTTGTGATGACTAAATTGTATAAACATAATGGTAAAGCATTTTCTCCTTTATCTTTGTCTGATACCGGGCATACTTGGTTATTTAGTTATGATAATAATTTTTAATTAATCTCTTACTTGTTCTAGACTTAACGTCCTTCTAGGCCACGCGGACCATTGAATATGGCTTACTAGACTTCCTGATATCACGTATTTAGAAATTCAGTCCTCACCATGGGGGGAAGGTCCGGATAGGATTTGAACCCCGGTCCTGCCGTTCGTACCAACGCTGCTGTCGCCTTTACCACCGCTCTTTGGGGCCTTTGCCCCTTTTTTAATATTAAACTAAGCATCTCTAAAGCCTGTATTTTTATAAAAATGTTGAAAAAATTATTTACAAACTAATTTATTCTACACTCCAAGTCAGCGAGCAGGATCGCGAGAAAGATCGAATTTATTCTACACTGTCTGCATTTATTAGTGTAACTAAGGTTAGCCTTTTCAATAATTTTGTTACTCTTTTGCCATTGGTTTTGATTGTTTTTTTTTTTAACGTAGAATATGTTTCCCTCAGAAAAGCTTTTCTACGGGAATTAGGGTTTAAAATTCATTCGTTAAACTTCCTTAATTACTTTCACCAACAAAATGTTTGCTGTCCACATGATGCATCCTTGCTGAAGTCTTACAACAAACTGGTAAATAAAAATGCATGTTTTCTTAAAGACCTCTTGTTTTCCTCCCTACATCCGTCCAAAGTGCAACAGTCCCGGTGCGCATTTGTGTACCACATTGACCATATTCCACTCCACAACTGTCAGGTGCGAAACGATGCGAAGATTATCGGATTTCTCCTCCCTTGTCAGAAATCCGCATTTAAAATTTGTTTTGTTCTGCACCACTTTTGCCCTGTTAGCGTGCATCGGCAAAAAATAAGAAAGCAATGGCTTTGATCTACATACCGCCGGTTTATGGCGCATTGCTTTGTTCAATCGCACGGCCGCAATCACGGCTTGTCACACGGGGCTGGTCGTGATTGCTTGTTTACCGCCAGTAAGCGCTAGCAACCTTTTAGGAAACGTCCACGCGGCCAACATCGTCGCTGGTGGCAAATTAATGGAACATGTGTGTCATGTCGATCAGCGAACGTACTTGCGCACCCTTCCCCGGTATGCAATTCCGCTACCGACGTGGGGTTGTGTCCGGACGTTGCACACTGAAATTGCATCCGTATTCGCATGACGCAGAGGGCAAATATTTCGGAGGAAATATTTTTGTTAACGGCACCCGACCAGACGCTGATCCGTGCAGCTTCGGCTTGGAAAACGATAAAATTCGCCAACAGTTTTCCACTTCTTTAAATAGCAAGCACAATGGTAGTCAAAATTGGCGTTTGCCAAATATGGAAATATTAATATCCGGCGTGAGTTTGCAATAAATTGAAGCAATTTTATTCTGAGCTTCGAACGAGATAAATTTAGAAAACGAACAAAAACAAAAAAGCTTCTGTCTGTGTGACGATTACAAACTTTCACATTATCCTCGCACGTGTACATTCATAATCAAGCAATCAAGTAGATTTCAGATGCTATCATGCGCCGTACATTCATCGCTGATAAGTAAGTGCGCTCACCATGAAGTCTCCGTGAAGGTGCAAACATTAATTAAGTACCATTTTGCTCGAACACCGATCGTTGTTGCAGGTGGGAAATGGCGACTTCATCTTTACCTTCCATTTCCTTTTCTTCTCTTCTCTTTTCGGGAAAGGAAATTATCCTTATCAATGACCCACTCGTATTACCAATCAGACAGCTTCAGCAGCCCTCTCTCTCTCAACGTAAGAGCAACGAAATTGCGTTAACCTCAAGCGTTGCCTGATTAAAATCCGGCCGTACCATATTTCTTCCCACTTTTTGACCCACCCACCGTTTCGTACACCGAATCACGTGATTAGCAAACGCGTGTACAATCCTGCAAGGAACTACCAGGGAGGACAAACTTTCTTCGAACCCATTACGGCCGCAACATGCGGATGGCAACCGTGAGTGAATAGTGAAATTCTTAATTAAATGACATGACCAAATGATCCCCGTCAACAAAAAAAAAGGGTCGGTATTAAGAGTGGAACCGAGGGAGGATAAAAAAAATCATCATTTTAAGCGTGCACCAAAAATGCCGCATTTAAATCGGAAACCAATCAGTAACGTGACCCCAGTGCAGAGGTTTTTTTTTTGCTTTTCGGGCAAATCGGTGTGTCATAAGAAGAGAAGTTTATTTATTCGCTGAACTTGAAAATTCATCTCCCGGGTTTGTGGTGTGTTTCGCATGCCGGGTGTTGGGCGCGTTGGGGAAAGCAATCATCGGATGGAATTCATCGACAAAAAAGCAAAGGCTTCGCACAGGTGACAGTTGATTGAAGGACGTTGCGTTTCAATCTGTTTGTTCGTTGGAATTTTTTAAACACACCAGAACGAAAACCGGGCCGCTGTGCGGTGACGAACACTCGAACGACATTTCAATAACGGGCAGGAAATTTGATACAGTTTGCAAGAGCGGTACAGCCATATTTATCACGCTGTGTAGGCGTTAGCCTTTCGATTGAAAGATAAAGTGATATTTTTCAAGAAATGTTGAGACTAAGGGACGATACTCACTTCTCATCGAATGTTTGCTTTGCAGCAGCAAAATTGTGTATCATGCCCGGCCAACCAGCCAGAAAGAAGGTGGTAAGAGTCGATGCTATTTTCAACACCGCACCGTCATTACCAGCGTTGGCTCTCAAGTTAAGCTCTGATAAGCTCCTGCATGAAAGGGTCCCACACAAAATCGGACAATGGCTTCGAAGGATCTTAATTTTCCCGCCTTCAAAGCAGCGTCCACTTCTCAGTTACATTCCAGTGATCCGCTTATGTGTTGTGTACATTTTTCGGTACAATCATGTCATCATAAATTTGTCACACATAATAACAAAAGTCAGTAGAGAGGCGGATTTTCTTAGTGCTTTTCTTTAGCTACTTAAACACTGTCACACTGTTGGTGAATCATCAATCTTCGACAAATCAGTCTTTTTTTTTCTGTTACGTTCCTCGTCGAACCAGTCCAGTCGAGGACCAAAGCAAACTTTAACTTCCTGCTTGTTCAGTTCTAACGAGTTTGAAGCACAGTTTGACAGTTTTAACCCTACCCTATTTTCCGCACCGAAATTTTCTGCTCTCTGTCGGTTATGAGTTTGTTTTTCTTTCCAGCTTGTTTTTCTACCCATGCGTTATCCTGTCGGGAAGGCACACTCGAACCAATCATTAACCCGAACGAGGTCGCACGAGCAGATAATTACTTGCTCTCTGCTCTGCTTCTTGCGCTTGGCAACTTTGGTCAACTTCCTGGAATGCGGATGCTGGTGGAGAACAAAATCGCATCAAATTACGCGACAAATGGAAAATCGATGCAATGGCTGGTCGTGTACGACGTGTATACTGGCAGCCCTTGTGAGGTAATCACGTCAAGCATCTGCTCCAAGAGTCTGTCAATGGTGCGGAGGTCCCTTTTGCATCCCTTACCGGAACCAATCGTAAACGTTCACATTACAATTCCAAGCGATTCGAACAGAGTTGCTTACGCGATATTGGTGAAGCGTATAAACAAGTACTTTCTTCATCTGGATGTTAATTGAATTACTTCAATTCGTGGTTATTGCTTTAACCCAATTTGGTTGGAAGTTCTTTGGGCGACTTGTTGATGCATTGAGAACGGAACGGTTTGTGGCATTTGCGGAGAGTGGACAAATTGTATGATTCGTGCTTCGTAAGCATATGCACTTTTAAATTTAAATTTTATTTTTAAAGTAACTCTTTCAGTCTTAAAACTGTCCACTCAAACGAACTACCTCCTCGTGCATTGTTCTTTAAAGCAAAAGCAATGAAAGAGGAATTGTTCTCTTTGAAGTTAACGCCACACATGAATATTCTAGTGAAACATTTTATTTCCTCCTAATCAACCCACTCGCGTCAAACGTTTTATCACCTAATGGATTCGTTTTTTGTGGACACTTTTAGCACTGTTTCCCACTGCAAAATCGCACGAACGTACGTCTAAAGCAGAAACCTTCCAACCCTCTTCATATCCGTGTTTGGGGGTAAAATCGCGGAAAATTCATTTGACTCTGTGTGGGACCCGGTATGATGTTTTATTTCCGGTACATCTTCCCCGTCGTTGCAACGTTTTTAAACCCACGGCCCCGGCAGAGCTTTTACCACCGCTGGTAGATGGATAGGAAATGCGACCAGTCATAAATAATCCATTTCATGAATGTTAATTTTCACGCTTTCCCATTCCCCTCCCTCCCGTTTTGCGGCCACTAGGTGCGAATGTCCCGAAAGCCCTAAAAACTTTATTCCCATTCGGGTTGAAGCACGACAACAGCTGGAGCGTAGGACAGTGTGTTCGTTCGGACATAAAATAGCTAGTGGTAAGCTTTATTTCTTTTCCCCCTTTAAAGTATGGATTCCGCTCTCAAAGCTCCCGTTTTTGTTTAATTTCAACCCGACCCGAACGGTAAGATGGATAAATTTGGTTGTAAAACTTTCGCCCTCTGGCCCGTGTTCTCCGCGCGCCCTAAACCCCGTGCGGTTTTTTTTTTCAATTCGCACATACAAACCTCAAACATTCCGAACATCGCCCGGCCGGGGATGATGTCAAAGGGGTCAAACGTTTACGGCTTCGAAAACGATGGGAACGCACGCACCCAAAAAAAAAACATCACTTTTGCGCTACTTTTCATCCCAACAGAAGCGCTGGCCGAGAGTTTCCGCATGATGAATGGCGAACCGATATTAGCGAAACGATGATTATTACGACTGTTATGCTAATAAAACCTAGCTCCCCCATTCAGCGATCTCGAACGGATTTTCTTCTCTCTCTCTCTCTCGTACGGGAAGAGGTACTTGGGTGGAGATCTTTTTCATGTTTCATGTAAGCCGGAGGAGACGATTTACAAGACACGATCGTGTGTAGAATGTGCGTCCGGGCTAGGAGATTGATTTTGGGTTTTACGGTGACCTCATCCTTTGTCGATCGGAAAAGTTATGCCACGGTTTGCCAATTAATTGTTTGTTGATATGAGCAAGAGCAAAATGTTGCAGAAACGCTTTGAAACTAAGCGTCATTAATGGTTTATGGGTAATTTTGTGTGCCCTAAAAAGAGGTTTGTTTGCCGGATGAAAATGTACACAAATTGTAAAGGAATTCTTTTCCAGTTTTGTGTAGGGCGGTCCGGTGGTAAAGGTGACAGCGACGCCAGACTGCATACGGCAGGATCGGAATTAAAATACCATTCAAACCGTTCCTCCGCAGTGAGAATTAACCAACCAACTTCGTGTTTGTTCATGAATCGTTTTTCAGACAATTATCGTTTTAAACGAAAATTTAGAAAACTGATCGGGCATGTATCGCTTGGCCGATACTATGTGTGCTTTTTTCAATACTTACGCAAAATTTGAACATATTTCTTCTCTTTATTCCCAACGCCAAAACTCATTAGGAAAAAGCAAACATTAAAATCGTTTAAATTATTAAAAATACAACTGCAACAAAACGCTCCCCTTTTAGACCACTTCATCATCTTTTTGTACGCACTTTAGGAATCAGTCTGAAGTAGCAATTTTAGCATAGGACACAAAAAAAACCCTCCCTCACCGCCCAACAAAAAAAAAAAAAACCTAATGCTCTGTCATCGGTCATGCAAAATGGAGTTTGCAATCGGTTCGCTCGCAATACGCACCGAGGGATTATAAATATAGAGTCCTCTTCGTTTGGCAGTATAAATAATTTATTCCACTGTACGATTTGAAACGGGATGGAACACCCCAAACCAGCCGAATGTGTGGCGAACTCAAGCCAACCCTAACGCACTTACTTTTCGCTACGACCGATACCTCTTATTAGAATATATGTGCTCGTGTGTGTGTGTCACCGCCAAGAGGCATGACGAAATGGGACCAGCATGACAGATGAAGCAGTGTCCGATTAGTAACATTAGCAATTACTTAGCCGCGGCCGACACGCACGGACACCCGTTTTGTAGGTGATTTAAATAATAAATGTGCTACCCGGTTTACGAGACCACTGCAGTAAGAACCTTTTTTTGGGGAGGGATAAAGGTATGGCATTAACTTCTTGTACAGCATCTTATCGTCGAGGAGAAATTAATTAACTCATACGGGATTTAATTTGAAGGGACTCATTATCATAATCCGAAATGAGTGCGGTCAAGCAGCGCTTCTTTCGCGTAAGTAATCATTCGCGGAATTCCAGATGGATGCCGCAACCTGTACAAAAAAATTCGAAGAAAAAAATGAAGACTAATCACTAAAAGAACCAGAGCTGGAGTGTTGAAAACCATTAATCACCCTAGTCGTTTGCTGGACAAGGAATCCCGAACATGGCAGGCATTCGCCAGACTGATCAATTGGTCTAGTGTCTAGAGGTCGAAGCACTACACAATCCGCTCAGCTGCAGCCTGTCGAGACGGTCCACAGCTACTTCGGTAATTCTTGTAATTCGCACCCAAACGCCCACCAAAGCAAACACAAACCACTCACACCGTGTGGTCCATGCTTTCTGAACAGCAGCTATAAATGAGCGATACACTCCACCAAGGATTATTACTTCTGCCCACAACACCAGTCCGGTAAACACCTTTGAAAGATCGTGTGTCTCCCGAGGGTTTAGAAGTCTTGCCATGTTCAAAAGACAGCTTCCGAAAGCGATAGGAAAAGGTCAACAGAAAAATAACTCTAGCTTTTCACCCGAATGTCTAACCGAAGCCTCGCAGGCTCTATTATAACTCCATTAAGCATCCACACTCTAGCACAATGCTCAAAATGTCCCCCCCACATTAGACCGTGTAGAGTGGAGAAAGGGCAGAGATGGTGCAAATATCCTCGCAGGCAGAATAGAGCTGCAATTTATATTTCCACTTGCTAGGTTGTCTTAGTCGCCTTACAGGCAATCCAATCGCCTGTCCAGTTAAAATGGAATGAAAGATGGTCCGGTTGGGCTTCTGTGAGCCTCTTCTCGATTGGCGCATCTTGTGGACGTTAAATGACACATTAAACATGTAGACTCGTGTCATTGCTCGGAATTCGCTTCTTTTTTTTCTTTTCGCGTGTGTGTTGATTCCTTCACTTATCAAAAAATTATCCATTTTTTCTCCTTCAATTATTCACTTCAGTTTTAGTCAGTTTTTTCGTCGGTTTTCCTCCCCATCAAACGCATAAGTACACACTCGCTCAACGTTGCGTCAATGAAGCGCAAATGATTGTAATTTAATAATCGACCACATTAAAACTTATTTAACAAAAAGTAAACATTACCACTCGCGCAATTCGTGCTATTCGCCCTCTCCGTGGCTTCTTGCCGTTGGACCGGGAACTACAATTATCGACTGACAGCAGCAACAAGCACCGCCCGTATCGATGCAACGTATTATTACGAGGACCGATTCTATCATTGGCAGGATGATTCCACCGTCCCTGCCGGGATTCAATTATATTGCCCCACAGCATCGACCGTTCGGATCGCATTACGTCGTCTGGCGAAACATTGTTTATTGTAAACTTTATTTGATTTTACAGGCCGTAGGGCAAACTCGAGTGCTCTCGGCCATTACGTACTTTGACGAGGATGAGCAAACTGTTGACTTAAGCAGCCAATTAAAAAAGAAGGTGCTTGTCGAAATGAAGTAAACAGTTGTACATGTATGCCAATTTCTGATAGTACAATAACAGTTTTATCACTATTTTAAAAATGTGGTTCGTTTAATTAAAATAAAAATTAAATCTCTTTCGTGAAATCTTTTGTGAAATTTATTAATTTATTTCGATTAAAAAATGGCCATGGAATAGTTTTACAGAATAAAACGGTTTAGATTTAAATTTTATTAGTTTCATGCGATCGAGAAGATCAGGTACAATTGTTATTATATCCAAAAAATAAAAAAAAACCTTAATGGAAAATTCCATTATTGACAACTACACAAAACTCTTCAATATGCAAACGCAGATTTAAATCAATAATTCATAATCCCTCCATTTCATCTACTCCAGCCTCTATGCAATTTAAGGGAACTGGCAAAAAGAAAACGATCATGTCACCAAAAATTTACGCTTCATCTCGTCACGATCCCTTTTTCCCTTTTTTCCCCCCACCCAAACATTACTCAATCACACCAAAAGCCCATCTCGCCCATGTACGACGCTTTACGACGCTTCGCTTACAGGTGTACCGGGTATCGTAAAAGCATCACCCCTTATCGTTACAGTGTCATCATTAAAATCCACATGCCAATGGATTTGGGCAAAAAAAAATGGCTAAATAAATAAATAACCAAATAAACCGGGAACCAACACACACAAAAAAAAACGCCAAACAAAACGCCCGCCGATGCATCCCTTGCAATCCGGTTTTTATTGAAATGTGTCTTTTTATGGTCACCGACGACGGATCGTCCCGAAAGCACTTTTCGAACCCTTGCCCAGCCGTTTCCCGCAGCGACACTGACCGACCGTTTGGGGCGGCAGGTGGGACATTGCATAAAATTAATCTTCAAAAACGGATAAAATATGTCGCTTTATTGAAGCATTTTTGTTTGGCAGGTCACACATTCGCCCGGACCACAAGCGAGGTGCACCGCGGTGCAGCGCGACACTTGCATTGCTTCATTTGCGTGCTTTGTGAGATAGACCGCGCGATGGTGTGGAGGATGCGTTCGGGTGGCGTTTCGATTTTTGATGTGGTTTTGCGGAGAAGGTTTTTTGTTGGTATTGCTTCATTTTTTGAAACATTTTATGAGGCATTCAGTAAAATTTTTCATTCACACCGTGACACTCCATAAAAAAAAGCAAGAGGGAAGATCCAAAAATGGCTCATTGTATGGAGCGACTGCGGCGTGGCTTAAATGAGCGGGTGTTAAAAACTGACAGAAACATAGGGAAATAACTATAAAATACAGTGCTTGTAGATTGGTTTTAGTGTGTAATACTTAATGATATTTACGGGATACTCATTTTCTATAATTAACCAACTGTTTATTATTTAATTTTTAGTTTCCATAAGACAACAGAACTTTATTCAACAAATTTATGCTAATTGAAGCCATTTTCCACACCATTACATCCAACAGAAAACATCTCAACCTATCAAGCAAAATGCTGAATTTTTAATGAACACCAAAACTGTTGCCACCCCTTCCCACCCAGCACTGTTACCACCCGGAAACAATCGGAATTCAGAAGCCACCCTCTCCGAAACCGAAAAATACGTTCCGGAATATAAAGAAATAGTGCAACACAAGTGCTTCCCTGTCCCGCACACCACCACCACCACCACCACGGTGCCAATGCATTTGCGGGCAAAATGCATGACCCACGCCAATTACAACACGACCCACAACATACAGCCGGTTAGCTCTATTGTGTTTCGGTCGGCTGTCGGCACCATTACGCGGCACGCGGATCTGTCAAGATCGTAACCTACAACTGCATTTAAAGCAGATTTATGGGAATTAAACGGTCTCGGTAGTGGGAATTGTTATGCCACCCGTGTGTGCCGACAGACGTTGGGTTGGTATTTCTTTTCTCACTGCTGGAAGAGGAAACAATCGCTGGCTGGTTAAGTTATGCTGCACATGAAACACCAATTACGATCTTCATCTGCACGGAGCGTTGCTAAAGCAGCAACCGATTTAAGAAGCCATAAAATCGTATCACTTTCCATTTATATGGGTTGTTTAACAAATTGTGGTTCAACAGCACGAACCAAAAAACTACTGCATTTAACACTCCACTTAATTGGACGGATGATATGCTTTAATTGACACCACCTTAGGCACATGCTTAGTAATTGATAATCATATTCAAAGTAAACCATTTACCTTTACCTTTTCGCTGCACGATATGGTTTACTGGCTGGTGAATTTGGCAGCACACTATCCACAATCACAATACACTTTTCACAGTGTGGTTGAGCACAGCATCCTCTGAGCACTGCTTTATCACATCGAACTACTCTCGTAACACTCAACACACAACCGCGAACTGCGGAACTTTGTTGCACCTTCGCACAGAAAATCACTTCCGTTTGCCTTAAACTCTTGCTGGTATAACTGCTAAGTACTCGTCAAATTCACACCATATATCACTTGAACCCCGCGTAAAACCGTACCGAAAATTTATGAACTTCCGAACTTGTCGCTAATTTGCCGCCCGACGAGTGGTATACTTTACCGTTCTTTAGACACGCGACTTCGTGACCTTCCATCGGTTCGACCAAACAGAAATCTGGTGGGCACGGGTGAAACTTTTTAAGCTCGATAATTTATGTTTCTTCTGCATGTTATACACACTTGTCCAATAACTTGAACCCGCTTTCTTTCACGCTTGTTTGGAGAGATGTTCTATGAAGCCTTCAAGGCTCAGCGTTACAAGGGTAACTCAGCCGATAAGAACCTGCCACACATCCGATCGTAAATGTAAGGTTGTTGGTGACGTTTAACGGATTTAACAAGCATTTGTAATTACATTTTTTTGACATTTTTTGAAACAATCTTTCTTATCTGGACTAAGTCACATTGCAGGAGGAACACGGATTGACAGCTGTAACACCAACAGCTAGCACCTGTAACACTCACACTTTTTCCATGCCAGCAACGGCTTTAAAATACTAACACTGAACATTCAAACAGTTCCACATCCGCCAGAGAAACGTAACATACTGCTTCGCTGCTTCCCTGCTGAAGAATGACACAAACAGCTGGCGGAGAACAAATCCTTTTTCTTTGCGTTTTCCCGTTGGGAAAATCGCACAGTTTTCACACAGGCTTAGCAGACCTTTTACTCCCGAATGTAAACGCTAACCTAAACGACAAGCACGCTGAACAACACAAACACAGCGTGCCCGCCGTAGAGTAGACACGCGTCCGGTCCGGTGGATACGGTTTGCCCGGCTCGAACGCACAAACGTCAGTGAGCGCCGCGAAAGCGTCTTCGTTCTCCGATAGCGCGACTGATGATGTTTGGGGAGGCCCGATGATTCTTTTCCCTTTTTCCAACGGGGGCGCGTGCTGTGTGATCTCGCTCACGGACGATGCTCTGATGCGTTCGGTCGTTCCAACACGCTCACTCTGCCGGGGTTGATGGGGCGCTGCCATTACACTTACGCCGCTGGATGTGGATTTTTCTTGCAGATTGGCAACACTTTTTGTTTTTATTTGTTTTGTTCACAATTTTCACACGCCGGAAAATTGTGGCAAAAGGAAAACCTAACATTTGGGGTCATTGGATTTGTACAATCGTGGCGGCGACGGCAACGGCGGCTATGTAAGTCGATTTTTTTTTTAATTTCGTGAGAGGTTAATTCAAAGGAAACATAAAAAAACGGAGGTCGAAACTTCTTAGTTTCAGTTGAATGTTTAGAGGAAAATTCAAGATATATTTTATTAGCCTGTTCCGAAAAAAAGTTTCATTGTAAACCGTATATTAATAGCAATTTGAGGTTTATTTACTAAACTTAGGATGCACATTGTAGTCTGGTAGATGGTAATGAAATGTTAAAAATATGCTTAATTGATATCGTGTGTATACAACTTATGGATATACCGTAAAAAATTTATTACAAGAATTATTGCTTCAAATATGAGTTAAAGTATGACAATACCTTGCACCAAACTGTCACACTTAAAGTAAATAAAAATGAGTAGAAATATAATTTCCTTCGGGCCTATTCGGGTATTGATTTCTCAGATTATTTGTCATTAAAGCCATCAATTGATTCCTGTCTTTACATATAACTCCTAAGCCCTTCAAAATTCCATCTACTTTTCTTGTTTCACTTAACACCTCAATGGATCAGTTTATCACATAATAATTCCATCATAATATTATCCTCAGCTCGCTCAACACACTGCCTCCGTGTATTCTAGGCATAATCCACATATTTTTCAAACCCCATTGAAAGCCGATTCCAAACACACGTACCACTCATAACCGTGAGCGCCCAAATGCCGGCTCCCAGCGGCTTGAACAGTCTGCCGGAACCGTAGGGAACCCCGGGACCAGGCGCAATTGGAATCAAGGGTTGATGATTAATTTATGATACACGCGGTTTCTCGTACAGGGGAGAGCAAACAAACAGTGTCGGGAGAGTATGGAATCTCGCATCCGAGTACGTTTCTCACACGTTTTGCTCGTGAAAAATGCGCGCGCTTGCCTGGTGGTTGAAACATTTCAACCAGTGCGAAACGTTTCACCCGGTCTGAGAAAAAGTTTAACCCACCCGTGCGAAGAGGATCGACCGCACCGCCGACAGACACAGAGAACGATGCCCGCCGGTGTTCTCGTGTGTATTGGCGATGGTTTGAAAATCCAACCCGAACAGAAAAGGATTGGAATGTATGTTCGACGTTGTTTGTTCGCACATAATTCATGCTAGTCTTTGGCGGGTTGATCTCGTGCGAAACACCGGACCATGGGCGAGAGGGTGTTTGGGAGTGCGGCAAACGCTTTCCGCACGATGTGGTAACAAAAAAGGTGCAACACAAACATAAGCAGTATGTCGAGGGAAAAGTCGTAAAGTCCGCAACGCCAAGAAAATGGTTCAGAATCAGTAATAAGACGTTGGTTTTGCGTCGTGTGCGGATCGCTCACGTTCCATTGCCTGAATGACCAACGAGTTGGACAAAGGCCGAAAGTATGCTGTCATGACCGGCCGGTATGTGTGTTCTTGTGTGTTTGGTAGGGCACACACTTGTTGATGATGAGATTAAGATTTAGATGCTCGCCTGGACGCGACTCATCGTTCGCCAAACGCCTGCAGCGATGCTACGTGTGGAGTACGTGCGAAATTGTCTTAACTATCGTGCACTAGCAGGTTTCTCCATTGTGTCTCGCCAACATCAAGATCCAGCGCATCCATTTCAGGCCCAGCCCAGCCAACAACCGGTGTCGGGGTAGCTGGATGTCACCCAAAAAAGGGAAGCACCACGGATACGGACGCGAGCAGCTCGCAGTGGCTAGCAAAATCTCATAATGAGCCCGCGTTCGCTTCATCCACCGTTTTATGGGGCGCACACGGGTATCAGTGCTGTGCTGTGAAGAACACAGTTTTTATTTTAACCTACGCTCATCATCTCCAGCAGCGCAAAACTTGAATAAAAGCGAAACTAGTTCCGTCTCTGCATCGACCAGGGACGAGAGTATCTCTATGTATTTTTTTATTATTATTACCGCTTGTACGCCGGAATCATTCTTGGTTTTAGCATCGGTTTTATGGTCACACACAAACGAGCAACAACCATACCCTTTAGCTCGGGAAGGGGCGATGTAATGGACCTACAATTGCTATTTGTGTGGTTGGATTTGTTCCAAGATATTCAAACCATACCACACCGGGTCCGTTCCTCGGAATGACCGTGATCACTTCTGCACGAGCGCATCATCAGCGTGGCATGCATGATTTATGTTTTGTATCGCTTTCACTAGCAAAGAATGCGCAACGCTGCAGACCAAGGAATGCGCATCGTTGTTATGATTTGAATTCTTTCCAAACATCTGTCAAGCAAACTGAAAGTAAACTTTTACTTCCTCGTGCTGGAAACTGTGCTGTCGCGTAAGCTTTGAGTTCGATGTACTTTTCACAAAAGATTGTGCCGTAACTTTGTTCCGAAGAATGTTTGATTTTTTTTCATTTACGCTTCGTCCTTTTTTATTCTGGAATGTTTATCTTGGTTGTGTATTTGGTTTCGAATTAAATTATTGATCACATTACAAATTGTAGCCTTAACTTAACCGAGCATGTCCGGGATAAGGCAAAAACTACAATGAGGAAATACCCTGATCCAAATCAACCTGTACCAAAATCAGGTAAATTGCAGGATGGCGCTTTGATGCCTCCGCCAGAAAGACCCAAAGATTGAATTGGTAGACAAAAGAGGGAGACGGGATCTTAAGCAGATTTTGGGATTTCTACAGCAGCCCATTTAGTCAGCAAAAGACTTAACAACTGGTGCTATATGTACAAGGCGTTCGGGATAATTTTGACAGTCACCTACGGAGAAAGAAAAAAAATTTATGGCAAAATTAACCATCGGGGATTTTTTTTTGTTTTAGAAATAGTAGCTTACCATGTATTTTATTCATTTTATTCAAAATATCCGCCCTCGGCTTCTATTACGGCCTACACCCGTCTCCGGAACCGGGAACAAGCCCTGGCGACAGTTTCGCGGGGTAGGGCCGCGAAAACGGACCTGATTTTCGCCATCTGCTCCGCCTTGGTGTTCCTGGAGGTTCTGTTGGTGTCCCGTTCCACCGCACCCCACACGAAATAATCCATTGGATTAAGATCCGGGGAGGTGGGAGGCCACACATTCGGCGCGGTGAAGTCGTTGAAATTGGCCGCCAACCACTTTATCGTTTTGGAGGCTGTATGGCACGGAGCGGAATCCTGCTGGAATACGTACGGTCTGCCGTTGGCCACTCTCGTGATCCAAGGCTTTACGACGGTGTCCAGTATGGAAATGTATCCGTCCGCGTTCAGCCTCAGCCCCTGCTCGAAAAAGTGGGGCGGCATCACTTCCCCTTCCAATGACACGCAGGAAAACACCATCACCGTCTGGGGGAACTTGGTTTGCGGCACCCGTGGAACGTCCGCCGGGCAGTAAGCCAGCCACCGGTTGTTCTGGGTGTTAACCGTGTCGGCGGTTGTCGCGTCCGGCGCGGATCATCATGGTGCATGTGATCCGCTTCCACAATGTACTCTTTTTTGGCATTTTTTTTATCACGAGATGTTTTCGCTGCTTGTTCCGTACACTTTTAGCTGTCGAATGACGTATTGCTTGTTTTCCTATGCCAACTCGATCACGAGTTATAAACAAAAATGTAACTGTCAAAATTATCCCGAACGCCCTGGAACGGAGAAATCCCGAACATTAAAACGGACCGCTAAAAATAAAACGTTTTAATAATAATAAACTCTTTGTCAGTGTCTGCTTCCAAATGTATTTCTAGAAGCTTGTCAGTTTTTGGATAATTAAATGCTTCTCATTTTAAATTGCACCGGTCAATCATAAGCAAGAGTTTTGTCTAATTACTTTAAGTCAGTCCAATTGCTGAACGGATTTTAGCAGAGTTTGGCCTGCAGTTTATGTAGCTCGTGGCTGAAATTGCTGTAGGCTGCAGCTGAAGTTCTGCGTACTGATGTTGACTACGAGATTTAATTCAATTAAAAAACAAAAACTTTTCCCTCCAAATCATACTCATCTACATCTTGTTGGGGTCACCCTTTCACCTTCAACCATTGCCTCTTTTGCCATCTTGTCCGCGTGCCTTCTCTTAAGTGTCCAATTTGAACATTTCAATTAAATACGCAGTTACGCACAAGTACCACAAGTACCGATTTGTCACAGTTCAATACAGCTGAAAATGTTTCTCATTCGCAGTGCGTGCCTCAGTGATCGCTAAACTATTCATGATTTTTTTATTACGCTTGGAACACACTTTGATATGCTCGGAATCACACTTCACCAAAGAAAGCACACTTCATTCGCAATGTAGACGTTGGCGCGTGTACTGTCTCACCAATAAAACATGCAACCGCCTAGGAGAGGAAAATATTGGAAGATGGTTACTTTATTTTTTGTGTACAGTGCCCATAAATATTGCCTAACAACTTCATTGATTCCTTTTAAGGAAGCTCGCACTTGAGCGGACAGACAGCCGGCACAATGTTCTCAGAAAATCTCAGCCCGCCCAAACCCCAATCAAACAAACGCGAAGGCTTTATGCAGTCTTCTGAATCATATTAGCTTCGCTTTACGCTTGCTAACCAAATCGTGCACAATTATGAGCAGCTTTCTTTGCACATTCTTTGCGCGGAAAGTACTCAAGCGGTCCCGAGCGCTAGAAGTTCTATGGTTTCTGGAAAAAGGGCTTTTGCTGCACACTTCAGTGCTCTCTTCTCCGTGGAGCATATCGCAAAGCTGCACGACTCGTTTCAACGCATAGTTGACCAACATGTTGACGCTCATGTAAACCTTCCAGTCATCACCTTCCGCCCCCATCTCAAATCGGTGTGTTTCCATGGAACAGCAAAACACTTGAAAATGTCTTAAGTAAAAAACAATCTCACCCAACTTTAGGGCGAGTGCGCGCGCGCTCCGGTCTGCTAGGGATAATTAAGTTGAGCAGAATTTATCCACTTTATGATATATTTTGACAGCAAATTAACTTATATGGACAACGCAACGTGACCGACGGCATGCGATCGTTGGGCACGCAAATTTATGATCCATTCCCTTATATTTTTTTTCCAACCTCTCCCATTTGTGCCGCGATCGGTGGGCGGTCCCGTATGTCGAGGGCGTTTGTAGTCGCTTGTGATGTTATGGTGCGTGGTTCGAGCCGTTCATCTTTAGTACAATTGCATATTAAAGTAAAGTATTTGACAACGAATTAACATTCAGAAAAAGTTTTTGTTTTTTTTAATCATTCTTTAATGCCTGACCACCAACGTTAAAGCTCCTGTTGGCCAACATTCAGTGATCTGCAATCTTGCCTGCCAGCATTTACAAGCACTTCGTTTCTTTTCCATTTGACACCCATTCGCCATCGTGCACCCCGAAATGCACTGCCCGCACAAATGATTAATTAGCTGAACCCTGGGGCGTTGTTTTATGTACAAATCACCAACCCTCCGACCGGTCGTCCCTGTACGCATCGTGGGTATCTCGATGAGTGACGAGGCTTCGAATGAAATGTAAATGAAGTGATTCGCGCAAGACAACACGCGAGGTGCAACGCAAAACCTACAAACAAACAAAAAAAAAAGCGAGCGAAATAATCGTTGATCATGGGTGCCCTCTCTCCACACACCAACGAAGTGCGAGAAATGTTTATCTTCCGTTTTGTTTGCCTTTGTTGCTGTTCTTCTTGAGGGATCACCTTGTGCCATGGTGTTTTTCGTGCAATACATTTTTCGCCTTTTTTGGTTTCGTTTTGGGTCTTAAACACTGAACACCGAGCACCCGAAGTCGGACAGTAAAGACTTAATTAGGGGAACGATTGCCATAAATTATGCTTCTGGAGCGTGTGTGCAGCGACGGCCCTTCGATGTCGTAATTCGGTGGGTATACCGCGAGGAAGCCGATTTTTGTTTCCGCCATCATACGAGCGCGAGCTAATGTAAATGATACTTCTTTCGGGGAGGTTTTTCGTTTTGTGTTTCTGTGTATGATTAAGGAACTTCCAGATTATCAAAACCTTGCAGTTAGATAATCTCTGCTTATGGTTTACCGAAGTGTGATGTGTATCTTCTGTTTTCTTTTTCGAAGAAAATTAACATTTTTTTGTTGAAAAAGTAAAAGGCAAAACAGAAACTTATCGTGTTTAACCCATCTGACTGGGAACATCTCGAGAGTAGACGATTTCTTGTGTGAAAGATCACGCAAGGAAAAGTGATGGGAGGAGATTGTGAAGAAGAAACATACCCAAAACTACATTTTATAGCCGATTGTATTTAAGTTGTACATCCCCTTCGAAGCAGTATGTGAATTTTTATACACCAAACAAACAATGTGTTGTGTAGTTCAAACTGATGCGTCATTTAACTCTCAAAACGTTAAAACAACCAGAATTACAGGGCTTTACTGGTTTTAATCAGTGTTAAACGAGCCTGATTTTAATTCATGTATGAATCTGAAATATGAATGTAAATTCATATTTATTTTAAAATTAATTATGACGGTCCAGTGCCGTATTTTTTTTATTTATTTATTTATAATTAATAATGACGGTCCAGTGCCGTATTGTCAACACCGCTTGTGTAGAGTAAATTTTATAATCATCTTGATAAGGCATTTCCTCCTTATTTTTTGCCTTATCCCGGGCATACTCGTTTATCCAGTGCCGTATTGTCAAATGTAAATTCATGATGATGAGAAATTCAAAATCACTTAAGCATATCTTACAATAATAATTTATACCAACAAGTACATAGAGGAGTTTTGATCATCGCATCTCATCTCGTAGTTCGTCCATGCCATAGTCATTCGTTTACGTTCATCTCGATGATGATCTCTATACCCTCATCGATGATGTTCTCTATACCCTGTATTCAGATTGGTTCAACTCAAATCGTAATCCATATTAATTCCAAAAAAGCTTAAAAGATCTAGATTTTCCAGGGGAATGCATTTTTAAGAGGCCCGATGTTGTTGTCGGGAGCGAACCGGGCGCAAACATCCGTCTTTGGTTGGCCGATCACGGGAAGGAATGATCGATCCCTAACACTTGCGCCGTTCCTTGCTACGTCCTAAGATATACCAGAATTAGAAACTTATCAGAGATTTTTATTCCTATCACTGGATCGGATTATCTGCTGACAACGCGTTGGGTCGACGGGTTTCGGAGAGATAGAATTTTTCCAGGACTGGCCAGGATAAATATTGAGCCTCGGACCAGAATTCAACCAGCGATGATTCCCCTCAGTTCTTCTGACATAGCGGGGAGTTCGGGACCGACATGCATAGGGAAGGTAAAGAGGAAACTTCTTCGGAGATCCTCCCAGAGACTTGCAGCCAGCGAAGACAAACGAAGGTATATGTATATGTATATGAGTGCAATAGGCGAGCTTCTCTCTTGTAGTTCTAGATTTTGCAGCAATGAATCACTTCGGATTCTATTTGAGGATTAGATTTTTTCCGGAGCAATGCTTTTTACTAACAGATTATGAGGAGATTCCCGAAACACCCCAGATCTTACACTAACTACTTAATTGGACTATTAAAATACATCACTTGACAAAAAAGATATAAAATATTGCATTTTGAAATGGTCATTCAGAGGAAAAATTGTCTTGCCATTTAAAAGTTTCCGCCAAAACCCTGTAAACGCTTGCCAGATAATTTGATACGAACGCCGAGGATCATCTGCAACACAAAAATGCGCAGAATCCCACATTCGAGTGGCGTCATCGATATGCCAATAAATAAGCCTATCACGATCTCGTGCCAACCCGGGCCCGACCGTAACAGTAATAGGACGTTCCGACAATACTCACCGAAAGCACACGCAACCATCGCTTCATGCCCATTAATTGAACGAGTTGGCATACGAGAGGTAAGAGCATCGAAATCTTCGCAAAGAACAGAAGGAATTAAGTAAACGATTCCTTAAATCTGCACTGTTCACTGCTTCACACGAAAGAATTACCGCCCCAGCGCCCGTAATTCCACTGCATCTTGCACCATGCAATTGTCAATAAAACGAGCATTGCTTTGCTTTGCAAGTTCGTATATTCGCCTACGCTTTACGCGCTATATCCAGAAGGGTTTGGGCATGTGGATGAACGATGCCACCGCTGCTTGTGTCAACTATTTAATTGACCAGTTTTATTCGGAGTTTCCACCCGAAGAACGTTTGTTGGCCCTACTACTGCAGGAAGCTGCGGACTGTGATGCGGCAAGGTAGAGAACACGTTTGTTTGTTTGTGTTCTCTCACTGTCGCCAGAGTGTCCAACTTGAAATTCATTTCACCATGACGCCATTAACCCGCCAGCAGCGAGGAGAAAACAGCAATACAAAACCTTCTACGTATCGCATCATCATTGCCCAAAAGCACACGCATTTGTCAGCTCCATTATCTTGTCTTGCGCTCAACTCAGCGATGTTTTGGTCGTTCGGTTTTGTCCAATTGTTGTTACTCGTTCGTTGTTTTTGTCCACTTTGGTTCTTCATCTACTTCAATCATTGTCTCATTTCTATGTTGCTATTTCTCCCTCTTTCTTATGTATGTCCACTCAGCTTTTCCCTTCGGTTTTTACTTTCCCTTTCTTGTGGGTTCCAAGAAGAAGAACAACATTATCGTTATCATAACTTTTTCATGCTTGATAGCGAAAACTAAACTCATCGTTAGAGGACACGTTTCCATCTTAACAGTGTGAGTTGTTTTCACACGAAGCGCGCTGCACAACTTTTTTCGCCAAAAGTTCCATTTTTCAACCATCGTTTTGTTTTCCACCCACGGGCGCTGGGTGCAGTTCTGTGCTTTTTTTTTTGTCTTTCCTTTTCTCGCCTTCCTGTTCACCGTCAGACAGAAAACATTCGTACCCGAAAATATGCTAATGCTAACGACCGGAATGGAACGGCTTCCCGGCTTTAGCATTCCCATGGCAATGACTGTGTGGAACAGCAAAGTTCCTACCAAAGCGCGAATCTCCACTGACTCACATGCATTCATCGTCATGTTGAAGAATTGTTAGGATTTTTTTTTTTTTTTTGTTGAAGCTTTGGCAGTGATTTTTTCTCCACCGGTTGTCTAGACGATTAGGAATCGATGGAAATCAATTAAAAGTTCTATCCATCAATTGACGCCTTACAAATGTATAGAACACTGTCGAAGTGGTCGGTAATGTAGCATTTGAGCATGGTCGGCATGATAAATGATAGAAAAGATTTGTTAAAATATTCGATATCTGCAGATGTATATGCAGATGGCAAGATGGCAAGGTGATGGCGCGTGTAATCGTCCTTCTAGAGCGTTCGTCTATTTTCGTAGATAGGGTTTTAGGTACGTCAAGTCGCACACCAAAAACGACAATAGACAAGGTTTAAAATTTTTGTTAGCAAAATATTCCCATACTTCATTCGCTTTACAAATGTTGTTTAAATTTATATTTGTTGAAATGCACATAATTACATTCCGATATCCCCTGCATGCTACAAATAGAAAACCCGCTATTCTTAACAAGCGCTAATATGCGCTAAAAACTTTTCTGAAGTATGTGTAACGTGATGTAGCACTATTACCTACCATTACCTACCGTTAGCAAAAGTTACAAGCGCTTTCCTGAAACTTTTTAATAGCAACTTTTGCGTTATCACTCACGCTTCTTTCGAAAGATTTCGAGCTTCAGCTAAAGCTTATGATTGAGGATACAGTAGCGTCATCTACGAACGCTAATAGTAACTAAATAAGCACAATCTCTAGAAGGCTGCTGCTGATTTTCGAAACCATATTTTATGATCATATTTTTGCAGCCCATAGCGTCCAGATCGTAAAAAAAATTCGAGAAATTTCGTAAATTATTATACTTTCAATTGTGGAACTCCTTCATGTTCTAAATAGTTATGAAAATTTTTGAAAAGATTGTTGGAAACAAACATGAAGCCACCATACGTCTTTGACATTTCAGACGTCTTTCCAACTGAGGCTGTCATTTCTGTGGACGTTTGTGTGTTTGTAAACATGGACCTTTCGTCCATATATTTGGTAGAAAATTTAAGCACATACAATTTCGAGGATGTAGTCTTTCTCGCCGCCGATATCAATGCAATCGTGGAAGCTCTAATGCAACCGCCAGCCTTGGGCGATACAGAGAAAATACTGTTCTTAGCAAAGTTGCTAAAAACTGTTCTTCACATCTGCCGCACCGTCGTCTGTAACTACACAACGCTAGAGGAACTGCTGAAGGTAAACTGGAGCTCGACCAACAATTACACACCGAAGTGGCAATTTTACGAAAAACTAACGCTGGAAGACCCTGTGAATGTCGTTGCAAGAATGCTGCTGCTTTCGAAGGACGGCGAACAGTGTTTGGGTATAATGCAGGAGTTTTACCGACTGTATTACTCTAAAGAAGCGTTCAAGGAACTGTTGGTTAACGTTCAGCAATCGATTCCATCACTCGCTTCACACCGTGCATACCAAAGACTGAAGAAAACAATCTCCGGAAAGGAATTTACTAATTCATCCATTCATCAGTCAAACGAGTTGAACATTGTAGCATTGGCGAATCATACTAATTCGGATGACTTTAAGAAGGTGGCTGCATCTTTACAAGCAAAACTGAGTGAATCAGGCAACGAACAGTTGCTTAAAGCACAGACACAGGCGCTGAAAACATTATTTACAAACACAGCCACGAAGGAACGCTATCTGGAAGCGTTGAAAAGTGATACATATTATCAATTGAACTTGGCAGTTTTAAAGGCCTATCATGATTACCTGCTGACAAAAAATATTCTCTACGACACGAACATCATTATGCTGCTGCACTTTTTGCGACAAAACGGTGTACACGACGCGTTGCTTAGGAGGGAATTTTTCAACGAAATTAGGCTCGGTGGACCGGAGAGAATGCGTGTTCTGCTGTTGGAATTACAAAACTTCAGCTGACGAAACTCTAAGGAATATGCGATTAGCTTAAGTGAACAGAACGAAAATTCAAAGAATACAGTATTTTAAGAGGAATTTGTATTGTTTTTTTTTATAGTTTCAGATGAATGCCACATCCGAAGAAATTGGTGCAACGTTACATCTTTCAAAAATATTCAATAAATCAAATATTGGGCAAAAAATCAGTGAAATAATGAAATTCATTAATCAGGCCAAATGTCATTAATCAGTAAATAATGACATTTGGCTCAAGGAAGCATTCTACTGCGCGAAAGAGCAATGGCAAACGTCAAACAAATGGGAAATGTAAACAGCGCAAATCTGGCAGCCCAAAACAAGTGCGGCAACAGTACTGCTAATGCATTTTATCGACGATGAGCATCTGTCGTACCTGTCTGCAAAAGGAAGCTGAAGCATATTGTTCGTTATTTAAAACAATTCACCATGTTACACTCCAAGAAATGTACCATTCGCTGACTGGCTTGAGTGTCTCGCGGGAAGATGGTTTGCCGGACTATGTATGCCAAGAGTGTGCCGATTTCCTCGTTACCTGTAACAATTTTCGCAAAAAATGTATCAAATCAGATGCTCAACTAAGGAACGATCTTGCCAAGGGTAGCGGCGAAACGTAAGTAACGAATAGTTTAAATGTTTTATTAGTTGAAAACATGTCAAGTAATGTTTTTGTTTTCTCTTAATCAAACTGCAGTGAGCTTGTTCGAGTTGAAGAATTTGAGTGTCTCGAAGTGGATTCAAATGAACCGACACAAATTAAGATATATTTCGACGAAAGCCATTACATCCTTCCGGATAAAACAGGCGGCCAGGAAGAAATCGTCCCGAATGAACAAAAGCTTACCTTTCATATAGAAGACGATAGCAGTGTAAGGACGAACGATGACGAGTCTGGTTACTCAGTTTACGACGTAACGGAGGAAGAAGAATTGGTCGAGATAACACCAGACGCTGAAAGCGAAAATGGGCAATCGTATGAGTTTTTCCTCGATTCAGAGGAAATTCTCGAAAAGCCTCAAACGTCGTCTGTAGACGAAACAGAGGAACCAACATCGACGGATAATGCGACGACACCGTCCACTGTACGCTGTTGCGCCTGCCCAGCGTTACAATTCGATACGATCGAAGGTTTAAAGCTACACTCACTCGCTGTGCACGCGAAGAACCGCACCGAAAACAAGTTACGGCTTTACGAGTGCGACATTTGCTACCGACGCTACACCCAAAATGATCATTTTCTAAATCACAAAGCAACAATACATCTGCCAAAGAAAGTGTACGACTGCAAATCGTGTGATGCCAGCTTCAAAAGTCGGACGGCTTTGCACAGCCACAACAAAAGCAAACACGTGTGCGAGAGAACGTACGTTTGTGAGATTTGCCAGAAAGGATTCTACACCAGTAATACGCTGCTGTCCCATCGGCTAATACATGGCGAGAAAAAATTTCGGTGCGACAAGTGTTCGAAAATGTTCGCACGCCATTGGGATCTGAGAACCCATCAAAAGTCACATTCTAACGAACGGCCGCACGGTTGCAGTGTGTGCAAGATGCGCTTCAAAACGCTTGCCCACCTGCGAGGCCATCAAGCGGTACACACCGGGGAACGGTCGATAAAGTGTCGCATATGTGGGAAAGGATTCACCACTTACGGCGATCGACGAGTGCATGAGCTAGAGCATGAAAATATTCATCCGTTTAAGTGCACCTTTTGTGACAAACGGTACGGTCGAAACTATAAGCTACAGGCGCACATTAAGAAAATGCACACTGGCGAGCGACCATTTGTGTGCTGCGATTGTTCGCAAAGTTTCATCCAACGGTGGGAATTGACGGCTCATCGGAGGACGGTACATGGCGAGGGAGAAGGTTTGTCGATGGACGTGATAGTAGAGGGATGAAGGCATAGAATAAGGAGATTTTCCGGAGGGTTGACGCCACTTGCATTGGTTGTGAATGATGGTCTAAACTCAAAGCATAGAGACATAGCTGTAAGAACTAAGCTTTCTTTTGAAATGAAATACATGTTAAAATACTTCATTAACTTCCATACAAGTTTTTGGTGTTGTAAAATTACATCCACGAATATAGGCAACAACGGCGCTGGTCAAAATCCGCTGGCGGCAACTGGGGTCAAAATCCAAGTCCTAATAAAAGATGGATGGATACGCTTTAATAAAAAATTTAAAAAATTATTTGTAGCAATAATTTTACAATACTCTTACAACAGTTTTTATTATGCGAAAATAGTTGGAAAACCCAGTTCGAAAATGACGAGATTTAAATCGTTAGAGAGAGAGCGCACATTGCGGAGCACCAAACGTGAGAACTGTATAATTTTAGCCCATGCCTATTACCTATAGGACAGACGTTGTCTGCGGGGGAACATGGCCCGGTAGCCGCCAATGATCTCACAGTAAGCGAATTAACTGTTGCGTGTGAGCACTCGCCAACGTTCACCACGGTCTCTGTCTGTGTCTCTTGGGGTAAGTAGGAGATCCCCGATGGGAGCTAAAATCTGCTCGCACATGTGTCCACTGACTGACACTCAGAGCATCCCCGTCCAGATGCTTCCGTCGGTGAAACCCCGCTCGTACGTACAGTTTCGTACGGCTGTCGTCAGTACAGACCGGGATTTGAACGCGTTTGCATTGGCGCACCGGCAATGTGATCGTCGGTCGATCGATGTGAGATTTTCTACAATTAAAATGTGATTGCGTACATTGTTTTTTGTTTTGTTTTGCTGCTGCTGCAAGTATATACATAGAGCTCGGTACACTTTGTTGGAAAACTCGGATTTGCGACACGTACGATGTTTGTGGTTCCAATTTACAACTCTATTTGAATGTTTTGTGATACGGAACCATAGTTGAAATATCATCCACATACTTCCCAGTGATAAAACCTTACCCACGGTGCTCGGTTGGAATGCGTTTTCCGGACATCATACCGACCAGGGGGAGCACAGTTCGTCATAATTTATGATGTCTGAAAGTGGTAGTGTGTATGCGCGCAATCTGGCCTGCCATACTAACGTACGCGTACGTATTGTGTGAAGCTGTGAATCTAATTTGAGGTGTGTGTGAAATCAACGCGTGCTCTGAGGCGTTCGCTGTTGAGTGATCGTATTGCCTGTGGGGCAAAGAAATCGCCAATACGAGGGATCGATTTTCCCGTTCGAGTCGGAAGGAAAACGGCAAAACAAATGGGGCAGATTAAAAATGTACCTAATGGTGGCAATAATCAATGTAAGACGTCCACAACACCATACGCTTGCAGAGCTCCTTTGCGATCCCGTGTGGTCTTCGCCCGGTCCAATCGGTTTGTTGCGGGTTGCGGTTAAGATTTTTCCCATATCTTCAACACGCCGCCTATGCAAAGAGTCGGGTTATGGTACCCATTGGGGGAGGAAAGTGGGGGAAAGGGTTGGAGGTTAGTTGATGTATTTATAGCGTATTGAAAATTTTGTGAACTTTATATTTTTGAAATCGGATGGAAGGTTTTGGTTGTATTATTATTGGCTTTGGCGTGGGGAGTGGGCCGATGGTTAATGGTCCCTTTTTTGGAAGCTGCTTCAGATGAATTTTTCTCGATCGTAGCTATTTGATTGCTCGCGCTGCTTGAAAACCAATTTTGGTAAATATGTAACGAGAAATAAAAAGCACAATTAAACAGGTTCGATTATTGAGAACCATTTTGTGTTGTGCAATTATTTGGTTGTTAGCTTTCGGTTCAAGCGCACGCAGCTTGAAGATCGTACGACTAAAACGATTCAAATGATCCCCTTGTTATTTATTGCAAATAATTCGAACGATAATGGAACGCATATATAAAAGGCTCTCGAAAGTATAAAAACGTTTTTAACGCTCGTTTCAGGAAAGATTAGCGTTCTGTGATATTTTGTGTCTCGTTTCGTCTTGTGTATGGAAAATATTTACGAGCTGGTACTGCATACGTCAACAAACTTCATTGACTCAGATGCTCTGGTCCGTTAGTCGGAGCACATCAACCGTTGAAAACGGATCCGACCAACGACCATGACCGTGCACGATGTGGCACAGAACTCACATGACCCGGTAGAATTTTTTTCCGCTTCTTGGAAGATCTTGGAAGAGCGCGGGTTCATTGAAAATGTCCGCGTTCTTTGCTTCGGTTGCTGTTGCGGTGGCGTATATGGATGTCAAGAAGTGTGTTTTATAATATTAGAATTGGCGGCATTTTTACCACTTCCTCTAAAGCGCCTGTCCCTGAGGGACATTTTGAGCAATGGATTTTGTTACACCGGTTGTCAGGCTAACCGACCAAATGGTCCAATGAAAACTCCCTCCACACGACATCACTTTACCGTGACGGTGGACAGAAGCTGAAGGACAAACAACCTTGAGCTTGTGTCGGAGGTGTATCTTTGCTATTTTTTCATCACCAATGCTTTTTGTTTAAATGTATGATTGTTTTGCTGGTGTGCTATTCACAAAAAAATGAACTGAATTTTCTTCAAAAATGCCTCTTATTTAGTATGGACATTCATAAACCATGGCGGCAATGTGATAGAGGTCACATCGGTGCTGGTTTTCACATGGCGGGACCGATATTCAAATCCCATCCGCACCTAGAAGAAGTGGATGCATAAGCCAAGTAATCTAATTGTAGTCACCAGACTTTGTTGCCACTGATAAGTAAGCGCTTGTTGGAGTCTCACCTTAATATAAATGATAAGTCCTCTCCATCATGCGACTTGAACGATTAAGCTCAATTAATTTCGCTCCTTCAAATGCAGATTTTGCAGTTGATGACAAATATATCGACAGCGAACCAATTCGATGCAAAATTACGATCGATGTTGTCATTCATCTCATCCTGTGATCGCGCACGCCAATCGAACCGAGACCCGTTATTGGTAAGATCCATTACGCCAACAGCCATCCATCAGGCCCACGTTTTTGCCCGATTCCGACCCTGCTGCCATCTGTCGACGAAACGCAGATTGCTTGGCAAAGTCACAAGATTTGTCAGGTTCATTAATTACGCCGGAATGCTCGTATGTGCCCGAACTGGCCCATGCCGTACGATGGCCATTAATAGTTTCCCCTTGCTAAGAAGGACCACTTCGATTTTCCGGCGGTTTGTTATATATTTTTCTAAAATTTGGCGAAATCTCAAATATATCACCTCGGTTGTTGTATGCCCAGAAACGAAAAAAAAAAACAACTAAATATATAGAGGAAAAGGAGAACGTCTGGAGGCAGACGGTTGGCAAGCAAATTGGCAAGAGCAGCAGGAAACCGTGCGGGAGAACGTGTAGCTACTAGGCCACATGGCGTACACACTGTTGGAACGGACCAGCAAGTTGTTTAGAGTTAGTGTCAGTGTCAGCGGGTAAATTGATTTGTAGAAGTCGGTGGCAGTGGCAATGCCCCGGCAGTCAAGACTTGCCAACACGGTGCAGCATCACCAGACAGGCAACGAGGTTCGGCGGAACTTGGTTTTGTTTCGGGAACGGGTGGAAAAAAGCAACAAACATGCAGCCAAGTTGGCAAACATTGTGCCAATTCTCAATACTATTCGCAAGAGGATGTTTGCAAATTTCCGTGCAAATTAATCATTCCGTGATTGTTGTCAGATATGCTGAGATTGTATTGGGTACGTTGAATGAGCGCAAATATTGGTGCTGTACTTAAATAAATAAGAACTGTCTCATGCTGCTCAGAGTCAAAATTGTAGCCAGTCGGGAGTTGGTATTTGGGAGCTGATATTTTTTAAAGACTTCTGTTAATGCAAAATTTGATCAATTTGTAGATCAATTCTTATCTTCAGAGTTTGTAAATAAGGTTTAATTTTACTACCCCTTTTGACATCCTTTTTGGAAAATCATCAAGTGATCAAGTAGTAGAGGCACTTGGCTTTCAGTAAGTAAGAATAGCCTCAGAAAGTCCTGTAATCAGAACTCTCTTCTTCTTGGCTTAACGACCTTCTATGTCACGCTGGGCATCAAATAAACCTGCGCTACTAATTAAGGCGCGATAAGAAGTATTTATCGTTTTGCACAACTGACTATCCAGTTGCAGGAAAATTAAAGGCAGAGAAGCTAACTCAGTGTAACTCCAAAAAAGAATCAATAATTGTTCAATGGAATCTTTGAATTATGACATATAAGTTGACCCATGCAATTGAATAAATTAAATCAAATTTCTCTGTTTTAAAATTTGTGTTGAATGAACATCCCACTATACCTCGTTGTACCTTACAAAACAGCTCAATCAAGAAGAGTTTATTTGGCACTATACATTCAAAACACACAAACAATGACCAGATGGAAGTTACAGCGTAGAAAGTTGGATAGTGCAGATAAACTCAACCCAAATAGAAACCCAATCAATGCATGATTAAAACACAAAACAGACAACCAGAACGACCGCAATCCCGCCGGCAGCAAACCGATTATGGCACAAGACCAGTGTAAAGTAATGCACATTTTCAGATACTTTCGAACAGAGCTTCCCATTCTGCAGCATGCAAGAGTTCATTGCAATAATTACTGTTTGTGGAAGCGATTCACTGTCATAACGTGTCCATCTGTTCTGTCTGGCACCTAAACCTCAGCTTGTCTTGCAGCCGGAAAGTGGCTGGTGGATACTAACCTTTCTCAAGCCCTCCGAACTCATCTGTTCCGCCCTTCGATGGAAAGTGTGGGAAAAGGGGAGAAGGGTAGAGATGGATACCGCTGCCCAGCAAAAGTCCGGCAGCGATGAATGTTTATTTTTGGATGCAATCCAATTATAAACGCACGAGATTCGCGAAGCTACGTGGGAGACGTTGGGGATTTGATTTCACGATCGTGGTGACGACCGAACGGTGATGCCGCGTGTGCGTGTGTGCCTGTGTCCTTGCCATGAAAATGTTCGACTAATAGCAACAATCGTCCGAGTTGGGAACAACCGTCCCGCCATCAAGACCATCGAGATTGACCATCATCGATGCGGATCAAATATATCGTCGACCAGTAGTGCTACACTCAAGTGAATGTTCTCAGCATCCATTCTGTTCTCTCCCTTTATGCCTCGGTCCGGGTCACTCAGCCGTGTTATAAGTGAGTACGTTTTGTGCGGGTGTCCCGAGAGCTACCTCGGGGGTGCCAGATTTTGTTTTCCGTGCGTGTGAAACAACCGTTGAGAGTGTAGTGACTAAGTGCGCGTTGTTCGATGGTGTGTGCGGAGAGGTTGATTCGATCGTGAGCAGGATCGTGTATTCGAGTGGAATGAAACATCGACCATAATGCAGCTTGTGAATCGTGGCCATCGAAGCAGCAGCACGGTCAGTGCCGATGAGCACCAGTTACCACCAACGACCGCGACGGATATTGCACTAATGCGATGGTCTTCGCGCGGATTCACGGCCATCCCGGTTGAGCCGGATGATACGGCTTCCACCAGTAGCGGTTCCTCGACCATCGGTTCCCTTGTGGCAACGTCCCACAATGGGTCGGCATCGGCCGGTGTTACGATCCCCAGTGCACCGTCTGCCAGCGCTGTTGGGGTACGAACCATCGACTACCTGACCCTCGATACAGCTACCGGCCAGTGTGGAGGGAGCGATATGGCAACGGATGCTAGCGGCTGGCGACGGATGATGCCCCAACAAGCCCATCAGAAAGGGCAACGGCGAACGAAACAGCATCGCCATACCAATGCTACGTCATCTTCGGCCTCTGCTTCGATACAACCATCGAGCGCGTCGTCTACCTCCTGTCTGCGTGACTGTCTGCTGTGTCGCTGCTGTCGAAGTGGTCAGTATGCGTTATCGTTCGGTGACGATCAAACGTCAAATTGTATCGGCTCGATACGTTCGTGATCGAGTGAGTGTGTTCGGAAGCGGTTTTTGGCTTTACTTCTCGCGGGTCAAACGTGTGCATGGTTGGTGACCAGTCTGTTTACAACGATTTTGGTTGTTCTTTTCTTCTCTTCCTTTCGGATATTGGCCGACGGTGTAGCGAACATGGACGAGCAGAAGGAAGCCAGCGATCAGGAGGAAGGCAATTATGAGTGTAAGTAGATGCGTAGGAGACATTCGTTAATTGAAACCAAAGATGCTCGATGTGGTGATATTGAACAACCTGGCATAAATGATTTGAGCCTTTTAATAATTTAATTTAAAAGACGTGCGACTGACGTTGGTAATGTGTTCGAATGTGCGATCAACAAATATGTGTGTTGAAAGATATTTTTAATTCAGCGAGGACAGCGAGATACAAATGGCGTAAACTGAACACAACCACGATCATCATCGATCATTTTGATAGTATTGGGTTGTACACACTTTGTTAAAATATCTCAAACGTTGAATGCTGCAGCATTTCACTCTCGGACTCATTTCACAATCGGAACATTGGTGACACTAGTGGTTGTGAAACTTGTGCAGACAATATTAAAAATTATAAATGGATTCATTTATGAAGCCGGTCCTGTTGACAAAACAAAAACAAACAAAAATTCCTTCAGCGTTCGTCATTGGCATGGTTGGGAAATGAAAAATTCTTCTTACTGTGGGAAATCTTCTTTGGCTTTGAAGCTGAGAAACCCTTAGTAGAATAATTAATACACAAAACTTTATAACAGTTTTTGGATTTTCCTTTCAAATCGATCATGATCATTGCGTACATTGAATAATTTATTACTTTTCCACAATTTAATAGTGATGATTTGTTGCTTCTTAAAATAAGCTACAGATGGAAATTGAGATAAAATAAATTTATTGTCTCTCATTTCATTACAACAAAGTCGCCATTTCATTATAATAAGCATTATATGTTGGCACCTAAGCATCCACATATCGAGAAAGAGTTGTTCTTATTTCCTTCTATTATTCTGATTAAAATAAATCGCACTCGGTGGAATCAATTTAAAGCTGAAATGATATGAATTGTTTATGGAATGTGTGCCGTTTTCAATCTTCAAAATGAAGCTTGAAAAAAAATGTCTGGACGAAGGCACGCGTTTTTTGGGGCCCGATGTATTATGAATACCGAATCAAACCGAACCAGCAACACGGTGGTACGGCTGTATGCATGCCACCAATGGGTTTGCCGGTAAACAAATCAAAATGAATTTGTGATTTTTTTGTTTTGTATGAATCTTTGCCAGCTCGTTAAGCCAGACCGAATGCAGGCGGGCAGCAGCAGCAGCATCAGCCGAACGTTGGCGGTTGATTTATGAGTGGTGAGTGTGTTTATCGCTTGCGAATTCATAACCGTGAATATTAAATGGGTAGCTGTATGGTGATCGCACTAGCAATTTTTGCAACAAGTGGTGTAGCGTTAAATATTTTTAGTGGTACAAATTATATGCAAATTTTCCACCTTCATCTTGATTGAACATAATTTATCCTTTTCATTGATAAGAATTGTAAGGGATATTTGTGTGCTACGATCTCTCGAAGCCTTTATGTTTTCATCTCTATCGTATAACCATAGCAAAACCAAAAACAAAAGCTGATTACTTGATCCTCACACTTGTCAGCGGATTTAATATTGCTTTTTTGCCACTTTCCCGTACGTATGAGATTCTCACATCAAATCCAGCAAAACCTGACGTATGCGTTTAACATTTTGCCCTATGCCCAGCAAATCTTGGCAAAAATAAAAAGAAACGATTTTTTCACGCCTTTCGATCGATCGTGCTCAAAGTAAGAAGCCCCCCGATGACACGTGGGGAACGCAAAGTGCAGCAAGAGAGGTGGGCCCGTTTTCAAAAATTTCGGTCACGCTCGCATCGAATACTTTCGAGGACTGGTTTTAAATTTTTAACACGCCACAACTCTCTGGCGTGTTTCTCTTTTCGGCCATGGGCATTCGGTTCTACGCGAGCGAAATTGTAGGTGGCGTGACTTTTTTGTCTCTTCCACTTCTTTTTTTTCCGATCGACCAAACAGCTGCTTGTGGGAGCGTTCAATTTATCGCACATACCTTCACTATTCTTTTACGGAAGGATTAAAGAAAGAACGCAGAAAAAAAAACAACACGGCAATATAGATGAATCACACCGACAGCCAGGCGAAAAAGCACATTTCGCACATTGCCCAAATACGGGAGATGATTGGTTTCCCTTTTTATCGTTGGTTCTTTCCCCGCATTGTCCAGAAGTACTAACACTCGAGTGATGAATTTTTGCCGATTTCTTGGCCATTTGCTACTGCTGCACACCTCATACAGAGGATGGTATTTCGATGGTGTGAACACAGGTTTTTTTCCTTTCCGTTTCCTCTCTTTCCTTTTGCTTTTTTCTTTATTATGCGACGTTTAGAAAATAAATCCATACACCCATCGATCTATTTGTAAGCTTGTTTTTTGGATTTTTATCTCAGTTGTTAGTAAATTTATTTCCTACGATGCGTTTACTAACCGCAGTGGTTTGTTTTCCGAAGTTGAAATAATTTTGTTTCAGTCTAACTAAGAAAAAAATACTATTTTATTTATTCTAAAGTATAGCAATGCCAATAGTAATGCCTATAGTAATACCAATATAGGTGTTGAGGGAAGAAAAGCATAAGTATAGTGTCAAAAGTACAGGCAAACAAATATTTATAGCTCCTGAATCTGTCTTAACAGTCTGGAAAAAAACTCAAACGATCTAACGACCCCCATTTCCAGTGGGCCCCGGTGGATAATTTTGTCCAAATGGCCCCACCATAACACCGACTTTGCTACCACAGCATTTACTTTGCACTTAATGTCTATCGGACGATTCAATTTTGATTTGATTTTCCGTTCGTTCTATCGAGAGGTGCTCATCCCTCGGTCAGCTCATCTTCAAATAGGCAGACCGTACTTTATGATACGTACTAACATCACTATCACTTCGATATATAACACCATTGATGTGCTGTTTGAGTGTATGTGCGAACACGTTTTACAAACGTATCGTAAATGGGCAATACATTGACCCATACCACACAGTACACATTTTGGTGATTGTTGTCGGTGCTGCTGTACCCATGCCACGGTACTCACGGTTATTTTTTCTACGTGACAGAAGCAATATTGTTGCTAGCCGCGGAACTGTTGGTTGTTTGGTAAATATTTATTTTCCTACCATCATATTGAGTAGAATCATGAGAGCAGTTGGTGATCTATTGTTGAAATGTTGGTTTTTGTTTTTCTACTTTTGCTCTGCATAAGGATTTTTGTTACGATTTCAATTGCTAGTCTAACATGTTATTCTCTGTGATAGTAGTAGGTTTTGAAGGTGCAAAACATCTGCATGGTTTAGGCGGCATTATTTATATGAATCCTATCTGAAGAAAATTAGTAAGCGTTCAATGGAGACGCCTGGTACTTCACATAAGGTGATCGATGAAACTTATTATCGACAACTAATGTTTAAACAATTGGTGATTGTATTTATGGAGGTGATGTAATGCTTCCTGCAATTCTCCTTCTACTCTTAAAAAGTGTATTTGAAAAAAATACACTTAAAATTATTTTAACATCATGCCTATTCATCATACCGAATAATGAGTTCCTTGTTCGTCTCCGTTTAATTTGGCTCCTGTTTTAACACACCCCGACCAAAACAGTAATGGTGTATTTACATTTTTCTAGATTGCAAAAAAGATTATAAGTATCAATTGGTGCAAGCTTCGCCGCATACGCATCATATGTTTATTCAATTCTAATTACATATTACCCGCTGAATGGTTAAAAAATGAACTATATAGCACGAAAATAAACGTTGGCTCAATTGTCGATTCGATCTTGATAGAGCAATTTAAACATAATAAAAGTACGGTGTACAGCAACGCTGTGGCAACGGTGCCGATACTCATGCCCATCACGGTTAATAGTTATGAGTGTGTCGAAAACACACCGACCAAACCTTCACAGCTATTCCCCCACACGTCTGTAAACAAAAACCGGGAGCAACGAGAGGTGAGCAAACCTACGAACGGATTATTTTTTCCTCCCTTCATCACCAACTGCTGCGCCAACTGTAGGAAGCTCTTTTTATTTGGGGATTGGGACTTTATTTTTAGAACACCTCTGTAGATGCTGCGATAGTTTTTTTTGTCATAATTTCCATAACAAAAGTAGGCAATTACAAAAGTTGTAACGAACTTTCAGATTGCCTTGCGCATAATATTCCTCCCCATGGTTTCACTGTTCCGGTATCTCTATTATCATACGCCATGAAGCTATAGCAATACACTTCCAACGGCGGTATTTATGTTTATTATTGTTTGCCATTTCGTTTTGCTACCTTCACCATCACCATCGCCAGCACGTGTTCAGGCGTGTCGATGAGTCCGATTTTCATATTTACTATTTACTCACAGCTTAACGGTGTTTCGGCGAACCGAGAGACTGAAAGAGATGGTTGAGTTGTTCCGTGTGTTGTGTTTATGAATGGCTAATACTATCGTATTTTCATATGCTTCTGCTTTGCAGTCGCTGGTTCTTGTTCCTCTCGCTTTTACACTTCAGCCGTTGAGTTCACTTGACCACTGTTTAAGGATTTAACACTGGTGGCCAGCCGTATCGGTTATGTTAACTTTACTTTGGCACGCAAAATCCGACGGTACGAGCATTGTGGCAACATTCACGAGGCGTGCCTTTGTTCGTAAGCGGATCACTTTCAGTTTGCGTTTTTTATACGCCGTCTTTTTTTTCACAAACAAACAATGTTCAATCAGAGTGTAGAGTCAGTCGATTCCATGCGAGCTGTTTGTGTGTTTATGCCACTCCATGGAGCATACCATTGTTGTTACAGATTAAGCTGAGCGTACAGCTACCGGTACAGCTTTGAACGTGGCGCACTCGAGGGTCAATTCGCATTGTTCTGCAATACGTTGATGAAGGGTTCGACCAATTGAAGATGGTTGAAACTATAATATTGAGTTGCTTCAAAACCGATTGATCCATGTCTCACAAAGAGGTAAAATATCGAACGTTCCTTCTACTGCGGAATAGTAATATCCCTCAGTTGAAGTTCGCAGAATGTGCAAATACTCCGGACCATGAGTTTTCCACGCATGCATGAGCGTTACCGTACCAGGGGGGAAGTGATGTTTTGAAATATGAGCCGCTGCAATCGTTCGGTTTGGCTTTATTTTCACACTTCTTTTCCATGCGGCCAGCGGCCAGAACAAACACGTTCGTACAGTCAATGTATTATTTTTATGTAGTAACAAAGCTGTTTGCTGCTTTCTGTGTGCGTTTCACTGAAACGATGGTAACTCTTCCGTTTGCAGTTTTGTTTGACTCATTTTATTTTTTTCCTAAAACACTTTTCCCATCTCTAATGCGTTCCCGTTTGATGCTAATCCTTTTGGCATATGGTTTATGCACATCAATAAATCACAAGCACATAGAGAAATTGTTTAGAATTTTTGAACACGCATCTGTTCGCCACGAAGGGAAAAGAGATTTAACTAATCTTTTGCGTTCTTTCGTTCTAATAGTTTGTTACAGTTAGAGCATCAGAAAGTATAGAATATCCTTGTAAGCAATTCTTGCATGATATAGCAAATGGGAAAATGTATATGGCCGATGTAGAGAACGCATAGATACATCCGGTCATCGGTTGAATTTTATAATAATTAAATAAATAAATAAATTCGTAGTATTTCAAAGTAGCTTGTGAATTTTTTTGCTTCAACTTCCTTTGCGACTTTGCATGAATTTGTCTGGAGCTTTATTAGCTCTTTTCCAATTCAATAATGTATGTATCAGGTTCACGCATCGAATATTTATCACTATCACAAATAAAATAGATGCACATACATAAATCGTGTTGTTAATACCATACCGCTAGTACGTCTCGTAGCATATGATCGTATAACTTCGATCGAAAACCATCCTAACCGGCAAAGCAAGTACTGTGCGTGCTTCTGTTACTGAGAAATGTGCGCACCACGTGAGCAAGAACCGCTCACCCGATACGATTTAAACCGCCGTTGCCCACGACGTGCACGATGTGTGGTTAGCATACGCATGGAAAAAAAATAAATAACAAAAACAAAACATAACCTTCACACACAGATCGCTCAACGTTTCACTCATAAAGACCGTGTTTGCGCCGACGCAAGCACTCATCTAGAAAGCTCGTGAGCAGATGCGCACCGAAGTGAATGAACTCACTGAAAAGCTAAGCTCGGCTCATCTCACTCGGTATCCTTTCTTGTGAGAAATGTGTTCTCTTCTCACGGGCACAGTTGGTAATGGAGTGCAAATATTGGAATAAAATCATTTTTTGGAATTGTTTCGTAATCATAAGGATCATAAGGAAATTGTTTCGTAATTTTAAAGTTATGAGCTTATTTTTTAAAATTTAAAATAATATTGATAATAGTTTAGTAACGTTTTGCTACAAAGGGCAAGTTTAATTTTAAACGCTTCCCTATCTTTACTCAATCGTGTGATGGGGAGCGTGACGGTCGTCGTCGTCATCGTCGTGAGTTCGAAGCACTCGCGCACGAAGTCAAAAGCTTCGGCGGTGGAAGCTTCCGACTTCGGGATCATATGTTTATTGTCAGACGGTGTATTTTTATCAACCATCGGGTTGACGTTCAGTGTTCCGAGGACGGTAGATCGCACCGCAGGTCCTTGCCGTGTCGCCGTGTGTCACAGCGTCTACGTGAGTGTGGGTGTGTACGTTTACGGGTAGTAGTTTCGATTGATTCTCGGTGAAGCGTGTCTGCACGTTCGCAATCGATGCTGTCCTGAATGAATGTGCAAAAACCACTGCACTGACTGCTGTGCCGAGCGGTCTCAAATTAGTTTAACACTTTCGTGCCCTTGCAGCGTGTATGCATCGCATAGGCTTCAGTGTCGCGTGCAGTGGCAGTGGCGTGAGTGTGTTATCTTGTGTTGGAAGCGTACTGGCTCCGCAGAGCCTGCTTCCTTGCTTCGTCATAGCAACGGACAGCTGAGGTTAATGCGCTACCGAGAGGCGTACTAGCGATCCATTCTCTTAGCGCTTGCAATGCATTTGGCGATGTGAAATCAGTTATATACTCTGCAAAACGTGAACGTAATATACGCTCTAAACAGTGCCTTGCATCCAGACTCGAACTCCTGCCAAACTTTCTCACTAGCATACGCTACTGTATCGATATCTCGTTAAAGATGTTTTCTTTTTCCCAAGTTGTGAGTGTGTTCCTATCATATGCCGCTTTTCTATTGCTTTGTTGCTCGTTTTCAACTCACTTCTTTGGTACTGCTTTCTTGTGGTGATGAAACCAGCTGGAACCGTTGGTAGAAATTGCTTTCCAAAACGACGACATTCTTTCGCTTGTGCAATAGCTTCCTCCTTCAATCGTAGACGCGATGATGTTCATTTTCTGCCCATGGAGCCCCACCATTCTCTTATCTCCATTGATTATTCTTTCTGCTGACAGTTTTGCTTTCGGTACCTTTGCGCGTTTATCCGTGCATTTCGATTCGCACGAAGAAGAAAAGCGCAAATGTGCATATTTCTTATCGTCTTTCACACCATCACCAGCAGCCAGCCATACCAGCGGTGTTGGCGTAGCGTGTTGGTTTGGTTGCTGAGCGCATTAGAGTGTGAGTGTGTACCAGCAGATCCTTCGACATGGCTCACTTGGCATAATTTGCTTTCCACAATCCACAAGCTGCTGACAGCAGCTTCGTTTCATTTTTAGTGCTCTTTAGAGCGATACGGTATCCACACCGCCCAATAGAAAAGCACAAGGAAAATTCCCTCGCAAAGACGTATCATTTAATGCCGCAACTTAGTGCCTCGACATGGCCACTTCTTTGGGTTTGTGTTTTTTTCTGTCCCCTATTCTTTGCTTTTGTAGAAATACATCGCCGGTGTTTTGCGTTCTCTCGAGTGGTGCTGGTGTAAGTGACGAATTTCACAGACTTCGTGCTGATCACGCTGATACGTTTTCTCGCTTAAAGACACATTATGTAACGCTCGAATGAACCCGTGTTCGGTGTGGGTTTGTTCGGCCAACTCAATGTCAACAGCATGTGTACTATTGGAGCGCCAATGTCGATGCTTTTGCCGGCTTTTGGTGAATTTTATCACAGAGAGGAAGAGAGAATGAGAGGAGAGAAAGAGAGAGGTTAGCAAAAAAAAAAATTAAAGCTACCGACAGGGTTCATACCCACACCACAAGCAATTTTATCCCAAACAATCAAGCAGAAGCGACACAGGAACGCACTTCGAGGACGGAAATTCCTTTCCCGAAACTCGTGTGCGTGTGCCATCCTAAATCATCATCATCAATTCTGATGAGACCGTGTCATAGTGGCGTCTTTCATAAATCCTTGCTGTATGCATGCGATCGAAAGAAAATCTATTCGTGCCGGATCTATGGCATGTTCGATGCGGCTGTGGAAGTTTGTGTGCAGCGGGCGTATGTTTGTTTGTGTTTATTAGCTGGAAGTGACGTCCGGGTGTTGCTGGACGGAAATGCGATGATGGATGATGCGACCCTGCTGTAGGTTGGACTGTTTCCACTGGATAAGGAAAAGCTTATTAATAAGATCCGGACAGGGTATTGGACGAATTAATCGGTAAGATAAGCTTTACCGTGTGGTTCGAACCGACACGTTGCGATAGGTTTGGTGAAAGATTTACCAATTTACAGACGGTTGCAGGGCTGTTATCTTTATTCGTTTCATTACATATTGACGAGATAAGCAAAACACTTTTTCTTTTCAAATAAAGGTTTTATTTACACATAATAAAGAAAGTAATGATGAATTAGCCCTTTGGAGATTATCTGCATCAATCTCAAGATAATCAAGCGCAAAATATATTTCTTACTCGCAACCAAACACTGCCTGTTTGAAGAACAACTTGTACCGGAAGGAAGTTCGTACCATATTTACAGCAACGGAAGAAAATAGAACGGTTATGAGTTTTGCGAAGCTTGCCAGCCACATCAACATCCATCATTTTCATCGACCCAGTTGCCATCACCGGCAATGCAAGATGGTGTTTAGCTCTCGACACGTACAGACCAATTGACAAGGATGACGAACATCAGAAATAGTAACCTACGTTCCTCAATTGCTCACAGAAGCATTTTGCGTGATTGAGCAAGGACAACTCTTTAGCAAGCACCCAGTTCGAGGCCAATGTTACATCAGCCGAACGAAGTACGAGACATCTGGGGCAGTGGCTTTTTCCGATCATAGTAATAGATAGGGATCCAATAGGAGTAGAAAATTCATGTCATCTTGAGATATGTTGCAAGCGTTTCATTCTTTTCCCTCCTCTTTTCTGATACACATAGCTTCCTTTATCGAAAATTTCACTTCTTCAACTTCGACACGGACCGAATGTAGTTCGTTCGTTACGTCCCACAATCTGTCGATAGTTTTCCGCTCGATTTAACACAACGGCAAGACAAAAAAAGGATACGCTTCTCTACCCAAGAAGTCGCCTACGCTAGCTATCGGGCAGTTGAAATGATAACGAGCTGAACTGTTTAGCTTGCTTCTTATTAGCCTAAGAGTACCGGCTTGACTCAATGGAGACGCCTGGTGGCTTTGAGCAGAGCCAACGCCAAAAGAAACACTCACACAGAGGGTGATGTGTTGCTGGCAACGATCAGACGTTTCAACTGAGTTGATTGCCATAAGCTGAAGTGTTCTGCAGGAAATGGCAACTATCGAATGATTGTTTGATTGCGTTTTTGTGATTCAGATTATTGTCTTACGAGTCCCGAGAGCGCACAAGGGCCAGCGTAACAGAATGTTATGAGCATTTGAATTTGACTTCCAGCGGGCGAATTTATTTCCCATCGTCAATATTAATATGTAACGTAACTAGAAAGTCAAAATTGTATTAATTTTTAATATATCACCTCGTTTTCAAGTTGATGGAATTTTCACAAGTGTTCGAAAATTATAAGCAAATCAGTTACAGATAAATATAGAGTTGAATACAATTATTTTACATATTTTTCTACCACCGCATTTCACTGATAACTTAATTTTAGTTGTATATTCTATGTATACATTAACAAATGCATATAAATATTCGCAAAAGAGTCAAAACACAATTTAAACTGGGAGCTGAATTGCGCTTCGAGGCAAACTGCGTGAACATAACACTGACAAATCATTCCTTTGAGCGAAACGTACTAGAGTAACCATTCCCCAAGTGATTGTATCGTTACCTAAATTGCATTAGATAACGAAGCAGCAGGAGAAAGGTTGGGCGCGAGTCATAAATATGGTTGGCAGTTCCCAATGCTTCAAAGCGACGGGTTGAACACACGCCACGAAGCTTATCACCCGAGAGAAATAGATCAGTGAGGAAAGCGGCGATGTTTCAAAACGCGTCTCCGGTTGTTTCGCGACGCGGTTTACCGAGCGTACTTTATCAAAGCCAAAACAAAAAACAGTTGGAACAGGGAAACGAAGGTTCCCTTTATCCGGAGAATATTTTCGGTACCAGCTACAGAACGCAAAGGAAATAAACTTACCACCATTGGAGGTGGCAGTTTGAATGAGTGCTATTAATGGAATCTGATAGCGCTCATTTGCATAGGAATAAACACAAATTTATGTTTCAGTAGTTCGTGACTAGAAATGTAACGAATGTATGAATGAATCTATTTCCCCGCGGTAAGAGAGTGAGAATGAATGAGAAAGTACAATAATTTTTGACCCGAACCTTATCGTGCGACCTCGATCTTGTGTTTCCCGAAGGAACTAGTCGTAGCCTTGGAAGTTTTATATAGAAAAATATGTACATTTCTACATGGAAATAATGAATTCTTTCTTTATTTTCTCCTGCAAAAACGTTTCGAAAGGAAAGGGACCTAATCTATAACGAAAAATGTGTCAAATTTGCGTAGAAAATTCACTTAAAAACTCTTGTGGCAGGTTGATATCAATATGTCATGTGGACAAGCAGGGTAAAAACTTGTACCAAAATAATATAAACCAATTGGTTATGGATATGGGTGCATGTGTATGTGTCGTATTTTGCCTTGCTTTGGTATTTGTCTTTTCGCCGAACATGATAAATGTTGTCATGGAAGTTAATTCGTCTTCTTCATCCTCTCACATGTCAAACGCAATAACAACACGTCTCCAGGGTACGCCATGATCGAAATGTCGTGTGGATCTGTAGAACACCATACGGTGAAGTATACGAATGATGTTTTTTTTTTTTGTAAATCATTGAACAAAGTGCCATCGAACAACGAAAGAAGCTTTTTTTTTGGTGCGCAGTGATACCTTTTCTTTGTATTCCACCTCACCTGGTGCTAGCTTACTAGCTTTTGGCAATTGCAAAGCGTAGGAAACCATGGGGCGTCATTTTGTTGTAATTCTTAGAACGATTATTCATCAGGCTGTCGATACAGTATGGACCGATGCGATACGAAAATGCGAATTCATAGTAAAAATGTGTACTGTCGCGACCTCGGCCAATCTGCAACAAATGGCTTCTTAGGAATGGTTTCAAAAAACAACACCCCGCAACAAAAGTTGACGATCGTTTGTCGTTGTTTTGTGTGCGTCGCACGAAAACAGTGAGAAGAAAAAAATATACCGAGGATGAAAAAAAAAGTGTATAAAATCTCCACCTGCATAATAAGCAAGTTAATGCGAGAGAAAGGTCATCTCGACTGACGTTTTGTGTGAGAACGAATAAAATAAGGTATAAAGTCTGCAATTTATGTTGTTTAGTCTGGCGAAGTTGGTTTCAACTGGAGATGTTCGTGTACTGTAAACATATGGTATGACGAGTTGTTAAATCAGTTTAACTTGAATAAATACATCTTGGAAGCATTCGACTATCATAAAAATGTAAAATACAACCAAGAAAGCTTTTTCTCCACCATTTGTATTATCACAAACTCATCGAACCATTAAGCAAACCATAAGCACATAAGCTGCTCACTTCAAGCGCCTCTGTGTTCAAGTTGCCTTTCCCAGTATGTTAATTAAAGGGAAAAGTTTTTCCTTCAATTCCCTGCCCCCAAACACCTTACTGGTGTTCCAGCAAACTCCCCACGAAACACATCCAATCAAGTTCGGTGCCATTTTATTGCCTCAATTCATCTCAATCCAGATGCGATGCAATGCGATTCTGCCACATACGTACGCCAAACGTTAGACAGCCAGTATCGAAGTCATTATCTCGCTTTGCTAAGAATTGTACCAAGACACTTATGCTGTAGCTCGCCGGAACAGTGGGAGCTCCTGGTCAGGGCATCCTGAATCTCGGTCGATTCGGTGATTTGGAAGCCCACGTCATCGCAGACGACGGGAATGGCACGTTTAAGTTGGTGGGTAATAAATTATTCCTTGCCTTTCGTCTTTCGAATGGCTCCGTGTGCTCCGGGCACGGGAACGCTCATTGGGTGGTGCACGCGATCACACTTGCCATTGTCTGCTATGTGCTTCATGTATGCTGGCCGACACATCTTTAAGCAGCCACCAATATCGGTTTCTCTCATCGCAGTCACGTGTAAGGAAGCATGCTGAAACTCGCACTGTACATGGTCGGGTCGGGATTCTTACACTCAGGAACAGAGCAGCGGATGAAGATACAAAAGATGACAAAGGTGGTAGGGTGACAGATCGGAAGGGGAACGTCATGAGTCAGGCATCATGTACACGAATGTGTACGTGCGGCATGTATGAACCCTTGTTCGAATAGCAATGGAGCATGTAAACGCACATTCGTCTCGTGCTTATCACAAGCCCTCCAGTTGTTTCCCGAGTACACTCCGAGTGTCCTAGCACCAGTGAAAAGTGGCTCCATCAATGATCGAATCATATTGAGGAGCCGATGGCTAGGTATATAGACGATGGAAAGCAGAAAGATCTGCTTTCTATGTTAGGTCCAGCAATGCTAACGCTGCAAACGTTGCAGGAAAAAGAGCAATATTTCTTGTGGCCGGTTTCTCAATCACACTGACAGACGAAAGTTGTGTCTTGCAATTTTGAAGAAAATATTTATGTTACTCTCACGCCTAATGGCATGGCGTAGAAAAAATGGACGTGTCAAACAAGCCGGGTTCCGAGTACCCTTATCAATCCCGAAAAATTTTCACTGTCTTTTTTTTTAACATGCATTCCATTGCTTGGATTTCTCTTTTCATTAAACCCTTTACCGCTAGTAAGACACAGCACGGGGACACGTTTTTCTCGCTTGAAAAATGTCATACTTTTCGCACCTTCGACCACCACGTCTCACATTTGAGAGGGTAATAATTTTACAAAACTGTTTAAGCGGCCCATTTAAACACGTTGGAGTGTTGAGGAAACATTAGGATGAGGAAAAGCCCATCACCTTCGAAAGGTTTAGGAGAGGCATTTGCATTTTTTCGCTTTATTTTTTTCTAAACCAAACGCGCTATAAATAAATTAAAAAAAAAAAAGATAGGCTGGAACGTAGCCGAGGATCAACAGGATCACTGGGGACCCACGTTGACATAGCGCTTAGCGCTCCTTATAATGGCAGCCACTGACACGGAACATAACGCTGAGTGTCCCTCACTTGGGAGAGGGTAATAAGGATGACTGAAACGCTGCCATCATACCCGGTGGCATGAATAATTCAAATTGCTCATCACCACCCCGTCTTCTCGCACCGGCACCACCCGCCCGCGTGTGTGGCATACAATGTAACAGCCAGGCAGTCCCTTCGGGCGCTAGATTTTGTGCATTGCGTTGACAAAATTATGACGAGCCTAGAGTAACGGTGGGACAGTGGGAAAACAGTGTCATTCGAATAGGGATAAAATCGCATGAAAAAACTAGAAGAATCCGAAAAAAAGCGGATGATAAGAACTTTGATCGAGAGACAGTAAAAACTCGACCTTTCTGATCCAGTGAAAAGCGCCGGGTCAGGCTAAGTGTGTTGTTTGCCAAACCTTCTCTTCTCTGCCTAAACGCTGGATGGAGAATACTTTTTTTTTACTTTGTTGGTCTTTTTGTAATTCCTCACACACAGACACATATATTCCATTGGCTTCAGAAAGGTTTGCCAGATTTATAAAAAGTGTTGAAAAAGTGTTTTATCCCAGATGAGGGATGTTTATCTCGTTGGGAAGAAAATTCGCACAAAAAAAAAAAACCTGGAATATAACATGCTTTGCAACCTGACCTGAAAAGAATGTGGATCGGTTACGGTGCGGTGTTGGTGGTGGTGTTGATGGTGGTAGGTGGTTAATTGAATAATTAGCTCGTCGGATGATAATAACTCACTATGTCGGGGGAAGCTGCTGTCCATGGTTTCTCGTTTTCCCTATCGCTTCCCTATCACGGCACGGTCTCGTCCCGACCGATAACACAATAACCACGCATCATAAATCATTTTGCAGCAGCATGGACATGTTTCTGAATGCCAATAATGAAAAGTTTGATGGCAAAGGTTCGTGAAAGGCGGTGCGCCATCAATCAATCTCGGCAGAAATTACAGATGTCGCAGTTGTCGAACCTGGTGGGTGCATTATAATCTGATATCTGGATCTTTAATTAAATTAGCTCCAGTAAGGCATGTTGTGGTTACATTTTAATAAAATCAATTGCTTAATTATATATTTCGCTTTAATTTAAGCAGCATTAAATAGGATAATGTGTTCGTGCCACGGCTGTATGACAGGTTCTTGTCACTTAGAAGACACAACAAATGAAAATAGCTTTAAGCTAAATCCCTCAGACAAGAGTTAAAAAAAATGTGTATTGTTCGTCTATTCATTTAAAATGAAAATTTAACATTAAAAATGTGCTGCCAAATTTAAAGACCCGCCAGTTATGTGGCGAATTTGAGTGGCATAGGCGAACGCAAACTTTGTGTGCCGCAATGAAGAAGTTTGAATGGCACATTCCACGGTTTCCAGTAGCGAAAGGACCGGGATACCGATTGTAGCATTTTAGCCTTTTCCTTTCTCCTCCCCTTTGCTCACCAGAATGACAAGAATTTCTCAACCAAAAATGACTCTATAACCAATCCAGCTGGCAGCTGGCAAGAATGGGACAGCGCCCGATACTGATTCTTGAATTCCTTTTCCCTTACCTTGATGCGAAAGCACGTTTAGTTGCTCGGTTCGGTTGGTTAGTTGGTTGGTGCCTTTTCATAGAAATTCACTGTTCGGATTTGGCTGGCACTTATCCTTCCGGCCGGTCGACACTGTGTGGTGGGAATAACTTTTCCCAACAATCGAGCGAAAACGTACAGTGCACGGTATGGGAATAGTTAAGGGACCAAGACGCAAGAGCAATGCAAACCGGTCGACCGAAAGCCAATTCAAGCCGGGCTGAATGTTTTTCCCCAAAGGGCGCACACCATCTGCCCAAGCATGGCTTCACCATGCTCAGCATCTTCTTTTAATCGCCGACGGGGCACACACACACACGTTTGTTACCTCTTGACGAGAGGTGAGTATGTGTTGTAGGGGATGCGCTTAACGGTTTTGAGGTATGACTTTAGAGGCGAAACGAAGAGTTTAGGAGAGCTCATTGCTTATGTGACTGAAGGGACAGCAAGTGACATAAACTTAAGTAATAAAATAAAATAAATATATTCCTTAAGTACTCAACAATAATATTTCTTAAAATGTTTAAATCTACTAATATAAATTGGCCGTATAAACCTAAGTACAAAAATAACATATAAAAATATAAAAAAGGAAATTTTGCGACCCAACTCTCCCCACACACAAAAGGTGCAAAATATCTGGATGCCGTTAGAATAACTGATGCTCCTCCACAGCTCGAAAGCTCGGCAAAGAATAGCACTGATCTACAAGAAAAGAGCTTTGAAAAGAATGATTTGTTTCCCATGGCATATGTTACAGTTTGCTGCAGGTCGTGTGCGGTGGTAAACTCTACTTCAAGCACCTTTTCAACCACCTACCTTTCTGTTAAATGTTATTAGAACTTTTTTTTCAAATGGACGGCTCGGTTCCTCAGGCTAGTTGAATGGGTTTTTTTTTTTTCTTCAGAATGGAGAAAAGTGAACAAAAATGTATGTTCAATTGTTTTCTTCACTTGTTTGATAATCTTTTCACACCACGTTACATTGGCCCTTTTTAAATCGTTCAGTTTTTGATCTGATATGCACCGAAATGCAAACGAAGCGTACGGTTGTACCTTTTTTGCACATGATTTGGATGGAGTGATAGTGTGAAGTTTGTGATAGAAAATAGTATAAAACAGAGCTAAGCACATGACACATAATCTTTAAAAAAGGAGCTGAAGCTTTAGAGCTTTGAGGCAATGGATGTAACATCAGATCAAGATCAAGATCAAGAAAAATATGTTCAATTAGTGTAAAACTTGTGGGTTATCTGCTTTGCAGTCCAACATTTATTTATTTTATTTTATTTATTTAGTATCAGGAACGACAGTCCTTCGCCTTATTGTCAACGTTACGTGTGACTGAATCAATGAACATTAATAAAAATGTATTTCCTTTGTTTACTTCACCTTTATTTAACAACCGAATATGCCCGGGATATGGCAAATAATAAAAAGCAAATGACTTATCTTTGTGTTCATAAAATTTAGTCATCACAAGCTGTATTACATTACTTTACCGTCCCCGTCACCGGCCATAATTAGTGGCAAATAAATAAAATTAATATTTTTATTTATTATTAAATATGATGGCAGTAGTTGAGAATTTAGTTTAATATGTTTTATGTACTTAGTTCCAATATGACGACTCAATGCTGTACGGTTAACACTAGCCGTGTGGTTGACTAGCTACAAATTTCACAAAGAATTTTCTGCTTGGGTTGTGCTTTATCCTAAAAGGAAAGGACAGGAAAATGTTAGGAAAAATCGTCTTGATCTTAGTGAAATGCTTAAGTAATTTAGTTTAATTAATTTTCTTAATACTTGAATAATAAGGCATAAATAGGCATAAGGCCAGCATAATACAGTGTGAAGCATTTGTTCGCACAATGGACGACCCAACCTTGATTTAACTTTTCATAAGTACAGACGACAACTAGGCACGAAATTAAGCCAAACAGCATAAAAATTGAACCACTTCCCATTTGCAAACAAACAGCAAATGGATTTGTTTAGTGTAATTCAACGGTTTCATGCCTTTCAACCTAACGTTGCTATCGGAATTTTGCTTTAAGGTTTTGGTACTTTAACACGAATGGTAATTCTATTTAGAAATGTTCCAAAAACCCTCACATCAATTAGATGGACCGCAAGATGAAGGAAAGTACCACAACGCCAGCGTCCAGCGTCGGGCAAAGAGTTTTATTGAGCTCGAAAGGCTAATCAATCATAATATTACAAACATGCAGGCAAACCTCAAATTAGTGGTCAACCTTTCACCGGAGGTCAGCCCGAGGGAGGTGCGGATGCGTGCTTACAACGAACTATGGCTCTTAATTTTCCACTACCTCCGTCCCGTCTGCTTTTGCCCGTGGATGCCCGTGGTTTCAACGTCCTTTTATTTCTCAATGAAGGCACGAAACACGAGCGCACGCTATAGTTTTCCATTCGGGCTCCATTCGCTAAAAACCCATCCCACCATCACCGTACTAATGGAGCACCACTTTGAATGGACAAAACTAATGTTATACTCGTAAAAAAAAATAATCCACCATCGCACGTAAGGCCTACCTTCTTTTCGTGACCGAACCGAGGAGGCAATGAGACCGAAAGCTAGTGGGGGGGTTAGTGTTCCATTTATCCTCCCTTAATGGGTGCGACGGTGTGGTAGGCTTTACGTGCGGGCACACCTTCCTTTTTTTTTGTTCTTGACTCTGGCATGAAAATTACTTTCATTTAGCGTTATCCGATATGCACAAAAATGACAAGGATCATGGTAAATGGGAAACCCGCTGTGTCGTGTGTTACGTGCGTAATTGGTGTGGCTTTCGGTGCTACATTTCGCGTTATTTCGCTGATAGCTGCTCGGTTTCACCGAAAGCACACCCGAGCAAATTGTGCCAGTTAGTGTTGAACAAATTGGGCTCTAAATTTGAATTTAAACCTGCGTACCAGAGTTGAAACAGGTATGGAACGACCAACGCTTCCTTTACCGACCCGTTGGAATGTTTACCGAAATAGGAAAATAAGGAAGGTAATAAAATTGCTATTTATTGACCCGCTGCTCTTCACTACGTCGAAGTTGTGCTTCTTATCGCTGCCTCCGGTGTACCACTTTTAGGAACCGATTCTAAGCGAATGGGTAAACGTCATTCAATAGGCAAACGAAGCCAACAGTTCGAGCCGCCGGTCAGCGAAACGTAAAGCCGTAAAAATGGAACCTTTGTTCAAGTTCTTTTTAATCTAATTATATTTTATTGATTATTTTATATTTACACCTTTACTACCGTTGGTATTACTCATATTCAACCAGCGGGCTTAGGGCTGATTAGCTGGTGAGCGTGTTGAATTTTTCGAGGATAAATGTAATAAAAATATCCTCATGAATAACTCAGGAGAAGGTTCGTGTTGATGATGGGTTTTGTTGCTATAATAAAGAACAAAAATATTGAAAATTCAGCTTTCAAAATTTTTATTGAAAGCTAAAATAATTATTATATTAAATGCCAACATTCTTTTTGATATTTATATTAAATAACAATACGATCAAGGTGTTTTTATCAAATTAAAAAAAATACTACTTGAAATAACCACGGTGGTATAGGCGACTGCGGCGCCGGTCTTCAAACGGCATGATGGGGGTTCAAATCCCATCAGGACCGTCCTCCCGTAGTGAGGCAGTCTAGTAAGCCATTTCGATGGCCGGCATGACCTTAGAGGTCGTTAAGCCAAGAAGAAGACTTAAAATAACATTCACAACTGCTTACTAAAGATAATTTAAAAAAAGCAACATTTTAATCGCTTGCTTAATTTCTATTGGCAATTTATCTTATGTACATAATTCAGAGGCAGAGTTTCTGGCGATCGCTTCTATTTCTTGCCTTACGGTTGCTCAACTTGAAAGCAAAATGATCCTTTTCCGGAAAGCAATAGCGTTCGAAATTCAAACCCTTGGCAATAAATGTTATTTCATGAAGATTAACTATCACCGAGCAAGTAGCTCATTGGGGGGGGGGGGGGGGGTTTAGTCTGCGATGGTCATAAGACTGGAATAGATTGCCCGAAATGCTGGGCGCCCATTTCAATCAATAAAAACACCACCACTGCGTTGCGGCTTTTGAAGCCATGACTTTCTGATGCTGATAATGGATACAGCTATAATGAACAGAGTGTGCTCCCTGATCGTATTTGTGCTGAGACCGCCGTTCCTTGGCGTGTAATCGGATTACACGCAAAAGTGTTTTTGTTCGCATAGAAAATATCTGGAGGATTTTATTGTTCCGTAGTCAATTATTCTGCTGTAGCTACCAAACATTGGTTTACGTTTATGAAATCTCTGTGGACCTTTTTGAAAAATCCCCTTAAAAATGACAGGGGTCACACCAAAGCGGACCCTTACCACCTGGATTCGCCATTAGTACATTCGCGAACAAGCAGTTAATAAAGTTAAACGAATGAACGAAATCAAGCGTAAGGTTTGGGTAAACAATCGTACCTTCGAACGGATTTTCGGTAATCAAACACGCACCAGACGTATCCGTCCGCTGTGAAACAAAACTGGCATCCTTCGTTGATTGCGGAGCAGAAGAAAAACAAAACAAAAAAAAAAAACCCGTCAACTCAAATGCGTTCCGTACGCAACCTGCCTGTTGCTGAAGTTTTGGCACTGTGCCATTCAACCTCCTTTCCCCTCGACCCTCGGGAAGGGGTCTCAACAAGCAAATGTCGCTTCGGTTCGATGGAATTGCCAACCGTTCGAAACAAACAAACCACCGCAAAGGGCAAATTCGACATTTCTTCTCGACCTGGCAAAACATCCAAAACGACCTTGCAAAACCTCGACCGCGAAAGGAAGCTGTTGGTTCTGCTGGTGGGTTAAAAAGGGACGGAGGGGGCTATGTCACCGAAGCCTTGAATGTCCTCCAGGTATAGTGATGGTGGTAGTGGTGAGGGTGGATAAAATACGTTAGGCAAGGCATAGGTAAAGTGCTGACTACGGATGAAATGTCAACAATTTTCGGTCTGTAAAGTCCTTTCCCGTTGGGTTTGGACGTTTTGCAGATATGGTGCAAGGTGCAGTTGTTGGGAGAGAAGATTTTTTTTTACCTTCACATGACTCCATTGCGGAACTACGAAAATGTCTTTGGTTTTGAGACCTATTTTGGATGAATTTCGTTTTACTGTTAGGTTCTGCGTAAGATCTGAATTAAAATCGTTCGCGATCGGTTGAAATAAGTGAATGAATAAATAATGTTTTATTTTATGAAGTAATTGTCAATATATTGTGCTCTATTTCAATCCAAAATCAGGTAAAAAATGTTACACCAGATCTTTAAAAACTTTATAAAAAAATTCTTTGCCTTCTACTTAAGCACCACATAAAACGATACAAAATTAATACTCTGATCGTGTCGATCAAATGTAATTTTTTAAGTTCAATGTTGAATATCAATTGTTTAACCTTCAACTGTACGGCGAGTTTCGGAAGGAATAATTTACCATACTCTTATGATACACCGATCAGTATACAATTTTTATACCCTCCAAATAAAATACAATCAAACGCTTAATCGAACTGCCACGAGCCGGTCTAATATGCTAACATGTTTCCATCCTAACGGCGTAAGGGGGATTTTGCAACCGAGCCCAACTTGCTGCTTACGGTGCCGGATAAGCAAATTTTCTTTCTTCTCTCTACCTCTCGCCCAGCGACACAAGCAAACCCCCAGCCCGTCCTAAAGAAGCACCAAGAAAGGGTTCGAGTTTCACCAAGCTTCATGCTGTTTGATTGACTTTCATGAAGTACTCCCAGTACCGGCGCGAGGAAAGGCATATACATATGCCAGTTTCCCGAAAATGAACCAAACAGCTTCAACGGGGGCGATCATATGTGCGCCTGTGGCAGGGGAGTTTTGAATTTTAATGGAAATTCTATCGACTTTTGCTGAGAAACTAACAAGCCAAAGACGGTGACCCAATCGATCCAAAAATGGCAGAAAAAGGAGAAAGAGCAGAAAGGCAGAAAGTGAACGGAATCGGTTCCGTTTTAAACTCGGGATAACTATGCACAAAATAAACGATAAAAAATATGGAATAATCAACAATCCAAATATGGAAAATGAATTGTGCTTTGGGCACACCCTGGCAGCGGGAGAACAAAAGTAACAATGAAGCAGAAACGCTCCGTAAGCAGCTGAAAGCGTGATAAAGCGAGGAAGAGGGTGCCTTCTGCCTGACAGGCAAACAATTGTGAACCTTCTTATGGGACGCAAATGTGAAGCAAAATGGCAATGAAAGTGAGCGTCGTGCAGTGCTGCAAGGTGATATTGAATTTTGTGCACATTATTACATTTTTTGCTGAGATTACGTTGTAAAGCATGTAACTTTACGCTTTCCGAGGAACGGGAATTGCTTCACTGCACGGTGGTTTCCAACAGCAATCTAAATAAGCGATAAACAAACATATTATGCTACAGCGTGTTGCACACTCTCTACATGCAGGCGTATAAAATAATTTTATAGAAGCTTTTGTTTTGCATTTTTTGCTCCTTCAAGTAAGTAATCTGTTACGGTATCCACATGTTGCCCTGCGAAAAAAACCCCTCAGCGGTATCTAAATCTACCGACAAGAGCGAGACTGTTTAACCTTTCGTTAGAGGAGAGCCGAGAACAAACGAACCAGCTCGTAAGGCTCAATTTTCGCAGCACGATTCGCGCACAGTTTACGATCCATTTTTGTGTGGCTTGTTTTATTGCTTCGATTAAGTCATTGGAGTCGTTTTCATTTTGCGTGATAATTTTTCCAACGACGCTATTTTGTCAGGCGATGCCAATAAAGGCACGGCAACCATAAAATAAAGACCCGGGAGAAGGCCCGAAAATTTTCGCCTTACATCCCACCCCACCACCTTGACTGCTGACGTTACACTACCGACCGTGTTGCTGTACGCGACTTCACGATTTCTGCCATCCTTGCCAAACCCATTTGGTGCCAGCGGCACGTTCACGTTTATTTTCAGTAACCGATCCTTATCGTGCTTTTCCTCCTCCCACCGGGGGTGATTTCCTGTTCCCGGGGCGGTGGAACGGGCGATGGATTTCGGATTTCCTGGGGTACAATAAATTGGTAAGAAATTTAAAGGTACGTTGCGTACGTTAAATTTGACCATCCATCATCGGTGTTCCGAGTACCGACACCGATGATCCGTGGTACTGTATATTTAGCTGTTGCTTTACCAAGCCTGACGATCGCTTGCTCAGATTGCGTGACCAGAAAATTTCTTCCTATCCAACCACCATCACCGAGAAACAGATATCAAAACGCTACCGGAAGGCAGGACAAGGCAGTGTGTCGGACAAAAAAGACAAAACAACCGTGAAAGGAAAAGCTAACCAGAACACATCAACCACCCGATTCGCTAATGTTTAGAGAAAGCAACGTTTAGAGTATGAGCAACGTTAGTGAATGATTCGCTAGCACCGAGTGCGAAGGGAATTTTAATTTTGTTTGATTTAATGCCTCGTTTTATGCGATTCGCTCAACAGTTTCATACATCATTGCCGGCTCAAGATACGGTCCGAATCGGGTCCGTCCAAGGGAAGGGATGGCGTGCAAATGTTTGTGGACTAACACCAAAGCTCTCTGCCCGTATCCGGGTCCATAAACCGTTTTTGGATTGCATGTTGCAGGCCCGTCCCCGTCCAACAATCCACACCACATCCGAATGCACAGGCACAAGTGCTGTGAGAGAATTCGCATTTTAAATCGGATTAAAAGCCTTAAATCCTGCTACCTGCCGGGATACAGCCGTATCCTATTGGTTTGCTGATGTCATTATCTGATTTTCCGGCATCGCCTTTTTTTTTCGCCATTGCTACTACTTTAACCATTTGTTTCGCTCGGTGAAGATCGTTGGGGGATTTGGGGAATTTCCTGTATTTATAACCCCCACAAATACACACACACACACACACACAAAATGCAATTCCATTATCTATGCCGTGCCCATTTACCAATGGGAAGCTTTAAGCAGGCTTCTTCATGTGTGTGTGTGGCCGTGTCACGTTTAAATTCCAATTCAAATGCCACTCATCGGATTATGCGAGGTGGAACGTTTTTGCTCTCCTCACCACCGGTAGTTATGGTGATTTTGGTGGGGTAAATTTTACTAAATTAATTATGTCACTTGACGGAATTATCAGCCCCACACGCACTAATGATAAGATCGCGTAGAAAGGTAGCACACATTCAGCAGCGAACAACACAAGATCACGATCATGCTTGCTGGTAGCATTATATCATTTCAGCTTCAAAGCTCTCCCTCTTCAAAGCGGATAAAACCGTGTGTCATAAATTGCTCTTAACCTGTTAAACGAACGAAGGCGGCACCATTAGCACCGCTGTGAGATGAAACTTTCCACACCTCATTATTAATGCTAGAGATTGAGGTTTGAGCGTTTCTGCAGTGGTTTTTGCCTTGCGAAAAAACTCATCCAGATACACTCACACATACACCCTATCGTAATCGTGCTCAGCTGTATGCTTTCAGCACCTTCATTGGGCATTCGGTTGCTCTTCTTTAGTCTGGCGAAATAAAGGGAACCTTCTGCTTCTTGGCGAATGAAATCACACTGCTCTTAGAAAAATCACTCATTTACCTCTTAGACTGAGGTGCTTTATTATTGAAGAAAGAGCATCTTTCTTAGTATCGGTTAAATAAATGTGGAGGTTTTTTTTCTGACCGTCCTGTCCATATAACGAAGTGCAGTAATAATGAATGCGGTAAAGATAGTAAACAAGGTCACACCTTAAAAAATAGGAAAAAGTTGCTATGACGGATGCGGCTCGCTTAATTTACAAAGAGAACGGATTGGTTTATGAACAAGTCGGGAACGCAAAAGTCGTTGAGTGTTCACCCAACGGAATAGAATTGAAGTACTGTGCGAACATCACGATAGTAGCAGCTTAAGTGGGTTTCAAGTGAAGTGCAAAGGAAGCGTACCGACAACGTACGTGAAGTCGTTAAATTGTAAAATAATCCTGATGAAAGCGTCAGAGAAATGAATCACACAGGAAAGGTTGGCTTGCGTTTTTGGAAACGGTGGTCGTGGTGTAAGTTTTTCCTGAAATTGTATCCATATAACCGTGTGTTTGTGTGTGTGTCATACAAAATGGTTTGAAAATATTTGAGCGTACTGAAGAACGCACCACCTATGCCCGGCAAAACAATAGGCGTCTGCCCCTTTGCAAACACTTCACACCGACGGACGTACCCCGGGATCGTTAACGGGACGCAAATCGTGCGGAACATTTCTCCACACCTGGGTTGGTTGTTCCAGGTTGAGTCGAGTGGGTCGGGAAAGTGTGCGTTAAAAATGCTTGTGAATCGGAACAGCAAAGTCAAGCCGTGCGCGTGCCGTTATTATGCAAAGAAAACATTACCTATTGTGCTTTGTGTTTGCCGTTGTGCAAAGTGAAACTAATCCTGCTTTATTGTGCTTTCAGTGTTTCTACGAACGCGCGCCCGTGTGAATGTGTGTGCTTTTATATGCTTCTATTTTGTTTACTACATGAATGCGCGTGTGTTTGTGTGTGTGTGTGCTTATGTGTGACGGGATCTGTTTGATACGACAACACAGCCCGACGACAAAACCGTGATCCGCGCGTCCTTTGTGTTGTGCTGTGTTCCGCGCGTCGATTGTTCCTGTCATTCGTGCTACATCAACAACAACAGTTAAAATGGCGGGACCTCACCTGGAAGAGTCAAACGTTACGACACCGTCCATTACGGGCGGTGTCGTGGTGAACACGGCTTCGCTCAGCCTGTCCCGTCCCACCAACCTGGAAAGCTCGATCTGTACGATTGACGATTTCCTCGCGCACTTCAAACACAAGGAGCTGGAAAACGATGTGTCGAAGTATCTGTCGCACAAGCAGCGGCCACTTTGTCGACGGGTGCTTGCCTACCTGCGGACGGCCTGGATGGGCGCCAAGTTCACCTCGAAGAGTGGTAGTTATCCCATGGCATGGTGTAGAATTAAATGTAGCACATTGGGGTACAAAAATTTAATTTTGAACCAACACTTGTCGCATTCGAGTTTGGTGTGATCACAAGTATTGCTGATGGAGTTTGGTTTAATTAGGTGCATTTATTACAGTGTGTCGCATTGTGTTCGTGTTTTGGGATTGTCGGTAGCCTGACTAATGAAAATACATTACCTTATCTCTGCACGAAAAGTCCGCTGTATTGTCACATCGTTGCAGCTTGCTGATTAGTTTTGTTTTTCAAATTGTGGCAGCTGTACTTCTATTGCTTCTGTTGTATTAGCTTTGATATCTGAAATTTGGCCAGCCTGGCGGTTAAAGCGACAATGGCGCCGGTCTTTAAACAGCACGTTCGGGATTTAAATCTCATTCGGGCTGTTAGCCCGTAGTGAGGATTGACTTTCCAACTACTGACTGAACTGAACATCCAATCCAATCCAATCCAATCGTCTTTTTCGAACGGAGCAATGACTATTATTCGGTCAGAAATAATTTTGAAGTCAGGGATAATTTTGACCGTCACCTACGGAGAAAGAAAAAAAAATTATGACAAAATTAATCATCTGGGAATTTTTTTTTGTTTTAGAAATAGTAGCTTACCATGTATTTTATTCATTTTATTCGAAATATCCGCCCTCGGCTTCTATTACGGCCTCCACCCATCTCCGGAACAGGGAACAAGCCCTGGCGACAGTTTCGCGGGGTAGGGCCGCGAAAACGGACCTGAGCTCCGCCTTGGTGTTGCTGGTGGTTCTGTTAGTGTCCCGTTCCACCGCGCCCCACACGAAATAATCCATTGGATTAAGATCCGGGGAGGTGGGAGGCCACACATTCGGCGCGGTGAAGTAGTTGAAATTGGCCGCCAACCACTTTATCGTTTTGGAGGCTGTATGGCACGGAGCGGAATCCTGCTGGAATACGTACGGTCTGCCGTTGGCAACTCTCGTGATCCAAGGCTTTACGACGGTGTCCAGCATGTAAATGTACCCGTCCACGTTCAGCCTCAGCCCCTGCTCGAAAAAGTGGGGCGGCATAACGTCCCCTTCCGATGACACGCAGGAAAACACCATCACCGTCTGGGGGAACTTGGTTTGCGGCACCCGTGGCACGTCCGCCGGGCAGTAAGCCAGCCACCGGTTGTGCTGGGTGTTAACCGTGTCGGCGGTTGTCGCGTCCGGCGCGGATCATCATGATGCACTTCCACAATGTACTCTTTTTTGGCATTTTTTTATCACGGGATGTTTTCGCTGCTTGTTCCGTACACTTTTAGCTGTCGAATGACGTATTGCTTGTTTTCCTATGTCAACTCCATCACGAGTCATAAACAAAAATGTAACCGTCAAATTTATCCCGAACGCCCGTATTACTAGCTAAAAATAATGAAAATGCGCAGATATTCGGCCAAGTGAAAAAAAAAACAGTTTTCATAACTTATTTATCGATCAAATCTATTTTAAAATTTTTAAGTTAATTTTCATTTTTTCAATTAATTTTTCCAATTTATTAATCTATTTTTCAATTCTTATGGTCTTTTGCAACGTCTGCACAGATAAATGTACAGGTTTTATTGTATCGTACATCAAATCCTTGAGAGCATGTAACAAAAACCTATGCAGAGAATAGCATTCGATTGAAACCATAAGCATAAGCTTCCTAAAAAATAAAGCTCTCTATTCAACGTTGCTTACATACCTTGCTATCAGCATAAATTGTTGATTGAATGTTTGTGACAAATCGATAATATTTATCATCTTCATCGTCTATTGTGCTATGAGTAATATCTCGATCTTGCTACCGCGCTGTAACCCTGTAATCCATCTGGATTTAATCTCTTGACAGTTACTGGGGCATATTTTTCAGAAGGTCCTTAAAACAGACACACAAACACAAAACAAATGGCGAGTTTACTATAACGCCCCAGACCAACGAAAACACACGTCATTTTTTAACTGTCCGGAAACTACTTTCGCGCACGGTTGGCCATTTTTATGTTGCAATATGCCAAGTGCTCAAAGCTAGTATATTTTTCCCCCCTTTTTCTGAGCGCCCGACCCGATGGTGAACCGACTTTGTGATGTATTGCATGGCAGTAAAAACTGTTGCCATATTAACTGGAATTTATTTTTTTGCTTTTTATCGCCAGCAATAACGCGCCGGTGTCGATATTTTACAATTTTACGATCATCGACGGTACGTGATGACGATTATTATTTTGCGGATATTGGGAAAAAATGTAGAGCGCAGGGAAATAAAAACAATATTAAGTTCCGCCGGATATTATTCGGTGGGCACTAATTTCTCCAATCAAAGGAAAATGTTAAACGAATTTTTGCAAGCAGCGGCGAGACAGGAATAGGTACACTTTACACAAAATTGATTGAAAATAGTCGTACTGGTAAAAATAACAGCGCTTTTACATCAGAAAACAATATTTTTTGTCTGTGTGTGTGTGTGTGGGAAGTTGTGCTGTTTGCTCTTTGCTTTTTCCAAATGGAAAAATAATTCGTTTGATAGCACCAAAATCGAATAACAATCGCCACCATGTCGCTTAGCAGCGTATGAATGAATGGGAAGCTAAGGAGGGATAAGGTGAAAGATTCATCCATCCAGAGTATGAGGCCACACGCGTGGCTAACCGGCTGCAGACAAACACACACACACACACTCACTCTGGGGCCCATAAAACGGAAGTACATGAGCTGATATTCCGCTGCTCGTGTCCTGTTGTTGTACGATGTGAAAGGAAGACGATAAAAAGAGCACCAACACACACACACACATTCCATCGCCCATCGTGTTCCTTCCTTTCTTGACCCCGTACCTGCTAAACACACATTTTGCAAATGGAGCGAAGAGAAGGTTAGTGGTTTTAACGCCCCTTGTGGGCCGTGTCGAACGATGAGTTTGCACGTGTAGTGCGTTCTTATGCCAAGGTGTGGAGGTTGTGTCTGTAGGTAGGTGTTTTTTTTTTTTTCGTTGTTTCCCTTAACCCTCACCCCCGCACCATCCCCTTCTTCGAAGTTTTCCGCACTACTGGGAAAGCTGAAAGTGTTGACCGGCTGCACCAAATTTTGGTGGCATGGAACCGGGTGCGCACTGCGTGCATTTCCTACAGCTTGGCGTAAAATTTTGGCATCGCTTGTTTGTACAAGATTACCGAGACCCGTTGTTGGGATGGTCATGACCGTGAGGGGCACGTGAAACTTTTGACCGTGTGAGTGTGTGGACGATGGTTGGATGAAACAAAACAAACATGCAGACTGGGCCAAAATTCCCAACAACCGCCACTGCTCACGATGTGTCGGTGACCTCACCAAATGGATGTGTGTGTGTGTATGCACAAAGGTGGGTTAAACATTTATTTTTCGATCGACTTTCACCGGACCGGAGGAAACGTTGCTGGATGGCCATCCAGCCGCCAGAGTGCAGGTGAACGGTGGGGTTTTTTCCGGGGGGGGAGTCAATAAAATGAAGTGAAATGTATATTTTCATAAGCAACTCTTCTCTTCTGTTTTCTGTTCATTTATTGCGTCCGGGAGTGCGAAGGGAGGAAAAAATCGAATATGATGATGCGAAGTTCATAATGCAAACATAAAGAAAGAGTAACACGCTTGCTGCCGGTGGAACGTTTTTATAAATAATTCAACGCGTGGTGAGTGCTGGGACAACGGAACGCCGGCAAGAATATACCAACATGGAGTGTATCTTTGCGCGATACAAGCATACAGCATGATTGGAAGATAAGAAAATAGGGTGAAATAAGACGAGGCATTTGCTTGCTTCTTGTCTTGTTTTTCCCACCGAAAGAAGACACAAACACCTTTTATTGATAGTATCGACAAGCTGGGATTAAAAGCGACTAAAGTTGATAATCCGTTCCGGGAGCATTTCATCACTACTGGTGAGCTGGTGTACCGTTCTCAACGGGGATTGACGTATGTAGAATGGTTTGCAAATTTCAAGCGAACGGAAGCACCTTTTGCCCCCGAGCTCGATGAATGGGGTGTTAATTTATTATTTAAATGTGTTTGTGTGTGTGTGCGTGTGTGTGTTGCTGTCTTCCCTACACAATTTTCCTCCCTTCCTGGCTTAGGAAGAACTACAAAGGCAGTTAGTTAGTTTGTGTTATTCGCACGAAAGTACAGACCCAGTAAATATCAACCCCTCAACATCAACCTAGTGGTAGGTATGAGTATGGTTGTGAATGGGTCTTGTTTTACAGCCTTTTGATTGAACAGATTTTCACGTTGATCAGCATGATGATGATGAAGGTATTTTAAATGAACTTTTCAATGATGCTGTAGCAGGCAAATGAATAGAGACATGAATAAGCACACATTACAATCAAAATGTTGCTCACAAAGAGACTACTAACACAGCCATAAACGACCTACCGGAATGTATCATTATCACCTATTTCCCTTAGCTTGATTATCAAAACAGACATCAAAAGGGGGCACACAATCTGTTCAATTAGCGTTACGAAAATATTGCCCATCATTTGCTCCGGTTGTGAAACATAACATTTATCTAGTGAAGCAGTAAAGTAAATGCCAATGATCCTAGGGCAATATGTCATCGCCATCATGCTTCCTAACTGCTCCCAACAAGGAACGATGTGCCTTGAAAAGCCATCCCAGCAGAAGCGAAGGAAGCGATGGTAGTATAGAGCGATCATCCCCATCGGTGGAATGTCACAAGGGTTTTAATGGGGATGGAGGTAAAATTAGATTTTACCTTGTCGCCCGGCGTTAGTTTGCGAAGGCACTTTTTCCCTTTAAAAAAAAAAAAGGGAGCCCCATTTCACTTCGCCCGGTGTGACCACAGAGGGTTAAAGGGAGGACGAGACCTGCCGACGAACCCAGACGGACGGATGGAAATGCAAATAACTAAAAAGGATCCCGAATTGAGATGCAGTATCTCCCCGGCGGGTAGAAAAGACACATGTTCTCTACATGGATACACTTTAATGCGGGAAATGTGCTGAGTACGCAATGGAGACGCCTGGTACTTTGAGTGCTGTCCTGTGCGAAATATGCACGAGGGTGTAGGGATGAGCAGATTGTTGGCTAAAGCGGTTGTGCAAGAAAGAAAAGAGGCAAAGGCAATGTAAAGCTGCTTCTTCTGACCATTTGCCGGGTTTCTCCTGGGATTGGGATTGGTGGTATTGCTTTTACAAAGGTCGTGTGTGCGTCCCGGAGAACATTTCTCGAGGTTTATTCTGCTGCAAACCATATTTCAAGGTAGTTCAGAAATGAATACTTTGAGCTGGAAAATTGTGTAAAGTACTATTCTAAGAAGAAGCGAAAAAAGGGACAAAGTGTTGTAGCATTATATGCAGTGTTTATACTTTAATTCTTCGAAATAGTTACGGCCTAGCCGTATTGCTATAAATAACAAACTATTGAAAACAATGATAAATGGTAAAATTAGTTCGTTTCATTGAAATTTGCAAATAAATGTCACTTTTTTTCTATAGTTCGACATTCATTTTTAACCATAATTGCCAGAATCCCCAACTGAACCTTTTCGATTAAATTCAAACCAAAAATGAAAAGCATTCATTCTCTTTATTGCTGCCGCTAATGTTATAACAAATGTAATTAAATTTTCCGATTTTAAATTGATTTAAAACTTTGACGTTCATAGACTGTACCTAATGGCGAGCACATTCGCTTTACATACCGCCATTAAATTGTTCATAAAGATGGAATCTTGGCAAGGGTTGTTCAACCATCTACCATTTGTTGCGCTACCAGCATTAGGAAATCTAAATGTACCCCAGCACGAAACTTGATTAGACTAATTAAAAGCCACTCGCAATGCGTTACCCGTAATGCACTGCAGCACTTTTGTGTACTTCGAACGGGATGAACAAGACACTCAACAGCTTCAAGATGTCACCGACTGTACGTGTGACAGTACGAACCATTCCGAAGCAATAACGTAGCATAAAGTTCTCAAACGTATGGCGCCACGTAGTAAAAGATGAGAATGCTTTTTTTCTGTTTTGGAAAATTGTTTAATGTATTACTTTTTGCCACACCCGCAACGCGCCGCCACATCAGGCAGGTTGTTCGAACGTTCGTCAAACAGAGAGCAGAATACCCGCACTTTCATTCGCTTTGAATAAGCTCCTTGTGTTGAGGTGGGTAAACCCTCGTTACCGGAGAACATCTCAAGGGCTAATAGCGGATGGCTTGCTCGACATTCAGCTAGCCAGCAGCCCACCCATTTACCAGGAATCCACAAATTGGATGGACAGTAGTCGAGGCGCCGGATCCGAAATTTAATTTCATCAAACACACTGCCCCATCCCTTCCCGTTTGGGCACACGCACACGCATAATGTGAAGCAAAAAGGGATCGGAACAAAATGATAAACAAGGGCAGAAGCATACCAGTAAAGTAATTTGTAAAAATCCGACTTACAGTGGGCATCGTTGAGTTGATCAACTTTTTCTCTTTCTGTTTTGATTCAAATATATAACCTTTTCAAAGTTACACTTTTGCTAAGTTTGTTATCATAATCCTACTGTTCATTGCATGTTTGATCCATTTTGCTCATTAAATGAAGTCGTCGCACAGCAACAACATCCCACTTGCTTTGGTAAATACTTGCACACGGAGAAAAGACAGCTTTCTCATTATGTTATTGGAAACCCGCGTATCAACCAAGCTTCAGTCAAAACACTTCCAGACAGCGGTCAAAGCCAACCATTCTGCCGGCAGAAGCGAAGCTTCTCTAATTACGTTGATTAGAATTATTGTGACACTTAACTTTTTTTGTTGTTGATCACTTCTTATTTTCATACTCTTTCGTACGCCCTGATAGCAGCGGTTGTTTAGAGGCCTTAGCGTCGTAAAGACTTTTCCAACAACAAAGCTCTCTCGTGCTCGTAAAATAGGATGTAACGGAAAACTGAAAAAGTGGTTGCTGCCATACTTGTGGCCCGTGTGTTGCCAGTTTTCGCGGTGATGCCATTAAATTTCGCGCGAAGTAACGCGAAAACCGACCGCACACAGCACACGAGCGGTTCTTTTATCTTCAATAAAGAACCCCAAAAAGAGGGGCCAACGAGGCGGGTGGGAAAGCATGCGTCCCTTGACCTCGTGTCAAGAGCCATCCTTCAAGGAATTAAATTTATTCCTTTTGCAGTGGCCAGGCTTCTGATCTGCATCGTCGTTTGGCCGTTGACCATTTTTTTTTTGCTGAATTCTTCGCACCATCAATGGTGATCTCGTCCAGGGCAAATGTTGTAACTGATGTAGATGTTTGCTAAATCTTTTTCCTTTCTTAGCTTTCTCGCACTGATCCCGCCATTGTTGCACCGTTTTTCCTCGTAGCTGATGGTACACAATTTTACAAACGGAAGGGACACCATTAAAAAACATTAACAACAACCATTTAGGACGCGATTCGACACGAGTTCTGGTAGAGAGTAAGTGAACGGAGCACAAAAAAGAGAGAAAAGATTTCCCCGCGCATCAGCAAGGGTTGGGAGGGACCGTCAAGTGGGCCGGGTGGTGTGGTGGCCAGAGTCCGGGACCTTGTTTGTCGTGATTATGTTCAACGCCGAACGTTCCTTTTCATGTGGCTAGTTTTGCTGCTTCCTTTTTTTTGTGTTTACCCCAAGACAATGTTCGCACGTGAGGTCCGCTTTTGCATACAGCGCAACGTCCAAACGGCATGTCATCGTGGGTGAAAAGTTAGTACGAAGAAAACGCAAACAGAACGGCCACGGAAGGGACAGAGAGATGTGGGTGAGTGGAACCGGTGAAGGCAAATGTCCGTACGACATTTTCCGACACGGTTCAACCGTGGTAGCGTAGACTAGGGGGCATCTGTGTCTTTCAGTCACTACGAAAACATTTATCATAAGAGATAAGCATCTTTCGGTTCACTTGAGGCAATGAGCCTTTAGGATAGACGAATGGTGCATTGTTTCTTTGTTGTAAGTTGCGTTACGGAATGGTAGACGAGTAGACGGATTCTGGCGTACTGTTAAATTGCGCAAAAACCCTACATTTGTGCAGGAGGCGAGTGAGCGTGGACGTTAATATGCGTACGTACATTCTGAACATGTTCTAGGGGGGAAAAACCCCTGACATTTTCTAGGGAAACAGTACTGCTTTTATGTTTGATAGTGACCGATAGGAGAAAATTACTAATTAAATAAACTCTCTGTCACAGGGAATCGACCAACAATTCGTCATTACTTTATACTCATCTCGGTCACTAAAGATGAGACCAAAAAACAAACAGAATGTCAAATATCTCAACTAGAAACTTACCGCTATTGGCACAACCCGATTTAATACACTTTATTTTGTTGTTGATTTGTTGTCGGCGGTCCATCATCCCCTGCCAGCTTTCCAGGCTAGTATGTTCTCCCGCTCGGTCACGACCTAAGCTCTGGCAAACAATTCTTCGTTAGAATTTTGTAATTCAAAACCCTGCGGGCGGTCAGTCAGTGGCCCTTCTTTTCGATGTGTACCGCAAAAAAAAGGGAAGGAAAACATCCACAGCAACAGTAACAGAGTGGCTCTGGCCCACTGCTGGAGTTATACCCGAAGGACATCGAGCTGACATTATCAGCAGTGACGGTGGTAACTTTAACAGCCGAACGTGAACGGCGGTGGCCCCGGTTTGCAAGCTCGCCTAACAAAAATAAACCACCGCACTCGCTCCCTCAAGCTACAAAATATTTTAATATTTGTAAATGAAGTTTGACGAACAGTTTATTTTAAACTCATGGCTGGGAATTACATACACATCACAGAGCGATGACAGGCTAAGCGATTAAAATGCGTTACGAAACAAGAACGAACGGGTGAAAGATGATTGCTTCAAGCGAATGGGTTTTATTTTTAACTTCTTCCTAACGTCTAACTGATTATTAATAAAGTTAACCCTCCAAGCGTGGTTGCATCATGCGTCGGATTGTATTAATGTGGTTCCATGTTTTTTACGCCTACATATCTAGACTGTGAGCTGGAGGAGATCGTGTCCCCGCCGAAGTACCGACCGGAATCGATAGCTGCCCTGTGCGAGGCGACCCGATTTACTGAGGCAGAAATCAAGCGGATCTACCGTGGCTTCAAGGCTGAATGTCCGGCCGGCATCATACGCGAGGAAACGTTCAAGTTCATCTACTCCCAGTTTTTCCCGCAAGGAGGTAAGCTGTAGTGTAGAAGCATGATTTCAAATCATTTTACACACAACCAAAAAGTGTTTGGAAAATGTTGATTGCAGCATGAATTAAACGTTCGCCGGCAGTGCTGCTTCAGCCACTGGAATAGGGATGGTGGGGAACATGTCCACAGTAGTTTGACACTTATTTGACACAACTTGTGTGCATGACAGGCTCGAATATACACAGCACCGAGGGGCAGAAAGCGAGCATGTGGGACGCTTGCGACGCTTGCGAGAACTGAAAAATGCAAACCTCATCCGCTCGTGCATTCCCTTGAGTATGGACGAAAGACGTCGTTTTATAACGAACAAAATATCTTAGCTGACGTATAATTGACACGAACCAGACAACAGTCGATTAGAAGCAGCAGAACGAATGTTGAAGTGTTTGAGGCGGAAAAGCTAGAATGAAATGGAGGAGCAAAGAGCAATGAAAGGAAATGTTCATTCGAAGAATTTCCAATCAACCTTGCCTGCAGACAGTTTCTCGTGTGGAACTTTATGCTTTTTTGTTTTATCATCCTAAAAACAAGTGTAGCAAGTTGTGTCTTGTTCTTTTTTTCATTTGTGTTTGCTTTGAGTGGAACATCATCAGAATGGTGAAGCTTTTGTTATGGTAAATTAAAATATTTTCCTCTCTTTCGGTTGCTTAAGTTGAACAAGTTGGTGAAGGTAGACGGGTCATAAGAAAAGGTGCATCATTCTCGTGCATAATGGGTGCAGCACAGCGAAAACAAGGGCAGCAATTCAAGCAAAGTCAATATTATTTGATCAACAAAGAATAGATTTAAGAGCTTTTGAGAGCATCAAAGTAGGTAATTAAAGTTTTAAGTTTGGAAATCATGAATGAATAAATATGTTTGTTACCACAGGTATGTCTCGTGAAATTCGATCTTAAAAAACACCACAAAAGAGGAATTTAAGCATTTTTTCCACACTCCACAATCAATTGACCGATTGAACAGGAAAATTTCAATAAATAATTAGATTCATGTCCTATTGTATCAATCGAAAGCCTTAAATGATGGCAGTTCAATTTTTATTTTGTAGTGCACAATTTGTGAGGCAATTAATTCAATTTTTGTGGATGAATTCTTGTTACAGTTTCCACAACCACTGCATTCAACGAGAATAACGATGTCGATGCTTGGAAAAATGCAATCTTCTTGGTATTCAAACAGTAGAGCGCATGAAACTATTTTTCAACAGTTATACTTTACTCATGTCCTAGTCAAGTACGCTTGCTGCACAATGCAGTTGCCGAAAACATAGAGGACATCGTTCCAAAAACTTTCAACCGTTGACGCTATACTTATCACGATTGAAGAGACTATTGTCCAAAGTTGTATTCCCTTTTCTATGTTCTTTTTTTTTCAACTTACAACTCACTCTTCCTGTCCAACAAAATAAAAAGATTTTCGTAAGCACCGCGAACGAAATAAAACGGCTACCAACGTGTGTGGGTACCGTGTCCGTAGCATATTGGACCATACGAAGCAGGGGACAACCTGCTTGAGAGTCAAACAAATGAGTCTCCGGTATGGGGTTACCATGTGCAGTGAAGCCCCTGAAAGTCGTCGAGTCAAGAGGTCAGGCCACGCTGCAGTACGCCTCTTATAGCGAAAACTCGTTGTGGGACATTTTTGGGGTTTGCAACAGTCAGTTGCAGAATTTTTTTCAGCAGTACAACTTTTGTAACAGAACTAGGAAAAATTGTTTTTGATGGTTTAGCAAATGCTTTCAACATTATTCAAAAATGTACAAGAAAAAGAGAGTTGTTGCTAATGATTTCGTCATGTGTTTGGTGGACTGTTCTTAGATGATTTTTTTTTATTATTTTAATTTATGTGTTACGGCTTGGTGCCATAGTATCTGCACTTCTTGAGTTGATTTTGTACTAATATTTGAAGCCATTTCCTCTTTGTTTAATTGCCTTATCCCGGGCATACTCGGTTGCAGATATAGTTGCATGACATTCTCAGATGAATAATAAATTAAATACTCGAAAACTAGGTTAAAGGTACGTTTCTTAGTAACCATTTAATTATTTATGACACACTTGCATTTAACAATTGTCTTTCTGAGAGATGAGACGAAATATAAAAGACAGTATACATACAGCAAACTTGAAATCATTCTTGATTGTTCAAAAACAACCCATCGTAGGTAAAATTTAAATTTAAATTCAATTTCGAAAAAAACAACAGCTCCTCATAAACAACGTTTGTTGCTGTATGCTAATTTAAGGCAGCCACTGTGTTTCTGTATTATATTACAATCATCATCATCATCAGCAGCAGCAGCAACCCGCAGCAAACTCCGTAACGACTGGCAAAGCGAGAGCGTCTGTGTATCGTTGTCGAGTGATTCGCAATGAAATAGTCAATTTACATGAAAATCAACAACGCATTTCAAGTACGCATACACACACACACACACAAACGCCAAAAAGAAAGCTCAGCAAGAAACATAATGCTGCACAAGCTTAGCGTCAGGCGGGAACGGTGGCAAAAACCCTTTTTTTCACGATAGACACACTGGGTGTGTCGATGTCGCTCTGCCGTAGCTGCCGCTGCCACTACCGAGCGACTGTTGTTGCTCGTTATTTTACCATTTCGGGTGCAAAATGGGCCAACCCGATTTAACCTCCGACATCGAGACACCGATCGAACGAGTCTGTTAAGAAAACATGAGCAGCACATTTGTCAGCGTGTGTAGGGAGGCCACAACGAAGTTAAGAAGTGACAGATACAGTACTTCGGCACAAGTTGCACTTCTTGTGACTTCAGCTACACTAACTACCGCAAGGTATATTGCTTGTTTCGGCAAACTTTTGGACGCATTTTCGCAACCGTCACTATCGGTAAGCAAAGAAAAAAGCCGGACAAAAACACAACAATTTCCGAAAGCATTTGAACAACAAGCTTTAACATGCTGTCGGAGAAAAGTTGTGAAAAAACCCAATTTGTTTGCATGTACTAAACGAGAGAGAGAGAGAGAGAGAGAGAGAGAGAGAGAGAGGGAGAGAGAGAGTTACCCAAGGGAATAGTTAGAAGGGGAACAAAATCATGTTTTCCGTATCATTTTAGGTGGCATTTGAACAATGTTAAACTGTAAGAAAAGTACTAAATGACCCTTTCAGAAACAAAGCACATAAAATACAAAAGCAACTACAAACGACTATCGATTGAATGGGAACATCATAGAGCAAACTGGTCCTCATCGGTTCGATAGTTCGTGTTACTAAAAAGTCCTCCGTGATTGATGAGGTCTCGTTGTGGTCCTTGAAAATGAATGCCCAGCGCTACATGAAATATCAATTTAAACTTCAAAGCCAAGAGGCAAACGGGCAGAAGGGTGTAACGATTTGATGTGCCTTTCTTCCCCGCACTCCGCTCTACACCACCCCTGCGCTCTTTGCAACCACTAGACAAAAAAGGAAAATAAAAATACTGAAGCGTTGCAAAATTACTTCCACCACTCCACCCGCAAAACCACAGCAAATTCTAGGAGGAAAAATTAGTAAAACGAGATTCGGAAACGGGTTTTGCTGTTTGAGTGTGTATCTGTGTGAGGACCAACCACTCAAGCTGTGCTGTTCGTACAAGGATTGAGCGCAGTTTTTCTCTCAGCGATGCTCTTCAGAGGAAATGAGTTCGGATATCCTTTGGCTTAACACTGTCACCACAGTGGCAGCGAAGAAATGGCACAGGAAGTGAGCGCAAATGGCAAGCTGCGGAAATGCAGCATCCAAATTGCAGTTTGTGAAAGTAAATAATAAACGAAGAACGCTGGATCTTCGCCAATCAGCTCTGGAGCATGGGGAGGGTTCGTAGCGTGTGGGAATGTGGAAAGTTCTATGCTGAATGTTGGTGGTGAAAAATGAACATTGTAAGTGGGAAAGACAAGAAGGGGTTGGATGATTGCACAGTGAAGGAAATGTGTTTTTTTAAATGATTATTATAACAAGGATATTTTCCCTAAACACGTGATCACACTCTTTGGTTTGAAGCACCAACAATAAGAAGCAGGAACCTTTATAACATCGTGCTTTTCATCAGAATCGAATGCATTGAAATCATTTTTTCAAAAATGTTTTTAACTGTAATTCATTCGTTGGAATACTTTTTTTTTGTGGAGAATGAAAAGTATTTGCATCAGTACGCACGAACAGTACTTATTCACATCGATTGATCCACATGAGCATCAACTTCACTCATCAAACGATAAAATTCATGGCGTAAAAATCGAATCGAAATGCAAGCAACCGTAAAGTGCTCATTCCCAACAGCGGTTAGTTTCGTTTGGGTCAAAAGAATTTCCAAAAGAGAATGTCGAATGCACTGCCGATGTAAAATATACAAATACCACTCAATGAATGGATCATTGGTGAAGTGGAGGAAATAAAAATTTCAATGCTTGAACGATATAATGTTATTGCACTTTTCTTTGCTACGGAGTCCAACATTTTTTGTTAATTTGTAATGTTTCCTTTTTCTCAGCCAATACAGGTTTATATGCACACTACGTGTTCAACACTTTAGACAAGGAGCATACAGGCATACTAAGCTTTGAGGTAATACCACTCGTTGCCCAGCGTTCCCTCTACTGGTGCATACTTAATTATAATAACTTTTTAATTAGAACTTTGTCCAGGGACTTTCGATACTGTCGCGGGGCACACTAGAGGAGAAGCTGTGCTGGACCTTTTCGCTGTACGACATTAATCACGACGGTAAGATTACGCGCGAAGAAATGACGGATATCGTGACGGCCATCTACGAGCTGATGGGTGCCCGGGACGATGGTGGTACGGATGAGGTTAACATTAAAAACAAGGTGGATACAATTTTCCAGGTAATAATGCGAATCCGGTTAATTGTATCGCCCCGTGTACACACCCGCCTTGAACACGAAACTCCCTCTTTTTTCCTACAGAAGATGGACACCAATCGAGATGGTGTGATCACGATCGAAGAGTTTCTCGACTGCTGCCGGAAGGATCAGCTCATCTCCAGCTCGATGGGTGTGTTTGACTCGACCATATGACCGCTGGAAAAGCTTCACATGCTGCCGGATTATGTGCTCGAGCGAGGAAGCAACGGGGGTTACGAGGACGAATCGGACCAAGAACAGAAGGATGACGAAAGCAACGAAAACTCGAACGAGAGTAGTTTGCAAACGGCAAGTAAGTATTGCGAACGGTCGGGTAGGTGTTGAACACAGCAAGTGGCAACTACTTAATTTTCTTAGTTTAATGTGGTTAGAGGTGCAATACTTTGTCGTTATTTTTTTTTAATAATGTGCTAGTGTTTTTAATAAATAAAACAGGCTTTTGTGAAGCGAAGCTTTTATGTACATAGTCAATTGAAATTATGTTTTAATTTTTATGTTAATTTAAAAATTAAAAAGATGAATGTTTTTCATTTTTTATAACTGTTCCAATGGTTCGTTTTGTGAAGTTAGTATCAACCTCATCAACTTGAACTTTATGAGCATCCCATGCAACTATTATCTTCCTTTCAATGCTTTATCATTAAAATGCAACCTCCACACCATCCCATTCAGCGTTGATAGCGTTGGATTTAAATATCACTGAGAGTTTATGCGGTTTTTCCGACTCGCTTGCTATATACCGGATTCGCTTGCTGATCATTCTCTGATTCTCCCATTCAGTACTGAAATCCGACACATCGAACGGACCAACAACGACAACCGCAGGAAGCATAGCGAAAAGAACAGAAGAGACTGCTGCTGCTACTACCACCGGAAGCGCAAAAACGCAAACACCACCGGGTGCAGCATCGTCGTGCTTGCAACAGCAGCAAGGCACCACGAACTCGTCAAAAGGACACCGGACGTCCCGGACGAGCAAACAATCGATACTGGTCAACGGGCGAGCCAAGACGAACGCAACCAACACGCGGCCTCAGAGTCACTACCACCACCATCATCATCATCATCCCAGTCATCCGGCGAGTCAGCTTCATCAGCAGCATCATCCACATCATCACCATCAGCCCTGTTCAACAGCTCAACAGCAGCCGCAGCAAAGCCAACAACCGCTGCTCAAGCACTATCACATTCCGCTACAGGATACGTACCACTCGCAACAGCCATTGCAGCCACTCCACCTTTCCACATTGCGTCTCGGGTCTTGCTTTGCTCCACCACCACCACCACCACTGCCATCCACAAAGGTACCACAACCGCCACAAACCCTGTCGCTCGCGTTGCCATCGTGCAATGGATCGTTCCTGGGACAGCTGTCTGCGTCTTCTTCAACCTCATCCTCACATCAGCACCGCCACCACTATCCCCATCTGCAGCCATCGACGGGTCGTATTGCTACGATTTCATCACCAATGTCACCCGGTTCATGCTGTGGTGTTTCCCGGCCGAACGAACTGAACTGCTGTCCAATTCCGGTGGATTCATCGCAACAGCTACGATTGGCACCGGTGCCCGACGTTCCTACACCGACACTGGTCAAGGTGAAGGCCTGGTATACGGTCACTAAACAGGGCCTAACGTATTGAGAGGCGTTCAATAGAACCCCAGCGCTTCCGATCTATCGTTATCACAGGCACTAGTTGTGTGTACCCTGTACACTATGGTCATACGTACTATCTACTAGGTTCGTTTCTTACCGATGTTCCGAATGTTCCTCCACAGAGTAACTTAGATAAAAGTAAGGTGGTAGAAAATCGCAACATGACAAATTTTTCAAACGAGATCCATAAAAGTTCATGACTCGAATTGACTAAAAGCAACTGTTTTCTAGGTAGGAAGAAATCCTGTAGTGTCGTAGCGCGTACGATTTGTAAAAACAAAACTTCCCGTTTTTGTAGACCATTTATCGTGTTAGTTCAAAACTTTTCTTCCATTTTCCTGAATCGGTTAGTTCCTCAGACAATTGTGAGCAAAATTAGATTGAAACGGAAAGAGTAACAAATATTCTAAACAACAAGGCGACAAGTATTGTCCCAGAGCGGGTTGCGTATGCTGAGCCGATGGATTGATGACGCGGGCGGACGAGCTAGTGCAAAAAAAGGTGTTAAAGTTCCCACAAGTCCACTTATGTGCCTTCCTAATTTTGACTCCTAAGTGTAGGTTTAACTCTATCTGTTACGATGAAGAGATAGCAAAACACCCATCGGCGAATGTCTCGACACTTGTACATGTGTTTGCCGCAAATGTATCTACCGATCGCGCTTGATGGGCGCTCTGACTTGTGCATTGCATTTGCCAGTAGAAGCGTGTTTTGTTAGTTGATTGGTTAATGATCTAGTCACTAGCAACAATTATTAGTCACTTGAACCGGTATCTGCCAGAAGCAAGCAAAGGAAAACCCCTCACGTATATTAACTACATGTGTCAAGTGCGAAAAAGATGTTAGAAGGCAATAGTAAAAGAAAACTACAACAATAAATAACAAACGATCAGGCGCTTAGCTGCCACACACACAGTTTGTCACAGGGAAAAAAATAGTGCAAAAGCACCCCCGTACTACGGGAGAAAAGAAAGATTTCACGAAACAAATAAAACGAAATAAAAAACCTAAACACCTAAGCCATCATCTCGAGGGACTCAAAATAAATCAAATGAAGAAACTACCATAACTGCTTACTAGTTCATGGATACACTGTTATGAAAGCAAGCAAGCAAGCAAGCAACTAATTAGTAAAAAAAAGCAAATACAATAAACCAGGAAGCGTAATAGTGTGTAATGGCAGAAGCAGTACAATTCTTATATATTGATGTGTATCTAAAAACATAAAACCGATCTTTTTTCTCGTCTAATTTGCACGTTAAACACTAAATCGAAAAGATACATTTAATTGATAACGGTTTAATCCTCCGGTTCGCCATGATATCCTAATGTCCCAACGTATAATGGTAAACATGTTGCAAAAGTTATAGAACAATGTATCATAAGCAATTTTTAAGCAATGGTATTTTGAATTCTTTTTTCCAGTTATTGTAAGTGTTTTAAAAACAAAAGCACACCCACACACTCGAATCAGTTAAGCACACCACATGGAAAGTGACATAAAAACGGCAGTCGACGTTAACGATGTATAGTTAATCCCTTTAAATGTGTGTTTATTGTTACCGTAAGTGTCTCGTAACATACAAGCAAAGTAGCGAAGCGATAGAGAACAAAGCTAAGAGTAAAAACAAATAGTTAAACTTAATCGTTGAATATGCAAAGAAAGCCCATAATAATGTTGATACAATAAATAGAGAGTCGTATTTTTCTTACCAGCTGTGTGTCACACATAGTGCTGAAAAACAACTAGTCAGGTTCGCGAAAGAACGCAGAGCAGCGCGCCCAAACCCGCCCCCCCAGTTCTACTACTAAGTGTTAATGTATCTATTCGAATCGTGTTAAACGTTAGAGCGGAAACGGAATATAAACCCTATCGAAGGATGCAAGATGAACCATTTATATTCGCATACATACGGTACGTAAACGTGTATATCTCTATACTATACTGCATCAGAAAACACTAAAATCAGAAGAAACGAAGCTTATCGGACGGTGGGTTTTAAACCCCTTCTAGCAAACCAAGCAACGATATCAAATAGTGTCTAATTGTTGATCTAGATGTATAATTTGTAAGAATGTAGAGCCATCGGGCATAATAGGCGTATGGGAGTGTTTCGTACATTGAATCGTAGCTATCGGAATGCTACAGTTGAAAATACATAATCAAAATCAGATTTATATGAACACTATGTTAAATGATTGTTGTTTTATTACCTAATCGCACACTTTTCTGTATCAATTTTCTACAAGCTTATTCATTTATAAAAATGAAATTTTTCTTATCTTTTTTATTTTGTAAGTTGAAATTTTATTTTATTGCTAGAACAAGACATTAAGGTGACAAATAAGATAGCGTTTTGTTAAATTTTTCATTAATATTTTTATGTTTTAAAAGAATGCTTTTGATGATGTGCATGCTTCTGAGCAAAGGCATGGCTTAGTCATGATAACGCTTTTTGGGTTTCATTCAGTCGATAAGTTCTGTGCGTTTTCATTACAGATGAGCATCCTGGGCATCCATTTAGTAGAGTGAATATTTAGATTACCCAACATACTTTACGGAATTTCCCAAGAAACCGTGATAGCAAACAGGAATTAAAAGAAAGGTCAGCAGGTATTACAGTAATAATTACAGTAGGACACAGAGAACGATTTGAGATTGGTTTCTATTTCCTTGACAGAAGTGTTAGCTAACGATATTGAGATTATGTCCGCGAATTAAACTGTATCGAGAAGAAACGAAACAAAAAAAAAAACCTAAAATCCTACTGAATTCGTACCGTTCTCAATAAATCCTGATGTGTATATTTGTTAGAAATTATTTTCGTTGCATTTCTTTAGCGGTTAATTTGATGAGAAACAATTCCAGATAAACTTTAATAAACAGTTCACTATTTGGCAGCAATGTCATCAATTGAATAAGCTTTATTAAGTCGATTCGTTTGCTTACTTTGTATTTCTGAAGCTCCAACAGTAAGCTGAATCTATATTTTATTTCTTAACATAAATTAGGCAAATACATTTCGTACCATCTATCACTATGCACATAACTTTCACAAGAAAGGACACTCTTCGGATTATACTTGTGTACTATGTAAATAGAGTCGTTAGACTTGAATAATATTACCAGCAAACGTGTTGTTTAAAACTATATGTGCGCAAATGAAATGGACAAAAGATGGGTCCTCGAAATGTCTCCAACCCGTGATGAAACTAAATGCGATGATTGAAATATCTACAGCATATAGCAAACGTGTGGTAGATAACATGTAGGCGAAACGGAATAAACTCGATTGATAGTTCTTTTTATCTGACTTAGAACAAACGTATTGTTTGTCAAATCTTATATTCGTACCTAGGCACCTCTCGCTAACCGTGCTGAGTGTCGCTGAGCTGACCGATATTGAAAACGTGCCGATTGATGGGCGCATGGCCGGATGTAACGAATGAGCAATGGAAAAATAGCTTTTGCGTAGCGTAAAAAACGGCTGGACGGAACTGTACCGCGTATCAGTACGGAAGGAATGTATGCAAAACCCGTTGTGTCGAACGGATCATGACTTCATGGTGGAATATGGCATTAAGCCTTTGAGCTCTAACTCTTTCAGAGCATATAGAGAGGGTATGGCGTTTAGAAAAGAAACTTTCGCTTCTTTTTCTTCTCCTTTACCGCACTGCTTTCCGTTTCGTCCGCATCCTGACACGATAATGGCACGGGCAAGAGAAAAAAGATAACCATAATTAGGATCGTGCACGATAAATAAATCCTCATTATTAGGAGCTTACCTTTTCCGAATCAATTTTTTTCGATTTTACCAGCTTCTTGGCTTCTTTGAGCTTCTTCTTTTCTTTTTTCGAGAGTTTCGTGGACGAGTCGCGCTTTTCGGCGTCGGTCAGCGGAAGTGTCGTGGAGCTGGCAGACGAATCTTTCTTGCTACTTCCATGCTTCGACTGTTGGCTTGCCGCACGTTCCTCGATGCTTTGCTTAATTGACTGAAAGTTGCACGGAGCGAGCAGGGATTCCATAATTAGCATGAATTAGTGGTAAAATAACAAGTAACATTCTTTGGGTAATGAATAGCATCTTACCAAGTCTTCTTCCGCCTCGCGTATACGATCCATCTCCAGACGCTCGACAACTTCATTTCGCTGCTGGACAATCTAAAAATTTACACAATAAAAGCACGTTAGCTTTCATTTCGTCACGATAGCGGTCCCAGTTTGCTTTGTCTAACCTCAACTAAGCGAGCTATTAATGCTTCCTCCTTTTCCTTATCCGAGTCGGTTTTGTTTCGTTCCGGTTGTGCCATCAGCAATCGGATTTCGTACTCCAAATCTGCTTGCTCTTGTTCCAGTCTGTGCATGCGGCGTCTATAAATATTTTTTTTTAATGTTATGTAATGCTGAGATACCTCGTCAAACACTAATAATTACTTACAAGTACATTAGTTCAGCTTGTCGTCGAAACAGTTCATTCTTCTCATTGACCAGCTCGAACAGTTGCATTATCAAGTCTTCAACCTCCTTCGAGTTAGCCTGCAGCCTAATATCGAGGTCGATGTCCGCCTCAAACCCTTCGCACCGTTCCCGTATCATCTTTTCCAGTACAATGCCCTGCTTTTCCAGACCCTGCTGCTGCGTCTCGATGATTTGCAGCTCCTGATGGATTTCCTTCAGTGGTAACATTTTGATAGGTTTTCGTTCCGGTATTGGTGCCGCAATTATTGGCAGTGCTGGTGCCGGACCTTTGCGCCGTTTCCATTTCCCTTGAGATGATTTATTCGCAAGAATGGAGAAACCTCCCCCGGGGCTACTGAAGCTATTTTGCCCGTTAGCATCGCTAGTAGGAGAACTTTGCGATTGACGGTTTCGGTTTTGTGCCTCTTTGTTGTCTTTCATTTTTTCCCACTGTCGCCCACTGATATTGGTGCCATCGTGCACCGGAGACTCTGGTCCATCATCGTCCAAAACGAGCGGCACGATGGTCCGACGATAGACGACCGATTCGTTACTATTACCACGGCTCATCGTTTCGGATGGTTCACGATCGATATTGTTTAGCAGGCTCGCGTCCACAGCAAGCAGTCGCTGGCTTGGTGATCGAGTTAAGCTACCCCCCGGCTGAAGTGACGTTTGTTTCGGAGTTGAAGTACTGTTCGGCACTGGAGGAGGTGCTGGAGCCAGACGTTTCTTGCGCGGTGTTGTCAGGGTACCACTACCACTGCTAATAGATAGGTTTTCTATCGATGTTTTGTCAGCACTAGACGGTGTACCTTGCTGTTGCTGAGTAACTGATGGTGTGGAAACGCCAACAGCTGCCATTGGAACTTCGGGTGCTTTTCCTTTCTTGCGCCGCGTCGGAACTATCATCGAAGAAGGTCCACTCTCCAGACTGGACGCTAGTGACACATTGGAACTACTCAACCGACTGCTCGACATCAAGGAATTGTCAAACGAACTGATAGAATCGTTATATGCATGAGCTTTTCTAGGCGTTGGAACTGGTGTACGACGGGGCGAAGGTTTAGATACTGGCACAATTTCCGGTTCGTCTGTTGGTCCATCATCGGCATCCTCATCCTCATCGAAAGGATTCGCTGGGACGGGTTTTGTTGACGCATTCCCAACCACTGATTTCACCTTTGGTGGCGGTGGTCTCGGTGGTTTTGACGAAGGAGATTGTTGCTGACCATCGTCCTCCTCTTCGTCGCTACCGAACGGATTTGTGCTAACGCGTCGCAAGGTCGGTACAGGTTTGCCTCCGCTTGGAACTTTACGCAACTCTACTATTTTTTCATTTCCTTCTCCATCCTCATCATCTCCAAATGGATTAAGATCAGATGGATACTGTTCTTCATCATTTGCTTTGTCCTGCTTCGTTTCTACTGGTACAATATCAACAACCTTGCTTGCTACATCAGTTCCTTCAGATGGTATTTTCTTCTCTTCATTCATAGGCACTTTAGTATCATCAACCGTACTTTCCACGATTTCATTAGGCACCATACATTTTTGCTTAGCGTTGCCTTCCGGTTCCGTAACTTCGGTGGAAGATATTCTCAAATCAGTACAATCGTTTTCTTTAGGCACAATTGATTCTTGTGTAGGAGGTTCCGATACCGCAACAGATGACGGTGTCTCAGTATCTACGATCACTTTAACGTCCTCGATGGAAATTTCCTCCACAGTATCATCCTTTGAGATCTCTATTGATGGTTGGTGGCTTTCGATTCGCTTGTCATCGATAACTTCGTTCTGATCTTCGGACTTCAAATCACTGGATTCAGTGGTTGTCGGTATCTTCTCAACAATTTTTAATTCTTCGACATTATTTTTGCCTTCATGTTCAATTTTATCTAAAGTGGTTGAATCCTCCAACACTTCCGTTTCAAAATTATGTTCAGCTGGAGACTCAGATGTTTTAATATCGTTGATAGAATCATCTTTTTCCACCGATAAATTTGTTTCCAAAGTTTCATCTACCTTAATTTCCGCTAGTTCAACGTCATTAGGAGGTACTTGATCATTCGACTTGGCAACAGACAATGTAGTTTGCACTTCAAGCTTTTCCTCATGTGATATACTGCCCGAAACAGCGTGTAGAGGTTGGTTTATTCCATCGTCTAAATCTTCTTCATCCAGATCATTTACTAATTTCTCGAACTCATCCTCCACATCATCCGAATCGACCGTATCATTCTGCTCTTTTCCATCTAACTCATTTGTCAACGAGACCGGTGGCCCAGTTGATGGTAAATCGGGTGGTTCATCTTGGTTTTGCTCAACCTCTTTCAGTGTTTCCTTCAGGAAATTGCTCATCCTTGTCTTCCGTTCCAAATTGGACGTTTTCTCTTCATCACTCAGTGGTGCTGATTCGAAAAATGAAATCCGATCAAGCAGCTTGCTGCTGCGAACCGTCTTCGGTAACGTTACGGTTGCCACCGGTTGTGTGGCACCACCGGTGATAATTGACGGACGACCGCTACCTTCGGACGACGGCGATGATTCGCGCCGCTGCTCCAGCTGTATCTCTTCATCCGGGCAGGTTTCACAGCAATATTCACCGTCTATTTCCGTTTCGTAAAAGCTGCCCACCGTCAACTGGGTACCGCAACGGGCACATTTCAAACACGATCGATGGTAGCTCTTTTCACCGAAACTGATGCGTTCTGCCAGAAAGATGGGATTACTACAACGGTTGCAGGAAGCACGTTTGGGAACAAATGTCGGTTTGTTTGCCATTGTCTGTGGATTAGTAGAAAAGCAAGGCGTTATTATTGTTGAAGTAACGCAAAGCATTAGAGGACTATCAAGACTGGCATATTTTAAACAAGTTTTTGATCGGAATGAACAGGTAATTTAACAAATTGAAAGCTGAAATAGAAACGCAACATAAATGATAATGTGTCCACACTTAGAAAGGGAATCGAAGCCATTAAAGAAGCAACACAGTCGCATACTTATTAACGATTTTACCAATTCAGTTGACAACAAATCAAAAGGACGGAACACGAAAACAAACTTTTTTTTAACTAGGTGGTACTAAACGGGACAAATTGAAAGCAGAGCAAATAAAAGTGGAAAGCAATAGCATTAGCGAAGAAAATTGGCCTTTGATTAATTGTTACCAAATCGTGTGTTAAACATGGCGCACTTGACACACACAGGAAGTGATCAAATCAGTTCAATAAATTGGAAAAGTGCTGATTTGCTGTGTTAATGTTCCGCATTGATCGCGTTGTTATTCGCAGAGAGCGTTTATCTGTGAGCTTTGAAGCAATTTTCTAAGTACTACAGCACGTTTGTGTACTACAAATACGGCGCAGCGTTCTGTGTTAAATTCGTTAGTTTGAGTATGTATGTGCTTTTTCAGCCATGTTTGCCAGTTTTGTACTACGTTCTTCTGGAGTGGGTAGAACACGTTACCTGATATAGATGGTATCCGTGCTATTGCATCAAATTCCAAAACCATCCAGTAGTGCCCGATTATGAAGAATAGAAAATCTGTCGATCCGGTTTAGTGAACACTGTACGATGGAGAAATTCACTAGATGTCTGCTGTGTGTAACTGATGTTGCTGGTTGGTTAACTCTTGATGTGCAATCGATCGATATCGATAACGGACGCTTTCTTTACGATCAAGCTTGGTATGACGGTAGTGATTAACTACGTTAATACTATTAAGCTTGTTGGTGACGTTACGTTGATGGTGATGATAATGATAGTGAACGTGACAATTTACTAAAGACACTCTTATTCTTAAACGTTCTAACGAACAATGCTAATCGTTGCAAAGAAAAAACAAACAAACAAACGAATAACTATGATAAACAATCGCGGAGATTTATGATCAGTTTTGGTATTGATTTTATGTCGATTTGTTCGATATATACTCTTCACTTTTAGCAACTGTTATGCCACAGTAGTATAATAATCAGGATCAGCCGTCTATTGTGATTTCACGCAAGAGATTCTTCGATGTATATTCAGATGGATTTTTTCACTTAAATTTCAGTGCGTTCCGTAACATTTACACTTTGTTTCCACACATTAACTCCTCTCTTTGGAGGCGTTTCGTTGCTCTACAATAATTAGATTTGCGTGTTTTTGCTGCTGTTGATTTACGGTAGTTCTTCTAAGGTATTTGGTTTGTCCTCTCGTTTGTTTGTGTTTTGTTTTTTTCTACTCTCTCTTAGACCTGCGACCACCTGTGGCTGAGCTTCGTTTGGCGCTGACGCAGTCTTAATACCACTTTACAGCTTTAGCAGAAAATCTCCGGCTTGTATTGGCCTACTATGTCCAAACTGTTGCTATCCTCCTGCGATGCCGGTGATCGTTTTATAGCGCATAATCGATGAGGCACACGGGTCAGAATGGTAGCGAATTGTTTTGCACAATTTTCAAAGTGGTGTACAGCACACGGGGATAATGGACGGCAGTGGGCACGGTTGTGAGAAAGAAAAAGAAGAAAAGATAGAGGAAAAGAAAAATGTAAAAAAACACACAGTGAGAAGCATTTGCTTATCGTATTAACGCATTCACACATCACTCGACAAACGGTGGAATCTGCACTAAATTTAAGCTACATCATTATCAAGAACGTTTGTTTTAAAGTTAGTTAGATTAGTAACAACGAAACTAAAAGGTGCACTATTTACTGTGTGTGTGTGTGTGTGTGTGTTTAGTAAGTTTACAGCGATGAATCACTTGCAAGTGCACTACAATTTAACTGAAAACGGTTTGCAAACGTACGATGCTCGTGTCATCTGTGTGGTGTACGATCGTCAACTAACGTATGGCTTTACTGTAGCCAGCTTTGTATGATGCTGCACAAAGTTTCTCTCTTTTCTGTCCGTGCATAAAACGATACCAAGCCTCACACAACATCCGAACAGTCATTTAATCATCTTGCTCTCACTTCATTAGAAAGAAGGCGCCTTATCTCCACCACTGGCCAGTCATTCGATGACTCAGGTGTGATGATGATCAGTACATAACGCTGTGGGGAGAGAAAAGCCGGCTGGTTGTTTGTTGAACACACATTTACTTAAACTGTGGGCAACGTGCGCATGATGTGGTTGTATTCAATATAATGCATTTACACCACATGGTTGCGTCGTGTTCAGCTTGGGTAAGTTTAAACACACGTGCGTGAATGCGTGGTGTTTGTCTAAGAGCACTGAAGAGAAGTCGTCGAACTTTAGTTATTCAACATTTTCGTAGACCTTCTGCTGCTCATGCAGATGGCATATCAATATTGTGTCTACTGAAAATAAGAAAAAGTTTAAACAATAAACTTCACTTTAGATTTTATTAATACCTATACAGCTATATGAGCTTATTCGCGTGACAATTGACACATTTCTACATGCATTGACCGACTTGGGAGGGCAGAGAAAAACTAATACAACCCATTTCCAAACGACCGATACAATCCCATTTCCACATGCCGAATCCGTTTGCCTCGCCTTCTCTTTTTTCATCCCATCAGCAAAGGTGAATGTGGTGCATGCAACACGGCTGTTTAAAATTGTCGTTCGAATTAAAAATCACTCAAGCGCATAGCAAATTGACTATTTTCGGAGTAAAAAAAATTTATAATGATTCACTGAGCATCGGGCATGATAGAAACGCGCATTTGTGCGAACAATAGCAGTTTGACATTGTTGATGGTATCGAGTGAAAAAGTACTGTTTCCTACACCACACTAAACAGCAGAAGAAATGCCGTTCCCAGTTTTGCAGTACAACTTCCGGCTAGTGCCAAAACAAAACTAAAAACCTGTCTGGAGAATCTGAAGAGTGAAACCAACATCAATGAATGTTTTTCCGGTGCATGTTAGATTGCATTTCCGCTGGTAACCATTGTGGAACCATTGTAAAGCAAGGGAAAAGAATTGATGTAGTGTAATGTCGTTCTGAAGGGGTGAGTTCCCGTAAAATTCTCCAAATTATTGTACATACTCCGTCCACCACTACCTATGAAAGAGTCCCACAAATTGAATACAAAACAACGATACTACATTAACGGATATCCGATTTTTTTTTAGCCATTCGTATCATATTGCTTTTGGATCTGGAATGAACTCTTGGCAGTAAATTCGTCCACATATTCTGATTGGTGCACAGTTTTGGATCTTCTGTTAGCTTTTACATCAAACTCTAGTAACTCCGCTGAAATGGAGGATAATATTCCACTCTAGTACCCACGAATTAAATCACGGATCACGGGTGAGTGAAATTGATACCGAGCTAACCCATTCATAGCCTCGGGCGGTCAGTATAGGGCGAACAAAAAAAAACACCAACCTCCTCACAGAAATAGGCTTCAAAGCACGAACAGAAGATATGTGTGTGTGTTGCTTTGTGGTGGCAGTTGCAAAATGCCATACATGAATTGACTTCAGCCTCTTCGGCACACCAAGCGGCACGGAACTACGCGGTATAATTTGCCATCATTATTGTACATTTCCTTTTCTCGAAACCATTTCCCACTTTTCTTTTAATATTCTATCACGGTTATAGATAGCGTGAGTATTTCCCTGCATCTTTCTGCCCCGAATGATGCTGTTGTCTATCGGAGAGCATTGGTGTTTTCTTCTTGATCACACAATTTTCTTCTTGTTTTTTTTTGCAATCCAATTACTCTGCATTCGGACGGTTAACCTAGAAATTCACCGCCACCACCGTTGTGCATGAGGCCCTGGACAACGCGTCTGTAAACCTCTACCTACACCGTTGGATGTGATTATGGTAATGATGATATTACGGACCGATACAACATGCAAACGGATTGATGAACAGAAAGGTGTAGACACGCTGGGAACGGTGTGCCTAGAGATTACAGGGGTACTGTAACGGTTATGTTTAGTTCCTTAGAGCCAGTGGGAATATGCGAGTTACTCATCAAATTGACTTAATTTTGCCGGCTTATCAGAAATGGAAGGAAATGTGTAATTTATTTTTCAAGTACAATAGTTTTTAATATAAGTTTTTTTTCTGTACACATAGAAATCCTTATTGTAAAACTAAGTAAAGTACTGGCAATAATCGTTTATCAAATTTATATTAGGAATATTCATTGCTCCTTAATGTTGTAAATAATTACGTACACCAACTAAAAACCTTCCAAGTTCTAGGAGTAATAATAAGCACACACATAAGCAAACAGCAATACGCAATTGTAAACGATGTAACGATTGTTCGTGATATACGATAGTTCACACGGATAAGGACATTTTAGCCATCACCATTACATCAAGGTAAAAGCATTATTAGTTCACCACTTCTTCCTTAGCGTCATTTTATGGATGGTTCGAAGGATCGTGTAATTCGTGATCGATTTATGGGCCATTCATTACACTCAACGTTGCTTACCTTCGAGGTTAGGTCATCGGTTTTGGTATCCTTTTCGACGACCTTCTTATTTGACGCTGATTCTTCAAGGTACGAGTCAAAGCAGGATTGGCAGTTGTACGTTGATTTATCACCAATTATAGCGAGAAAAAAGAGAGGGAGAGAGAACGAAACAGATATGATTAATAATTGTTTATATTTGAATGAAGATATTACATTATTTTATTCCAACTTTCCATTCTTTTATATTATTTACTAACGGGATCCACAAAGTTCACAAAAACAAATAATAAAATAAGATTGTTTGGGCAAAACAGGTTGATTTTAGGACTAAACACATACTTGCTAACCATACTTAACTTAGAAAAGCATACCAACAGAGCAAGAAATTCAATTTGCATGCATTTGATTTTATTGCAATTCTATCACATTCATGAAGCCACCCGAAGGTGTTGTGCGGAATCGCAACGCGGGTCTGTAACAAGCCCGAAGGCTAGGCAAACGAAGTTATCATTTAACCGTGATCGCAGAATCATTTACCATTACGGATCACTGTCAACCGATCGACCATTAATTGTTAGACACTCCTGTGCTTTTGTATTGCTATTACTATCGCATACCGACTAACCAGCTGCAATACCGGTCAAACATGGGTTTCTGATCATAAAGTAGAATTACCACCACCTTGACGGGAATCGTGCGGGCTTACAACCCATTCCATCCCATTCACCGCTATGCTAAAAACGTATGATTGTTTTTTTTTTTGCTGCGCTATAAACAACACACCAACCAATTCAGCTGTTGCGCTCATGACATGCTGCCAAAGTGTGGCGGATACATAAACGGAACGGTGGTGGGGAGAAGAGCAGCAGACTATTACCCAGCTACCAACTCCCAACTTGCTCATGTGTAGTTCCTGTCCCGCACTGGTGGACAGTAGACTGGCGGTGCTAGAAGCAACAACTTGAATTCAATGTGTGCAGATATGAGTTTTGCATTTGGTGAAACCTACCTTGATTGCTAAACACTCGGTAGTACTGGGACAGGTAGGTGAGAATTGAGAATCGATCCGGCACCTCGTATTTGACCATATCAGCTGGATCCAGTAGCGACGGTATGCCGAGATGTTGCTCCGCGATGGTGAACGCTAGTTCATTGTTGTAGTACACGTTGTCCTTGCTGAGGCTTGCAAAGTCGCTGCAATGGTGCACAAGCCGGATGCGGGTATGAAAACAATAACACACACATACACAACAAATATGCACAACAAACGCACACACCCACAGCAAGCAATGTATGTTTTACGGATGAAATGGAATAAAAAAGAGCATTGTTAGTTTAAAGATTCAAAACATAGGGTCAAATGGTATGTTAATCGTATGAGATTGAGGCACTTGATGAGGAAACCCAAAGAAAGTATGATGAGATGTTGATAAGAATGTATAAAATTCTTCGTTAAATTATTTTTTAGTAACGTAAAAATAAAATCACATTCATAAAAACACTCACACAAAAACATTAAGCACATTCCACTATTTAAAAAAAAACTGTTTTCCCACCAATTATTTTTTTAAATTAATCTTAGAAGCACAATCTAAACCAAACTGAATATGAAAGTAAACATTACGTTACGTTAACATTAGCAGCCCTATTTCAATACAAAACGGGACAGTCTTCTGTATCACGCAACTAATAAATATTCAAACCGGCACGCATAATAGTATTGGATCTCAGAAATACGTGCACCAATGTGATCACATCCGTCCACACCAACGGACCCAACGTCCACTACGGCCCTCCTTTTTCAGACGCTTCGCACAATCACCACACTTTAATATTAATATTAATCATTCGGAAGCCACCAGCCAGACCTTTCTTTCTCTCTTCATCTCTACGTCTTTACACTCTTAAGATACTTTATTCGGCGTATCTATTTACCGCTTAATTGTTAAAATTAAACATCAAACTAACCGCGCACACCTAACTAAACTTTTCTTCTCAAAATGTGGAGTAAAATCCAAAACACTATCAACAATTTATACAAACTGGAGCGCACACACACACACACTGTTTCAAAAAGGTCCTCTATTACACCCGACACAGCAAAAGGGAACTTGAACTGCGGCCACACAAATAAACAAGCACACACTCGCATCGAAAAACAAAACTAAACAGTGGCCCATAAGGGTGTGAGCCTTCGTTTACAGCAACAAGCAACAACACAAACGTGAAACATATACTTACTAGTGTGTAAGACGATTGTTTAGTATCTATCGCATGTGGAGTGGATCGTTGTTGGTTTTTTGTTTTGGTTTTGTTGGTTTTTTTTTGTTTGTATCGGAAGCAAGAAGCCGAAAAAATATTCGATTAGAAAGCGTTAGTAAGAGAGCGTGTGAGTGTGTGTTGTGTACTGCAACACAACATGGGGCGGCTAGTGTGGTGTTTTATGCGGTGTATCGAGAGAGGGTGGTACCATTGTAGGAGGATACTGTTAGTAAAACATCATTTCTGTTGAATTGGTAACTGTGTATCTGGTTGTGTGTTTGAGACGAGGAGCTTTCTCGGAAAATCTTGTGTAAAGAAAGCCAAGAATATATACACATATATCTTCCCAACACTGCGTGGCACTATTACTTACATCAAATCTGGTCGGAAGTTGTGAATGATGGCGCAGAATGCTAGACCGTCTCGCCAGGAGGTGCTCATGTTCGTGATTTTAACATCCTTGTAGCCTTCGGCTATCCGGCGGCACCATAGCTCTAGTGCCTTCGTTCCACGACGTTCGGACATGCTAAATTTTCTGCAGATAACACAGCACCGCCACAGTAGTCACCACAGAGACGTAGAGTAAATTCAGCCAAACGCCATTTTCCATGAAAAACAAAATAAAAAAGAAACACACGTTGATTAGTAAAAGGTAGGAAGAAAAAACACGAAGAATATGCTTTCATTACTTAGTGTCAAATCGAATTGAGTTTAAACACGGGATACGTTTTGGGGAAGTCTTCGACTTCGGAGATTACGTCCGGTCTGGTAGGGCTCACGTTAAACACTGACTTAAGCTGTGTCGCGAGAGCGCGAGCGTACAGCGTTGGAGACGCGAGGGGACGCACACCATGGACGCACCGATGCGTGCAAGACCGACCCCGCGCGCTTACACCGTTTGGTCAACAAGGCGCGCAACAACAAAACACGTCGCTACCATCCGCACACGATCCCCACACCGTACCCGGGTGCTTTTCCCCACACGTTGATGTGACCCTTGTGCAGGGGTTCGGGGCTCGGAGGGTTCGTCACTTGCACGCCGTCACAGTCGTTATCGTCGGTGGTTCGTCGCCGTCGCTCTTGATGGAGGCAAAAGCACCTAGCGTGCGTGATGCTTGGCCACTCTCTCACAGACGTTTGGTCTACAGGTTAGATTGCTGTATCATAAGCAATGGAAGCGTTGGATACCACTTTTTTGTTGTTGTTGTATTTTATTTCTTCCCAACATAGAGCGCGCGCGCGCAGTGTTGTTTTGCTTCTTTTAAATCATTAAGTCACTTGCTGACAGCCCCTACCCAGATGGAACAGCAGCGCCAGAGGTAACTGTCTCTGTGGGCCTCCTTCACCTTCGGACTGTGGGCTCAGTTCACTACGCCATTTTTTTTTTTACTTCTTATCATAGCCTTGGTAAATGGTGATTTATACAAACACCAAGCATTTCCCTTTCCCCGCCAAGGATAGGAAAGGTCGACACAATTCACAAACCGAACCATGAATGAAGCAGCAGCCGTCCATGCATGGAAGATTGTTTATTGCTTCTCTTTCCTGCTCAGCTCTTAGATGAAGTCGTCGAAACGTGGTGTTTACGATAATTCATGCAAATACTACCGCATACTATTCGGAATTATATGGGAAATACTGTTTTTTGTTAAGCCCCCCGTCCGTAAGCAATGTTCTTCCCTTTTTTGGACCATCTCAGTGTGATGGCAAATCAGAGAGACCTCAGCTTTCCAAACATTAAAAGCCGCAAGCCACCAACAAAACGGGCTGTACGTGTACGAGTCGGAAGTACGGCTTTAACCTTCTTCCTTACAGCTTCACGTTCGCGGTGGTACGCTCTTCCGTGTTATATAGCTTGTTTCCAATCGGCCCATCGACGACCACCAATCAGCAATCCCATTTATGGATGTGGACCTCGAGCACCACGTCGTGAACCCTAGCGAGACCGGAAATGGGGTAAACAAGTTCTTTACGTTCAAACGGTTCCTATGCGCTCGCTGGGGCAGACGGACAACAGCGAGATTGATGTGTTGGAGTAATGTATTTTTACCAAATAAGGATAATCCTGCAAAAAAAAAAACGTTGCAAACAAAAACATGTACTAAAGTGCCTTCCTCAACGGATTTCGATTATTGTTTCGTTACATTAAAGCATAGAAAATTAAATTAGCCGAGTTCATTATGAATTGCCCAACGAAGCTTGTTTTTCCAGCATCCTTAATATCAACAATGTTGCGTTAGTTTGTTTGATGGCGAGGTAAAACAAAATCTCCTCTGTTCACAAACATGTCCGCATGCAAGATTACGATCGATTCACAGCTTTTCAAACGGTAAAATTTAATTACACACGCCACTATATGTACGTGCACTGCAGCATCCTACTGGCCGGTTAAACGGTTATTCTGGTATATCTTGTTCTCGGGATGAGCACAACATGCAGATTAAAGATTGGAGCGCACCAGAGGAACCTTGCCGATGATGTTGGTTGTCCGATAAGGAATTGGCCCACATTTCGCCCGGCCAAGATGGTGTGAAGAATTGAGATAATTGATAGAGCTTTGCAAATGGATCTCTTTTCTTCTCCACTTGTTCGCTTATTAGCTTATCAGAGAATTATACCGTCTTGTGTATATGCTGCAATGCCGGAAGGATAGAACGTGGTAATACAACTCAAAACAAGCTTTAGGAGTTTTTCATTTCCGACGATCAAGTAGTGGAATTGAAACAATCTTAATAACTAAAAATGAATCCATTCAAGAGCAAAAAATAGACATCAAACTACAAACACGTGGCATCACTGTTGCTACGACAGTGAACAACTAATGACCGTTGACAAAGAGTGGCTCCTTGCAGGGTGTCAACTTTCGATAAAGGATGGTACGCTCTCAGGTGAAAACATCATCACTCCACCGCACCGCATCATGACAGTAAAAGTAAAGGAACAACAACGGACGTTACCAAGTCACCTGTAAGCAGCGGCGGCGACACACGTCTGTCCGGGATTTATCGTGCAATCCAAGCGTAAACAACAACACTACAACGAGCACGCAGAAATCCACAGTTCTCTCCCGCGAGTCTCATCGCTGATGAAGCAGGGCGGAAATAATCATTATTTTAATTACTTTATTACCATACGAGATATGTCATCCGTGCTGTTTGCTGCCAGTGTAGATCTCCCGGTTGCGCAGACGTCCGTTCCGGATATACCGGATTCGTACATGGATCCTGGTCAATAAAACTTGATGAACCTATCGAGTGGACTGAACTGTCGAGATGGACAGAAAAAAAAGCTGCTCTTATCTATCGGCTATCGTCACGTCTTCAAATAGTGTTTTGATCAGCCAAGCAAAATGTTCAATGCACCGGTAATAGCTAACCACTGAACCACTTTTCACCGAGCGACTACATCATCGGAACAGCTACTAGCCGCATCTGGAACTGGATAATGTTATCAAAACGCACTGCTCGCTTTAATGGAGAAAGCTCCATTAACATTCACGAGCGCAATCGCCACCATACAAGCTCAATGACCATGCGGTACCGTCATTTCTTGTACCTTTGGCCCTCTTCGCTCTGGACCGAGCAAGAGACCGGTGTACCGGTTGGGGTACCAGATGGCGCTTTCCGAATCGAATACACCATCGTATCGTGTAATGGAGAAAACAGTGTAAAGGAAAACAATTTACATAAACGCCACTAAAGATGCTCCCTGTTTCTGTTTACAATCCGGGCTGGGTAGAACAATAGCTGCTTATTTCGAGCGCATGAACCGTTATCAGTGGGGTTTGGATCTCCGTTCAAATTTCGATCGAAAAAGTTGTTGTAGCAATCGAAAATTTCCCTGTAGCAGAATCAGAACAAAATAGAGATTAAAAATTATTTATTAAACTTAACTGTATTTTCAAAAGTAAAAGTTCTTGAGCACCTTTGGGCATCAACAAAGCGCCGCTGATTGTTTATCTTATAAAATAGGCAAACTCCGTTACATAGAACTCTGCCAGCTTGCACCCTCTTGAACTTGGCACAATAGCTCGCAAGTCCAAGAATCCCAAGAACATCGTATATTCCAACACTATGGTCAGCGGTTCGTCCATGTTTATGATTTATTCCGGCGAGGTTGTAACGTGAAACCGTGCAATTCAGGTTAATGATATGATTTATGAGGAGGGCAATAAACTCCCAGAAGTTCTCGCGCTACTACAGCTGCAATGCAACCAGTGCCCCGTTCTCGCTGGACCCTCACAGAACCATCCACAATACACCCTGGTGGCGAGGCACTGTAACACGGTTAAGAAGTGCCCGCAACGCGTACGCGAAGTGTTCTTTTGTTTTTAGGAACGCCGCGAGGAACACCCGCCCTTGAATTGGGGAGCATTGTAGGCACTGTTGGGAGAACTTTCGAAACATCGCCAAAGGCTTTTCGAACGGACAAGTATTTGACAGCAAATAGTTATCGACACAGGCACATGTTTGTCTTCTTTGAAGAGCTGCAATTGAGACGAGGGGGAATTTTTGTGGCGCCCAAGCCTTTTGGACGCATTTCTCTGAAGAACATATTATAGTTGTGCAATTAAATAAGAGATGGTGATTCATCCATGTTTATCAAACTTTCTGATGTGTCTAGCATCTAAATCCTTTCCATTTGTATGATTCATTGTTGCTTTTGCAGACGCTGTCATTTTGTGAATAGAAAAAAGACACCACTCGTCAAACCATTTTCCACACCTACGTTAATTGCGGTAATAGCACACATCGTAAATAATAATGTGCTGGCTTCGTACCGCGGCTTCCAAACCACAACCGTGTCGCTAGTGGTGAAAGTAAGCTACAAGCGCAAAAAGCGCTCATCCTTTTCTTTGGCTTTGGCATCATCATTTCTAACCCAGCGCAGCAGCAACCGACCGCAGGGCGAAAAGTGGTGTAGGTGCCACAAATGTCGCAAACGTGGAAGAAGATGTCAGTTCCGTTGAGTTATGAGCCGAGTTCGCCTACCGTATCGCCACCCTCCCCCATGGCACATTAGACAACGGGTGGATTATAGAGTACATGTCGTAACAAAGGGAAAGATGCCAGCAGCATAATTTGACGCATATTACGAACGAATATTAAAATTATCGCTTTTCACTAGATAGATGTGTGTGTCTCTCCTTAACGAAAGGAGTTTCAAAGAACACACTCCCAAAAAAGCTGCAACTGTACGGAAGACATAACAAAAGGCAACACCCAGAAACTCTAAATGTACACCATTCACACAAGCAAAAAAAAAAAACGAAAAAAAAAAAGCTGGAATAGATCCACTATTTTCACAAACAACGCACCTGTGTATGGCCAACACAAAACCCACGTTTTGGAGTGGAAGAAAAGTCTGCAACAGAGACATACGGTGCTGAATCGTGAAAGCCATAACACTGCCATAAGAAAGAAAAAACTCAAAGTACAAAATAATGAACCATGAAATGGCTGTGAGAATGGAACGAAGAAATCCCTAAGAAAGAAGACAAAAATAATTCACAGAACACAAACAAAAACCCCCCTTTTTGCCGGGCAAGTGCAGGGAAATGTGTTACGAGTGTAGAAGAGAAGAAGTAAAAAAAACCCCAATTCGCAGCTTCAATCAAAGAAAGCATAAATAAACATATAAATATACGACTCAGCCAAACAAAAAACCACTACCTTCTGTAAACGTGGGGTCTTCACATACACAAAAAAAAATGCTTCGTAAACGCCATGACAAACAAACGCTGTCTGTACGAAGATTGTGGTCGTTGTTTCACATCACTTGAAATCATAACGTGTCCTACACTCTCCCCCATCGCACTTGCTTTCGTAGGGTTTGTGGTTTTGCGAAAGAGTATTGAACCGCTCCACTCGGTTTGAGAGGGTTGAGCTTTCGGGCGGTATTTTTATCTGTGCTTCTCAGTGTCGTTATGCTGGTGAGTCATAGAGCCTGTGGTTGAGAAGTAACCATCGCGAGGGGTACCGATTGTCCGGTGTAAACTGGTAGAAAATTGTTCCGTCAAGCAACATGCAGACCTTGGAGACGCCCGCACCACACCAGCTCATAATAAACGAGGCCCCGGGTGTAAAGGAGAACACAGAACAGGAGAGGTCGAAACACCACCAACAACGAAAAAATAACAATATGCTGCTTCATGCACCTCCGAACGCGACGACCAACGACCTCGTCCGAAAGTGATCGGTTGAAGATTTGGTGAAGAAATGATTGTACCTTTTCTTCTGCGTTACGATCGTGTTTCGGCTTACGACACTGCACACTCAAACAAAGAACTCCAACGGCCGCCAAACGTCGCTAGGCGACGAACCTTTGGCAACACACCAATCGACGAAACTCAACTCAACGCTTCGTCGCGTTTGACGTCAGATTAAACACCGCCACCAGCTAGCCAGACCGACACTACCACTCAGAACGTTTTCTACTGGCAGCATGTGCTTGAATGACCAAAAAAAACGTATGTGCTATTTACAGCTCGTTTGATGGATTCGAAATTGCCCATTCGGACATCATCGCCTTCCTTAGCAAGGTTAGTGCACTGCAGGTCTAAGCGCTACTTTTGCGAGAAAAAAAGGTGTGCACAAGATGTAAAATGGCTGTTTTTTTTTTTTTTTGTTATTTCCATGAACTCATTCACAGAACACACTACTGCCGGCTGCATGCAAATTAGAGAGCAACCAGTTTTGTTCTCTATAGCGCTTCGCCAAGTTTGATCCGCCTTCCATCCCATCGAAAGCCTGAGGCTGGCCGCGACGAGAAGACTTCTATTATGTGAAGAAACGCCTCCGGCAAACCACCGGAGCAGAAATTATGGAATCGACAGTTCCATAATTGAATTTGGCGTGAAACTTCGCTGCCCCATGAGGGCATGCGCGCCGCGAGTGGGCACACGTCTCGAGGCAATGTGGGGAAAGTAGAAGTAATGTTCGATCTACGAATGACACACACACGCGCGCTGCCTTGGCTGTGCATACACCGGCTGCAATAATTCACGATTCATGGTTGATCGGTTGACCCGCGATGAAACCTACAGGCTGCCGGCATCGCGTTAGAAATGATGCTGCTGCTCTTACCTCATCGTTGCTTTGTCCGTGACACAGATCAATGTGACATGAACGGCCAGAGAAGGATGGTACCTTTAAATTTTCATACTACAATGAGCGCAAAGTTTTTCATGAGTACTGTTGCGTTAGATTAATGATTGCAGAATTTAACCTAATTTAATTTAACCTATTTGAAATCAATCAAAGGCATACTGAAAATGACATAATTTCTTTTCACAATTCTTCTTCTTATTCTTGACTTAACGACTTCTAAGGTCACGCCGGCCATCGAATGGCTTACTAGACTTATTGATGCCACGCAGTTGAAAAGTGCATTTTCACTACTTGGGAACGATCCGAATGGGATTTAAAACCCAATCTTGCCGTGTGAAACCGCTGCCACTTCTACCACCGAATTTCACAATAAAAATACGATAATCCAATCTCTGCCAAATTGTAAATGTCCTTATGCGAACACACGATTGAGACATAAATAGTATTAGCTTAATCGTATCTGTCCTACCACCGTGCGGACAAGTTAGCGAACTCTCCCAGTTCGTGAATAGTTTAAATACCATTAAAGGGTCATAAAGACAAATGACATTGGCTCTAAACAACAGCTGACATGGCAGATAACTTGCCTACACGTATTCCCACGACACTAAACACCTCTAATGGACATAGGTGCATAAGTGCCGGCCCAAATACAAAAACAGACACCGCCGTCGGACGGGTCGGTGCGCGCGGCTGGTCATTGCTCTTTGTTCCTTTGCTGTGTTTTCTCGTTTCTCAAATCCGTCCCTAACCTGACCGTCGTGTCTTGTAGCATTGCATTATGTACCACGTGCAATTACTATTCCAAATTGAGTGAACGAACCTCCAAGACCCAGCTGGGTGGGTCTTGGTTGGCACGAAATTGAAATGACTGCTGGAGGGACTGATACAAAAAAACATGACCAAAATTAAACAAACTAACGAACGAGGTAAGGCAAAAACACTTGGACGAGTATAAGTGGGCACGGGGATCGTTTGGGGTGTGTAGATGGCGCAATGGTTGCACCTAACCATCCCAATCCATCCCAGCATCCACAGATGACCAGGGCGCACTCCTCTGGTTAGGTGTGAGCTAAAAGAAGGGAGACTAAATAGCAACTTTAAACAGAAAGAGAAAGGGTTGTGCAACTGATGCGTCACGGTGATGCCTCGTCGGTGGCAGCATGCGTGCCTTATGCGTGAATCCAGCCAGCTAACACGGGGTGGTGGATGAAACATTAAAGTGAAAACGAAAATGAAACTGTCATCTGTCGGTAGCATTAAAACGCTATCGAAAAACGCTATCGCAACATAGTAGTGAAAATTTCATTCTGAGATCAATCGACAGCACAAGGGATGGCCGATTTTAGGTATTTTTAGCGTACCATTAGATGGAACTATATTTTAAATATTTTTAACCGTGCTTGAATCTTAATGAAAAGCGTACTGCTTTGGGGAGCTTTAATATCAAGCTTTTGCAAATAATGTTATCCGAACGTGCAGCAGCACTGCGGAAGTGGCAAAACGCATCCCGACGATCGATACATCGGCAACCCTTCCGTGCCTGCCTCCCCCACAGGTCCACCTCTCGCAACAAGAATCAGGTCAGCAAACTGGTTTGTGCCTTCACGACTTAACGAGATTTCGATCAAGTCTGACTTTTGGGCTTTGGGTACGAAGGAGAAACAAAAAGTAAGTGAAGATCGCCGGTCAGACGCTTCACCTTAAAGCCTCCGGGCGACTTTAGAAGAGTCGAAAGAGAACCCGCGGATGGATCCGTGGACCGAGGGCCACCTTGACGATCTGTGGCACCATGCATCGAAGGCTCCCCATGCTGCAAGGAAGAATCGTACACATTCTACTCGGAACGAAAGCAACGCACAAGAAATGAGACTCTCACAACCACGGATCGCCCTCGGTGGTCAACACCCGTTTGGCATCAGTTTTCGTTCGAGGTGGTTAAGGTGAAGCATGATTCTTGGAAAACCGACCCGAGTGCCTGGAACCGGTTTTTAGCAGGGCCAGACTTGACCGCTGCCACCAGGCAAGCGTTTCTTCGTTGACACGGATACTGTGGCCCCTCCTTGACTGCAATGTTGCACAGCGCTAAAGACCCGGCTCGAATTCTTTCTTTTTTTTTTCGCAAGTACAACAGCAAGATGAAACTAAAGATGAGGGTGAAAAGAAGGCAAGCGATATAAAGGAAGCCGATCTCAGATTGTAGTCCTGAATCTTGGCCTAATTGAACGATCCTTCTTCACTCGTGTGCCTTCGCCAATACTCTTACCACGCACAGACGATGTACTTCGCATGCCTTTCACAAGCGCTTGAAGTATTGATTTCTTCATTCGTACGAAACAGTCAAAAAATGGATTGGCTCATAAATCAACCTCAAGGATGCCGCCGATGATGCCGAAGAGAAGCTAGTTTCGTTTAAATTATGAATGTTGCATTTTTCCGGAGACTGGGCAGCTATTATTTTCGTTATCTTTGAGCTTGTTACTATAGACTTTATAGCAGTCAGTTTTAGAGGAAGAAAATTAATGAAGAAATCTTTAAAAAATGGGTTTGAGCACAAAATTCTCATAAAACTAACTTCAACCGTTCTTTTCTTGCTCTGCTTCTTTTGTGTTTTCTAACCGTAAAAGATCTTAACCTGCCTTTTCTTCCACTTAGCTTACCACAAAGCTTGATAGTCAGTTCTGTGTTCTGTGTCTGATGTTCTCCTGTTCTCTTATTTCTACAACAATTATTTGCCATTTCTGTGCAACTTTCGAGCCAAAATGTCAAATGTTGTACTTGTCATGGCGTTTTGTATTTTATTGAGTACTAAAATAACTCCGAAGATGTGTTTGCTACCGTGAACGATCCGCCAACCAAATAAAGCAGCACAACTAGAATTGCTTTTCCAAAAATAGGAAAAATGCATCCAAAAGACACATTTGCTGGCGCACCAACTCGCGAGCACAAAACGGTTGGCAAGGAGGTAATGTTTGCTTTAAAAATAAAACCGACCTATGCAATGCAAACCGATCGCTACGACGGGTATGTCCACGAACAAAACACACACACATACCTGGTGCCGGTGACCAGATTGCTTTGCCCGGGCGCTAGGCAATAAGCCGTTCGAATATGTTGCTTAGTCCAGCGATATCTCAAGGATCAGCTTGTAGACTTCTTGAAGCCGTCGTAATAAATAAGAAGTTGTAAGGTTTCTGGGACCGGTTTGGACTACGTGGTGCGCTATCTTTCCAACATTTTGCAGTACCTCTGTGTGGGAAAACCTACAACTGAAAAAAGAACTTAAATGAAGTTTTGAAATTCGAACACGGTTCTTTTCTCTCTATACCTAGAACTCTGGGACTACACATGTTCCGTCACTGCAAAACACTCAACACAGCTAAAGCTTTGCTTTGTGCACACAAAAAAACTGCAGTGAATCGTTGAATGAATCTGTAGAAATTCTGTACATCCCGGTCTAAAAAACGATCTCATCAGCAACATTAAAAAAACACACTCAAGAAATATGATCTCGGCACATTTGTCCTATTCTCTATGGCGAGTGGTTGCGCCAGCTTGTGATTGCTGAGTTGCAGTAAATCGTCTTAGCCTTGGGGAGAATTGCTACAAAACAAGCACATGCAGCAAATTCTGCCACCTTCGTGCAACATAATCCAAGGGTGGTAGCTCACTCATTTACACATAGACACGTGCGTTGGTTCGAGCAAACGAGTCGACGGTACAAACACCGAAGGAACCTGCCCCATGGTTCAGTGTTTGCATGCTTCACCGATCATCATGGTATCGTTGTCGGACGTGGTTTATCCGCAATTTATGGAGGTTAAGTGTATATCTTCCCGGAGCTTAGTTTTCTGTGGAAAAAGGGCGTCAAATATAAATATATTAAATATGCTAATCATTTGATTCGGTTTGTATTGCTTATACTTCCTCAAACATATCCATTACAATTAGGGAGTCATCAACAAAGCAGAAACGTCATTAAAAATTATTCCCATAATTCAGCTCACCGCTTCCCTTGCCTGGTCGGATTCAGTAAGTATTATGCCGATGCTCGTACCATACTAACCCGTCATCATTAGCTGCGAGAGCATGGAAATCACACCGATCTCTCTAATTTACTTTCGATTTCATAATATTTCGCTATCAATCGATAATTTGATTTATACAGCCGCGCGTTCGTTAGAAATGGAAATTTCAACCAACCATTCATCAACACTGAGATGAAGGGGTTGGCCTGTACACACCAACAAGCATTTTACTAAGTTTCTTTTCCTCGATTAGTCACTCTTACTTTACACTCTTACTCTTACTTTTCTTCTCGCTATACACTACATGCGGTAAAGGGAGAAGTTTAGTTGCTTAGTTAGTGGCATCCACTGTCCACTATGCCACTAGTCAACGGGTAACAGCACGAGCGAGAAGAACGTACACTTTAATGCTCCTTTCTCTCGCTGGGGTGCCATTGATGATTACTAAATTAATTAATTAACTTGATTAATTGAGCCGTAATCGATTACGTGATAACATAACTTTTGTCCTCTCGGCCTTTCTGACTTTATTTATTGGTGCGTGTTGATGTTTAATAAAGTTCAGTTAGGTCGGAAGGAAGTTGAATGTTATAGTTATCTGCGAATGAAGCAATTATAGTAAATTTTGTAGTTCTATCCACAAAAAAGAAGAATAAAAATGTATTAAAATGTCTTTTACTATTTATCTTCTTCTGAAAGCAATATTCTATCGTTTTTCCTATTATTTTTCCCAAACTCAAAACAGTTTGGTTTATTAATCTTTTCCTTTCGCATGATATGAATTGTCCATTTACCAAACTCCCTCTTTGGCACGTTTTGTAGCCTCATCAGTCTTCAGAAGCATAGCAAAAAAAAACCCGAAATAAATCCAAAAGCCGCACCTTCTCAGGATTGATCGAGAGTGAATGGGCCCTGCTCTCTGTGTCCTCCTATAAACAATCCGGGGGAACATTAAGGTGAAAATAAAAACCGAGAAGTAAGAAAATAAAGTAAACGATCACAGCATTAGAAACACCGAGAGCACTGATTGTTTGGCTGCACCTTCTTTTGCACAAATCACCTTTTTTTGCGCCCGTTTTCGATTCCATGGCTCGATTCCCATCAATATTTCATCGGTGTTTAGCTTTTGCCCTTAGAAGGGGAAAAAAACGAAACGTTCCCTTTCGCTCGGCCTGGTGCCTGGGCGCCACGTGTTACCAGACACAATGCTACAATGTAGTACATGTGCAGTTCTTAAGCAGTTTTTCTGATTTAAAAAAAAAAACTGTAAAGTTGGCGAAGGTGATAATAATTTGCAAAATTTACAAATTTTATTCATTTAGCAAAAATATATTTTAAGAGCAAAAAATAACTTAGTTATAATTTTATATAAACTATGAAATTGTTTTACTATTTGCTAATAATAAATAAATAAAATATTTATTAAAAAAAAATAATTATCAACTTCCATGTCTACTTCAAGCAGTGCTGTAGTGATGAAGCAGATTTTGTTTTGTTTTTCAATATAGTGAACCGTCACTAAGGCCTTAGGAGCGTCTTTTGCCAGCGTACGAACGAAAGTCGCTCTGGTCTCGGCCTAGGTTACAACTTTCTAAAACCAATATTCCCGGTCGGTCGTTTGCTTTCGGCCGGTCGAAACGGTCATTTCCTGTCTAACGCAACGCAAAACGTGCACTCTTCGGCGCATGCCGGGGTCGTCGTCATCGTCGTCACCATCGGTCGCGCTCGTACACGACGTCTGTCGTCATCATTATGCACTTCAGCAAACCCTGTGCGACCGACCACCGCCGAATCATCTGTTCCGTTGCGTCCAGAAGGAAAAAGCGGGCAATAGCCCGCTGGCGTTTGCAACCGGTCGAACCCGGCGGCCGGAAGATGGAAGCGAAGTACCAGCAAAACGGTTCACTAAACGCACCACCATTGACTAGCCGAATGGGCCTCCTCGTGGGTTGGATTATGCCGCTCGTGGCCGTAAACACTGTGCGCGACTAATAAGCCGCGCGCGCGTACGTAATGTCTCCGGATACGAAAGCCGTCGGGGGACCGAGACTCGTCCGTGTTCGGGGTCAGGAAGAAGAAAGATGAGATGAAAGTCTTGCTGTAAGTGAATGTATATCGACACACAACCACACAACTAGTTGGATTGCGATGCAATTTTATCATTGTTTAATCGAAAAGACCGACCAATTGCATACTTTCTCTAGTAGATTCTATCATTCATATGCACTTCAGATAGAGCTCATATTTTATGAAGTTCAGATTGTTATAAATATAATTAAAATCTTTATTTTCTTATAAATTTTGTAGTTCACAAAAACACCTAAAATAGTTCCATAGATTAATTCTGTTTTACCTTAATTAACTTGAACCGAATCAAAGAGAAAATCGCGAAACAATTTGCCGACATCATTGCAAGGTTACACGCGCTAGTGAGCAAATTTTGGTTTTGCTAAATTTTACACTTTCTTTTAGGGCAACAAAAACCAGACACAAATTTCTCCGTTATTTATGTTTGTTTTGAAGCCCCGCTGGTGGGCCTATCCTTCCATGCAAGCAGCATCGTAATCGTTAAACCCTTGTACAACGGATGTCATGGTTTCGTTCGCTGCCGGTTTTCTTATGCTTGCCCGCCACAATATAGCGAGGTGTGGTACGCCACACATCCACACATCGAATTAAAAGCCCCAAAGTAAGATCAGTGTTTATATGCCTTTTTTTGGTAGAAAGTTCGTGCATCATCTTCATTGCCGTGTACTATTATCACAGTGAGCACATCGTAGACGCATGTAACGGGCGTTGAAATACATACCGCGTGACAGATGAGCTTTTTAATGATAATGCAGAAAGAAAAAGGAAGGACAACGGAAACAAGACAAAACATCCACTCAAATAATCGGTGCACAGGTCTCTTTAAATTCGCACCACAGAGATTCGCCTGGAAGGAATTAAACTATCAAGTCGTGCTTAATTGGATACCGATATGCCGCCCGTTCGAGATAACTTTCGACAATGTGAAAGTGAAGCCGTCGTTGCACATTTTGTGTTAAAACATTTTGCACGCTTACGTTTCGGCGTCCGACAATTGAATTGTCAAAATTTACATCCGTTGCTTGTTTGGGTGAAAAAATGCTATAAAGTGATTGTTAAAACAACAAAATTAATCAACTAACTCTGCAAGCTCAGTGATCGTTGAGTGACGATAAAACAAAGTTTTCAAAATCACCCAAAAACAGAAATCAATTTAAGTAATAAAAAACCATCAACATCTGGAAGCAGATCAAAAAACAAAAAAAAGCTTAGGGGAAAGGAAATAAAATCTAAGTTCATAAAACAGTCCCCTATGGTGGTGTGACGCAACCTAACCGACCAACGTACCACCTCCTCTCGCACGAGTGGGTGTGATTTCGGGATCAAATCAATCAAATCGGTCCCCTAATGAATTGAATAACAACCGGATCCCAACCAGATCAAAGAACTGGCGCATGTTAGACCGCTGGAATTAGGAAAGTTGGAAACGTCTAGTGGAGGTAACACACTACTTACCAAATATAAGATTAGTCAACATCAACTTTAATTTTCCGCAAACAAAGACACCGGACACCGGTCAGTCAGATTTTATGATTTTAATGTTGAACTTTCTGCCAAAACTCTTTAGAGTACGATGTGAAACGGTAACGGAGTACAATCTGAAGTGGAATAAAGAAATGAAAATATATTTAGCGTTTATAGTAAACCCTGTTAAAAAGCTTTATTATGCAATATTAAATTGAATAGATTCTCCAAAGCTTTCTAAACCAAGTCGAGCAATCCCTACGCTGCCTCTTCACAAACGCAAGCAAATGTATGTGTTTTTATTTCCCCATGTAGGACATTTATCGATTTTATTTTCTTGGTTTGTGCGAACCTCCACGACCTAATGTTTGCAGCGGAGCGTTTCGCTATCGATCAACAGCGTCACGAGTCGTAAAACAGTTAACCACGCGCATGTAGCGAATCCTACACATAACGTCGTGCCCAAGGGTTCGCCTCCGGACAGCAAGGGGCAACAAACTGTAGTGGAACAAGCTTCGCGTAGTTTGTTGTGAAAGCGTTTGGCAAAAAACCCTTTTTGCTGTACAAGATCAAATCAACGACGAGCAAAACGTTCGATAGATTGTTGATCCATTACTACGTAGCTTCAGTTGCAAATAAAACTTACCAAGACCAACACTAAACCTCATTCAATATATAGCACGTTTGTTAGTATAAAATTATCCTGGATTGCAGTAACAATAAGTAGTGTAATAGCACAACTATGGCTGTGGCCTTTCCGATTGGAAAAATATATATGCACATGTACCCTAAAGTTACGCCAATATATGTAATAATAAGACATTGATCTCGTGCCGACCTCCCCCGCGAGTCCTATTGCACCCCCTCTGCAGTGCCCAATTTAGAAGCAACTATTTCACCCCTCAAGTTGGCTGGCCTTTGCGTAACGGTTATGTGAAAGTAGCGAAAGGTTTGGACGTACCACCGAACCCGCGCGTGCCTTACCCGCAAACACATGCAATTCTTCATGCACGCGAAATTCCGTTCGATTGAAGGATTTGGACGGGTATACAGAAAGCATAAGCAATGTATGCAACCCTTTTCGAATCCATCCGAGTACCAAAGAACCATCATTCGATGCACAAACGACCCCAGACCCATATTTGACCAGAGGGCATCTGTATCAGGTCATTTCACTTCCCGAGCGTTCGGCAACCGTACTGCGCTAGATTGGGCAATCGGTGTGGTATGGACTGTAATCAGAAAATCATTCGCTTCGCGGTTAAGTCAGCCCGGGTGGGGAAAAAAAGGTAAAAACAATCCTGTGGATTATCCGACAAATGTGAAATTTCGTTGCTGCTGCTCCAAATTGCATGATCACGAACGATGGGTAAACGACCACCAATTGGAGGGTAAAAAGTGCAATTCCAAAGCTTATGCCGTAACTGGGGGGTGTGGGTTTGATGATGATCAAACAGATCAAGTGATAATTTACTTTTACATGATAGTTTTCTTTTGGTTAGAGCGCTTTCCAATTGTTTTACGAGTAAGTTTAGCGAGATAATATAGTTATTGAACTGGATTACTTAAAAACCCCATCTTAAACATGATGTCAAGTGTCCGTTTTAGCAGTCCTGTTATACTCCTTCTTCTTCTTCTTCTTCTTGGCTTAACGACCTCTAAGGTCATGTCGGCCATCGAATGGCTTACTAGACTTGCCGAACCACGTAGTTGGTTAGTCAGTCGTTATTACGGGGGGACGGTCCGGATGGGATTTGAACCCCGGTCCTGTCGTTTGAAGACCGGCAACGCTGTCGCCTACACCACCGGGCAGCCCCAACTCCTGTTATACTACTGTGCTCCAAAAATAAAGTGCCAGAAACTTTCGAAGTAATCCCCTCCCGATGCAATGTACCTCTTCCACCTCTTCTCCCACTCCTCGAAGCAGGTGGAAAACGCGGATACTGGGATGTTCTTTAGTCCCGCCGTCGCTGCGGCTTCTATTTCCTCGATAGTGTCAAAACGGTGTCCCCGAAGCGGCCATTTTAGCTTGTTGAACAGCCTGAAGTCGGCTGGTGCTAAATCTGGCTAATACGGCGGTTGCGGAACACTATGAGTGCCAGTTGTTGCGAAAAACTCCTTCAAAATGATGGCCGTATGGGAGGGCGCATTATCGTAATGCAAAACCCAACTGTAGTTTTTCCACAAATCTGGCCGCTTTCGCCGGATGGACTTTCCGAAAGGTATCGTATCGCCAACCGACGATTATTGACCACCAAATCCTTGATTTGGACGACACGGGCGTCGTCGGTAGAGTTGGATGGTCTACCCAGACGGTCTTCGTCTTCAACCTTCTCACGGCCATTCTTGAAACCACTGTACCATTTGTACACATTTTTCTTCGACATAGATTCTTCAAAGAATGTTTTTTGTAACATCCGCAATGTTCTCACAACGTTTATTTCATTGCGCAAACATAATTTGATACATGCGCGCTGCTCCACAAACTTGGACATGGTCAATATGGACAAAACACTTGGCGCAGCTCCAAAAACAAATATTGACAAACGAAAAATAAAAACAAGACGCTTCTTTTGACGCTCAAAATTTGACATCCAACGTCACCTTACTTTTCGGACACATTAGTACTTACCAAACGGCTTAACTCCAATTAAGCTAAGCTCAATGAGTCAATTTTACGACACAAACACATTTTGCAAAAAATTTTACAAAAAAAAAGATCTTAATTAAACATCAACGTGAGTGATAAAGAAGCTTAACATCTCATTGAGTATCGAACATTTGAACAACAGCAGATAAGCAATCGTCTTGTGCACGTGTTTCAAGAAGTGTGTTCCCTCCGCTCGCAATAATCACTTTAATTATCATCGCTCGTAATTGATGAGTAAATGGCATTAATTGGAATGGCTTGCAATATTAAACTAATTCCAACCAAAACGTAATCAATTATCATTTTTCAAATCGAAATCAAAACCAATAAGCGCCGCCGTCCGTCCGCCCTGAAAACAAAAATGGCCCAATCATCAATAGCCATTCCACGTTGCACATATATATCCCAAATGCTCTACAGCAGCGGTGAGCGTGCTTGCATAGAACAAAACCAGAAACAAACAAACCACACAAAAACCGCCAACTCATTACTACACGTTGCACAGGTTAAACGGTGGGAAATGGACCGAAATCGAAGAACGAATCAATGGAAAAACCTCGATAATCACCACGAGGAAACTAGCGTTCACCGTAGAGCAAGAGAATGGTGCCGGTAGAACGTAACGTACCGAACCGCTGGGGGTATTAGCTTGAAGCGAAGAGTAAATTGGGTTTCCGCTTGTGAAAAAGCCCCTGCTGCTGTGGCAGCTGGTGCCACAAACAACCTTCAACAACGGCACACGCAAACAATAGTTGTAACAAAGTGAAGTTAAAGTCGCCGATGTTTAAAATGGAAAATTGTTTCACGGTCAGGTGCGTTTTGCGGTTGTATGCTGTGGGTTAGTTTCCTGATCACTTTTGAGCTGTCAAACTGCTCGGCCTGAAATGTAGACACATTTTAATTGATCGAAAACACACATTCTGGAGTAGAACTCTCATACTCGGGACAAATCACGTCTCAACAAACATGTGTCATTGCCACACGATGATAACCTACTTTGCATCATGAGCGAAGCAGTAGTAAGCAGTTTTGTTACACTGTTTATCTGGCAAACAAAAACTAACTTGCTGATACGAATTTCTGAAGAAACATTGCAGGGAAACCCGTACACCACTATTCTTAAATCTCAGTTCCTTCGTCAGCCAATCGCGCAAGGCAAGGGTGATTTCAATCCGGAGAATCGCTATCAAGAGGCCTCACACTCTTGGCGAAGTGTGTAGTAGAGCAGTGTGTCTACACGGTACTTCCAACCACTTGGTGTTGTGTGCTTGTTCCGCTGCGCTAAATAGTACGATAATTTCAAGTGCCGTCCATTATAATTTTGCTCTTTGCCGCTGTATAACTATTTTTCTCACTAGCAATTAATAGCGGATCAAGCTAGAAAAAAAAAGTTATTCCTTCCCATTTTTTAATAGTACGCTCAAACTGTGCCCCGTTTGCGGTGAAAGTGGATACGCGTATCCCGATGTTGGATGAGCGGAAACGAGCGAACAATAAACAAAATCTAAAAAAGAAACAAAAACAGATGGACAAACAAACGAAAAATAGCTCGAACTGGATCAAAACACCAGGCACGGCTAGAGAGGCCACCACAGTACCAGTCGTAAAATATATTCCAGGCAGTCCAGTCCAGGAGGTTCAGTTGATCGACTCTGCACGGTTATAATGCACGGATCCTCCAATTCCGGTGGGATAGAAAGTCGCTTGATATACACCTGCTGGCCGGTTGAAAAGTTGAGATAGCCCTTCTTCCCTGACCTGTCTTTATCGGTGCTGTCTAACGTCAGGTCTGTTTGACTATCGAATGTTTGCCTTCCCTCTTCCCAGCTAGATTTCATTTCACTTGGGCTTGATTTCGTACCGAATGAATGAAGGTGGTTTGAATGGGCCTGTGAGTGTATGTGTGTGCCTATGCTACAACTTCCTGTGATTCTTCTCCCGGGGATTTCTCACACATTACCTGATTTACCGGTGTTCTGGAACCGGTAAACGTTGAAGAAAGGAAATTAAATTTCACTCCAAAATGTGACAGGGAAGTTAGAGTTGGTTTGAGATTGGACAGCAATCAGAAATAAGATTTAAAATGGAATGATCTTTTGGATTTTTGTAACAAATGCTTAGGTGTGCATATCCAGTCCAGCTGACTATGAAGTTATTTCCGTAACCAAATTTGACATCTGCATCTGATGACTAAAACATAAAGGCCCGTTGGCAGTAATATAAATGACACGAGAACTTGAATCTTTCTTTGTTGAGTGTTCAAGAGCGGATTTCAGTTTCAAATGATCAAGAATTAAGAGAATGTTTACCACCATTTCAAAGGGCTCAATATGATCCCTCTCCTTATCTTCTTATTTGATGGCCAGAGCTTATTTAGATGGTGATTTGATATGACTGCTCTGGTCTAGTGACTCATACACTGACCCTGGGAAGCGTACTAAGCGTGGGTAGTTTAATCACAATTATAAGCGACCACCGTTCCAAGGTTAACCGTTGGGACTGCGAACGAAGTAAAGATGGAAAAATCAAAATACGACTAAGAACCTGTTTCCTAAAGGAAGATTGTAGAAAGATGACCAACTGAGACCATCATCCCCACGCATTCGTAGGCAAAGGGTGTTAGATCAGAATATGACATCGTTCTCCACTAAATTTCTTATTCATTGAAAGCTTTTAAAAGTCGTTAAGAACGGAAAAGGTGGGTTTGCAGAGCTTAAAGCTTAAGAATGCATCCAAGTAGTCATTTTTATTTCAACTTTTTTGACAAATTAACAGGTATGTATTATGAAGACAAATTTAATTCATAATTTATTGTATTACAAACAAAATGATATCTTTCGGGTTTGTAATACCACAAAGATACTTTATTTTCTATAATAAGAAACACTTTCTAACTTAACCGTAATTAAGTCATTGCGCTCATCTGATTCAACTCCAATATGCTGTCGGTTTCCCTAGCAGCGGAGGCGGTCTTGATCTTAATTAATTCCGTGTGACCTTCGCGACAGTTGAAATGGGTCGAAATTTGCACGATTTCCTTTGAAGTTAGCACTGACGACAGTTGCGGCCATTTAACCTAGACTTACTTATCATCAATTAAGCGCGATTGAACCCTACGCGATCTCGGCCGATTGATGATGGTAAGTTGCGATCAACGTTCCGTTCCTCCGGCTTGCGTGCGACAGTGCGGAGCAAGAAGATTACGGGAGACGTGCCAAAAGTTCACACAACACAAAAAAAAACTCGTTCGAATGATGAGTCATCCGTAGCATAACAGGCTTAAGAGAATACAACTGACTTACCCTTTTTTTTGCTATTTCTAAACGTTTTGTGCCGATGATGGTTGTAGTACACTGCTGGATTTCGGCACTTACATATCAAAATAACACTACACTAATGTACGACGACAACATATCACACTTGCCACATAAGCCAACAAACATAATCACGCTATATGTAAAGCCAAGAAAGCAGGCCGCAAAGAATGGAAGAGAAAGAAAACCACTGTGGTGGGTGAGCATAAGAAAGTGCCGCTAACACATACACGCACGCACTCTACACGTCAACGAATAAGAACAACAGAAACTATCCAAAAATAGTAAGAAACCGCGTCTGGAGAAAATCGTCCACAGCTGGAGGCTCCGCGGACTTCGGATCGATCGATTCGAATGGACGATGACGAAAGACCTTCAGCTGATGGCAAAAGGTGCCACTAAAGGCAAGAAACAGTACATTTCACACGCGGCGCACACTTTTTCTGGACCTATTCAAGGAAACACAAAGTTTATCACACACCAGATACAAAAAAACTTACAATCGATCACGGTTTGTTTGTTTTGGGAGTAGAAAACTTCTTTTATGACCTTACGGCACGACGATTCGATTTGGAATGGCGCTTTTGACATAACGATGTTTGAAGCAACAGCCATTCACTCTGGGTACATTTCCATTCCGTACACTAGCAAAATAGCTTTTATATGCTTGGATTTTAATGGAAATATTGCTCACAAAACAATGAAATAATGAAATTGTATAGACAATAGACCAGCATAAAATTGAAGGATTAAAAGTTTTCTACAATAACAGCCAAATAAATGAGAGGAAGAGAGCAAAAAATTAAAGCATGTTTAAATTTCTAAAACTATTATGCAAAAGTTATTGAACAGAAATAAGTAAATAAGGTCAGAATTCGTTATTACTACACGATTGGAAACTAAGAAGAAAAATAATAATCAACGAAATAAAGCAAAATATAAATATTTAACAGAACAGCGGATACCACAGAACTACCCATTGTGCGTCTGATTATCGATGACATTTAGCCCTGTATGCGGCCCAGGTACCGAATAAGCAACCAAAACAAATAGTACGTATGCGAACCTGTTTATTTTGAGCAAAACACTGCAAAATCGGAATATTCTGCTCCAAACTCGCATCCGTAAGTTAAAACACGTTGTAATCAGTGTACTATCCACTGCATACAATTAAATTTACCAATGTGAAGATGAATTTACGCGTGAACGACACCGATCATCCTTATCACCGTAAACAAAGGCACATAACATAAGCGAAAAATCAATTCAAAAAAGTTTAGGCGCGCGCACAAGAAGTGCAGCGCAAAAAGCGTGCCGAAAACGTTCGCCCTAGCAGGACAAAGAGCACGGGTAGCCCAATACTGTACCAAACGTAATGTGGCAAGGAAGACAAATTGGCACCACCCTCCGTCGCGAGTGGTAATAAACCGTGTTATGTGTGGAGAGTTGTGTGACTCTAGCTAGGCAGTAAATAACATCACTAAAAAGGCTGCATTCAAAAAAATATACATCATAATAACAGACATACACGTTACGGACAGGGAAAGATTATTTGTGGGTGTTCGCATTAATTAAAATTAATTTTGACACCGTTCAAATGCCCTCTACACGGGGCAGTTGGTAGCAAAAGCAAAATCGTCACCCTCAGTCCTCCACACGGAAGGATTGGTTCTTTATGATTTGGCTATTTATGAAGGTGAAGGAAAGTAAAAATAACCATCTGATATTTGCCATTTTCTGTCGCAGGGAAATTCACAACAACGCGACGGGTAACGGACGATACCCGGATGGTCAGACATTGGTCTGATCGATAATCCCCTTCTGTGGTGGATTGTGTGCATCCCCTCGGTCGTTGTTTGTACGTGCAGCAGTATGAATTTAATAATATCACAAGGAACTCAAAAACAACCCGTGTACGTGTCGAGTGAATGGGCGAGCAAGTACTGCTGCCGGAAGGAGCAAGAAACGGATGTCGTTTACTGAATGAGCAGACGGCAGAATAATGAAACCGGACGACATTCGCAAAACAACCGTAGAGAAGAAACCTCAAATCGACGACGGTAATCCGTTAAAGCTCGTGAGCAAACAATTCCTCTGTGGCACACCGATTCGATCGATCCGGTGGCATGTGAGTAGCGTGACCCCGGCTGTTAGGTGCAGTGATAGTGTGCTTTAGTGTTTGTTTTTTGTGTTCTTTTTTGGTTTTCTTTTTTCTTCCGGTGCGTGCATGGGAACACATTGTTCCGTAGGGTCTGTTTGAGCAGGAACTAAGCTGGGACGAACAGGCTGCTCTACTAGACGTGACGGTAGATCATCCACTGGTGCTACGCTATCCGATCAGTGTCGAATATCAGGCAGCCTTTTTAAAGCACGTCATCGCACAGCTGTCCAGCATGAACGTTGAGCATCACGATCGGATGTACGAGAAGTATTGCGCGATGCTTTCACCCGGAACAGAACTACCCCTGGACGATCCGTCGATCGGGCTCAGCTACAAACACTACGAACTACCGCACGGACAGGGCGTTATATCGTTGAAGGAATCGGGCGCGTTCGTATCGGACGGCACGACCGGGCTGTGTAGCTGGCAGGCGGCTAAAGCACTGTGCGAACACATATCGAACAATCGGGACGATTTCCACGGACGAAACATACTGGAGCTTGGTTCGGGGGTGGGCTTATCGGGGATTTATTTGGCCAAGTGTTACGAACCATCGATCATCGTTATGTCGGATTGCCACGCGTCAGTACTGACGGCGCTGAAGGAAAATGTAAGACTCAACTTTCCCAATGCGGCTTCCGTGGAGTGTGACAATCCGTTGGTCAGTCTGCTGCTGGACAGTGGGAATACGCTTATGGGCGTGATGGATCTCGATTGGCAGTACATCAGTGCATCCAACTTGAGTCAACTGATCGAACCGGACGTGATCGTGGCTGCTGACATCGTGTACGATCATACACTCTTTCCAGCGCTTCTTTCGACGCTAAACTACATCTTTTGTCTGTCGAACAATCGGTGTAAGTTTGTGCTGGCCTGCACCGAGCGGAATCAGGACACGTTGAACGAGTTTCTACAGCTATTGAGTAAGTATTTCGCTTTAAATTGCTTATGGAAAATTGTTCTTATTTTACTTTAATTTAAATTGCAGTCACGGCCAAGTTTCGCATCAACGAAGAAACGGTTTCACCATCGCGACACTTTCACTGGGACAGCACCGCGTCCAACATACGTATCTTCACCATAACGAGAGCCTTCTCATAAGAACGTCCGTTTTCTAATTACACTTTCGGAATGAAGAAACCTTCTAACCACCTATAAAAAAGCTATTTATGCTTTCGTATGAACTTTCTCTCTTTTAAGACTTTCGCAATCGCAACCACAAAAAAATCTATCATACTTATCACATCCTTCTAATTACTATCATTAATACGGCGCCAGAGGGACCACCAACCAGACGGGAATTGCGTACACATCATACAGGAGGGTTACGATCCATATAATGAAGCTTTTGAATCACTCAGTGGAATTTGCCGAATGGGTAGCAAATTGTTGCAAGCTTATTGAACTTTTCCATTATAAAGTGGAATATTGCATCCAATTGCAGGGGAAATTCACAAAACGACTGTGGAATTTTGCAATCAGTTGTGAATTTTCTTCCATTAAATGATTGCAAAGTTTCACGACTGGCTTGCTATATTCCACTATCTATTTGAAATATTCGCTCTAAGCTATTGTACTATTCCATTGTATGGATCAAACCCCTGGAAAAGCATACACCAGATAATAGCATAATAACCAGTAACAGACCAGAAAAGACAAAACCTTAAAGTACACATACCAAGCAACAACATACCACGGAAAACGGAACAAGTTAACCTGCAGTAATAACCTGTTTTAGTAAAAAAAACGTCCAGATTAGCGCAGATAAAAATATATATATGCTAGTTGAAAAATGCTAAATATATACATACATTAGTGCAACCCTTATGTATCCGATTGTTGTTGCGTACGATTTATTAAAAGTAAGGACTTTTGGGGACAGTAAAAAAAAAACCTATTCTAAATGCGAAAGATCATCCAGCTCTGGCGGAACTTGGATCACGTCGTCCTGTATTTCTGGTCCATTACCACCGCCCCCCGCCGTGGTGCCAGTAGCAATGAAAGCGGTCGGTTTGGTAATAATATTGGTAGTTAGCCCAGCTTGTGATTGATTTATGATGACCAGCTTCTGGCCGCCACCACCACCACCGGTCGTACCGCTTGTTTGTGCACCTGTCATCGTTGTTCCTGATTCCAGCTTGAGCAAGTTCGATTGCAGCTGCACTGTGTTGGGCGTTACTATGGAAGTAGCACCACCGCTAGTTACGCTGCTCTGCCGTTGTATGATGGGACCTACAAAATCGTCTACATCTCAGTAAACGTAGTAATTGAATAGTGAAAATAAAGAAACAAAATCCAATAAACAAAACTCACAAACAATACAAACAACTAAAAGGTTTTTACAAAAGCGCACATACCTTGCGATGGAGACGGTGTTTGCGCTCGCTGTGGGACTATCACAAACTTTTGCTGTGGTTGTACAGTAACAGAGCCACCCGTTACGGTTCCTGGTCGCTGGATGGAAGCTGTTGCCGCTATCGTTTTCGCTACGGAGGATTGTGGAGTTAGAGGTCGGGAGGAGGGTGCTGACGTTAGGACAACGGTGTTGCTACTATTGCTGCTTGTGCTGACGGTAATGGAGGTGGTAGCTGATGGTGTGGTCGTCGATACGGAAGAACCACCCGACCCCAGTGCTCCCGACGATGGAGACGCAGAGCGAGCCTTAACCACCGCTTGGTGTAACGTTTGTCCCAAGCACCCGTAGTCCCGTTTGTACTCTTCCACCAAATCGGGAGGATTGCGAAGTGTTTTCAGTATCGGTGGAACGCCCTTCAGTAGCATCGCACGTATGTGGCCAGCGGCAATCTTGTCCGTATTGCTGATGTTGCTAGTGATGCCCTGGAGCAACGGTTCAACACGCTCGGATATAAATTTGAGCCGTGGTATAATGAACACCTTCGTAACCTCCGTACCCAACTCGGACAAACCTTGCAATGCCCCATACATCGAGGACAGTGGTGTTTTGTCATTTTGCAACGCTGCACTGAACAGCCGTGTTACACGCGTCTGCAGATTGTTGGTGGACGTGTTGAACGTTTTACAAATCTGGGCCATTAGCCGGGCAGCAAAATCACGCAAAGCCCAGTGATTGTCCAGCTCCGGTCGCATACACAGCTGCCGAGACACGATGCACGTAGAAACGCAGGGGATAAGCTCGTGGAGCTAGAAAAAAGAAGAATTCAAAAATTAGCACCTCAGCTTCAGGTTCGTGATCATCACTAAAGCACCACTTACATATTTCTCCAGATAGAGGGCAGGATTATCGAGCAGGGCGCGAACCATTCGCATGAGATAGATCAACAGGGCCAGATTGTTTTGCACCACGTTCACCTTTACACCTTCCGCGATGAATGTACACATTCTCGGGAGCATTTCGTGCAGGCCCGGATCACTGGACAGCGATGTCAATGCTTCCGCCCGTCTTGCCTCATCAGACCCAACGCATGCCTCAGTAATTTCCTTATAGTACAGCTGTTGTTCCACCGAAAGTTCATGCTGAGCCAGCTGTTTCACCTGCACCGTTTCCGAGTTCTTAAGCTTGTGCTTATTAATCGTAGGTTTGCCAGTAGTATCCTTCTGGTTCGTTTTGTCTAGTTTGTGGGCCGGATTGACCGAATCCAGTGCTTGCACATCCTTGGACAACGGTGGCGGATTCTCGGGCACGGTCGGCTGTACACCTTCGACCGCCAACCAATGCGTTCGTAACGAAGGATCCAGCGGAATCTTTGGTGGTTGGCCCTGTACCACCTCGGTCAGATCGACTTCCTTCTCTTCAATGAAATGCAGCTCGCGTCCACCGCCGGACGCAAAGCGGAAGGGTATAAAATCCCGGGCCACGAAGCCGTACTGTGGTTCGATGTTGCGCACCTTCAGCGAATGATCCACGTCCGCTATGGACAGCTTCATGCGCTTCGAGTGATGCATAAACTTGACGGCATCTTGTACAATCTGCTTCAGCTTATAGGATACATCGTCTGCCAGCTCTTTGGCCGCGTCATCCGGCAGGCTACCGACGCCGATACTTTCAGCTATTACTTTCATCGATTCGAGGGAAAGTGTCGAACCGTACATTGTTTTATCGCGATCACCCATTTTTTGCTCTTTCCGTTGCTGGTAGGTTTCACATTAAAATATATAAACAAACAATAGAAAACGGAGAGAATCGCGCTGTACCCTGCGATATTGAAGAAATACTGCTTGTTTTTCTGCTCGACCGATTGACACTCCAAAGCTTGTACCCAAATAACAAAACTTCCCACTGGACGGGCTCATTGATGCCATCGGCTAGATTTGTGATTTTGTTGAAAAGGGTAATAAATTTTATTGTAATTGATGCAATCAAAATAATGGCATACTTTTAAATCATCATCAGTATTAACTGAACTTGAACGTTTATTGTCTCAAAAGTATAATAAAAAAGATTATTTTCTAGCATTTTATGCTGCTAAGGCTGTTGTCATTGTTCGATGGCATATCACTAGTTGCAAGGGAAATGTGTGGGATTTGACAGATGAAGTTGCACGCCAATTTTGCTACCATCGTTCTGCCAACGTACTACCCAAAGTAAGTAAAGATACTAGATGTAATATTAGCTTTGGCGCCTTGGCTTTATTAAACAAAGTGTGTAAAGAGACTAGGCGGGCACGTCCTGATCGATTTAACAACTGCACTGTAGAAAAATGAAACACAATTCGACAGAAGTAGGTTTGATCGTTTGTTAGGGTATGTGTGTGCAATATGTGTTGTACCGTTGTGTTACGCTAAAATATGCTTAGCACAATCGAACCCACTCCCGTCAAACTCTTATTCAATATGGCCAAGGCGCCAAAGCTATGAGACCACGTAGTCTATTTATCCACTTTGATATTGAATGATAGTTTGACAGGCATGGGTTCGATTGTGCTAAGTACATATTCGTTCAACACAACGGCACACCACATACGAAAGCACACATATACACTGACAAAAGATCGAACCGACCTCTGTCAAATTGCGTTCCTTTTTTCTACAGCGCAGTTATCAAATTGTTTGGGAAGAGCCTGCCTAGAGCCCACTTTGGCACCAACAAATAAAAAATGTTTGATTTGGTTGCACGGTAGCATGCAACATACCCGTCAAATTGAACTCGCTTGTATAAACATTAAAAGGCACGTTTTTCTGAAAGTGACGAATTAAAATGTAAAAAGATAAGTTGCAAGCAAGGATATTTTTTTCATAAAAATCTGTAATTGTCTAACAGTACAACTGTAATGGCAAGCGGTTTCTTATGTTGAGCCAAACAGTCTAACCACCATCACACCGCAAGTACTATTCCTGAAATAGGATCTATCGCCCGATTAACCAAAATGTAGTGTGCACTAACCGGACTGTCGATACGAGCCATTATTACCAGTGCTGCAACCAAAAACTGGGAACTGCTCTGGTAGCAGAATACTTGTATAAAGAAAGCCTTCTTTCTTCGTTTGTTTACATTCAAACGTCAATCCGAAAATGGTCGTACAACTTATCTGCCAAGCAATTTTTTTCCTTTATTTATAGAGGTTTTGAGTCTTAGAGACTACATTCGAATAACCAACTGCCAAGCAATGATACCCCTACCAATTTGGTAGCACGATCATCTCGTATGCCACCGAGTAATGACACCAGCCTGTGAAACGATAGACAAATCCATTAGAAATAAAGAAACTAAATAAATACGTTATGAAGTCTTCTTAAATTAATCATTTGCAGGTTTGTTGTCTCACAAATATAATAAAAACCATTATTTTCTAGCATTTTGTGCAGCATAGTGTGGCATGAATGTTTGGTTCGTTCATTGGGAATTATGCCATTTGACAGCTTTGACAGGGCTGTCAAATGGTCACTCAAAATGTGTTACAGTATGCTACAAACTGGTAGCATTCGTAAGTCCTTGGAAATTGTTAAATTGCCTGATAAAAGAATAATTCTATTCTATTTATCTATTTTATTGTGATTTTTCCCTAATCAGTGTTCTACTTGTCTCGAGCCGTGAGTCTTTTCGTATTCCACTCGCTTTTTGTTTTTGAAATAAAAACCATTCGGGAAACGCACATTTTCCCACCCGGCCCGGGTAGCGGGAAAATCACAACGTCCTTGGATTGCGTTGACTGCGTGAGTGGCTGTCAAGCAGCATGGACGCGTGAGTTCCCCGCCGACGACCGAATAATCATCGCTTTGGTCCCATTTTTTCCAATTTCATCGTTTTGTGTTGATTGGCTCGTGGTGTGACGGGTGTGTTTTTCGTTTTTCGCTTCCACATATTTGGTGGTACGAAGTGCCGTGCGTGTGTCATCCTTTCGGCAGACGAAAAAACCAAGGGTAATCGATATCACCTAAATCCCGGCCAAACTTCCTCCATTCTTGCCTTCCTTTGCTGTACCGTGCAGAACTCCCACCTTTCCGCTTTTCGGTGACAGCGAAATCGGTGACCGGGACCGCGAGACGGAGAAAGAACCAAGCCGAAACCAAACCAACTTTCCACCGATTTGCTCATTACATCCTACATTCTACATCCGGTCCTCAAACTTCCACTGACAACCACCAGAACCCGTATCCGCTTCGTGTACGAAAAGTGTACACCAGAAAGTGGACCGCGTGTATCATTTTCGTGTGTGCCGTACGTGGTTGCTCCCGTCTGCTGTGTGTTCCGCGTGTGCGCTTCTGTTAACGCATGTAAGGGTGAGCGAGAAGACGTGCTACAGAAAAGAGTTCGCCTGCAAGAAGTGCAAAAATCGGTACCCGGTCTGTGTGTTCCCTGGTGCCGTGATCCGCATCTAGACGTCTAGGAAAGGAAATGTGCAACACATTGGCCACCAGTAATCAGGTAAGTTTTGGTAGTGGACATTTCGCTAATGGGAAAGCTGGTTAATGCTAGCTTTTTTCATAAAAAAGCATCTTTTCATGGCCGCCTGAGAGACGTGTTTGTTTTGCGAGCTAATGTTTCCGATTTGACGTATAGGGTTAGCTTCGAGCGAAATTGAGCCTCTGGATGAAATGACGTTTGATATTGCTCGTTCAGTTCCAGGGGTTTTTGTGTGTGTGCATATGAATTTTTGGTGCATTTTATTGATTATTTGTCGAAGAACTGGATTAGGGAACTTGATTAGATGCTCTTTTCGGTGGCTTACATGTTTATATATCTGACTGACGATAATCAATCGATATTCAAGGCTGCATCGCTTCCATGCTAGACGAGAATTTAGAGGCTCAAAAAACGATACAGCTATTACGCTGGCAAATCGGCCACACTAAGTACAAGCCAAGCATGGGGATTTATGTTGCCTGTATGTCGGTTCGGTACACAGTTTTGGATCCGTGGATAATCGCTGCGTGCGAAGTCGAAAGAATTAAGTCATGTCGCTGTATGCTACCCTGCCCAAGAGCCTACGAAAGCGTGATAGAAACCTTGAAATTTGGACAACAGCTGTCGTAACATAGTTCGCACATGTTCTGTTGCCGTTGCTGCTGCTGCTGATTCTACAACCAGCACGTACGATATGCCTTTGCTGTTTGTGCTTTTCCCACACGCGCCTGTAGCCTGCTTGTGCAACACGCTTTTTAACACGGCGCGTCTTAACATACCGCCTACTACGAAAGAAAAGCAAAATGAAAATTGTTTGACAACAGTAGCTCCTTTCGATACATTATCATGACATGCTTTCAACGATGGAAAGTTTCTGCATGGGGTTGCCGGAAAATGTTTACAAAAAAGGAAAAAAAGGTTTATTTTAATATTGAAATACGATTTCTTTTATCTGTGTGTAATTTTTAAAACACTTTCGTTATTTATATTACTGTTCTCTTGCAAGGTTTATTTTTCATAAAAAGCTGTATTTATTTCTTGTCTTTCTACCCGTTTCTTGTGAAGGTTTTGTGTCATTAGGTTGTATAGTGAATGGATAAAAAAGCAAAGTTTTACCAAACTCATCCGTCGCTTGATTGAGTTCAGAATAAATTGAAATGGTAATATCAATTACCACAGTTCGTCCTAACAGTCAGAGCTCAATAGAGTAGAATAATTATTATTTGCATTTTAGTTTTTCCCTCCCTCACTGTCTTCCGATTACGTCCTCATTCGTTCCACTAATAGAGAATTGAAACTGTTCTAACCGTATCATCCTGTAGTCAGCTAATGTGGTGGTGAAATTGCGGTCCAGGATGAATGGATGACGTAATGGTATTTGCGTCATCACCCCTAAGGATTACTTACACCGCCGATTCCCAAGCCCATGTACAGTGCGTTGGAGGGACGCAAAAAAGGTGGCCATTAGATAGAAATTTTGGAAGCCGCAGGGTGAACATGATACTCCAGACGGTAGTGGTCAATTGTTGCTATCGTTGTTTGTTTAAGGGCATACTAGTAACGATCTTACATTAGGTGCCTATAGCTTGCTTTTATGAAAATGATCCAGAAGACTTCTATATTACAGTAGCACACCCGTTAAGAACGGGTCCTTGTTCTAGGCATGGTTATACATTTGCACAAGCTATATTTATTACTTCACCCGGCGGGCATTATTATTAGGGACAATCTTAGTCATACACGTTAGACGGAAATAGATTTGAACAAGTGTATGCTGATAAATCATTGTTAGTTGCGCTTCAGCAAAACCACGGCTTTTGTTTGCCTTTTCTAGACGAAACTTGTTCAACTGTGGTCACTGTTGTTAATAAGCAAACCGCGAGTAGCAAGCATTTCCTCTTCCGTTTATAGTTGTGCATATCCTGTTGACGTATACCGTGCACACGATAGTAACGAGGCAGCCCCCGTATTGCTGGTGACATTTTTCGTTCACCTTTCTCGTGGACAATTGCCTTTCTGCGTTTTTTTTTTTGTTTGCTTGCTTACTACCCGCTAACAAGAGTGCGGTAAACCAGCAACGGTGGCTATCTTTTTGCAAATGTCAAAGCTCACGGATGCCATATTGTGTGGCCAATGCCAATGCTTTCGTTGAGATGATGATGTAGCTAGTACGCTGTCAATGAGTGAGTGTATGAGTGAATTACATTCTTTAAATGAGGCTTTTATATTAAGGACAGGATCCCAGATCTTTCTATGTATTTTTAAATCCTTAAAACAAGGAATTTGAACATTCTCTTCTTCATGCTTTTTTATGTCGGCCTTTTATATACATAGTGGACTTATTGGACTAATTTCAACACTCGTAGCCGAATATTCAGTTTTTGCTACGACGTTTCAGTCTAGATAGCATTCGACACATGACACTTCCAGATAAAAGGCCAGTGTCGCATACTTCTCAGCCACCGGGCTCTTGCTTGAGCTACACCTATTTTAATCAAAAAGCACATCAAACAAAAACAATGAATGCTTTTCTGTTGCATTTTAACATCGTTAAACTTATTATAACCTTATTTAAGCAATTTAAACGTATTTGGTAATTGTAATAGTTTATTTAATCTATAAAGAAAATAAATCTTGTAGTTGTGAATTTACGATCCAGTGCTTATCAGACCTCCACAGGACAAGATTAAATTATTGTAACCCAATAATTTAAATTTAGGTTATTCAAACCTCGGGGTGGTCCGGCTGCAATAGGACTTCGGCATCGATCTTCACACGACAGGAACAGGGGAGTAGTAAGCCATTCGATGACCGATTACGTGGGAACGGTGCGGATGGGGTTTTGAACCATGGTGCTGCCGTATGAAGGATGGTGCCGTTCATTCAATGCTAAATTTTATTCACAAGAATCATACAATTACATATCGTTATTGTTTTACGGGTTGCATTTTAATGTCGTATGCTCAAAATATATGCTGTAGACTGACAAGTTGAATGATTTAATAGCAAAAAAAAGAATGAAATCGCAAACAATTACTTCTGTCAGAAATGCTAACGATTCAATAAAGCAAATATGTTATATTCATGCTCTAATACTACATCCAATATGTTCTTGTCATCAAGCTAAAGGTAACAGACATATCATCACATTTTATGACTCTTGTAATTGTGTCCCTTTAATATTTGATGGCTCTTTCTTCGTTTTGGCTCAGCGCACGAGTATCATGCATTTTTTAAGCCTACGGTCCACTAATGCACTACAGATCTCTAGACGCACAGTGAACACGGTGGTTGTGAAATGATGTGCTTCGCTGCTCTTGATTTGTTTGGCAATTTCAGCTATTCTCGTGTCTTATTTGTGACGTTGCGCTAGCACAAATTAGCCAAGTGTCATCTCGCTGCAGCGATCGATTTTTGGATGGCGTCTGTCAAAACACTTTCAAATTAATCGGTTGGCGGTAGACCAGGATGTTTCTAAACTGCAAAATTTGAAAATAACATCCACACAGCGAAGTGGACATGTTTTTTGGCTCGCGCAGGTTTCACTACGAATACTATACGGTTAATTTTACCAAAAAAAGCAGAAACGAATGCAATATATCGCACGGTAAGGGAGCGGTGTTTGGCATGAAATACACATATCATACGACAAGAGCAGGAAAAGGTACGGACTCGTGCCAGGTTTATAGGGGAGCAAACCTTTTTTTATTTCCAACTCAGAAAATTACATTCCTTTTTCATACCATTATTAACGTGCGGTCGTTGCAAATATTTGACCAAATGATGTGTGAAATCTGAATCGACAGCAGGCAGGCAGTTTTCGATTAAAGTTCTCCACCGCTTAGCTTCGTACGACATTAGCCTTTCCCGCGACGGCCCGTTGCACGTTCGATGTGAAACCAGCTTCTTCATTTTGTAAATGGAGACGCCTGGTGGCGCTCTCGGAGCGTCGCGGCGAATGGGTGGGATGAGTGAGAGTGGAACCACACAGCACGTGTGTCGTAAGGTTGTAAACAATTTCTTTTTCACTTCCGGGGGGGGGGGGGGGGGGGGGGTTGGGGTGTTTTGGGCTTTACGCCATATATCACACCGAGTTGTTTCGTTGCATCGAGCAGTGGATAAAGCATTAAACAGGTTACTCTAAGGCGAACGTTCAAATGAACATGCAATGAAACGAATTATTAGATGTCGTTGGAAACAATTTTATAATGTCATCCTTGTGATAAAGTGCTGTCTCAGAGTAATAGAGACTTACAAGTCTTTGCGCTAACGCCACGAACCGTAATGGCATCGAAAATGGTGAGCTTTGGTCATCATTATTCTTTCACAACCTGTTGCTCTGGTAAGAATTCCTGTATGTTCTTCGTCAGTATTCCTTTTCATGTGACGTTTTTAATTGTTCGAATGAAAATTAATTTGCTACATAATCATCAATGTTTCCAATTTGTATGTAAATGATAGTAAAACATATTAACAAACAAAATAAAAAAAAAGCTTTAATAAATGAGGCTTGAAAAAATCCTTTCTCCTTTTAACTACGTTTTCCTCAAATTGCTTTTATTGTTACGTGAAAAGTTCATGCTGTTATGCTCACTGGAACAATCAACATCTGAGCCTTCAAGGATAGGGCTTCATCCCTGTTGGAATAGGACCAGGTGGTATCGATTTTGTTGCTGGGCAACGGTACGGGAGATATTGAACGCCGGCGGCAAGTTCAAGGACTAACCAGGCAGTATGAAAATACTTTCATCCTGAAGCCGCATGGTGGTGCTGGCGCCATATTGTACCGCCTGCATGCAATTAACGACATCGCATTGCCAGGTAGCACGCTCATTTATCCAATTGTTATGCATAGGATTATGCATCGAACATTCGCAACCAGGAACCAGTACGGCTCAGTAACATCAGCCTCGGGATGTTTTTGTAGGTGTTAATCGGAGGCAATTCTTTGTACAGATGCATGTAGGAACACATAGGAAATTGCTTTCAAAGCTGGAGTTAAACGCAGTTGGTACGAAAGGACTGCTCCGGTCCTTTCGTATTTTCGACCGGTCCCTGCTCAACCCTTAGGGACTTTCTTTAGAAGGTTAAGAAATATTTCTTTATACTCTGCTTGCTTATTTATTGATACATAAAATGATTCTGTTCTTCCACTATCTTGAAAATTTTCACCATAAGTTGTGCGGTTTGCATCCCATAGTGGCCCCAGTGATAAGAGTGTCTGTTGTTTCGGTGAGCTTTTTGCCCCCTAAATGACGGCAATTGGCAAAACCAGATGGTGCCAACTTATTAGCTGATAATTCACTCGTTTCTAATTGTTGTACTTTGTAGGATGCAGCATTATTATGCCGAACATTGTCTTATAGTTGGTATAGTTGTAAATAGTGAATAATAGGCTGTTGTGCGTATCTTCTTCTTGGCTTAACGACCTACTAGGATTGGCTAACTTTACTTGGTAGTTCCACTAGGTAGGCTTACTATACTAGGTAGATGTTTAAATATTGACCAATGTTACTTTTTATAATTATAAACTCATTTAATGTATTTAATCAGTTCAATACATTTTAACATTAAAATAAAAATTTATTTCTGTTTCTCTTGTGACGACATTTTGTGTTGTTTGAACTGTTCAATGAAAGTGCCTTGACCTTTACCCTATCACACCAAATGCTCGTTAATTCAGAATAATTTTAAAAGCGAGGCATTGGATTTTAAATTGTCCGCTTGTAATGAGCAATTATCAAGTGCGTTCGAATAATATAATTTTAAATTATGCCACACATCATCGTCCCACCAATGAGCAGCTTACTTCCTAATGACATACCGATCGCGTGATATTAACTAATCGTTGAACCCTCTCTCAGTGAGGGTGATCGTTTGCCAAATCAATGCCATTGGTAGAAACTTTATAGATCATAAATTAATTTGTTGACGGCCAGCAGTCAACTAAACGCAAATACAACTTATTTGACAGTAAGCAATGCCTCCAAACAGAGCTTAAGATCAGATGGTTTATTGCCTATAAAATTTGCTATTGATAAACAACGCAACGAGTCTTAACGAGCTTCTATCGGTCACACTGACCATCATATGATTTGCTAGACTTGATTTAACCACGTAATTGGATAGTTAGTTCTCACTACGGGGGAACGGTTCGGATGGGATTTGAACCCCGATCATGGCTTGTGAAGCCCGGCGCCGCTGTGATTTAAAGGAATTGCATAAAAATCATGCAATTCGTGTCTGTATTCCTTTAACCTTTTCAGATCATAGATGGAGGCCTTTGTGTTCAGGAATGTCCCACTGCACATCGCGCAACAGTACATACAAAGCCATTGGGTGAATGTATTCCATATATGCAGAATTGTTTTGATCACTTGCAATTCTGCACAGTTGCCCTAGTTGCAGTCAACCAGTGGCATTGGACAGCCATCTTCTTCTGGTATGTTCGAGTGAATGATGTCTGTCACCACTGTTTCCCGTCGAGCGAGCGCTTCCTGCTCCAGTGCCTGGAGGAGGTTTTTGTGCCGTGTGTCGTTCAGAGTGCCCACCGTTAGCTATGGTTTTCGCTCGTGGCGTTTCATGCCATGGTAATGTGACCAGTATGTAGTAAAATTTATGGCATTTATTGTTCCATTCGAAAATTGCGGGTCTTGTTTTAGACGATCAAGCTATTGCAGCGGTCGTCGTGCAGAACTGATTCTAATGTAAGGCATTCTTTCCCGGTTGACCGGTTGTGGTGAATACTTTTGAAGTTAAATAGTAAATAAAATCAGCTTTTTTTCCTATCGTTGGCAGGGTATGATTTGAACCTTACTTACAGCTCTTAACAGCTTATCTTCGTGATGTTTCGTGTACCAAAGCCACACTGCAAAGTGCGACCAGATGGGTGAGAAAGTGTGTAAGTGATGTAGCTTAGATCAGAAGATGTTTGTGACGGTTCTATCTGCTCTGTACGGTGTTGCCATGCGTTCGTGTCGTGACCTTGTGCGACAGCAGATTGTGACGCAAATGGACAGCATAATGGGCATCGAGCAGCATTAGTAGCGAACAGGTAGTAGTGCCCATATAGTAAGAGCCACCCATCTACTGCTGTAGCCTCGTGTGGCAACATAAGAGATGCGCGAGAGACGGCGTGAAAGAACGAAGCACGTTTACTGCTAATGTACTGTGGCGAAGGCAAGATGTAACTCGCGTTGCGTACACGGCAAGGGGACAAGTTGAACTAACATTCCACTGGAAAGGTAGAACAAGATTCTTCCCGTGTCGTGTGAGCGTCACCGCGTGCCTGTGTGGCTCCAGAGGCAGGGTTGTTCAAGATGAAGCATCAGAGCGTACGGTCTAGCGAGCAGCTACTGACTAGCTGGCTTCGGAAGTTATGTGTGTGTGTGTGTGTGTGTGTGTGTGTGTGTGTATGTTTGCCATGCCGGTATGTTTCTTTTGCCTTACTTTTCGTCGCCTGTCGACCGTCGAGATATTCGTCCTTCCGCCACTTCAAGTGGCTTCTGTTATGTTTGCTGTCTTGCTTTATTTCTGAAGCCTTACCTTCATCAGCAATTAGCGTCCGTTGGCTTTGGCAATAATTTTGTTCTTCAAGGACACCGGGAGTTAGCAACGTGCCAGTCTGTCGCTTTTCTCCTTGCTCATTCAACCGTTAACAGGCGGAAAAGAAGGTATTCGCTGTACGGGTTTACGATGTGCCGATGATTAATAAGCTATACTTTGTGTGGCTTAGTGCGTGCAATCAAGAATGTGAAAATGTTTCCATAATTTTGATACACTATCTTATGACGCATTTGAGTGTGTGTGTACTGTCTAACGCACCTGGTCAGCGTGGTTTGGTTTTATTAAGAAATAGGGATGTAGCAAATGGTTAAAAATAGCTCCAATCACTAAGCATCACGCGGTCGGTGGATGCGCCTCGTCGCAGATCCTTTTTATTGTTGTACGAGTGCCAGAGCCATTGTAGTATTAATGAAGAATTATATTCTTATGAAATATGATCTTACCAAAACTTTGCTATGTTTTGCGCCTGAGTTCAAGGGAAACCAACGAAACCATAATGATGCAGAGCATTGGTTCTTCTTTTTTTTTTGCTATCCGTTAACTATGTATTGAAAAGATGAGCGATTGAAAAGAATCCTCATTTCGTCCTTTTCCGTTTGCGGTTTTCAAGTGCGAATTTCTGTTCTCAAGTAGTGTTCTATTTCAATGCCATTCCGTTGAAAGACATGCTGAGTGGAATAGTTTTTTTTTCTCAGAAGAAAAAAGGAAGAGTTTGAAAGGGTGTCCTTGACGTGATGTATCATTTTAGATGGAAATACATTTAACATCGGTTTGGGTATATCTCGTAGATGTGGTAGACGAAACTATCCATTGAATACAATTCTAGCGAAAGAGGAAAAGGAGAGGCGTTGGTTGAAGGAATAATTTATTGTAGGCTCTCGTTTTTTTCTATTAATGTTGCTCCTTGTGTTACGAGATTTCCGAGTCCATTAGGAACAAAAAACCCGTCTAGCTAAAATCTAGCTGTTAACGAAATGTTCCAAGATAAGGGTAAGAATCGTTGGTGAAATCAAGGATGATAAATGATTATCTTTCGCATCGAAAGGAATGCATAGAATAAAGTTACGAAGTAATTGTGACTGACTCACTATAACATAAATATTTCTAATGCTAATCCAATTTTAATAAAAAGGATTTTGAATTATCATTCTTTGAGGAATGAATTTTTGTCTGCAAAACTAACTTACAAAAACAAATATGAGCGTTGAAAAGATTTACACTTCATTAACGTCCCTCAAACATGTTTTTCTAGAATTTATTTCAGCTGCTTGTAAAGGTAAGCCTTCAAGCAGTTATGATTCTAGTGTCGTATTTGGTGCATGAATATTATTAGCACAATAATTTGTAGTGTTTGTTCCACTTTTATCTAACAGCTAACAAACGTAGCACTGCGTACTGATTAGTTTTCTCGTCCTTGTCCATACGACGGACATGATAATATCACTATTGTTTGTTGACATTTCGAAGTGTTTTTTGTGTTTATTACATTGCACCTAACGTGATAACCTAACGCTCATCCGGGTACGTTGCAATTCCGCCGAACGTGAGAGCCGTTGCCTCGTTCAAACATCCTGTTCGTGATTCGCGATGTTTGTCGGTGGCGAATAACAGGATTGGGGGTAAATTGAGTCAAGGAAACCCAGCAATGGCAGACCAAGACTTCCCGAGGTTGTGTAGGTTGCGGCAGTGAGAATAAATAATGATTAAAAATTAAAACTTACTAAAATCTGCTTCTCGTATCGTACCTTACCAAAAATGGTCTGTCAGTGACTCTAAAGCACTCAATTTACTCGCTGTTTAATGTAATCGTTCAACCCTGTACCGTATGATCATGCACTGTAAATCTTTTTACTGTCAATATACGCGAACTTGACATAATTCCTGATCCAGAACGGGAGTTGCTTTTTTGCTGAAGTTGATGCAAGAATCGTTCGAATGAGGCGCTGTGGGAAGGAATTGCGGTAGTTGTTAGGAATTAATGAGTAGCCGGTTCTGTCTAACGTCCAGCCGACCACCATAGCCCAGCTGTTATTTGTGGACAGTTTCTGTTTGTCCAGCCAACGGCGTGTCCTTGTACCGAAGGGTGTCAAGCTATTGGGAGCTGGGACCATGGGAAACCATGGACTGCAGGTAATTTATAGCAGCAAATGTTACGCTGCACAATGTGTGACCTTATTCAGTGAGATTTACTCTTGCTTCAAGAGAAAGTGTACCATGAAATATGTCTGTGTTGGAAAGTTGTGTTCAGCAATGTTTTGACAACTGAAATTGTTATACGAACATGGTTAACTGAATCAGAAATCTTATAATTAAAATCTATTTGAATTGTTGCTTCTGTTGGCGTTGTTAAAAAGAGAGTTTGTGCTGCCCTGTACTTTGTTACATAGCAATCCTAATTGAAAGTAACTATTTAAAACTTTGTAAGATTAAGACCTTAAATTTTATTAAGTTGATTAAAATCTCGTTTCCTCCTTAAGGGATAGGGGCCTCTCTTTCCAAGTGTGATTCAAACCGTCCTTTACTTTGTGCTTTTGGCTCGGGCCAGTTGTGTAGGAGTTTTGTCATTTCTGAGGGTGTTTTGGAAGGGTGGGTCGAAAAATGAAACAAGAGAAGAAAGGTATCTCTTAAACCGGGAGCCAGCCGAAACGCACGTGCTTTGCCCGTGCTCTGACCTTCGTCGGATTGGTTTTTGCATCAATTTGGTAAAATGTGCAAAACCGAGCGTTACGAAACCGCACATTTTGAAATGCTACACCCCGGCGGACCAGCAGCGCACCTTCAGTTCCCCAGCTCAGTTCGCATTTTTCAGTTCCCCTATCAAGCCGGGTTGCTAAGACCGCGTCGCGCGCCGTTTGCTGCTCCGTTCTTTGGGAAATGTGCTTTGTTGTTGTTTTATTTTCAAACCATCGTTTTGATGATAGTGTAGTGTAGATGTGTTGCCTGTTCCGTTTGATTAAATGTTTCGCATACGGCCATCCGGCGGACTCACGTGACAGGGTTTCCGTGGTAGGTTTTGGATTATGAGAATTGGTCGATGAGCTCGATTTATTTACACGTTTTGACCAAATGCGGAATTTAGAATGTGTGAAGAAGAGGGAAAAACGGAAATTTAATAATGAAGAAACTTTTGCCGCTGCTTATAAATAGCCAACCTTCGGTTTGAAGCTGCCAGTATGATACAAACAAACAAAAAAGCCATATTTAAAACTGATTTAACTTCAGGATTAGTTTATGAAATATTCTTAACTAACCAGACGTGTTTGGCATCATCGCTGTCTTAATTCTGCGGCAAGGAAGTGCGTAGGAGCAATGCGGAGAAGAAACCCTTGGTTCCTTCATTTAATGTGTCCCGCTGGGATATAAATTTTATGGATTTTATTTATTGTTGATTCCGATATGAAGCTGCAAGCGAAGAAAAAGGCAAATAATATCAAATCGCACGGAGGATGGTATTTTATTTATCGAACCATTTTAAATTCACGATATTTGGTATGAAAATCCTCCATTAAATGATAAGCAGGATCGAAGTAATATTTATTTTATGAGAAAATGCTATATTGTGTGATGTGTGATATTGTTTCGTGATATTGTTTTGTGATGATTTTGTGTTTTTTGTTGATGAATATTATATTTGTTTTGTAATAAGTCATTAACCATTATTGTTATATCCAGAGCAGATTATTGAATATCGCATGGCCTTGTCTTTTCCCTATCGCTTTTCAAAATGAAACTGTTCAATGTGTTATCTGTTATCATTCGCGTTGGCTCGTTTTTTGCTCTGTTTCTTTTCCGCTGTTTCCAAGAATTATTCGTGACTTGCCGTTTGCCTGTTCGCTGCGATAGATTAAAAGAGGAGATACATTAACTGCTAATAAATTGCAAATGGCAAAACCAGCGCCGCACGGGACTCTGACAGACTCTGGCATGTCCAACCTCCCACCGCTTGTTGGAGGCTAAATCAGGGTGTGGTTGATGCAGCAGCAAACTTCGGTGCATGCAGGAGCATGGATGGATAAATTTATTAGTCCAGCGTTAGTTGGAAATTAACTCTTGCTGAAAGGTGTCTGTATGATTAATGTACCGGCAGCTGTGCACACCGAAGCGCGCTTATTGATCCGGTTGCATTCTGGCGCCGTATCAAATGCGTCCAAGGGGTTTAAATTTAGAGGTTAAAGGTAGGAAAATATCAAACTATTTTAATCCGACCCACAACAAATGCCTCACGGGCGTGTAAATGTGCTTATCGCACTTTAATGATGAACTTCCGGAAGAAAACGTCGTCCGTTTGGTAGCATCGGTAAAGCGGTACATCAACAGCAAGGTAAAAATGATAAACGGGCGAAATGCAATGAATCATACGTCTCCGGTCCGACAACTCTAGGTGAAGGGCGTAAATCTTTACACGCCCCCCCGGCAACCTTTATAATTAACGCTGTTATTGTGGTCTCATAATCGCGTCAAGCTTAGGATAGGAATGCTTATATCAACAATAATATTTACCGCCTGTGTGTGTGTGTGGTATACCCTGCATGGAGCCGTTGTTAGCTTTAGCTCCTTCCGTGGCTCATTTTTAGACCTCGGAAGTACGCATCACTTCATCTTGGCTAGAAGCAGAAAAACACAATGGTAAACAGTAAGTAGGTTATGAACTTGAAAATAGCTTAGACCGGAACATCTCTCCAGTACCGTCCTTCGCGACTTAAATCCTCCTGGGAGGTTTATGGCGCTGTACACAATTTCTGGCATATTCTTTTTTCCACGTTAGTCAAAATCAAACTGCATGGTGCGCATTTGCATGCATTCTCTCCTATCTTCTATAATTCAATTCCGCTCGATGCAGCAGCAGCTGATGATTTGCTTTATTGGTGTGTGGCGCGCATTCTTTCCACTTCTGCATTGCATCCATTTCAGTATCGGTTACTCTTCGGTGGTTTGTTCATTAAGAGAAATTGAACGGTCATCAGCACCGTGACCACAGCGTTTTACCCCCTCGCGTTGGTGGAGGCCAGTAAGCGCGTGCACGCCACTGCCGTTGACGTTGGTGAGCGTTCTTTTAATTTTAGATTTTACGGTCAAGGCTAGCGGCTAACGCCTAGGGTTGGGGGTTTCATTGGAGGAAGCAAAATGAAAGAAATTGAAAATTCCTAGAAGAGAGTGCTGCGATTTCTCTCAGAACTTTCTTCAAAGGTTTTCCTTTTCTCCCCCAGCCAGGTTTCATCGAACGGCAAAGATGATGAAAAAACAACTCCTTTGTCCCACTTCTCTACTGCGAATCTCTTAATGGGGTGCTATATTGGGGTGAACCTGCTCCTTGGGGTGAAAAGGAAAACCGATTCTTCGAACAATTTCTACGTGTGTGCTGTCGTTTATCATCTTCCCATTGTACCGGAAATATAATCTTATCCGGTCAGCTGTTTGGCACTTGCATTCGGTCGATGGACAGTGTTGGTATGCCGTGGTCGAACGTTTCTTTATTTTCATTTACACCGAGGTTTACCGGACTCAGTTTCTTTATGTTTGTGGTGAGTAAGAGTGGCCAGCTGTTCGAAGGAAAATTTTCGCGCCATGACGGACGAATTCAGTAAGCAATTTATTATATTTGCTTCTACCAAAAGATTGGCAGGGTTCAACTACATTCGGACGGAAAATGCCACGTGTGAAATGTTTACGATGGCGACAGCGTCGGATCTACCCAGCGGGGTTTAATTTAGCTGTACCTTTTTGAAACAATTTGAATTATTCAGGCGGTGGCCGAACGGTGCTGTTCGTTGCTCGGAGACGGTCTCCATGTACATGTAGTGCCCTCCTGTTTTTCTATGCACAGTTTATAAATTTATTCCAGGAATGTATCCAAATTTTTGGCACAGTTTTGTACTGATGTACGTGTATTATACTTTTTGTTGGTGTAAAATTAATTTAGTTTGGCAATCCCATGTTCCATATTTGCTCTACAGTTTTCATAGCTGTTTCGTAGAATCAGAAAAAGGTTCCATAGATGCCAATTTGCGGAAAAACAATATTTTTTCCTACCTTAAAACGCGTGCTTTCTTCTTGACGCAAAACATTAGGCGAAAACTAAGATAACAAATAAATTCCATTATATCAATTGCTTAAGATTTATAGCTTATTTGTGTTGAGGGATTTTGCAGAGAAACAATCAGGTGCTTATCTGTTTTGTTGTGAGCTTACGCAACCGCCTATTGAATTGAATGCAATCATCAATTTTAGTCACATCCTGCGGGATAACATTGGATCATACAATAGCTAAAACATGCTACGCAGCAGACATCTCTCCATCCATGCATATCTGTGCGGCAGATTGCGACAATTGCGATGCGGTTTTGTGTGTCTTCTACGTGTGACCTATATTGTAGGTTTATTGGTTCTCAGCAAATAGCTACCATGGAAATGATGATGAGAGGATTTGGCGAGAAGACATGTTTGTTAAATGTCGTTCAATGGTAAACTTTGGCTCGCATAATTATTTAAGTAATTTTAATGTTTTTGACCAGAACTCAAATGAAAAGCTCTTGGAATCTGTTGTATGCTACGATTCTGTAGAAGCAGCTCACATCGCATGCATAGGTGAGCAATGAATAAATGGAATGTGCCACAAAGGACGTACTTTTAATGCATAATGCTTGTGCAATGCCGTGCATAATTAAGGTCAGTGATGGTGACGGACAGTTTGGTATAAAAATGTGTTATCTCTTGCAAAGATAAATGTTTATTTTCCTTTTTGTGTGCGCTACACGTAGTAGTAAAATGCTTTGTGAACGCTCGCTGCATAGCCATATCCCTGGCTGGCTACCAGTTTGTTAACCTCAACGAGTATACTCGAGCTGATTTGCGCTAGATGAAGCTTCCGTTTGTTTGCTTCCTTTCAGAGTTTGGGAGCATAATTCCTCGAAAATGGGTTGTTCGGTGGGTGGAAGCTTCATGGTGGAGTATAGCAACCTCTCCTCCATAAAGCCAACATTCAGCACAAAAATCATTACAAAGTATGAAGAGCGCAATGCGACCTAATGCATTTCCACCGTGATAGGCAAATTTTGCACTCTTCACGACGAACCAGGGTAAACAATGGCACACGACGAAAGGCAAATAACAATTATTAATAAAACGATTGTGTGGAATGCGCGTCTTGCTTTTGCGTTGTTTATTCAACTCATTGCTTGTTTGTAGAACCAAACGGCTATGTTTAATATTTCATGGATTCGTCTTTAATTACCCTCTTATCATCTGCCTGACGTCGCATAGCTTTTTGCCAAACTTACCAAATTCTGGAACAATGTCAACGTCACCAACCGCGTCTCGGCTCGGCGCAGAGTCCGACGCACGTTGTCGTAAAGCTTTATTATCGCACGCTTGAAAGTGTGTTGGCGATAAGCCCCCCACACCAATCGAAAACTCATTCATTCCAATTTAACTAACCGAACCCGCGTGCTACCAACCCACCGTCACCGCATCGAGTTCCCTTATTCGAATCGGAACCGATGACGGATCGGTTTTTGATTGCTGTTGAAGGTTTGGCAATCTTCGCCGTACCATAAACGGTACGGTTCGACGATCGATTAGATATGTGTGTGCACTGTCGACCTCAACTGTCAAAAAAAAAAAAAAACAGGCCCAATAACGGATGTGAATAAATTTGCAGCATTCGCTAGCTCTCGGTCTAGCTGACACATTGTTTTAGTCGCATTTCAGTCACGTTTGCGTTGCTGCGGTGATTTGAGGTAAAGTTAAATGATGATGTACGCGAGTAGAGTCATCACACGCTCAAGAATAATTGTTTTTAGTGGTGATTAATTTGTTAACGTTTGAATTATACGAAAACAAGTATAATTTTCACGACACAGTCCAACAACTGATTATTTTTTTAGCAAACAAACCTTTCAAAACTACAAAGCCAATCGATGGGAAATTTTTTTACAATATTTCTGGAACCAAACTCAAAAATTGTAAAAAATGAGTAAATAGGATTGTGAAAATTTTGTAAATAGGAACATATGCGGATAACAGGCCCGCCTGGTGGTCTGGGAATTCAATAATGACTTCGGTTTTCAGACTGCAGCACCGAGGATCAAATCTCATCCGTACCATTACCGCGCTGTCATCTCACAACCTGTGGGTGGATGTTGCTGAGTTGATTGACACAAATATTGTTCGTATATTGCGTCATTTTATTGCTGAATCGTTGCTATACCGGGTGCCTGTGAATGACAAGGTTCGTTAATGCATTAATTCGCGCTGTGCTGATCCGTCGTTGGAACGATATCACCGATCGGAAACCTATCAATGACATAGCATTACCATCACGCACGCTTCAAAGAAATCGATGTTCGTTCATCCATCCATTCATTCACTCGTCAATAACCGGTCCGGTTTAAAAAAGGGGGGGTATGAAAACTTCGCTGTTCCCTCTCCATTTTGCCAGTCGTTAACAAAGCCGATGCACAGCCCACTGCACGTGTATTGGCGCCATGAAGATCGCGCGAAACGATCCTCCAACCTGATTGGGTGTTGTGTTGTTAATAAGTTTCTATTAACACAGGGTTAACCCGGTGTATAGGTACGATTTACAGGTGATACATGCAAGCAGCACGTGATCGTTGTTTGTACTGACTGCTTATAGTGAAGTTGTAGTGCAATGAAGACACACCACCAGTCCTTACTATATGCGGCCGGCGGGTATGCTATGAACATGTTAAACTCTCTTCACCCATACAAAGCTACCACCCCTGGGATGGGGGATACCGTAGATTCCTGTCATCTCTGACGTCATGTGAAGTTCATGTGAGGCACGATCGTTTATACCCTTTTCCACTTACATCAGCGCCCCGTTTTTTCGATGCCGATGATGGAACTACACATGTGTACTCCTCACTAACCCTTAAAACCTGAATGAAAACAGGTCTCGTGTCATCGTTGGCAGTTAAGCCCATTTCGAACGCGCGAAATGGTCGCCTAGGTTAGTGTGTTTGTGTAGGTGCGTTATTTCCTTCTTCTAAAAGACCTTGACGTGTGGGGTGGTTCACGCGATTAGATCGGTTTCGATCGCTTGTAGTAGTGGACACCACCCCTTTGAGCTGAAGCGAGAGAGAGAGAGAGGCTTTTCCCCCAGAGCCGGGCGTTTGGTGATAAGAGTAATTTCAACAGTTGGCAGTTGTGACATCATACACAGGCCCGCAGCGGTTGTCGGGCTTTCCTGCACGTTTGTCGCGAGACAAACGCTCATCGTTACCAGGCGCTTGGCTGCTGGTCAATAGCGGTGAGGAGGACCTAAGGTTAATGGGGTATGTGGATGCGGTGGTTCGCTTCAGAGTTGAATGTCTTTTGGAAGATCGGCGGACCGCGGAGGCTCGTTAGTGCTGGTGTAGTTTTTAGCGCTGTTGTGAAATTTTGCTACCAAATCGGTTGAGAGCAACTTGGCGTGTGAAGAATCATCGCACTTGAATTAAAGGTAGGATGATGAAAGAGGTATTTTCTATGGTTTCACGCAGTTTTTTTCTAATGTTTGCCATGACAGTGTAAGATTTCCTTCTCCAGAGCAAACCTAAGCAATTGTTTAAGTTGGATATTTTTTAGAAGGTTATTATACCGGAAATTATGAATCTGTTTTACATAAAAATCAGAGACACAAAACTTCTGTAAATAAACGAATAAAAACATGTATAAAAAATATAATAGTTATTCTTATTTGTGTTCAAAAAAAATTAAATAACGAATTTCTAAATATCGATGTGTTGTTTTACTTTTCAAATCATGAACATTTTTATTTTCGTTCATTTTCCAATGAATTTTGTTTTCGATTAGCCAAAGCAAAGGTGGAAGTTTCTTTACTCTCATCGTGAATCTTTATTTCCATCTGCAAATTCACTTCCAACATACTAATCGCAAGTGCAGCGTGTGATTCAGGGTAGGTGATTTGTCGTAGATAAACAAATCTGTCACCTGTCGCGCAGCATTACACGGTGGTTAAAGAGGGCGGGTATGGGGCACAAGCTTCTTCCTGGCCACCCTCGGCATTTGTATGTATTTATCAACTAGTACCGAGCGATCACAGCCGCATCGTGGTGAAATTGTGATGAATCATGCAGAATCAGCGATGTCACTAATTGTGCCGCACGTTCAACGAGTTTGTCATGCAAGAAGTTGTTTACTGTTGCCGATTTCCCCACCCACCGCCTCACCACTTGCTGGAAATTATCAGCCCCGGCCGATGCCAAAAGTTACCACTACGCGCGTACAACACTGGACGGACTTCGTACGCTCGAAGTTCACGTGCACATCCGCGAACCCCGTCCTACTGGGCGAGTGGCGGCGGCGGCGGCCACAATCTGTCACATTTTTTCTTCGTATTCTAAGTGGCATGATGCCGTCGCTCCTCCAACCGTTTCACCACTTTCTCTCTCGCACAGACGGTTGCCCCAAGAAGTCAATTCGACTTGTCATTTAATTCGTCTAATTAACGTACGATTGAATGCTTGTTTGCGGTTGGAGGAGTTGATAGCGGAGGAAACAAGTGATGGTAGCAGTGATGAAGATCGATTCATCAAGGGCTGAGGTGATACGGGACATATTTTTAGCCACACACGTTTAATCGAACGCGACCAAAACGTGATTGGGACACGCTGAACAGGATGATGATGGATCGGTAATGAAAAAACTCTTGCGATCGCTAATCAATGGTTCATGCAGAGGAAGTAGCATCTTAAATCAGAACGAATCTCCAATGTTTACCATTCAATGACTTTGGTTGTGATTCTGCCACCAGTGGATGTGTGTTGTCTGCGAGTAAAAGACACTTCTCCCATTCCATTTGCATGCTTAAGCTTTTAGTGTACAGTCACGGTTTCTCGATATTATTGATCAAACGAACGCTGTGCGACTGCCATGCTTCTGGGTTTTCCGCTATTCCCACCATTTGTGCGACTGGCAGTTGCTAATAGGGTGTTAGCCCTTGAACGGATCTCCGGTTTGCTAAAGTGTCGCAGACTCGACGGCTTGGCAACGATCGTCGGCGGCGCCTTCCACACGCTCGACTCACTGTCCGCGTTGGTGTTCTAAATTTAAGCGTCTGGCGGTGGTGTCCAACCATTGTCTGCTGAACACGCTCTTTATTGATACAATTTATTTGTGGCCCGTTTTGCATCCGTAAATGGACGATAATCGATGTCAATTGAGGTTGGACATAGGCACGAGGTTTTCGTTAAGATTTTGCTTCAGGAGTGGAAGGAGAAGTAAAGTAAAAAAAAAGATCAAATCAAATGCCGGCGGCATAGTGTGCGATTTTGGACAAATGATAGATTTGGGTGAGGAAGGCGTCACGAGGATAGATCACGAGGATCAGGAAGTGACGGCATTTCATATATTATTTTAATATACGTCAGCAATGAATTGCTCTGATCAATGTTTGATTCGAAACATTCTTTCGCACTTGCACTGGATGGGTGCTGGGTACAATTGTGTTCACTACGTACAAAGGCACGTTTTACGTGAGAAGCAATTGCTTCCCGTTTCTATGCCTTCCCGTCTATTAAATCTGTTGTGACTGTTTTGTTTTACGAGTGTACGCTCACGATGATTAGTATCTGATGATTTCAAATAAAAAAAGTGCTGTGTCATTCATACAATTTTCCTTCATGAGTGGGTTAACATTCATATAAATCATATAGTATCATATGATTGGGGCGGCTCGGTGGTGCAAGTGACAGCGGCGCCGGTCTTCAAACGATAGGACTGAGGTTCAAATCCCTTCCGGATCGTTCCCCCCTAGTGAGGATTGACTATCCAACTTATATGGCATCATAACCAGACGTACGCCATTCGTTGGCCAGCGTGACCTAGTAGACCTTGTTTAAGCCCAAAAAGAAGAAGCAACAATTTCTTATGAAAAGAAGCCGATGACTATTTTTAGTTTTAAGATCGTTGCACTGCAATGAAAAAATTAAGGAAAATGTTTAAATTTGAGATTATGTTATTTATGTTTTGTTTTTTTAAGGATTTTATTTTTTAAATTTTTTTCAACATCTGGGTTCTATTTGTTGACGGGAAATTTTATGGAATTATACTTGGAAATTTTCACAATTGTTTCTTTTTTAAATGTTACTTTAAATGCATATTTTTACGATTTATTTTGGCGATGACAATTATACAACTTTTCACTATCACAAACCTTTTTTAAATAACTTTTAATGTAGGAGCTTTAATTTAAAAATCTATCTAAGTTATTGAAATTCGATGTAGTAACAACATTGCCTCATTGTTTCCTAATGTGTGCTTATTTTAACAGGTACTTCACCAATTATAACTGCCAGTAGTTCGTACTTTACAGCGATAACGCTTCCCCAACGCAGGAAGTTTTGCGTTCACGCTCATTCCTCGGCTACATGTGAGAAGCACGTGAGTTTTCTGCTGGCTCTTTCCTTTCATACACAGCTCGTCTAATCCACACCGCACGTATACGATGCCCACCGTCTCTAATGTTTCTAAACGTCAAACAAAACTGCCTCCCGCCCGGTATGGCGAGAACATGTCATTCGGTGTCACTTATTTTCATCTCTACTTCGGATTTCTTCCACCACTTCCGTCAGCCGTAAAGTAAGCATGCGGCTGTTTGTTGAACACCCCACGCAACATTGCGTCGAGCGAAGCACGCATTTAGGCTTAGCTTGTCTGTAACGGACCGCAAATGGTGGTTGGTTTATGTTTTCTCTTTGCGAGCGAAAACTCCTGCATGTACAAGAACTCCGCGAATCTGCTGAAATTGTATCGTTAGCGGCCGAGCGGCCCCAAACCGTCGGAGCCGGTAGGTTATGTGCGGTGGCTACCAGGAGGCGCACTGTTGGCAAATATTTGCGCATGGTTCGCACCACACACAACCAAGCACTGAGCGAGAGAGTTAGCAGCACTTGCCTATTCTAGTTCCGCAGTTGTGACGATGAAGGTTGCGAGGAGGAACAGAGACATCCAGGGCGAGGAGAAAATGGAAGAACCGCTTGAATGGTGGTGGTAGTAGAAGGGGTTGTGCCACGAGGCTGAACTTTGGGCCTTCCATTTGACCGAACGCGAAACGCTAAGAATGCCGTATAGCCACTTCTCCGACTTGAGGTTTTATTTTTCTCGCCCAAAATGTTGCTGCGTCTTCCCTTTCTACAACGCCCCACAAACCAATCCGCAATAAATGTACCACAGGTTATCACCAGGTATAAGGCTATGCCTTCTGTGCTATCATCTACTCTCCTTTTCGCACGAAACGACGGACCGAAAAACGTGCTTACGTAGGTATCTTGCAGTGGCGATATTACGCATACCGGCCGGTTGTTTCAAGGAGAGCGGATCGTTCCGCAGAGACTCCGCTGCAGGTGTGCCGGTGGGAGGTTAAAAGAGGAAAGATTGTGAGAAGCTCCTCCACATGTAGCCAACTTCCCCATTAGTGCCGTTTGGGCGTGCGATGAGTTTTTGGGGTGTTGGTGAGTGCAAAATGAGCGCGAAGCGCGCGGCACGTTGATGGTGTGTAGGCTACGATACGGCTGTAAGGAAAAGTGTCGTGCGGCTAGGGAACGGATGGGGACGCATGGTTGCGGATTCTACCCGCGTGTCAACCCTCAGTGCGGCTGCGCGATCCGCTTACGTCGGCATGATGGTTGGTAGTTCCACAAAAAAAAAGCTACGCACACAAACACACAGACACGCTGGTTTGTCTGAATTTGAGCGTAATCGGACAGAGTCAGATCCGCATGGCAATGTGCGACCCCTTCGACAAATACACATACGCGCGACGGAAGGGGGTGTACGTGCTTACGCGGGTTGAGTGCTCGATCGCGTATCACGAGCGTATGGTACAGGCGAGGTTTATTTACCACCACACAACCGTGTCGACACACGGTATTCGTCGTCGTCGTGGTGTATCTTGTTCCCGCTCGCGTGTCATACGGTACGGGTATACGGTGCAAGCCTGCCTCTGGCCGGGTGGTGTCCGCGGGGAGAGATTCGAGCAGAATCTTGAATAAAACCAAATATATACTGCTCGAATGATTCAGTCTTCAGACAGTGGTGCTGATTGATTACGAGCCGGCAGTGTGCTATTAGCGGTGCGCGTGCGCAAGCTCCTTTCACTCTCTCGTTGGTAGACCATTTTTCCGGGCTATAAACGCTAAAACGTACGCACGTTTTTAAAGTTTGTTTTCGTGCACAGAAGATCAAAACGATACGGTTCGCGGGAGTGTCATTCGCGGTTTTGGCATCTTACGTTCAGTGGCTCCCCTGTTCATTCGGCAACACAAAATCCGCCGTTCGGAATCGCGCCGAGGAAAGGCAATTTTGGCGAAGCATTACCCGGTGCAACGGAACTCCAACGAGCGATTAAAGTTCTGAATCGGTCTTGCAAAGCAGCTGATTAATTAACCATCGTTAAAGTGTTGTGTAATAGCGCCCAGTTTCGGCAAGACGAAAACGATCCTCAATTCTCTACATTACGCACCAAGAGCAGCAACACCGAACGTGCTTGTATCGTCGGCGGTTTTTCCTCCGTTTTGTGAACATTGTTACGCTGTGATGCAGAAATACTTCGATGACTACCGTTTGCTAGCACGTGGCTACAGCGCGTAAACGTAAGTTATAGTCCATGCGTCATGCTTGTGCTGCTGCGTCTTTTTGAAGCTAAAATTGGGAAACGATGTACGGAAATGGTTGCTGTGCGTTCTAGTAAAAGGACAAGAGATAATCTGGAAGGTGTTCGGTTGTGTTAATATTCTGAGACCACCGGGGGAACTTTTCCATTTCTAGCTAGCCTGGTTTGAGTTGAAATGAATGCTCAGATTTATTATTATTATCTTTTTTTTTTGGTTCGAATCAGCATTCGTATCGCCAACAATGGCAAATTACGTAAATCTAATAGCATTTTTTTTTGCGCATATAAATTACAATTCCCCCGCATTACATCAATAAGCGCCACCAACTTCCACCACGTCTATCATGCGGCACATAATGACAAAGCACAGGTATTTTGAATTGAATTTGAGTTCGCTTTATCGCAACACAATGCAAAAATGCTTACAAATCTGGACGAAAAAAAAACAGCTACACATCCGGCCCGACGCAACGACGAGCGAAATGGTGCGCAATCAACATTGGCGAACGCACGTGTCAGTCTAGAAACATCAGTGCAGCCGGGATCAGCGTTCACGCTCTGTCTCATGGAAAAGGTTCTGTTCATGGTTCTGCGGGATCAGTGGGATTTTAAGACCCCTTCGATACTGCTTACTCCAATTCAGTTTGTAGATATGGTATATACTACTGGCTTGCACAATGCCAGTGGAAAGGATTGAGCGACCAAACAACAACAAGGAGAAGATTTTTTTGTAAATATTTTTGAATGTTTGATGTTCTGCGCAGAAATTGGCACGTGTTTATGGCATTCGGGCGTCACTTTGGAAGCTTTAGCTTGCTCGTGTTCATTGACACCGAAACGTTTAGTGGTAAACGATCGATGTGCCAGCAAATTTCTTGCATTATCACCTACAGACGGTGCGCGTGATAAGCGATCGCACAGGGGATGACCACAGAGTGCGTTTTTTCAAAGGCGATTACATCAAATACCAATCAATGAATGTGGCGCGGGGTTTCTGATTGGCCAATTCCATAACGTTACATCTGGGGTGGCTTAAATTTAGATTAGCAACGTTCGAGAAAACGCACAACGCGGCTTAAGTTGATAATTTTACAGCTCGCGATGTTTGGAGGGGTTGGTCCTGTAAAAGGGTTCAATTCGAGGCAGATATATATCATTTTTTGATTCTTGTAGTAGTTCAACAAACGGGAAGGAAAATGTGTCGGCTCTTTGATTGAAAAGACCTTCCCCAACTGTTCTTCTTCGTGATTCGCTCGTAAAGTACACTTCCGCTGGCACGTCGCTGGTGCGTAATGAAATTTAGCTGTTGGAAAAATTAAAAAATATCCCACTCGGACCAGCAAGGGGTTTTTCACTCAGCTTCCGAGAGAACGTTTCCATGTGTGGTGTAGTTACGTTGGTTTCGGCCTACATCGATATGTCTGCGTTGTGTGTGCGCCAAAATTTTGAATGGGTTTTCTCTGAAATTTTGCGTCAATCAATCACGCGTATGTCGCGTGAAGCTTGTATAGTACACACGGCTCATCTTTCGCGTTGGGTTGCGTTGCGATGCGACGGGTTGGACTGTTTTCTTTTTTTTTTTTGCAAACGAATAAGATTACCGAGCTCTCTCTGGTACTTGGTCGTGTGAGCGCCACCATCACTTGTTGTCGGTGGTGGTCTTTTTTCTTCGGCACATTTTTTTTATGGTGTAAAATTGTACAACATCAGAAAAAAAGGTTTGTACACGTTGTACGTGCCATCAGAATACGTGGAAGGTAGGCCGAAAATGTACGACGCTGCAAGAAATTGAGTTTTATCTATTCGAGGAGCAATTGGCACAACTGGCTGCCCGCCGGTTGACGTTTCTTGCTGTCACGTTGATACATCGACTGTTTGATACTGATTTATTTTACCCTTCTTAACTTTATGGCACCGTACAATCCGCCAATCCTGTACAGTTGGCTGAGATTTCGGTATGGGCGTTTCAATTCCGTCTCAGCGACAATTATTCGAATGGGGTTTTGGTGCACGTAATTTGTACGGGAGAGTTTGTAAATTATTTGCGAGAGATAACATAACAAACGATGGTAATCAATCTTACGGTTCCTTGTATTTAATTTATATCGCATTTATATAGCAAGCTGCTGATATGTCAGGCATATAAAGGCTAAGCTGATTAACAAGTAATAGTTGCACAAATTAGCTTAGAACCTTTTTCTGTACACAATTGACTATAAATACTCTTTGTGTGAAGCTAACCGCTACTTGAATTTTATAATTCTCTCCAGAAGAAGTTGTTTAAAGGTGGGGAAGTACCTGTTGTAAAAGCAAGCACCGCTCCTATAATTTTTTCAAGTTATGTTTCCACACAAAATATTTGGTGACCTTACGTTAGTCCCTAGATGATGTGTATTGGGATACAGTTACACGATTCATAGTCATAAATCTGTCGCTAGCTAATCAACATCAGAATTGTGCACCGCTTCGTTGAGATAAGGATTGCCATTTTCTGACGCAGCTCTGGTGGCAAGAAATCAACCGTATAGGACGAGAAGCCAGCGGTACGCACTCTGCTCTCTATCAAAGCTAACCTTTAGCCCGATGACGCGAACGAACACAAACACATTTCCTGCTCTCCCGATTCCGTTTGATATTTTAGCGAATTTTCAACAATGGTTCCCTCTAGCTGCAGGAGCTTTGTTGCCAGTTTGTTGCTAGTTCCTGCCAAGGTCTGATAGACACGATCCTGTGTCGGGTACATGTACGGTCCGGGTAGATGTTATGGTTAGAGTGTTTTGCACATTCCTAGCTCGGACATGTTGGCCTATATCCTCGCCCTGCCCCGTGCCACCGATAAGTGTACTCACTGGGGTAACCTTGAAATCCCGTCGTAGAAAGTGATCTAGTCGCTATCGAAGCCTACACGGTGTGCCACCCGTACGGAACCCACCCGTACGGTTTTAATCAATTTACCGCTCACAGATAGAAGGGCGGGCTCATTTACCATTAAACCAGTTCGCTGGCACGATGGTGGGTTACAGGAATCCAGCTTGTTTTGTTTCTGCTCTGGGTGGTTGGAATCTGGTCTTGATCTTGCCCCGATTTGCATTAGAACTGCCACGCCGGTATCAGAAAACCGTATCTTGGCATGCTCATAGGGTTGCGCCCCCGACATCTTATCGTCTACCCACTGCAATGGTGTACGATCTAGCACCAAACTGGTGGCACACCAAAGGTGGTCAATTTGTAGTGTGTTTGCCCCGTTTTGCCTACAATTCTTTAGCGTGTCGTGGGAGAAAATCTTGTCCCGCGGGGAACTCTTAGTGAGAGAGAGAGAGAGAGAGACCTTGCCATTTTGCAGGAAATACAGGAAATGCATAGGCGTCTGATCACCCCATGATCATGTTGTCGCATGAGGCGTGACAATGTCGAGTAAACCACTGCTTATCACCATCAAAGTGTTTTGCCACACCCCAAAAAACGAGCTATTGATGTTTTCGAGCTGGAACGTTCCATGATTTTATAGCCAAATCGTAAATAGAAAGGCCAAGTTCTAGTGGTTACGCTGTTGCGCTGAATCAATTTCCACAAACAAGCGCAATGCTCGGCAGATATGATATCAACACATATTTTGTACCACAATTTCGCAATGGCTGGTTTTGGGTACAAATTTCGATGTACGTTTACGTTAATTATCACATTGCTAGCTCGTCCATGTCCATACACTTCAGTAGCGATTGTGTATGTTTTTTAGGGTGCACCTAGGAGTATCGCAGTTCGATATCTCATGTTTCTCAGATAACGCGGCCAGATGTTGATATGCATCACGGGTATCGCAACGTGTGTAGGTGATAGGTGATGATTGGTTTGTTTGATTTTTATTCGTCATGCGCTTTGGTAGTAACTGTTCCATTTTGACAGGAAACGTTTGTTGCTGTATGGTGAACCGTTTCGTAAATTAAAATCGCACGCCTTTTTTTATCGCGACCGATTGACAAATGGTCTTTATTCAATGGCGGAAGCTGTTTGTCACATTCGGTTTAAATTAGTTCGGGTCCCGTGGTTGGTGCTCACAACATGGATCTGACATCTGGATGACAGCATTGCGACAGTGTGTGATGATGATACGTGATAAACAAATGCGTACTATCATTAATTACGCCTGCATGCAACTACTAGGCGTTGGCATATCTCTGCTGCTACAGTTAGGTGTTGGTACTTATTTGCTAAGTTGTAAAAAAGAAGCTGTAGCTTAATTATTCTCTCTTTATATGCATCAATAGTCGAACATATTCTAAACTGATCAAACTGTATGCATACTGGGTGCATAGTTCTTAGTTGTTCAAATTCGAAGAAACCATCAACTTTACGATGGGATTGTCCAATTGTAATTCCACAGCAAAAAAACAAAATTTGAGATTGTGAGGGACGTACTCACTTAGGGGTGTTCAGGGCTCAAAACCACGGATAAGTTTGTATTGCCAGTTTGCCTTGCAAAATGACATCATGCTTGGACTCTTTTATTCTGTGAAGTCTGACGTAAGGGATCTTTCAAGGGAAAAATATAAAGTATTTTTAATTTTTATTTTTAAAGAAAGCTTTGCATCTTTTCAAACACAAAACATATACTCACCAAAAGATGTAACGATCAATATAATCACAACTATTATGCAAAATACGACTTATTAGTCCAGAATATGAGACAAATGAACTAGAAAGTCGATGCCATTCTTTTTTAAAGATCCGTTCAATTATAATGACATCTTACAAGCCAAATTACCACCCAATGGGAAATGTTTAACGTCACCATAAGTTGTGAGATGCAATACAAACAAATCGAATGAACAGCAGTAGAAAATCTGGATCCAGTTACTAAAGGTAGAGAGTTATATTTAGTATCTCTCCTTCGCCGATACTGTATCCGTTTGGATGTGACAGCTGTAGTCGTAAGAAATGAGAAACTTGACCGACAGACGAGAGCGTCTTAATTGTGGACATTGATGGTACGATGACGACGGGACGGTGCGAATTGTGTCATGATCAAGTTTCTTAACTACGCTTCCTTACTGCCCTCCAGCCGGGAAGACACGGAAGGCCATCGTAATTTTACGGCATGTAGGCACAGTGGACCGAAGGGATGATTGAAAAAACTTCACATTGTATCTTTTATCTGCAAGGGATTTCATCCTGTGCCCATTGATTATGCGGAGTAGATTTTAATAATAAAAGTTTTTTAAAACTTTTACTAACAGTAACAACAGTAATTGTTACAGAAATTGTTCTTCTTATACTAGCACATGAGTATTTTTAGGTGCAGAGTTTCTCTTTCTGGTGCTATTTTTTTCATTGACTCTTCTTTACCAATGGAAACAAGACTTCAAAGCAGAGAAAACAAACCATTATATACAATATGTACAACCGCTCGCCTTATGCTCAACCCTCAGCTGCAGCAGAATCGTAGCCGCGTGTGAGGACAAGGCTGCCGCACCCGGCAATGAATGATCACGAGACGAAGGGTACGGATTGATAGACTGACAGCGGCACAAGATTATCGATGATCAAAACGTAAACCCGACTCGAATTACGAGCCATCGGAGGATGAACGATCGGTTGGGATCACAGAGGAAGTAAACCATTTTCGTCGAATCTAGTGACTATAATATAAATGATGGTCCTATATTCGGTCAGCTAAAAGTAGATACATCATTTGACGACGACGACACACAACGCCAACGGAAAAAAAGAGTTTGTGGGATAAAAGTAGGAAACGCAGGTCGAAGATCGCGTGTCGTTTTTAAAAATATAACCCGTTGGCGTTGAAACTCGGTAGGTGTGGTTTGCAAAAGCGAAAGAGAAAAGCGAGAAAATGAACACGACAACAAAACATATATAACATGCAACAAACAACAACACTGGTGAAAGAGGAGGATAGAAGCAGGAAGAACTTAAATACAGCAACATGTTAATTTATTGTGCAAAGTATGTATTGTTGTGTGTCAAAAAAGCAATGAGCCTGGTAATGGTTATTTTTCGCATTAGAAAATATTTTATATTTTTTATTTTGTTGTGTTTTTTTTTTATTCATAACAACTCTGAATTGCTTAAAAGAGCTTTTTATAGTGAAAAGGGTTATTGTCTTTGTTATCATTTTGACGCATGTCCCCGTCAGTACTTCGATTAGGTTTATTTGGGGTGTAAGAAACTATTTGGCAAATCATTTGAAATCAGGTCATATATTTTTAACCGCCGTGCGTATTATGACTTTGACACATGTGCACATGTTCTAGCCACATTTACCTGTTTGCTCGTTCGCCGGCAAACATTTGCAAGGTGATAAGAACTCTGAGTGATAGGTGAAATGGAAGCATGTTAATTTTAGACCACAACATAACAATGTTGTGCCACTCGGGCAGCTGAGACAAAAGACAATAGCAAGTTGCTTCAAATTAAGTTTGATAGGGACTTTAATAAAAAATTAAGTCAATCTAGGTTATCTACAGTAGCGTTGTGTAAAGTTTTATTTGGCCAAATTCATTAGGCTTTTTATTATCAGCTGATGTTTGTTTGTAGGAGCGTTTCGTTTTATGCTATGGCATGATGCAACCGCTATCAACAGTACTTAAGACCGATTGTAAAGCATCGAGTAGAAACCATCTCATTCATTCATTTGTGTACGTATGCAACATTGTTTCGGTGGGTAATTTTAGTGCAATATTCCGGATCAACCCCGAACCAATGTCATTGTCTGAAGGTGAACGAAATGAACTAGGTGCGCCCAAAAAAAATTTTACTTCATCTTCATAGTCGGCAAATCAGAATCAACAAATTAAAGCATTTTAATGAAACTGCGTGTTAGCGGCGTATCAAAACCGTACTGACATTGAGTGTTGTGTGTGTCTAGACATCAAAATAGAAACAGAACAACATGAAGAGTTTTAAGTGCAGAAATTAAAACCAAACCGAAAGCACCATAACCTCACCAGCCCGCCACAATCGAAGAGGAGGGGTTTATAAATGTAGAGAACGCTCTCCTGAATGTGCCGTTCAACGCCTCGATCACGCGAATTGAGCACGTTATTTATTTTTTACCGCCATCATCATCATCAACACAGGCAGATCGTCTTCTTCACCGTCGTCGCCGTCGTAGATCATCGAATGTGGTCGCGTGTATATAAAAAGGTCAAATGCGCGAAAAAAGACTGATGTGTGTTATTTAAAGAAATGGTGCTTCCTCTCTCACCAATACCATACCGATGCATAGGGAAATGATTTCACGCACATCGGCGTGCTGTGCCACTGCTACTCGTTTACAACCATCGATCGGTAAACGATCGTTTTGCTCGAATATAGGAGGAAAGACTTTCCTCATGGCTTGTTCTTACCCCAGGGACAGAAACAGGGTAGAACCGCTCCAACCATCGTGTCCAAGTTCAGTTCAGAATTGATCACTCTTTGGCTGATGCTCTTGCCACCAGCAGAGGCCTATAAATTCGATTATTTTGTTGAACGCTGCTGACCAACTGTGAAGGCAAGATTGCTCCCAGCATCAGTTCATCTTTGATCAACGCGTGGTTTTTTTTGCGCGCGAATCGATTATAAAACCTTGACCTCACTTTTGACGTATCTAGAGCCTATTTTAAGTGGAAAGTGATTGCCCGTTTGCTGCTCGGTAGGTTGGGTGTGTATTGGCTTTCTTGTAGGAGTAATAAATTGTGTAATTACTTGCACTTTACATTAGAAGCAACTATATCGGACATCGCATAATATGACGCAAATGACCTAGAACGAACTGGTTGAGTTAGTGTGCGGTATATGTACTCAAGTTTGCAAAACAAACCGGCTAAACGATTTGCCTGAGGCTAATCAGGATGTTTGAAAGTGTAAACCAGTTGTTACTTTGTTAGTTTTATTGATGAAATGAAAGTTTAATCACCGAACCCATGTCGCCGCATGATCGTAATACGAGGTGTCGCGACGGGGTTTTACTCGTCCGCAAGAGGGTAATAATCGCAGGAATATGCAGAAAACTATCACAATAAAACTGCATGGATCCGGGCACGAGAAATCAACATCAATCGTATGGAATACTCGACAGTTCACCTGAACTTGACCTTCAAAATGTTTATGTCCTCCTGCCACTCCTGTAACGAGAATTGGCTGTGTGTGCAGCAGCTGTCGGAGCGTTTTCTCGGCCAAGTGCAATCAACAACCGGATGCACTCTGGTATGTGTATGGCCGGTGATGATGATGATGAGAAGGTTGTCTGCTTCAGGCTGATTTTGGTTGTTGTAGGTTGTCACTAGGTGTGGAAAACGATGATAAACCTTTTTCAGTCATTCTAGGATGCATTTTTTCGTTATTTAACTTAGTTTCACTTATCGCATATAATACAAGTGTTCGTTTTCTTGTCTACTTTCAGAAATGATCATACACATCCAGTACGAAGCGACAGAAAGAAGCTGAAATAGATTCGATAGTGGTTTGGTTCCTGCGAATAATAAGCTTAGCTTGCGGCTCTGTTTGACGATACTTAACGTGAGACCTGGCGGAGCATTCCTTCAGGGGGAAATAAGATTTCTTTCTAAATCGTTATAAAACTCCTACCAGCCGAAATAGACTTTCATCGCCTGGAGTGGCTGCGGTTCGGTGTTGTAAAACAGTAAACCTACCACACATCCGTTCAGAGCGGAGATAAGCCGTCTTTGAGTGGCTCCGGCGATTCCGGAAGCTTCACTACCCGTACGCGACTACCGTAGCTAGGCGACGCTCGTTTGTCTCTGGGGCGTAAGCACCACCGACAAAACCCGCCTCCAAACCCCCACTTCTTGAAACGATGGCTGTTTTTACAAAACTCTGCCTACCAGATATTGTCAAATTAAAACGCTAGTTAGTAACCGCTGTCGTGTCCATCTTCGTGTTTGTCGGTGGTCATTACAAGAATTTACTAACTTAACGTTTTTAAGGTACAATATCTGCATTCTTGGTTTTTTCCATTCTTTTTCGTTCACTCGCACATTACTTGTATTTGATTGTTAGCTTTCACATCTCTTTTCCAACGTACATATATAGATATTGCCCACTCTTTCGTTAACTTTTCTTCAAGCAAGATCAGTGTGCGCGCATCTTTGCATCATTTTTTGTGATACTGATTTAGGTCTCTTCGTCTACTACCGGTCGGAAGAATAAGCGAAACAATTTCGATTGATTTGTGCTTGCGTCTTCTGGCATTCTCGCTCATTTTCATTCTTATCATTGATTCCGTTACTTAACAACTGTTTTTAAGTGTAGCTTATACATTAAAGTACACAGTCGTATTAGGCATTACTATAAATACTTAATAATTTTAGCACTAACGCGCTTAAAAACAGGAGCACACACTGTTTCAGTTGTGTGTAGTGATCATTATTGCTAGTAACGTCAAATCAACATTAGTAGTCGCAAAAAAGTGTCGTTAGCAGTGGCGCACATTAACTAATTTTGGCACTTTTGGGATTTTAATTGCTTTTTCATAGAAGCATTATTCTGAAAAAAAGGTCGTCATTTCGGTGAAGTAAAGGAATCCTCTGAGCTGCAAACGTAAACAAAAAACAACTCGTTTTAAAAAAAGAGTTTAATAATTAGCTTAAAAGCGACGGGCACCTCCTAAAGAAGACATCTTCCTTTTTGTGAACGTGATTGAATAAGACTTGATACACCACACCGCATCCCCTCTGATCGATTTTAATTTAGTAAAAAGCAAAGCTTTTTCGTTTGTGTTTGTTTAAAACCATCATCTCAGATTGTAATATTACATTGTTTGCTTCCTTTGTCTTTCCGGACACAAGGGCAAGTATTTTTTTTTTAGCAAAGACAATTTCTGTCTGTCTCTTAAACGTTAGCTTATCTCCACAAGTAATAAAAAAACAACACACTCCACTTTCGGCTGATCGGAGCATTTCTATCTAAAAAAAAAAAAGCTGGTCGGTTAAAGCTTGGATCCTTCCATCCCTGTTTGGAGTAACACGCTCAAAGTCAATCGTTTAAGTTTGTCATCGACTGTATCTAAAGTTTAAATCCCCAAGTGCAAAAACAAAATCCGAGCAAAATGGAACCATTTTCACCGGATATATTGTGGCTGGTCATCGTCGGCTTTGTGATAGCGTTCATTCTGGCGTTCGGCATCGGTGCAAATGATGTAGCCAACTCGTTCGGTACCAGCGTTGGTTCTGGTGTGCTGAGCATACGTCAAGCCTGCTGGTTGGCAACCGTATGCGAAGTGTCCGGTGCTGTACTGATAGGTAGATATAGATTAATTGAGCTAGTGCGCACGTGTCTGTGTACAATTGACATTTCATTAATTTTTATTTATTTTTCTTTTTCTTTTAGGCTATAAAGTGTCCGATACGATGCGGAAAGGTATCCTGGAGGTGGAGATGTACCGGGGCGAAGAAATCGAACTAATGCTCGGCTGTCTGTCGGCTTTGGGAAGTTCAGCATTATGGCTGCTGGTAGCGACATTCTTCAAAATGCCCATATCCGGCACCCACAGCATAGTGGGATCGACGATCGGATTCAGCCTGGTGGCGCGTGGCACGCAAGGTCTGAAGTGGAACACGCTGCTAACGATTATCGGTTCCTGGTTCATCTCGCCCGTACTAAGCGGTTTGGTGAGCGTGATGCTGTTCTGGCTGATCCGCCGATTCATCCTGCACGCGAAGAATCCACTGGAGGCCGGACTGTTCGCGCTGCCTCTATTCTATGGTGCGACATTGGCTGTGAATGTTTTTAGTATCGTGCACGATGGACCAAAATGTAAGCAACCATTAGATGGTAGTGTGAATGTAGCAAGCTAGCGGGCTCGCTACAGAGAATGTGTCGGGTGGTGCCGTTTGACACTCACCACGGTAATTATATTCGATTCCAGTGCTGTACATGGATAACATCCCGCTGTGGGTGGCGCTCGTGGTCAGCCTGACGCTTGGCTTGATCGTGCTAATAATGGTGCGGATGGTGATTGTGCCGTGGCAAAGACGCAAGATTATCAACGGTTTGGACGGTGCGAACAAGACCGAGTTTACGCTTGGTGACTCGGACGGTGATTCGTCATCGAACGGTAGTCCGCGCCGGGCAAAGCGGCCACTTTCGTTGGTGGCGGGTGACGGAAAAGCTCTACCAGCTATCACCGAGACGACCGAGCTAGTGTCGCTGTCCTCGCAACATCAGCAGCAAGCACCACACAATGGACTGGTGAAGAAGCTCTCCAACGATCTGACGGCTGCCGGTATTGGAGGCCCTTACAGCTTCAACCCGGAGATTGTGAAGAAGGCAAATAGCTTGCTCGGTGCGCAGGATAAGACCAGTCTTGACAACACAGATCTAACGGTGACTAGTTTGAACTACATCGACGAGTTTCAGTCGTATCACGGCAATGGACGTTTCCATCTTGGCACCTATTTTGACCGTCGCAACAGTACGAACGTATCGCCAAAATCACCCGACTCCGGACATTTAAGCAATGGAGGGCTAAAGTAAGTAAAGTCTGCTTTACAAGCAAAAACAGTATTATTTTGATTTAATTTTATCATTGCAAGCAAAAATAGATATTCGTAAATTTCTTATGTGTCGATCACCACAATTTTGCAAAGTCTATTGTGCTTTTTTTTAACACTGAATCAACCATGTATTTTTGCAGAGAGCAACCTACCGTGATCGCGCTACAGAATGGCAAATCACCCACCAGTCCAAAAAGTGATAGTACCCTCCCGGTAACGGATTATGCCCTAATGCCACAGAACGTGCTGCTGAGCAGTACAGATCAGGACATCAAAAAGACAGATATGTGCAAGATAGAGGCAGCCGCCGGCTTGGAACATCCGCTCATCAGTGCAACGCTTTCGCCAAATTCCAGCAAAGTACCGTTGATTGGTGCAAAGGAAGGTTCAGAGGAAGACAACCGACGGCAAAAACCGGCCGAAGAGAATGAGGACGTGTCGAAATTGTTCTCCTTCCTGCAGGTTCTTACCGCTACCTTTGGAAGCTTCGCACACGGTGGCAATGATGTCAGGTTGGTGTCGACTTAAGCATTCACATGGATGGAGCACATTCTAAAGGCGTTTATTTGAATTTAAATATCCTTTACATTATCCTCATTACAGCAATGCTATTGGACCGCTGATCGCTCTCTTTATGATCTATCGCGAAGGCTCGGTACTGCAACAATCGGAAACTCCTTTATCGATACTGTTGTATGGAGGATTGGGCATTTCGGTTGGTTTGTGGCTGTGGGGTCGGCGTGTGATCGAAACGATCGGTAATGATCTCACAAAAATTACTCCATCGACGTAAGTATTGCCGAAATTAAAGATAGAAATCATCATCAAAAAATTAACCTATAAAAAATCTGTTGGACATTTTCAGTGGTTTTACTATCGAAATCGGTGCCGCCCTAACCGTGCTTATCGCGTCCAAAATCGGTCTACCGATTTCTACAACCCACTGCAAGGTGGGTTCGGTCGTGTTCGTAGGCCAAGCCAACTCACGGCCAATGTCGGGGGAAAGCAGTAAACATCCGCACCATCATGCCGTAACGGCGCAACAAAAAGCCGTCGATTGGGGATTGTTCCGTAATATCGTGTATGCGTGGGTAGTCACCGTACCGGTGGCGGCCCTATTAAGTGCCGGTTTTATGATGATCCTTCGAGCGATTGTGCTACCGTAAGCATCCAGGAGCACGGTTTTCCATCTCCCTGTCGCTTAATAGATAAAAAACAGCAAAATAGAGTGACGGAGCAAAACAAAATGCGCCAGCCGAGATACATTGGGAAAAAAGGCAGCAATAACAACAACAACGCTGGCTAAGCATTCATTCAGGCTGGGCCTTGTTTGAGTAAAACATTGCGCCACATGTTCGGTGCAGATGAAGTTTAGAAAACTGCAACTGTTGTACTCAGCTAGTGAATGTGATGCGGAAGCATGTGGAACGGAATCCGCCATTTAAGAGGACATCAAAGGGTCACTTAATCTTATCTCCAGAACTTTAGTTACTTAAGCCCTCAACTTTCAGATAGAAATAGTTTTGTACTGCGAATTGTGCGTTAGTTCATTCTCATCTAAGAACACGTTTTTTTTTCGAACACCACTAGCCTCCAAGAAAAGGAAATGGCACAGTTTTGGATTACATAAAAGATTGCGTTCTTTCTTTTTCAAGTTCGAAATCATAGTGTTTTATCTTTCACGGAGCTCTAGCAGTATATCGCCCATCATTCGTCAGTTAGTTCCAATTTTCCTATAAGTTGTTATTTTATCATTCTTCTCAGTAGGTTAAGCAACACAAAAAAGAGCAGTTCAGTGCTACGGTATACACGCAACAGGATATGCACACAGTACAAGAGCTCTTATGCCGAGCCCTTTGCTCTTAGCAAAGTAAACTGATAGGATAGGGTTGGATAGGCAGACAGACGGGAATCTGTTGCGGGACAAACAGATATAACGTTCGGATTGAGCATGTGGTATGTCGGCAGTGTTACTTCAAGTAATCCGGCATTCGGCTTTAGTTGATTGATTTTAATCAGACTGGGAAGGCATACCACGACAAAAGCAAAATTAAGAAAGTATATCAAAAGTTACACCTAAGCAGCGTAAGGAAAAAATATCAGCATAAAAGCGGCATGATTCAATGAGGCGCGCACAGAGTAAGCAAACATTCATAACAATTAGAAACGAAAGAAAGAAAAAAAAAAACAAAAACATTAACAGATTGTAGCGATATTCTAATTTACTGATCGTGTTAGCAGATAAATTGAACAGCAGCAGATAAAAGCTAGTGTTTGTGTAGAGTGAGATTCTATGTAGCGTATGTATGAGTCGCGCATGAGATAAAATTAGTATCAACCTAAACACAAAACAGAAGAAAAAAAAAAAATCTACGCTAGCTCAAGCCAACCTATAAATGGCCATCAAAGCATGGCGGAGAGAATTAAAAACTCGCGTAAAAAAACAATGTGAAGATTTTTATTTCTGTTCCGGAGTTGTGCCACAAACAGCAAGCACTACCACGTGCGTTTGATGTTTCTCTATTTCTTTTTTGGTTTTTTTACCGCAAAGAAATCGATTCACATTCATTACATTCCCTATCAGGATCATAGGAAAAGCTAACAAATCATAGAACAAACTTGTCAATTGCCGCCATTAATTGTTTCATTCGAACAGGGTCCATAATTTAACTACCAAAAATTTAAAATGATCGTTACATTTGTGCTCTCATCATGTACCCCATTTGATATGATGCCTAAATGCTGCCAAATCGTTGCTTTTGATTTTTCTAATGTCAACACACAATACCTAACGCTCAAACTTTACTCGAAAGCCAAATTATATCAGCATCGTAATAAAGCGTTGCACCGGTCCAATTTTAGCAAAGGAGCAACGTTTCGAATGCTTTGCGAGTTTGTCTACCAGAGAGCCCCTAGCTGGTGTATATGTGTGTTTCGTAATTAATAGAGTAATTCCGAACTTTTGGAATCAGAGGGAAAACGCCACACAGCTACGAACACAGATCTCTACAGGGCAGAGTAGTTTTGCTGTACTATCTCTAGGTTGTAAAATCCGATCGCTTCCGCCGCCAATCCATCCTAGGCAATAATTGTTCCGTAGATTCCGTCCTCGTGGAATCCGTGTGTGCGTACAGTTGGCGCCAGATGGCAATGTTCTGTATACAAACTGTCAGCCAATCTGATTGAATACCGTAAGCATTGTAGTGACTGATTCCGAGGAAGAGAAGACAACCACTGAGCATTAGCTGCAGCTGTACTTATATCCTAAAAAAGGGCAAAAAAAAGAGTTAAAAGAAAAATTTGAAAAGAACAAAAATCCATTTCAAATTAATATTAGCCAATGTGATTATACTACAACAAAAACAAAAAAACTCACCGTAATAGTTAGCACCGGCGAGGGATCTTTAACCGAGGGCATGTCACTGGCACATCCTCTTCATCCTTCCCGTGTGCGTGTGTGTGTATCGATGTGCATTGTTATTGTGTAAAGGATGGGGGTGTCGGTCGGGTGGTTCGACCACATTCGCATTCGACCGTTGTTAAGCCATATTACATGTTGAATTGAAAGTACGATTTCCCTGGATAGCTGCCATGCAGTTTCCATCCAAAAGTGCAGTGTTAGTTGAAGATACAAAACATTTGTCGTTTAGACAGTAAAAAGAAAACATTCAGCCAAAGTTCTGGATGTTGTAGAGAGAAAAGGTGATACCTTACGATGAACTCGTTTAAAGATTAAGCCGGTACCATTTGCTAAAAAACGAACATTTTCTCGATGTGACCATTTGAGGCATGTTGCGTTTTTTTTTCTCCTCCTTACTTTATTATCGTTGACAATGTGGCAGGAATTGAAAACCTCCGAATCTGTTTATCTCCCTTTTTGCTTCCTTTTTTTAACTTCAAACCGCTATGGTTTAGCAACGTTTTGTTGCTTTTGATATAATGTTATATTATTTTTTATACTTTTCTTTTTTGTTCGTTTCAAAAAGCGTGTGAACTATTCACTAGCACGCGTTTTTTGTGCTTCTTGGTACATTTTACTAAGAAGAAGAGAAACAATGTAAGAAAATTTTCACCATGAGACTGTAACGTTACGATTTGTCAAGGACTCAAACAATAGCCACAACAGAATAATGTTTCGGAAAATTGAACGAAATTGCTGGAAGATCTCGCCCATTACACATTAAATATTCACTTCGAACGCAAAAAAAAAGATCGAAACTTCCGATAAACTGTGAGGTATGTAATGATGATCACGCACGCAGAACTCCGATTCCGATGCGCGCTAGGTTAAAATTTATTATTTAGAAAGCAAAAGAATTAAACCTTTATCCCAAGAATTTATGTTCTTTTTTTCGGTGTGATTATTTGACACCTACAGCAGATTTTGTATCTAAAAGCCCTCTCCAGTTGCGCAACGTGTAGATTTGTAGAGTTTCGCTACTCAAACAATCAATAGCCTTTCAAACCATCATGCGGCTTTTGCCTCCTACATGCCGTTAGATTACGAAATCTTTGCTGCACGTGTAGGATTGTGGATCGCACGCTAGCTCCTTTCCGTGATGATGAGATCTTTAATGCTTTTTTAAATTGTTTTTGTGCCCGTTACTTTACATGAATTTGGCTTGATACTTGATTTTCATATTTTTCTTAAATCGGTTCTAAACACTTTAAAAAAACCTTTCGGGAGTGCAATAACAAAGCTTCAGTAAAACGAAGACTCCCAAAGGCTCACTAGGAGTAGCCATAATCTAAATGTGCTAAACAAGAAAAAAAACACCTACTATAAGAGCGTTATTTTCGACGTGAAAAAAGCATTAGACCATGAAACCCAAAACAGAGCGGAAACCATTAGAGCGGAAACACTTTAGACTGGCATGGAACAGAAGAAATTAGAGATTTGGGATCAAGGAAACACAACAACGGAAAACAAAAACCCAAACATCTTTCATAATAGAAAAAAATAATACATCAATGGAAGTGAAAATTGTTTGTGCTAACACAGCAACTGAGCATGAGAATGTTAACCTGTGTTGAAGGACAGGCCACATTATGCGGAAAGGAAATGGATAGAAAGTGAATGGCCACACACAATTACCTGATAGCAAGATAATAAGTAAGCACGTGAACGGAAAACGAAAAATCAGATGAAGGCAGGTTGACGGGGGAAATTCGTTTTTCCCTCCCTAGCCAGAGTGACCAACAGCTGTGTTCCTGAGGTAAAAGCAAAGTAGGAAGAAAGATTGTGATTGTGAAAGCTTGATACTACTAGAAACAATAGAAACAGTTTCTTATTGACACGTGTAAAAATAAAACAGTGCGTGATTGGGGGCTTGGGTTTGTTGGGTGCAAAGGATTGCAAGGAATTCAACTAATGTGCGAATGAAACCGAATGTAAAAGAGCGGAAAAAACCAGTACAAGAATGAAAAGAGCTCTCAAGAAAATCAATAAATTAAGTCTGAAACTACAGGCGTGTGGCAAAAAGATTGATTTAAGAAAGAAAGAAAAGTTTCGGCACGTGTCATTGATTCGTCCAATTTCTTCGTTCTGTCCTATCTCCCGGAAAGCAGATTTTAAAGTGTATAGTGTAGTAAAATTTTATAAAAAAAAACCTCGTTCGTTAGCACAGTAAATTTCTGTTGCGAGTTATTCTGGCATGTCCTACCCAAGGGGATAGCTCGCCAGCAATGCAGGCTATCATATGGTTTACGAGACTTAAAGATACCACGTGCTGGTATAGTCAAACCTCCACTTCTATCACTAAAAACCACAAAAAGGAATATGATGCTAAATCCTGAATTATGTCTTGTTTCTAAACAACAACAGTATGAAGGATAACTTTTTCTTTCAGTAATCACTAACGACAGTAGAGGAGTCAAAGGAATAAATAAAGTATACAATCGTTTTGTGAAAGAGCGATCGATTTATTAAAGAACATTATACAACGGTGGTTAAGCTTACATTTTTTTTGGTGAGCGCAACTTTTACAATCATTTAACATTTAACGAAATAATTGAATAAAATTCTTAAAAGCATTTTTTTTCCAACACCTCCTATTCATTCAAACATAAATCATCTACACGGCATCAAAGGAGAAGGGCCAGTAATGTAACAAGTGGTAAAGATACGAAGGAAAGGTACGGCTGTGGCCAATGTTGGCGAGCACCGCTGTCCATATCCGTTGTGGTGAGTGCATCTAGTGACGCTTCCTGCTCAAATCGCGGCGCAGCAGAGGATGTGGATGGGGAATCGGACGTAATTTCGGAAAAGGTAACAACGGCCGGTTTACTTTGCACTGTAGTCTGTTCGAGGATAACCGGCTGGGTAGGCATTAATATCGTTGTGAGGGTTTCGGTGGTTTTGTGCGAGGTTTCAGTTAACAACACCGTGCTAGAGCTGTGCGTTGTAGAAAGTATTGGTGGTGGGGCAGTAACCAATGCTAGTACGGTGATCGCTGCTTTCGATGAAAGCTCCTCCTCATCAGTAGTTCCCTTCTTAGATGAAAGGAAAGATTCTTCATTTGGATTAACATCGATCGTGATCAAATTAGTTATCGTCGTTATCGTCTCAGTAGTAGATGAATCGACGGTACTTGAAGTAGAACTGTCAGGTACGATCGTCACTTCAATTCCGTTTGGTTCATTTTCAGCAGACATCTCTGTTGCTTCAGTTGACTGTAGTGAAGCCTCGGTAGTTGTATTTGTTGAGGTTAGATCATCTTCAGTTTCAGTGGATGATGTTTCTATGCTTGGATGGACATCGGTCGTGGGCAAATTTGTTTCCTTTGTAATCATCGCAGTAGTAGATGGATCGACGGCAGTGATCGTTGATACATCACCGTTCGGTTCGTTGTTAGAAGGCATCACTGTTGCTTCAATGGAATGTAGTGAGGGCTCGGTAACTGAATTTGTTGACGTTAGATCATCTTCAGTTTCAGTGGATGATGTTTCTATGCTTGAATACACATCGGTCGTGGGCAAAATTGTTTCCGTCGTTATCGTCGAGGTAGTAGATGGATCGACGGAACTCGTCGTAAAACTCTCAGGAGCGATCGTCGCTTCAGTTCCAATCGGTTCGTTTTCAGCAGACATCTCTGATGTTTCAGTGGACTGTAGTGAAGCCTCGGTAACCGAATTTGTTGGGGACGGATCATCTTCAGCTTCAGTGGACAATGTTTCTATACTTGGATAAACATGCAAATTTGTTTCATCCGCCATTTTTGTAGTAGTAGATGGATCGACGGCAAATGTCGGAGAACTCTCTGAAGTGATCATCGCTTCAGTACCGATCGGTTCGTTGTCAGAAGGCATCTCTGTTGTTTCAGTGGACTCTAGTGACGTAACTGAATTTGTTGGCAACGGATCATCTTCAGCTTCAGTGGACAACGTTTCTTTGCTTGTATGGACATCAGTTGTGGGCAAATTAGGTTCCTTCGTTATCATCGCAGTAGTAGATGGATCGACTGAACTCGTCGTAGAACTGTCAGGAGCGATCGTCGCTTCAGTTCCGAACGCCTCGTTTTCCGAAGGCTTCTCTGTTGCTTCAGTGGAATGTAGTGAAGCCTCGGTAACTGAAATTGTTGGCATTTGATCATCTACCGTTTCAGCGGACGAGGTTTCTATACTTGCGATTGTAACCGGTACACTTTCGGGGAGTTGTTTAACTCCATTTTCTTCTGATGTTTCAACGTTTCTTACTGTAGATAATTTGGTTGTAGCTTCTCCATCACTTTCGGTTGAGATCGTACTTACAGTTGTCATGCTTGCCGACTGTTCAGTGGTAGTAAAAGCAACTCCTTCCGTCAAACTCATCGTTGTTACAACAAATTCATTATCAACCGCTATTGTCGTTGCTAATTCAGATTCATTCTGTTCTCCTGTTTCACTACTATAGGAACTAACACTCGTCGTTTCAATATATTCACTTGCATTATTTAACAACTCATGCTCACTTTCGCTTCTGGTGGTATCGTCAATTACGATTTCTTTTTCAGTAATTGAATGTGTTTGCAAGCTCGTGATCGTTTCCGTAACGTATTCTAATGTAGAAGAAGTTATAGCTTCTGTTGATTCACTACCCGGTTTTACTGTGATTTCTTCGGAAAAAGGGATGCTAGAGTTTGAAAGATTTTTTTCTGTTGACTCAATAGTCGCCGTTTCACTAAATTCAATAACAGTTGTAAGCTCTCTGGCGACCGGCACGATAGTAGTGACATCTTCTTCCAAAACACCTGCTGTACTCGACACGACTTCTTCTGGTAACAAAGCTGTTTGAAGTGCTGTAGTTGTGTCAGTTGTGCTAAAGTCTGTCACTGTATCACTTTCCGTTACGGTATTTTCTGCACTGCTTTCATTTTCTATTACATTGACTGTGCCAGAAGAAACTGTCGTTGACGCTTCTTGATTTTCAACATCTAAACTTGAACTGGTAGATTCGACAGCAACACTCTCCGTAATAATAACTTCATTTGATACGTTATTCTCTGTTGTACTTTGTGTAGCTTCTGTCGCCATTACCGTAGTAGCATCCAGCAGATGTGAATCCGTTATCACGTTCGTCTCAGTACTTGCAGGAATTGTTGCAGTGGTTATTTCTTCTGTTGAAGTTTTTCCGGTTTCTGTCGTCAGGATAGATGAAACGACGTTTGTTGTTAATAATTGTTCCATATCCGTTTCTGAAACAATTGTTACAGTTTTCGTTTCTGTAACATCGGTGGTAGTCGTGTAAGTTACAGGATCTACTGTAGACGTAGTATCCAATTCAGATATCATTCCAGTTATTGGTGGCAAAGCTGTTTCTGTTTCACTTTCCTTGATTAGTTCTGTTGTTGTGCTATACTCAAAATCTGTAGTATCCTCCGAGGACAAAAGCACAGCTGTTGAAGAAGTTTCTGGCAAATTTTCTGTTCGAACATATTCTATCTCCATATTCGGTTGTATAGTGATAGGCAGAATAGTTGTTGTGATTTCATTTTCATTTAGATTTTGTTCATCTACTGCTGGTAAAACTGTTGTTACTTCAAAGCTTGTATCACTATCAATCACATTCGTCGTTATCGATATGCCATTCAAAGCTACAGTCTCTTCTTTCGGATCGATATCGATCGTTGATATATTTGGCATTAGTTCTGTAGTTAGCTCAGGTGTAATTGTATCCACTTCCATCGTTGTTGTTTCAGTTGTTTGAATAACAAACCCACTTGTTGTAGAATGAAGCAAACCATCGACCACAACTTTATCACTGACCGTTGTTATAGTCTCTGCTATTGTAATTGTAGGTATTTCGGTTGTAGTTAATACTTCTTTAGTTGCTTCTGTCGTTGCAAACTGTGGCACACCAGTAACATCCTCATCCGTTAAAATATTCGAATCAATAACCGTCACTTTAAGCACTGTCTGTGTTTGTTCGCTTGCTTCGGCACTTTCCGTTGCATCGTTTTCATCATTTTCACTTATATCAGAGTGACTGCTTACGGTGATGTTGCGTAGCTGTTCCTCCTCCTCAGACTCATCAATCAACGGATCGATCCGATCACCATCGATGTTGAGATCCGAAAATTCCACCTTGTTTAACACTTTGGCGCTGTTTGGAAGGGAACAGTATCAAAAAGCAAGTGCATTAAATATCAGAAAAGTCACGAAACTTCACTACACAAGCAATCGTACACTTGAATAGTTCTCACCTTTCGTAAAATAAAGGAATTCCGGTTGTCAAGCCTACCGCCAAGGCAATACAAAGTATCGAAACTATGGAAAGCTGCATGATGTTTCGTTGCGATAAAACAAATCAAATGGTTTCAGCAAGTCGTCTTTAACAACATATTTCCTTTTGGCTTCGGTGCTACTCGATTGCACCTCACTTCACAAATGAACAAGCTTGCTTGAGTGTAGGTTCGTTTTATGTTTATCTCAAACGAAAATCTACCAACCACCAATTCGGTGCAAGAGTTTACAGTCTATTAGATCCTTTAGACACCTGTCAACATTATTCGAAACATCATTTGACAAATTAGCAGACTTTTGGCGATGGCGAAATGGCTCAAACTAATCCGAATCCGATTTATGGCACACACAAACTTTCCCAACAACTACCAATGTCTCTCTGGGCACAGCCACCGGCAACTAACGACTGAACCTTTCATGCCGGCTTGTTCAGTGTTTCCCGGTCTGGACTAGCTGAATGTGTACCGGTGGCACCTGTCGCGTCTCTGGCATCAAGCCATTGCTGCCATTACCTGCTGATTGATTTTTATCGAACCCCGTACCCGTACAGGTGATTAGCTCTCACTCGCACGTCCTCCAACGTCCTCCGATGCATCGACGAGTCTACCAAACACCTCTTCACGCGTAGCGCCGGCACACGGGTACGTTACACGCTCCCCGGTGTAAGCGCCATTACTGCACCTCGGTAATGAGGTCCTTTTTAAGGGTAATCTCATCTCCCAACGGTATACATACTTTGCCGTACATTTCACTCCACTCCTTTGCATATGCGAGTAAACATTCAGGCGCTAATGCGGGGTAGTCAATATCATTTTGTCTGGCCGTATGCTGCCAGCGCTTAACTGTTCTGCTGCTTAGGGCCCGCCTTTAAAAGCCTCAGCTGTAATGTTGGGTATAAAAAATGGATAGCCATTCCAAATGGAGCCTCACGCTGCAAACGGCTCAATTACTTCCGACTCGGTGACACTCTGACAGTGCCGGGTGCTTAGAGCCGTCTACCGTCAGTCAGTCGAGCTTCTCGCTCGTCTTATGATGGATCAAACAGTGACAGGACTTCAAGGACAATACACAAAAAAAAAGGTAAACGAATTGAAAATGGGAACTTTTTTCGCGCCCAATGCCAAGCTTTACCACGACCAGACAATTGATGGTTCCATAATGGTCACACGTTAGAGTTCTTTGAGTGTTGGTTTTGGGATTTTCCGAGCCTGTAGGGACCATTGTTGATCCATAATTGGTGGGACTTGCTATTGTCTGCTAGCCTGTACGATTTGTCACGCAGCTCTGCATCTGCAGGTGAGCCTCGTTCGCTTTAGGTTTCGGCTAATTACTTTTCCATAAATATTCCGGCTACCACAGCACCCGAGCGCGTGATGCTTGCCCCACTTAAATCGAGCTAATGTGCATCAATCGATTGCTTATTCGTTTGTTGTCAATAGTAAGGTCCTTACTGTCCTTTTGTCGCTATTCCAGCTGACCCGAGTAACCCAGTTTGTTTCGGTTAACCTTCGAAGCAGTTGGTCCCCTTTACTTATGCTTAGCTTTGGCTTGTAGCTTGTAGTCATTGATCAATAAGTAAAGTAAATTACAGACGGCTGGATCTGGTTCGCAGATTAGCGCAGTGTAGCGAAAATGGATAGCGCATAAGAACAAAACCATTCAAGGTAAAGGGCATCGGGTCAAATGTGTTGGTCATCATCAATTGAAACATCCCAAGGGAAAAGAACAATTGGGCTCGTATGGTTTGGAATATACAGGCGACATTTTTCGTAGTAATGTTTATTTTGTTTTTCCTTTCTTGTTCTATGATTTGGTTTTGACATCGGCGCGCATTTTTTTTTGTCCCAGCTTACGCATTTGTTTTCGTAATGTAATTAATTTTAGCTAATTCATTCGTTAGTTTCAAATTATTTAACATTACTTATAGCTTTTTTTGGTTCGCTACAATGTATTTTTGTGTGTTTTTTCTTCTTTCTTCTCTTTAGTCTCTCTCTTTGCTTGCTCGAGAACAGATGATAGACGATGTGTTGTTTTTTTTCTCTCTCTTTCCTTTTTTATCTTTATCTGTTAGTATCGAATCCTAGTTGGGGTTATAGTTTCTTGGTTTTGGTTTTTCTTAAACTAATTACACGCTTTTGCAAGAGTTTGCCACCCCACGGGGCGTGTAGGGAGTACTTGTCGTATGCATAAACTGTTGCTGGCAGAAGGAAAGAAAACCGTACGATCATGTTCATGGGGGGAAGGGGGGGGGGGGGGGGGAGTATGATCTGTAACCGTCTACATCTAAAGGCTTGTAATGTGTGTTAGAGTGGCATGTGCATAACCGCATGCTGAGCGCACGCGTGTGGGGTCTGTTTGTTTGAGGTTGGGAAAACAATTTTCACCTCCTCTTTGTGTGTTTTAATCTGCACACATATTTCACTATTTTCGTTTGAATTAGTTCGTATTGTTTCCTGTATGTTTTTGTTGTTGTTCCTTCTATTGTTGCTATTTTATTCAACATAAGTACAGAGTAATTAATAGTACGCCACTTGGAAAGAATGGTTCGTTTCTCGAATTTAGTCTCGAACGGCGAATGGGAAAACTTGCTATTCAAGATTAAATTTAGTAATGCATACTCAGTTTAATAGGAGTTTTCTTTATTTCTTGTGTATTTAGAAAAGAAAAAATAATTTCAATTACTCCTTACACCGTACCTCTGATACCAATGATTTAGAGTTTCCATGGTCTGTGTTCAGATTCTTAGCGCATGAAGATACGTCCCATCTGATACGCTCTTTATCGATTGTTAGTAATTCGTTTCATTTAGCTAAAATGTACAGGGTTTTTGGAATTTATGATCTAGTCTGGTTTTTTTCTTCTTCTCTTTTTACACATCCATTAATCGGAAACTCGTTATACGCGAGTATTTTAAGTATTATCGATCAAAATTTTTACACCACAAAAGTACGTTCCACGACATAATGCAAGATTTCGTGTAAAATTTATATTGACCTTTGTTTTAAATGATTGTAAAGGTTTTTATCCAAGTTCAACTAAGATTCATTTGTAAAGCAGAGACTGTCTGCAGTTTTCAAAAAAATATCTTTTTTGTTAAACTCTTTGCTTCAAGTACAACAAATTCAATCAATATAACAACAAGAAAATAGAAAAAGAAAATGTAAATTCTTGATCTGTTTTGTTCAACCACTTATCACTTTACAGTAAAGCATGTAATTAAATTTTTGTAGAGTAAAAATGCTAATGATTATTGTTCGCAACTCTAAGACTGTTGTTGTTCAACACACGTACATAATTATCAATTGCCAATGGAGAAATTTATACAACGTTTTATTTTTTCGTGTTTTTAAATTACATTGAGATGCTACCAAGGAAATGTCCCTGCTAGCGATCGGTATTACCTTTTACATAGGCCTAAATTGGAACTAATGCACCCATGAAGTGGTAAGAAAACAAACAAGAGCCTTGTACACATTGAAACTCATCACTGTAGGCTGATTGTGGCTGTAATACTCCCGGTAGTAGTGATTATGCTTGCGATGAATTTTATGGTTCTTTTTTTATGGTAGCTTGTTTGCCCTAACCAGGCTTTGTATATTGTGGATAGATTGTATATGGTTCTTTGTTACTGGCTGCCCTCAAACTGATTTACTTCACCTTCGCTGTGCGTATCTTTTCTATTATCTTTGAGACGTCTTTCGATTTTCCTGCGATCGGTTCTTTGGCTCTGCGAGTGTTTGTCGATGGTTATTGTTAGAGATACTTTTGTTTTAAATCTCGTTTTTGTTATATGATGTGCGGGTTTGGTTGATATGATTGTTATTCATATTTTATTTAGCGTTTTCCTATTTCATTTTGTTGACAGAAAAAGTCAACAAACACTACGAAACAAAGTCAAAAAAATGGTTTCCCTCAGCAAGTTTTGAGCGCATAGTTTAAAATGATTCGAAAATAAAATGCCATTGCTGCGGTCTCGCCTGTATCTTCGCTTAGCTAACAGCGGCTCTTAGTTACGCGCTTCGTATAACTGCAACACCGCTTAAGCTATATTTAACAAGTCTCGTTTGCAGTATCGTGTTATCGAAAAATTGCTGCGATTTCGATACTGGGCTTGTTGTTTGTTTGTGCATGTTCTGATAGTGTAGCGGAAAAACGGTTTTAACTAGTTCTATTCCTACGAGCTTTACGCTCTAAAAGAGAAAGATAGGCCATACTGTTTCGTTTGCTAGCAGGTAGCTTCGTTTGAGGATTTGCAAAATATAAATAACAAGTCAAGCAATGCAACGATCAAACACAGATCAGATGGCGATGCTCATAATCGATGATGGAATAGGAAAAGATATCGCGATCGAGCATGAGCATGAGATATCACGTAACGAAACTTGTGTGTGTATGAATGGTTGCTTTATATCACGTTTATAGTCTAGTCTCATGTACTAGTACTGCATTTTGCTGTGCCTTAATTGTATAAAACAAAGGCTTCTTCAACGGTAGTAGAACAACTCGAACATATAGACAAAGCTGTAAATCGCTTTTAAAGATAACAATAGTTTTATAGGCTCTTGTTGCGTTTTTTTGTTTACAAATTGGTTCTTTAAAGTTTAACATTGTTTATGATCTGTTTCTGCGTATGAACGAGCTTTTTCTTATGGAATTGCAGCTTGCAGAAAGGACATGAAACATGCTTAATATAGATGAAGAGTGGAATGAATGATTGGCCCTAGAGAAAGTTGAAACGAACTGCACTGCTTCATTCGATGGTAGAATAGTCCTAATTTCCTATATGGGTCGTATTCATTTGTAATAATGCAAGAATAATTATTCACCGACATTTCCGACATTCTTGTCTTTTAAAATAATAACTTGAACTTGATAGAGATAAATAATAAAACCCACAAATTAAAGGTCATTATGATAATTAGATTTTTAAAATTTAAATTAAACATAACTCTAGCCGTAATTGTAATGCAAAACGAGTACTAAAAATGGAGCTCTGATTTAATTTTACAGTTTAATTACACGCGTTTCCACATGAGTTTTTTTGTTTGCGATCGAATTATAATGCCAGAACAAAGGACCAAACAAGAACTTTTGGATTATCTACTTTCTGAACTTCTCCTGTTCGTTGGAATTATTAGTTAGCTTTTTCCTTTGTGTTTTTTGTTTGGTTTAACATCTTTCATCAACATATCTCGTAGTATACGATACGTGTATTATTATTATTATTATTATTATTATTATTATTATTATTATTATTAGTTGTATTATTATGATTTATCTTCTGTTCTTTACCTCTCATTTTCTCTCTTGTTCTAATACTAATGTTTTCAAGTCAATATAGATCAATCACAGAGATTATTTTTAAGTAATACAGTACCTATCAATGCGCCTTAGTTCGCATTAACTGTTCGGTATGATGACACCCGGGCAGTTTATCATCTCTCACATTACTATTTTTCGTCCCTTTACCGATGTGTTTTTAAGCGTGAATGAGAGTTAAGAAAATGCTGATCCATTCGTTTCTTATAGTTGCTTACAGTTAGGTCAGTATTGTTAGTTTTCGATCCATTTGTTCGTTGCCGTTCGTCGCGAAATCATAATGCCTGTATGGTGGTGAAACTGATATTACCAAAATATCGCCTATTTTAACCGATTCCTTTAGCTGGAGTAGCAGAAAAGGCATTTTATCGTGCTGTATTTGAAAAGCGAAACTGCCGCCACCCGAAAGCAAACTTTACACTTAATTAAAAAAAATTTCCTTCAACCCTCGACCATAAGGAGCAGTTTCTAAATCGTCCATACATGCACTTTTTCCGCCACCACACACCAAGACGCTCGCTCGTAGTAAGAGGACACGATGTGCAGACTCGTCACGTGGTGATTGATCAGCGCATCTAGCTCACCTTCCCGGAACACGTGATAATATCGATGATGCGTCGCCGAACCCCCAATCGAAGGGCTGTCGAGGGAGGCGGTACTGGTCGAGTGGGCCCACGAGTCTACGCTGGCATGAGATTCAAAGGAGGGCATTGAGGATTTTTTTGTTGCTGACAGGGATTTACGCTCACCACCGCTACAGATCGAAAGTCCCGCCGTGTTTGGTGGAACTGGGATGTGTGCCGTGGATGTGCTGCTTCCCGAGCTTAGACCGGTTGTTAGTGAGCTTGTTGATGGTTGCATCGTCGCCGTCGTCGTTGTTGTGGTCGTTGTTAGCGTTGTGTTGTGTGATGCACCGGCGCTGTTGTTCCACCGATCTGCTGTTGTATTTTTACTGCTGCTACTGTTATTGCTACTACTACTATCTTGCTGGATATCACTGCCAGCGTAGCTCTGTGCAGGCAACGGTTTCGCACTGTTAAAACTAGGCACCTTGCAACGCCGTTTGTAGCTGTCGATTGTACTGCTTGCACTGTGGGTAGTCGCTCCAGCAACCGTTCCTAGAGCCGTACGCTCAGGTTCGGACGTGTGAAGATGCTCCTCGGAGCTATCCTCTTCCTGTATCAGCAAAGTCGTATCGTTGGACAGTTCTGGGTCGTCTTCGTCTAGCTCGGGTATGATGACAAAGTCATCCACGGCTTTGCCAACATGATTCTTACACTTTAGGCCGGAGGTTACCTTCAGTACGCTTGAACCGGTGGAAGACTGTCCACCGGCTGTTATACTATCCATCCCATTGCAACGACGTTCTTCTAGCTCGTTGAACTCTTCATCGTCATCCGTTTCTTCCTGGATAATTGGAGCCATCGAGGAACCGTAGCTCGGACCAAGCGAATCATTGCTACCACCAAACTGACCACTCAAACCAACACCGGATCCCATGTTCGATAGGTTTGCCAGCATAAGTCTTCTTTCCCGCAGCTCCGCCCGTAGTTGATTGAGATCTCGCAGATCACCGTTTAGCTTCTTCAGATAAGGGTCAACAATCGGAGGTGAACCGATTGCGGAACTAGACCGAATTCTACTATCCACACCAAACACGTCATCATCCTCATCGAAGCTTTCGTTGCGCTTCTTTTCATTTTCCAGCTCCTTTAACAGCTGGGCACTAAGTTTTTCGGCAAAGTCCACCAGATGTTGGCGTGAGTTGTGTTCGTCCACATCGGAAATGTGTAGTGCGGTTGAGCTGGATGTCGCATTTAGCAGTCCGTTGAATCGCAACGATTTTCCATCGGCACCGAGTCGTTCCGGTATGGCCATGTCTACCACATCTTCCAGCTTGTGCGCCACAACAGCAGCTGCTTCTACGAGCGGCGGTATAGACGGTACACCAACGGCAGCAGGCTCGGACACGTCTGACCCACTGGGATGTGTTTTATGTTGATTGGTTGTAGTGGAAAAGCCGGCCCCGGGTAGCGGAGATATAGATGGCCTCAGTGCACTGATCACACTGTCAATCGAGTCCGGTGACGATGGTTCACTCGAATCACTGTCGAGATCGTCCGTCTCCGGGTTGAACAGTTCGAGCGAGAGAAGCTTTGGCACTGGTACGGGAGCCGCTGTACTAGTGCCGGCGGCTGCCGATGTTTGCCGGCGCAGTATTGGATAGTTGCCGCTGCGACGGAACTTGGGTATCGGTGGCAGATCCTTGATCTGCTGTCGTGTGATCTTCTGCGAGCCTGCCTTCTGTGGGGAAGCTTGTGATACACCTTCAGTGTTGGAATTTCTTCTGCTTCCTGTCCCGGATGATGCAGATTTGCCTGAGCAAGTACTGGATGTGGTACCGGTCGTAGTGGTGATCGTAGTGCTGCTGGTGGTAGATTTTGAGCAAGTCGATTTACCACGAACTACAGCTGCAACGGATGTTGGACCATCGCTTGCAGCGCTCGTCGTGGCAGGTTCCTTGACCGTGGTTTTTTGTTGCTCTAACTGCCACGGTAATATAACGGTCTCTTCGAAGGTGAATTGGTTGCTGCTGTCGTTGGACGTGGTGATGAAGCTTGTGTGGCCGTCCGACGATTCGGTAGCGGAAGCCACACAGTCGGATTTGGTTCGCGGAGGCGCCGGAGAGTGAGCCGGTGTTGGACAAGGCATCACCAATGGAGAGGTTGGCACTGATGAGGAAGGCATGCAGTTTATCGTTGCTCCAGGGCTGAAGAAATCGGACACACTGTTCGTTCCACCGTTAGCACCGTTACCGCCGTTACTACCCGTACTACTACCATTACTACCACCGGCTACACCACAGCCACCGCTCGATTGCACTTGCTGCTGCTGCTGTGGCTGTTGCTGTTGGTCTGGTTTAGGAATGTAAATCACAGATGCAAAACTATCCTCCGACTCGATGCTGGTATCACTTTGAAGACTACTATCCTTGGATGAATCTGCATCGCGAGCACGATTAGAAGGAAAGGAAAGCAAGAAGAGAAAAACCGTAAACATGTTAGTAAAGTCTCGTTTAGCAGAGTTACACTACGTGCCACAAATCTAATAGAGGCAAGCGGAAGAGTGGTTCTCAATAATAATTGTTAAAAAAACGAAAACTAAACAATAGTATGCCAATAGGTAGGCTAATGCATTGGTTAATTATTATAGAGCATAAATAGTCAGAAGCATGACACTTGGGCTCGGTTCTGTGCAGGTTGAGGGTGGTGCATGTTGGAGGAAGCCTGATGAAAAGCAGGACCAGAGTACGATGCATGGAACGATCGTTTTGATGAATTTGTCCTTGTGCAGTGGATGATTATATGATGGGGCGGGACACTAGTCTGTGAATTCGTCACACTCCATACGCATTGGATGGTTTGCGGCGAAAGCAAACGTTATAACAGCTTTTTTTCGCGATCTTAGCGAATGTTATGGTCAGCTTATTAATGAATGAAAGTTTGCTGTGTCCGAATCAGATCGAAATAGGATGTACTTGTCGGTCTCGTTTTGGAACGATGATGATTTTTGCAGAAAGCTTAGGGTAACACAAACTATATGCTAATCCACGATACTAATCAGCTCACGATCGCAGAAGCTTTGCTAGACACTCAACTAACAGCACATCAAATGAACTACACGTCAATCTAGGGGGTCCAACTAGACAACTAATGTTACATGCTCATCTACTAGCTTCCGTTGGCTTTCTTCAGAGCTCATGCACAACAGCAACGCTTATCGCTTCACATTGGTAATTGACAATTCATCAGTCAGTTACATACGATACTCTACGATCGATCGAAACGCTACCGGTTATTATGGAGTAACCAAAACTAATACGTTTAACGATTACTACGAGCTAGAAATTGTACGGTTTTGTAGGTACCCGCAAAACGTTGTCGTTTAATGAAAGTAGAACGAAAACTGTCTGTAGAAAAGAAACAGATGAGGCATTACCAATAGCAGAAGTATGGAATGTCATGGTTGATCAAGTGGTTGATAGAGAGAAGGAGAGAGAGAAAGAGAGAGAGAGAGAAAAGAGAGAGAAAGAGAAAGAGGTACATTGAAGAGAGAAAAAAAGGAAATTTAGAGAACAAGAAACAGTGATGGCAAACATACTAAAACGCGGACGCCATGTTGGAAAGTTTGGTTGATCAGTGTAACGTAGGGTTTGATTTTGATCTTCTAATTTGTGATGAAAAGATATGTGATTGTGATATAAAACAGTACAACAGTGAATGGAGGTCTTGTTTGATGTAGTTTTATTTTTCTTTTTGAATATTTCCTATCGTAATCGTGATGTGATCGGTGTGCTGAAGGAGGATAGTAAGTGGGGTGAGCTTGTGAAACAACGTGACATGTTTACTAGGATAGATCATTCGGAGGCATTCAACACTGGTACAATTGGTTGAAGGTAGCCATCGGAAAACGGTGATAACTTCCAACAATCAATCGGCATTCGCAACAGGAATTCGCAACAGTTAAACATAGTAAACGTCAGACTCATAAACACAGTGTGTAATCAATGCGAGGAGCGAGGATCGAACATGTGAGGCAGTGGCGATACGGGGACAGTAGATGTCCTCATCAAGTGATTGCGGGTTTGGTGAGTAATAGAGTAATAGTGTGATGTTGCGAGAAGGTAGAGTAACACTAGCAACAGTGATATTAGTAAAGTGTGATGGTTTCAAGTAGTAACAATAGGTGAAGTGTACTTTGCCATTAGACCACAAATCGTTCAACCACGGATAAGGAAAATGCTTCACAACCCTTCGTTTCCTTATCCGTGCTTGACCGGAACACCGGTAGGGAGAGAATTGGTGGTTGAAAAACAAAAAAAAAAGGAGGACATACGGTACGTACGGATAGAAAAGTCAGATAGAGAGACAAAGAGACGGAAACTGGGTAGAGATGGGTTGAACGTGACGTTACGCCACTGGGGAAGGTGAATGAAAGTGTCAAAATCGGCAACTGGGGCAACTTACCGGAACCGCTTTCTCTCGAGTGGCGCCTCGGTTTAGACGCTTCGTCCTGGCTGCTGCCCATCGACGCCAGGAGCTTATCGTGACCGATGGAGCCGTTGCCATTGCCGCTGATACCGTTGCCATTGCTACCGTTGCTGCTGGTGCCGCTGCCGCTGGCAGAATTATTGCGCGACAATCGGTGGTGTCCACCCGAGCCCCCGAACCGACCCGTCCCACCGTGCTCCGGGTGCATTCCTGCCATGCAGCATCCGCTCGGACACGGTCCACAATCGCCCGGATCGTAATAGTACGGTGGCCGGCCGCTAGCCGGCCCGTGCGGACCGTTGTGATGCAGGTGGTGTGGATGATGGTGGTTTGCGTGCGGATGATGATGGTGATGGTAATGATGATGATGGTGATATGGATGGCCACCACCACCGGTACCACTACTGCCGGCCGGTCCACCGTGATACGCGGCCGGCGTTGCCGCTTTAATGTTCTGTATGATCTTAACGAAGCCATTCTTCGTGACCCGCTCGAGACTGCCGGTCGACGTTTTTAGCTTGGTCGCGAAACCTTCCTTGATTACCTGCAACCGCTTGGTAAAGAGTGACCGGCAGAGGAAGCTTTCGTTTAGCGAAATTTGCTTCTGAATGCGCTTCCGGATGCGCTCCTTTTCGCGCAACCGGCTTTCCGCCATCAGCTCCTCGTTTAGGGAGCTTTGTTTGCGTAGCAGCTGCACGCGCGATTCGTTGCGCAGCGCATGCTCGCGGTAGGCTTGTGCGGAGGACTCGGAAAACTTATAGTCTACATCGTCGCACAGTGACTGTTTCTGTTTCACAAGCTTTGGTCGGCGGGACACTGGCGTCGGTTCCGCGGCGGGGGTCGCTTTCGATTCAGGTATTTGAGCACCTAAACTTGGTACACTTGAACGTGATCTAACTATGGTTTTTGGTGGTGGATTTAGTATACTACCTAGACTCCGGCTCTTGAGGCCAGCAGACAGCGGCGGCTCCGGCAGGTCGTCGAAGTCCTCCAGGCGTCTGAGCTCGATGGGCAAATCCTTTGCGTCCTCGTAGTCGAGGCTGCTGTCGTGTTTGGTTTCCCGCGAGCTCCACGACTCCAGGAACCAGGGACTGCGCTTACTACCGGCAAGTTTCTGTTGCACGGAGAATTGAATGTTCAAGAAACAAGAAGGTTAGTTTCCTCGATGCTACTCGTGTTTTTAGCGCTCTACTGTTACCTGTATAGCACGGCGCACGAAGCTATAGCACGTTTCACCAGGCGAAGAAGAGGATAAGCTTGAGCTATCACCATCACCGGCCGATCGGCTTGAGTTGGTCGAGTCCTCCGTGTACGCGTGGTACGGTGGCAGAAAATCGTCGTCATCTTCGTCATCGGAAATGCCGCCCGTTTTCGAGCGTGGTGGTTGCCATGGGACGAGCACATCCTGCGACTCAAACCGTCGGTGTCGTTGCTCTAATGCCCACACGGTAATGATGACACGACCTCCGATGCGTAGGATGCGTGCCAGTTCACGAATCGCTCCGACGCGCCGTTCCGTCGTTGCAAAATGGTGCACCACCGCTAGCGATAGGACCGCATCGAACGATTCATCACGGAATGGCAGTTCGAGATTATCACATATTGCTACCTGCGAACGGAGTATGAGTCAATTAGTCGGTCAATAGTGTGTATCGATTGGGTTATCACTTACTTCACCGCCCTTCCCGTGCGCAACCTGTGTCAGACGATAGCACCGGTCGACACCGATCGTGTAGATGAGTGGATTGAACCCCGATAGGTAACGCCCGTTACCACAACCGACATCACAGACAAGGGAACCTGGTTCGAGCCCGCCCAGAAATTGGGCCACCTTCGGTCGGATCTGTCCATTCGGTTCTTCGCAGTTTTCGTAAACGTCGTGCACGTAGGCCCGCTCGAGTGCTGCCGAACGTCCGCTGGAGTCTGTTCGGCCACTTCGCTCCGTCATCGAGCGGGTTTCAGTCGTTTCCTCTGCGTACATCGAGATAAAGAATGTGTAAGTACGATTGTTTATTTTTATCGTATGCAATTCGACCAAACGGACTCATCAGATTCTTTGTGAATTATCAAAGTTAACCTTCTGCACTAGCAACTCATTTGCAAAAATTACAATAGCTTCGAAAATATGTACCAAACATTTCATCTCCACCCCGTTCCTACAACTAGCAATTTCCAATTTCCTGTTTTCTGACACAGCGCATCCATCTATACCCGCGATGGCCGCTTCGCGAAATAACATAAATAATCAGCAGAAATTTAATTTAGAATAATTTGATCACTTCGCACGATTTTCATTTGCTGCCGGGGTGGATTTCATCAGTGCGCTTGTACTGCGCAAGATGGAATTCATTCACAGAAATAGCGACCGCGACGTGTCACCGTTCGGGAGAATAATGTTCCACTCGCGAAAGGTGTAGCTGAGTGGGGGAGGGGTAAAGGCAACGAAAGCATATTTCACCAGATGAAGGCTACCGTGTGCCATGTGCGATGATCTGTGCCCTGTGGCATAGATATCTCGGCAAAGCCGCCGAACAGTCATCTAAATGTGTTCGCACGTAATGACGTCTATCCAAGTAAAGATGAGCTTTCTGGGAGTTGAGATGAGCTGTTTCTAGGAGGGAAATATTTTTTCCCTGTTCTTCGAAAACGGGCTCAAGAATTTCGATGGTTTGAAAGGGGTGGTAGACAAAGCAGAAGGAGCCAGGATTCATGATGATGATGAAAATAGTAAATCCTTCTTACTAGCTACATTGCGAGTTTTTGGGCTACAGGTAAACAATCCGTCGTTGGAGTCAAAATATGAAGACACAGAAAAGGAGAGGACTTTATTTGGATCTATTGTTTACAGGTAGTGTAATGCGGGATATGCGAGATAATCTAGCCAGTCGTTATGGACAAATTGTAACAATAAGAACTCAATGTTTTGATCCATACCTCTTCCAAAATTAGAATTAAAAATGGCTTGCCTCTCATTTATTCCCATAAAATTTAGGTGCCTCTTACTAAAATTCCTGACACTACTACCGCCCGCTATGTTGCTGTGCTATGTTGGTTCCTGATCGTACTTGAATCCATTACGTACGGGTCAAGGCACAAGCGACTATTGTGGTTTGTTGTACAAGATGCTCGTTTCCCGAACGGGTCGTGACTCGCAGGCTTCCACAGTGTGTCCCTGTGTTTGCCGGGTCCTGTCAGAAAGCTGTCCCAACACTCCATCGATAATGTTTAGCGAGCGTAGCGTACCGAGAAGCATACGGGCGAGCGAGAAACGGCCAAGAAATTCGACTGCATCAGAAAAAGTAGTGGTTTATGCACGCAAACGCTTCCGTTGCATGCCATCATCCCCAGTGTTTTGTGGAGTTTGGCAAGGTGGTATGATGCTAATAAGACCAGGCACACACACACACACACACACACTACTAACATGAATTGAAACGACTTCTGCTGCTACCCTGACCTCGCCACTAATCTAGCGATCATTATCCTGCCCGACGCGAGGACGTTCGCCGAGACCGAACGAATGGGCACGATAACAGGAACTCGGTTTCACGTTTACTTACGCTAACGATGGTCAAATTTAACCTCCCCTCCCTCTCTGTTCCATCCCCTGTTACCCCCCCCTCCCCCCTCCCCCTCACTCTGGTGGTGCATTTGGTCGATATATCTCCTGTATGGCGTGTGCCTGTTCCTTTGCTTCGTGAGGTTGGTCAATGGCTCGGAAAGCGACTGTGTATGAGTAGTTTATTTATCGTTACAGCAAGCATCTTGCTGTGCGAAGAAACAAATTTACCGCAACATATCGCAAACTGGGTTGCCCACAATTGCTGGTAGCGCTGGGAGGGTCGCATCGGGGAGCAGTTTCGTTTTGCCGATCGGCGTGGTAGAAAAAGGGATTTGTAATTTTGCGGATAGCAAAACAATGTTTTGCTGCAGTTTAATTAGGCTGTCCCAAAACTGGGGTGTGTGTGATGCAGCAGATCTTGGCCAAAGGATGTAAAACAATTCGTCCTTGAGTCGTAAGTGTAAGTACTGGTAAACTGGATGGTTGGGGCTCTATTCTTTTTCTTCTGAAAGAAATTGAATACGATGAAAGGTACTGGCATATGAATATACTTTCGGTTCGGTTTGTATATAGCTTTTCCTTTGCTGCAGAGCATTTTTTGTGATATATTTAGCTCCTTAAGATTCGAACATTAATTCTGTTCCGTTTCTTATCGTTGATTATAACATCAAATGTAGCCGGTGAAGAAAGGGAACCAGCATAACCTGCCCTTGCTACCATTTAAAACAGGTATAAATAGATTTAGCGATGAAAATAAACTGTTAATACGGCACTGCCAACCCATAGTATCCTTGTGCTTAGGTTTCTTTCCTGCGCTTCTTCTTCGTTTTGGTTTAACGACCTACTAGGTCATAGCGGCCATCAAATGGCTCAGCAGACTGGAAGGGTATATCGAATCACTTTGCGGTTTGAATGCTGTATTTCGTTGATTCTGAAATATATTTTCATTACTGTCAGGCAATTCTATTCCATCCATATGTATTTCCGAACCTTCCGATATCATTTTCGACCTAAGTTTCAAATTGCACCGAGATGAAATGTAAACAAAGTGAGATGTTGGAGTTATTTCTTTTTAAACGAATATGTATTTTAATACATAAAAGTTTTCTAACACTGTATGTTATGTATTAATATCATTTTTACACTTCATTTCAAAAACAATAATAGGGAATTATTGCGCTCCACACGCTTGCGGCTTTTGCGAGCGTTGAAAATTATATGGAAGGATCGGAAATCGGACAGAAATGGTTATACGTCTCTTGTAAAATCCTGTCTTGATACCAACTAGTTTGATAGCAAGCCCTTACTGAGGAAGAACGGTCCGAATGGGATTTGAATCCCGGTGAAGATCGTGCGACTGGCATGTGAAGAAGTGTCCCCGCTGTCACATCTACCATTGGGCCCGCCCTTGCACTTTCGTACTATATTATACCATATGAAAGAGCCACTAATTGTGGTTCTGTTACGTCTTCGTGTGGCAATTAATTCGTGTGGAATTAAAATACTGATTTAAGTTTTGGTAAAGAAATACAAATGAAGCTTTCTTCTCGTGCTTTTCTTTACAATCTTAAATATTTCGTAAAGCTGTTTGTTTTCGACTTGTCTTACAAAAAAAAATATTCAAATGCCTATTATGGTACTTTGTTTGATTTGATGAGCTAATGCAACAACAAAAAACGAACCCCGTTCGTACTTGTAAAACTCTTCAAACAAACAAACGCTGCCTTCGCTTCGAAAGCATCAAAGAAGTTTCCTGTCCGGTGAGTAGGCAGGTCGGTAGGTACCGAGTTTGTTCACCAATCCCTTGGGCTGGTATTTAGCAAACTTTGGCTGAACTTTCAGTAGCAATTATCTTTTCTGCAAAATCGAGGGTGGTATCTGCAGCTGATGTACGTTTGTTGCGTTGGTTTGCCTTTTCCTCTAATGAGCCACGTGTAGCCATTCAAAGTTAGAACCCCATTTCCAATCGTGCCGAATGATCGATTGTCAAGTGACCGTTTCGAATGCCGACCACCGCTGCATATGGAAGGAAAAATTATCTGTACAGTAAACAGGCAATAAACAAAATCAATAACAGAGATTTTTCTTGACTCCTTTTTTTTTGCCTCCGAAAGGTCACCCCAAGACAGTAATAGCGAAGTGTGTGCGTGTGGTTCGATGTGCAAGCGTCATAAGGCGGTCGTTGACGCCTCCGTACGTCGCTCTTTCGCTAGACCACAGGATTGACCACGTATCAGGATGGGACTCCCACACGAATTGCAATCATACAACCCTGTGTCACCCGGCCATGATCATCCTCGAACGGCAACGTTCGTTAGTGCGTCGTTCAAAACGGGCTCATTTTGTGCCGGTCTATGATTAAGCTTTGTGCCACACAAAGTGCTGCTGGAAACGTTCCAATGCGAATGCGTATTTTGGCATTTTCAAACCGTCGACTAGTCTAGCTGTGTCGTTACAGCGAATGTTTGTTGTGTCACATCCTCTTTCAACCCACAGTGGAGCCGGCTAGATCGATGGAGGTGGAGGAGTAGTTTATACGATGCACCCACGACACTAAATGCTTTTAAACAAATACAAACACCCACTGCCGTTATCCTTTTCTTTGAGACAAAGGCTGTACGCTCTTTAGTACACAGCGGCAACCCACTCAATCCAAGCTCGATCGTTGGCGAGTGAGCACTGAGCAATTACTAATCATTCCGAGACGTACCACGAGTCTGTTTCGCGTGAATACTTTCTACAACACTACAGCAAAAGGCAACCGCAGATAGCCGAAAAGAAATATAAAAATCCATTTCTCACCCTCCCCGAAACAAGCGATGCGCGGAGTTGGAGAAAATAATAAAACAAATTGACCCTTTCGATGGGGCCGAATATGTTTTGCGTCGGTAGCTCTGGTCTCGCTGGAGCCAACCAATATCGATAGACGCCGTCGGGCGGCTGTTGTGGAATTGGTCAACGATCCCCGAAGAAAACGAAACGTGCGGCAGAACGTTGAGAAGAATTCCTGGGGCCGGATTCGGCTGGCGCCTGATTTACGCGCCTACCAAAGTGCTACCGCCAACCGGCATAGACCATCTGACCCGATGGCTAGACGATGATGTCCGGCATGCTGCGGCACGGCACGGCAAGCGAGACGCCTTTTGTGCGGTGTATCCTTCCCAGCCCTGTTGGATCACTATAATTTTGCAGCGACCGGCTGTTGTTGAACCATTTGCGTGTGGGTGGTCGGATTGGACCGGGTAATGCTTTTGCATCATCCGAGGGTTGGGCGTCAATCCGATAAGTGCTCCAAAGATCTCCGGAATGAGCAGCGAGCCATCAAATGATCGCCTAATAAATGACACCAATCGGTCGAACGTTAACCATATTGCACCATCCGGCGACCGCTAAACACTCGGATCGGATAGTGACACGGGCGGTGGGATTGAAAAATTCTTCCACCCCGCTGAATCCTTATCCCCCTTATCCGTTTCGTAATGGAAAATGGTTCATCGAAATGCCCGGAACGCTTTTATTACGGTTTGATTACATTAGCCGATCAAGATTCGCTGAGCTTTTGGATGCATAAGCAGGGCAACAGCGTAGTGTCATTGGCAGTTGGTAATGTGTATTGTCACATTGACTGTTGTCTGTCTTCAACTGTCTTGGGCTGCGGTATCACTCGGGGCAAACCAAAAAAAAAAAAAACAAAAGCATAATTGCTGCGGAATCCACTTATTTATTATACGACAAGCGTAGACCATTACCCAGTCGGCCTTTTGGCAGCATTTTGATGGCATTTGTGTCTCGCCGCCAGACAATGAAAAGATTCAACCGCAGGCCCAATGGTAGTGGAAAATAGTGGAGCTGTTATTCGAGTTTTATATGCTGCCAATATTTTTATGTACATTTTCGAAATGCGAACCTTCTACTCAACAAACTCTTGGTTGAATTAAACTATCTCCAATTACACACACACCACACTTACCCTCATAGTTGGTGCTTCCGATTTTGGACTTTACTAACGGAAAGCTTGATGCCGTAGAGGAGGTCGTTAGAGTTCCCATAAGAGGGGTTCCGGGGTTCTCTGTGTCACCGGTCGATCACCGCCGATCGTCAACGTTTACGTGGCGATTCAACGCGATCAGTCGCTGCCTTGCTTCGTAGCAAACACTGCAGACTTTCGTTGGTCAGCCTCGTTCGTACTCTACCTTTGGACACTTTTTGACTGTTCATACGCTCTGGTTGACGTATAGATACCCCCTTTCTGTGGCAGATACCGTGCACCCACTAGCTACTGCTCCGTGTCGCACATTCGTTCGCCATACGTCCGTCTATTTCTTTCTTAGTGCTAGCGTACCACAAGGCAGTAAGGACTAATGCCTTGGTTTTGGTTCTTAACGAGCACCTGACGCCCGTAAATATGGACGAGAAAACAATTTCCTATTTCGATTCCAACCGGTCTTCGGAGGGGGGTGGAAGTCTTGCACTGGTTTTCTACAACTTTTCTCACAGTGATTTAGTACTCGTTTCGATCACGTACGATGGTTTGGTTGGTTGTGCGCCTCTTTTGATATTATACCATGACTATGATCGCTGCCGAGAGCGTTTAAATCATAATATGTAAATCACCACTTCTAGCGAGCCAGAGTATCGGTACACTACTGCCGTTTTTCGCTTGCCGCTGCACTGGCACAGGTTTTAGGGTCTTTTCACAAGCGATATGTATACCACTCACACACAAACACACTCTGGAAAATATACATCAACACCGTCGTTATGCTTTCATTGCTTGATATTACGTCTCCTTTTCACTGATTGCATTTCAATGAAGGCATCCTCATGACGCTCGGTAGAGCCTTCATTTCCTTGACACCTTGCGTCGGATCGCTTACCGCTCGGTACTTGGTTTGGATTTTGGACTTACGCACAAACATACTCATATTTACACACTTCCAAACACACACATGCACACTCCTCAGCTGGTAGGATTTGTGCGTGTTGACCAGAGAGATCTGGGAATACGGAACCGGAAGGACACACACCGTTTAACTAAATAAAGCCTGATAGTTGCACAGCATAAGAATTTAAGCTAAGCGTTCAATCTGGCAAGTTGCTATCCCCGGTGCGGTGTGCTTTGAGTGGTGCGCCTTGAGCCATTTTGCGTTTGTCCCAGGATATTTCAATTCCATCTTCACGCACCACTGCACTCAGTTGTGCGGTGAGGAGCAAATGCCAGTACGACAGTCCCAGTTCCATTTTCCGCGGTTTCCGTTTCTCGATCACGAACATTCAATATTTGCACGGGCAGCTGGATGAACTACTGCTTCACAACGGACGCAAATCAATTTTGCGACATTTTCATTACGCTTCAGATGCCGCGTTTTTCGGTCGTACCTTGTGCCGTTCCTTACCAAAACCCACCTTCCACTTCCTGCTACGGTGACGCGTACACACTCATACCATCGCACATGCACATAGGAAAATCACGTAGTTCCCACGTGTCGGTTGGCGAAGAAAAATCTTGCCATTCCCTGCCATTCTCTCCCGTTCCCCTAAAGTCTGTGCTTCTACCATATAGAACCGTTTCAGTTACCCATGTGCAACGGCAAACAGTTCCCAGCTTAGAGTGCTTACACTGTTCTCTTCCTTTTCTCGTTCGCACGAGAAAGATACATCAAAAAGTGGTAAGCAAAAGTTTTGCTTCCAGCCCATTCCCAGCGTATCTACAGAATCGTCCGCATCGCGGACGTCGTTAACCGGCTGCGATTGGGAAAAAATGCGGCAAGATAAAGGAAAAATCGCATTAAATGGGGCATGCCCGCGTGTTTGGGCAGGGTCCGACAAACACGAGAAAGGTTTTTTTTGTCTGCCCCTTACTAAGCTTGATATTAAACGGTTTGCCTGTGGAGAGGATTCCAATGCAGGTTTTAAGGACCAAGAAGCGACGCGAGCGAACTGTGAAGATATTTTTGTAGTTTCAATGAACGGTCGTTTAACCATTCGAGTTATGTTTGTTTCAAAAACATTCTAATTCTAATAATTACTAGCCAATGCGCTTGATGAGCTTCATATAAGAAGATTTTGGTATGAAACATAATGTTTCCGCTCACTGGTCCTTTATAGTTTTGTGACACAAATATCAGCATAAAAAAATGGAAATTTTTCAAATGTAAACTGTACCCTGTAAAGCCACAAACTGCTTCACCGTCCAGCGATCCAGAAAAACGGTGGCAGCTGCTGTGCCTTTATTACCGAACCTCCTGGTTAAGACGCATACTTGCAGCTGCCCGCTACAGACAGTACACCGTATCGTACGGACACCAAAAAGAAAAACACCACCACACCAACACAACGCTGCCCGTAAACACTAATGTAATTGCGGGCGCAAGCTCAAAACAGCAAACTAAAGTTGCCTCCCGCTTGGTAGCATCAATCATCATTATTTCCACCTCAGAAGAAAATAATATAAATAAATGGAACTGATTGGAGGAAGATTTGTGTCAACGCGGGAACAATCGGTACGATCCATTACTAACAAAGCAAAACGGTAAAAGAAAAGTTGGATAAAAATTCTCCACTTTCTTATTGTGAGGACACTGTGCTCCACTGTGGGGAACAATACAGAAAGGAACACTCGGCCAACCACAGAAGCACAATACACACACCAACAAAAAAAGAGGAAAACGGAAAAGCATCACTTGCTGTCGCGAACGATTAGCTTCGAAATCAGGACATGCCCTTGTCTATTTTGAGAGCAGTATTTCTCGGCGAGCCTGTTACTATTACACCGATGGCCGATAAGCCTGAAGCATGTTTGCAATCAATTGTGAAAAGAATCAGAAAAATCCATACGACTCCAATTAGATGAGTTTGCTTTCTCTATCCTGGCACTGTATGGCGATAAAACTTTTCCTCAACACTGTGTACAGCTTTTCTAACTTATTTGTTTCGCTGGCTCATGTGGAGCTCACCAACACAGCGATACATCGCAATCCTAGCCACCTCATACGGATCCGACGTTCAGATGTTTGTATGGTAGAATTGGTTTCCTGGAAGTAGGTCGAGGTAGAAAATAGCTCCAGATACACTAATGCCCATTGGCAGCGGGAAAGAGAAGAAGCATGTACACGGGCTCGAGAATAAATTTACTTTTGCTGGGGTGCGAGTACACTTGTTTTCTTTTTCCGGAATATTAACCATTTTGTAAACGAATATTCAATGATAAGCTTAACGTTGTGGATTCACGTTGAATCTTTTTCATAGACTCCACATTAAAAGCTAACTTATTGCTTGGTGTTTTTTTTTCTCGTTCCACGTTCATCTATAGCCCCAAATACTAAACTCACACACACACATACACAAACAAAGCTTCACTTGATAGGATGCTTGAACGCGCGCATCCTTTCACGCACACTTGTGACAGGCGGGAACTAAGTTGCGTTCCTCCTTTTGCAATCGCAACCTGGTTATCTTTCGGGGGAGGCACACATTTTCATTTCACACACACTCACATACACACACACGGGCAAACTATTTCACACTCACATTGCGTTCGCTTTTTATCACAAACTGAAACCTTACCGATGATGGGAAAAAAATAAAACATTCCTAACACAGGCTTCCCATTGCACTGTCCACACACCAACACACCAACGGTTCCGTATTGCCAGCTGTATGCTGGTGGTGGTTGGTTGCACTGATGGTGCTGGTGAAAGAAAAAAGAAACACAAAACGCCACCCGTCAGGCCAAAGGTTTCCTGTAGTTTGAATCGGTGGCCGTCGCGATCGGATGCGAAAAACCTTCTGACCGAACGAACGAGAGCACGGCTCACCGTCAGGGTGGCAGGCCGAATCGAGCCGAGCCGAGCGGTTCATCCGAACGGGAAACCGGACCAATCCTTCGAAAAAAGAGCATTCGCATGCGTTGAGAATGCTTTTGAAAGAGGGAGGGGTGTTGTTGCTTTTGTGAATGAATCTGAATCGAACGGATTCGGATTCCGTGGTTTCGCCACGATTCATCACACATACACACACGCGCGCCCCTTTCTCGACTCTCGCACCAAAGGTAGGGTTTGAAGTGGTTCTCCCATCAAGACATTCATTCCTTTCATGAAGTACTTCGGCCAGGGCTTAGGGAGCGAGTATTATATTTCTTTTTTTGTATATTTTGCCTGGTGGTTTCTGTTTTTGAGGGAGAAAAACTGGGACAGATGCTCATTAGCTTCGAGCTTCAACAATGAAACGATGAATGAAATGAACATGATGTAAAGCACACTCCCCGCGGTTACTTACAAACAGTCGCCGCTGGAAGGTGATTGATTGGAGGTGGTGATATGCAATTGTTTGTGTTTTCGGCAAAAAGTTTATTTACAAATTATTTTATAATTAGCACACAATTGAAGCCGCTCCAGAGTATGGGAATAATTTTCGTCCGAGCAAAAATTTGATCATTTTCATGAAAGACCTGGCGTCTCCATCGAGTTGATGATCGCGCGAAAAAAAAATCTCCCATAAGAGTGAAATTGTAACGATTTAAAATAATACAATTTTATAACCTTATAGCAAAAGTGGATGTTTGATGATCAATATTGGTCAATATAAATATTTGCAAACACTTTTAACATGCTCCAGTAAACAATATACTTCTCCCTCTACATAGCACCCCACTCAGACAGTAATTGCACATTAAAATACACACCCAGCATCATTCATGGTCGTTAGACGCACTCACCACCAAAACCATCCACCTAAACGGTTAGATAACAGTGCGTCTTATCATCACGATAAACCTATTTTCGCCGCCGACGTGCTTTCGATGATTCGCACTCCTTCCGATTACTCCATCAAGGCGTACCGATACGGCCATTGCCGGCCACTTTTAAACCACCAGCAACGATGCGGTTGACTTCGAATTACAACTGCGTCACCAGGGTTCCCAAGGATTGTAGCAGGTTGGTGTGAGAGGTGTGGTGTGGTAAATGGACGCAGCAAAAAAAAAAAAAAGCGAGACTCAACCGGAAGCTTCATACTCCGCTTCGTTCGGCTCGCGCGGATGGTGACGAACGGAGTCCAAGCTTTCCCACCTTTATCCATCCGTGCAATGGTACTGTACGTGTGTGTGTGTGTATGTGTGTTTGTGCAATTGATGTCAGTCCGAAGAGGTGCCGCACATGCGCTCTCTTCACAGCAACATACCGCTCCCGAAGCGGAATCCTTATCGTACTTAAATTATACCACTTTCCACCGCTCTTTCGCTGCTCTCTCGTATTCATTCCCCCGGCACGAAGATGATGCAAATAAGCGATTCTGTTTATATCTTGTACTTCTCACTATCAACTCGTCGATATTGGCAATGGAAATCAACAAACGTGCATGGAAGCATTTTCTTTGGCTGATGTATAGAGTATATTTTCATAATAAAATCACTGCTTTTGGTGAATTTTAGAGTGTTTACCTTATTACCCCTTGCAACTTAATTTACTTTAGTAATCAGCAGAGCAACTCACTTAATAAATTTATCTAATTTATATTATATTTTTCTTACACCAACCTGTTCTATTAGATTGAGCAACTATTTTCTTTCTATAGTCTTAAAAAACGGACTATTATACGTCACTATGGAACTTTACGTAGCTACTATTACTATTACGGTTAACTGATGATTGGTAAGAACTGTAAGACTCACAGGGAAAACCATCTACACACTACAGCACAATGCATCGGACTGTTTGTGAGGTCCGCTAGTTTGTCGCCACCGACATACACCCTGGACGTACAATGCACATGCACCAGCGTCATTCACGTACGTGAACCAAGCTGCTCCGGAGCATGAGGAGAGCGGTCGAATCCTTATCCAAATACACCACCCACAACGGGTGTAGTATCCGCTACGGTTGCAGCCGTGAACTTGAATGAGCTGCGCATAGAATTTCCTTTCTTTGTACGTAATACTACGTTCGTTCGGCTTTGCGGATGCTACGAGATGCGACAGCAACAGAGGGATGCAGTGGAAGGGACCGGAAAAACCCGGTCAATCGTGTAAAGGCTCCAACACCAACAAAACTGTCCGGGACCAGTCAGCAGTGCCAGTCTTCGAAGAATGGGAGCGTTCACGGGTGACACATTCGTTCGAAACAGACGGCTCACCAACACTCACGCACGAGAGGTTTGTTCACAAATTTCGGTCTGAAATTGGGGGAGAGTATACTAACGGTGGCGGTAAGACCGAACAACAAAACATATAACAACCACATTCGGCCACAAGGCGCTCCGTAGTCGTACGTGGGCAGCACAAGCCGAGGGCTCGATTTACGTCATCAAAAATGGCGCAGTTGGTACTGTTGGCTGAATGTGTTTGGCTTTCGGTGGTAAAGAGGGAGGACGTAAACTATTTTCCAGGAAGAAAATTTGGGCCTGGTTCGGTACGGGGTAAGGGACTGTTACAAATATTCCACATTGGTTCAATGCAGTATTAGCTCGGTCGTAAGCGCTATTGGTATGCATAGACGCGCCACCGATAGCAGATGCCGGTGAAGATTGTTTACATCGTTCTAGGGGAGTGGTAACTTTCGCACGCAGAAATTGTTGTTCCCGGAAGTTTTGCGACCCGGTAACAGATTTTGGGCTGCTGTAGCATGTATGGTATCACATGACGATACATGGAAGGCAGCGTTTTCGGGGAAGTTTTCAACAAAAAGCTAGAGTGAACCCTTCTGGAAGCTCAATATGTTTTTGTTTTGCTATCGATTGATTGCGGGCATTTTAGAAGAAGTTTATGATTCTGTGAAACCATATTTATTTAAACTGAATGCTTTCAAAAATTATGCTGCGTTATGTACATGAATTGCTAATTCGAATATTAGCACTTCAATTTCATCCATTTTTGATAGTTTTCATCCATTTTTTCGTTGAGAAATGTATAATTCCGTATAAAAAATTATTTTAATCAATAAAAGTCCTCAAACAACCGCAGAATAAATATTATATTAGCCACAGTTTATTCTCCATTAATTACCATTAATTACATAATTACCGTCTAGACAATACTGCACGCCCGTAATAATTATAATAAATAAACAAAAATATGACGTAATTACTAAATTGTATAAGGGCAACTTAGCTGTGTTATTAGGTTTAATTTTTTAATAAATTTACTGAGTCAACTTGTTAAAAAAATCGAAGAAAATCCCATTATGAATCCTTCGAAAATTATGCATCAGTTTTTGTGTTGAAAAAGTCGCAAAAGCTACGATCAACTACAAAACTTCTCAAGTGTAGTTAAGACAGCATTTCGTATACGACACGACGAAGAAATGAAAGAGGAGTTTCTAACATTTTAGTATTTCTGAATCTCTAGTTTCAGAGATTTAAGCGTTAAGTTGCGAAGTGGCTTGTTATAAGTTTGTTAATTTTTTTTTTTACAAATGTGATATACGCATTTTAAGTATATATGAAATGTTACCAAATTTGATAATAAATAATTTATTGGCACAATAAATTAACGACTATTTACACATGACAAATAGACACGAACATCACAAGCATTCGCGCGGAAATGAGAAGATTTTCCCGGAATGCACAGAAAGGAGGCATGGTTAGCGCATCGGTGGCAAGTTGAGCATATATCGATCAGGGTAGGTACTCCGGTACTCGGGGGAGGTTGTCAGCCTGCGATCATTGAACTGATCACGGTGTCATTGCGTCAAGCTCTCGATCATTGGTTTAACGCCGTCGCGCAAATCCAGCGTTCTTGAAGATCTTTACAATACGGTCACGCGGGATCTTATCAGCTTCACGCTCAAAGACGGGCATCTCCTTGTCACCGAACCACGACTGCTTAGCAAGCGCTTCGGCAATGTGCGGATTTTTGTAGAAATTGTTGCGGAACTGATCCGGATACTGGGCCTCGTGCAGCGCATTTTCTACCACCGCCGGATGGGCCAGGGAAGCCTGTTTCAGAAGATAAACACAGTACGTAAAATGTGTGCGTGTGTGTGCGTTGGAAAAAAAAGTAGAAATCCATCGGCAGAGAGAAAAAAAAGCCCTTATTGATATGCATGCTCCCGTTCGGCAGGCTTCGGAGATGATGTAATGGGCTTACCGGCGCATGTACTTACCTCTCGAACTGGAGCCGGTTGGTGCAGCGCGAGCGGGATCGGTTGGTTCAGGAAGACTTGGGCCGAGGCACACGCAAACACGGCAGTTAGGGCGATGATGATGCGGTTCATGTTGAAAATTAACTGCCGTGGGGAAAGGAGTACGGGAAAGGTAAGAAGAAAGAACATTAAACGAAACGCACAAAACCTGCTGGCCAAGACCGGCTGAGATTAGTTTCACTTTCGTCGAAAATTTATTGACCATCTCCCAGTGCGTGGTGCGTGCGGAGTCAAACTTATCGTTGATCCGTCGCGAACACCACACCGGGCAAGTGACGTAATGCCCCACTCCGAGCTCGCGGACTTGCAACCTGATGTGCTGCACCATGTGTCGGGATTTTAAAACGCAACTGCATGCCAAACCGTTTGTTAGCGGGCCCGGTTACCAGAAGTCCAGGCGTAGAAATTGCAGTTTGAAGAAAAACTCCATTTTATGTAACACACACAGAGAGAGCATTTAACCTTAGTTAGACGGTGCGCCCGATGCAACGGACCAAGTTGCGCAATCCTAATACACCCAACCGAATGGTTCGTTGTCAACGTTAAAAATAAGCTGGAGCTGAGAGTGACAAGGAATGCATCATTTCGCTCCCATCGGGGATTGATGCACGATTGCAAAACTATCCAGCAGAAAACCTTCTAGATGCATTTTGCAAGAGAGCACGTTCTTGATTCGGTAGATCACCTTCCGGCGTTGGTGCCCTTTCCGACGCTGGGTGTTTATTGTAATTGCAACCGTGGTCAAGGCCTTCCATGCAAGGTGGACGGAATTTCAACACTTCACATCACTGCTCTAGTTCTGCATCAAGATCTTCATTTTTGAGTAAGTCACTTTTACAACGGTGAGAAAATAGAAGCAGTACGATCAAGGTGCATCGTAACGTGGCGCAAACACTTTCAATTTCATCATGTTCTGGTACCTCGAAAAAGTTCTTCATAGCACCACCGTACAACACCATAACACAATCGCAAACCGGGTGGTGAATTAATAAACCACCATTAAACCATTCTCGTGCGGGGTTTCTCACTTGACGCATCGTTGAAGTCTTTCGTTCTATCCCACCGATCATGAACGACACTTACATTCCGCAAACGAGGGGTTTTGTTTGACTCTGGCTCTAGAAATTGTTCACACGCACACGCCTCAAACTCATCCATCAAATAACACCGTGCACAGTACACTCTTCTTACCTTGGTTGGGTTTGCTTCTGGCACAAAAGACAAACGGTTGTCAACGGTTCGTTGAATGCACGTAACTGGAAGCTCACACTAAACTGTCGGCTAGAAAACGGGTCGGGTTCTTATATATGGATAGCTGTACGCTAGTAAACAGTGGGCCGACGAGCAGACGGCGAACGGCATCCTTCCTCTAGCCATTGCTCTCGACGCGCACTATCGCTATCGTAACGAGAGCCAACGAGTTGTGCGAGGCAAAGGAGAAGGCTATTGCACGACCATCGGCTGTAGGCGGGAGCAAGAGCGTGTGGACCGCCGATAGTGTGTTTGTAGGACCGATATTAGAGCCCGTTCGTTGGTGGCTGTTCATTTTTCGTGCACTGCCTTCGCGAACGATCGTTCCTGCGATCCTCCGAATGGAAGGGATATAGGCCGCATGCTGGCACGTGACTCTCTCGATCGATCCCGACAAGCGACACCGCTGATAGGCGTGCGATGGATGCGAGGCCAGGCACGTAGGATGTGTGAACGCGGGCAGTTCGGTCATGTTCGCGATCACAGCGCAAACTTCCTTTTGCGAGTCAAGGAACAATCGATAAAAATTTGTCTGTTACGATCGTGTTCCAGGTCGCGGAAAGGGTCACCTTACCGAAGTGGAAGATTGTTCAGTCTATACGAACTTTTTTTTGTAACTATTGTTGATTACACCGACCACTAGGCAAGGCAGGGCCAAAGTGAGCTCGTTTCCCACTTCTAACAGTACGAAACCGGAAGCGTTTGGAGCACGCCGCAGGTTGTTTACCGACTGCGGCACAATTTGAAGATCAAGGTTACGGTAGGTATGCAAGAAAGTATAATCGTACGGAGCGTTGTCGATCGTCGATTCTGTTTTCGTTGAGCAGGGTTAAAACAACGATACCCACGCGATCGACGCATCGAACGTGACTGTAATTATTATGTTGCGGTCGACAGATGGATGTCACGATGGTGGGCAAGCAGATGTTACTGTATTTGCGCCTTTTGTAGTATTACTGGAAAACAAGATTAGAGACAAGGGGCTTAAACGGGCGGGCTGTATGGATAAATTTATTAGCTTCGATTAAAGCACAGCATGTTACAACGATAGGAGTTTGCGTCATTTATCACGGCAAAGATGCCGAACAGTATTAACATGGTAACCTACAACAATGAAGGTGTTGTTGGGTAATATTGGCTTTATGCAAAGCACGATCCGGCTTAACATTTTTGAAAATTAAGGCTCAATGCTTTGATTGAATGTTGAACAAGCATGGTTGGATTCATATTCGTGTTGCTTCACCATATGACAAGAAATCTTCCAAGAAACTTTCACGTGATTTTATTAATCTATTATTATTAGTTAATAGTAAATATAATATATTAATTCATTTTATAAATATTAATATAATGATGAATAATAAAAATACAAATAATTTAAATTATTTAACATGTAATTTGCGTTCCTATATTGATCAAATAATAATCAATAATTATAACAAATTTTTTCTAATTTACTTAATGCACTAAATATTTATGAACTTCATAAACTGATCATACCATATGTAGGAAATAATTTGAGATCATTGACCGAAACTGCAAATTGAACCGTCGATCGAAAACAAGAGCAAACAAACCAACCCGACCAATGGCACCCAACCACAATCGAACCGACCGTCATCCAAGGGCAGCTTCTTTGCAAAACGGCCAACCAAACGTACTTTAGGCGGCCGGTCGAAGAACAGTATTTATGGCTGTACCGTACGGTTGCCGGCTTCAGTTCCGCTCGCTCGACTACACTATCACCCTTACAGGGCTTCGGAAGCCTTCGGGCAGTTCCGATCGCATCAAACCAGGGTCGGTCGACCAACTTACCCGCTCGGCACAGCATCCACAAGATCGACGAACGCCGTGCGGCAACAGAATTGAAAGTGAACCCCCTTTAATAATCATGCGCATGATTCCTTCCTTCATTCTCGTTTGCTGCCACAGCACACATCGCAGTCCTAGTCAACGTACACTAAAGATCATTACCGAGGTCAGACGAATTGTGTTGAGTTCAGGTCGCAGCACGATCGAGTTCGCGTTCGCGTAGGTTCGGTTGTGAAGCCCCCACGAAAAAACATACGGTGACCGATCGGGGGAGGTGGTGAATATAATGTTTTCCTCCCATGTTCCACACACATGCAGACACGCACACGAGCTTATCAGGTTGAGGTACACACTGGTAGCAGGTTACTTCCTTGTCGGTTCCTTTCACTTTTTGTTGCTTCTGATGTTTTACATGTCGATTATCCCGATGCTTAATTGAGGTGGGGAGTTAACGAACCGCATGAAGTTCACACGAAGTGCCGTACGGTTTGGCGCGAAATTTACCGTTAAAACTTTATTACTCATTTCGTCACGTGCGTTACAATGCGTGGAAGTACGTAGATATGGCACATTATCTTTGATATAGTTAAGAATTTGGGGTATGTTTGGCTATATGAATTTGTTTATAAGATTATGAATGAACTGATCAGCAATCAGGCAAGAAAAACGCTTTTTAAAACAAAGTAATAATATTATTATAGGAAATTGAATGATTTTCCTTCTTAAAGTGTAAATGATACAAGAACACCTATCAACATAAGTAATCATATTAAAGTTTATGGCAAGCTAGTGCCTGTCTATAGCTTGTGATTTGATTACTGGCGCGATAAGGGCAATCGTTGTTGTTTACTGTGGAAATCCATATTAGAATCGCGACACTGTACATATCATACCTCTACTCTATTAGGCAAAGCTACAGCCTCGTTCTACTTTTATCAATGCTGTAACCTTGGTACAGTTCTACATTACGTGGATTTTTGTGCTTATTTTTAATTAGGTGAACCGACATTAAATATGTGTGCACTAAAATTATTCAAAAACGGTGTATCCCATTCAAGCAACTGAACAACACACTACCTCGTGTTTGATTTTGAATCAAGCTTTGATGGTAAATCATTTATAGCATTAACACCTTAGGAATCCTTTTTGTTGTATAGTTGAATCTATTAATTACAGCATATGAATTATATTATTTAAACAAATTAGTTCTTGCATACCACCCCTAAGGAAATTCCGTTCCAAGTTTTGTCCATTTTCGCCAACATTTAACCACCATGCCGCCATTCCGTACCACAACGATGCGTCCAATGGACATGGTTTTTAATCGGTTTCAAGACAGTGAAGTACACAAAAAAGTTACACCTTCAACTTTGGTACTGAACGTCGTAAGGTTTGTGGCGCCCAATTCAAACAATTTGAAGCTAATAATGATGTACTAAATAATATGGTCGATTGACTATTTAATATACAAATTTTAAGTATTAACTAAGCTTTATGTTGCTACTACTGGTTGAAAGCCTTTACAGTAATGTTAGAATTTTTCACATAATTTTAATGAACCTACAATTTATTTACGCGGTCCGGTGGGTGGGTTCATTAAGGGGCGGCCCGTTGGGGCAGGCGATAACGGTGCCAGTCTTCATACGGCAGGACCGGGGTTCAAGTCCCATCCGGACAGTCTCCCCGTAGTGATGACGGACTATCCAACTACGTGGTATTAATAAGTCAAAACAACACGGCCAGGCCGTTCCTTTAAAAAAAGAAAAAAAAACAATAAATTTATACAAAATCAACCACAATATTACTAAAGTTTTGTCATCATCAAAAGATTTGCTTTTGTAATGATTTTGAATGATGTTTTATATAATGATGTGGCATATCAAATGATGGTTTTTAAACCGGATTTATTGAATTATTTTCTGTTAGTCATGAAAATTGGAGTAATATTACTGAAGTATGTCAACAGTTAAAAGGTTAATAAATGTCAAAGTTTAAAATCAGTTGAAATTGAATCAGTTAAAATGCATAAAAAATATTCAGGTGAAATAATTTTATCATTTATTATTTTGTGAATTTTATTTTAGTTTAACTTTTACGACTTGGTGTCGTATTCTCAGCTCTTCTTAAGCTGATTTCGTACAAATTACTCAGACAAAGTCCTGCTTGTTTTTTTGCCCTTACTATATTTATATAGTACGGCACCAAAAGTTTTATTTGCTTTCAATTTTCTCACTATAACGATAACGTCGTCATCGACGTCGTATTTGTTATATTGTGTAATTTAAAAAATAATAATAATTTTTTCGTATTTACATTTTATTTATATTATTTAGACCTGGCCATGCCAACACGACGTGCTCAATCTTGAGCAGGCCAAAGAAGAAGTTATATTATTTATTTGAAATCATTTCAAAACAACAAGTCAATCATCAGCTAGCTCAGCAATTGGGATTCACGCTGTAATATGGATACTCTTCGTAATCGTGGATAATCTATAGCCAAACCGTGTTATCGAACCAATACGCAAGAGTATCGCTCGAATTGAAGGTCAATGTCAGCAAAGCCTTTGATGTCCCACAACCGGCAAACATAACAACAAGCTTTCACTTTCACGGGGTGCCCCTGTTGTGCCCGAAACCAGTTATTGCTCGTTTACTGGAGCAAGAAGCGCTAGCGCCAACACAAACCGGAAGAGGAATCCGTCTACCTTTGGGCGTCCTTGCTTCCTTTCACTTAGCATGGGTAGAAGATGCAGTGCGGCCCGTGCATCTTCTATGCTGGTCTAGAATGCATCGCACTCTCTTCTGCACTCGTAACAATCGCTACACTTTAGCTGCACACCAACACTTTAGCTGCACTGCGTGCTCCACCTCATGGAACTGCCCAAACGACCTTCGGCCGTAGAATCCCGAAAGGTTACTTGCTCCTCGGGCTTAGAGTCATCCGTGGCCGTGTTTTCCCCAGTGTGGGTTGTCTGGGGGAAGCGCTTACAATGTGCCAGAAGGAGTTTGGTCAAGTTTCCTTGGTGAGCCCGGGGGTGGGATGTTTTATATGGAGCATTGGATAAAAAAGCAAGTAAATGATCATTTTTTATCGATTACAGGTAGTGTGGCTTGGCACACGTATGCCCGTGATCCCATCCTTTTGCACCTCCAAAATGAGGGACCGGTGAACTTTAAATCCATCGCGCATCCTTGAAAGATGGAATCAAACCAGCCTGAATGCATACCACCATGGGTGATATAGTTGATAGGATTACATGAACTGCTTGTACAGTAAGTTCTGGCTAATGAATTGGGATGAATTGGAATTGAGTAAAATATGAAATATTTTAGAATTTTTCAGCTACAGAGTTTAAACACAGTCTCGTTGAGCTCAAACCTCATAAAAAAGACCTCATTTCAATACATCATCATATCTTTAAAATAATTCCATCCTCCGATGGCATTTATGTGCGCCATCCCGCTCTTCGAGGCGTTGTACGTCGTGTAATGAGCACGTGCGGCACTGAGCGAAGCAGACGCGCGCTCGGTTGTTTCTGGAAGGGCCACGCTTCCGAAAAGGTCTAGGACGATGATTTCGCTTCCAGCTTGATTTTGTTATGTTTTGCTCTGGTTTATTTTTTTTTTGTATCCTTCATCCTGTGCATTGTGTCCCGGAGTGGATCGCATTTAACCGATCTAGTTTAACAATCGGTCACATCTTGCCAGACCAAACTGGTCCGTCGTGACATTTCGTCTGCATCTTCGGAAGTATTCGTTTGACCTGATTCTTTCGCCTCTTGCGAACGTCTTGCTTGTGGCGTGGAATTTTTTGTGCAGTATTATGCGTAGATCGTTCTGGAGTAAATTTTTGTAATAAACTGAAGTTTGTGACGATTACATTGATGCAATTATTCTAGCAATATTTTAATCAATGTATAAAATACGAGATACTGTCAATGGCTAAAAATATGTTTCATCACATTTTAAATTATTTAAATTTATCAAACCGGGCAAGAATGTCTCCTTTCCAATTTTTAAAGAATGAAGAAAACTTTCGCTAATGAACTTTCGAAATGACAAAAGGTTTATTTTTGTCATTTTCTTAACGTATTTTACATACGTTATAATCCTTTTCTCATTACATCATTGGACACAGAGTGTGATATCTTTTGTTTCAATAATATTTGTTGTGATCGTGATTTTATATTTAAAAATTCGATCGTGATATTATCACACTTTGCTACTAAATGGACGCGTGAATTTGAAATATTATTTATAAAAATAAATATTTATTTAAAACATACTGAGCAAACGATATGTATAACAAAAGCAGCACATAGCCGGCAGAAAACCGTCTGTTTCGTTCCATGCATGCATGCGAAATGGTATTGGCTTCGGGTGGAATTTGGGAATTAAACGTACTTGCCTAACCTACTGATCTCGATCATTGGCGAATGCTGGGGGCTTCGCATTAATGTATACCGGTGGCTGCTGACGTTCAACACTCTCGGTTGGGGTAACTTCGCTAACATCACGCTTGTGTTCGTACGATGGTGGTGAGATAGTGGTCGCATATGACTGCTCTCGCACTTCAACCTCCTGTTCCGTTTCCACCGGACGTGACACAACTATGCGCCGGATGTTGACCGTACGCGACGTTTCCTTTGCATCCCGCGGTGCAGGTGTAGCGGACAGAACACGACTACGAACGTACGCATCGATCAACGTACCCGAGGTGTCTCCTTTTGGTCCGAAACCAACTTCCGCGATCGAATCCCGTTCGGAAAGCAGCTTAATAAATTGTTCCTGATTGGCGTGAATTTGTTGCTGCGTCAAACCCTGTCCAACCACGACCGATTGCGAGGTAAGACCAGAGCTGACACTAGTACGAGCCGAATATTCCGACTGTTCGGATGTACTGCGGGAGGAGGAGGCATCCGTTTCACTGAACCGTGCTGAAACAGTGCGTGGCGTGGTAGAGGAAATGACCGTTACGGAACGCTGAGGAGTGCTGCTGGACGTTGAGCTGGAGGAACCGATCGTTGTGGATGGTTGGATGGTGGTAGGACTTGGTGCGAAGGTAGTGGTGGGGAACGAGCCACGGTAGGATGGACCAAAATCAAACGCACCCGAAGCGGTGGACGGATCGAACGCAACGATGTCACTGGCTGGAGTGGTACGTGTGGCATAGCTTACCTCGATCGACGATGATCCTCCGAGTCGCGTTTGCGTCTGCTCCGCACCACGGTACTTGTCGTGATGGTAGACGATTGGAGTTTGGTCGGTGGTGGTAGCTGCCGTTACCGTAACGTCTGCATAATCCGAATCCGTGGATGAGTAGTCCGAGTAGTTGTTGGCACCGCTACGGGCATCGATCACGATCGAATCATCGTACTCATCATCTACCAAATCGTCAGCTGGATACGATCCAGGAGTCACGCTAGTGGGAGGCTTTGGTGTCGTAGTAGCTACGGGTGGTTGTGCTGGTGTGGTGGAAGACGGTATCTGAACAGAGGGAGGAAGATATTCGGGAGCGCTGCCACCATGATCGCAATCTCCGCCAACGGCAGGTGTAACGGGGTAGAGTGGAGTTGACGAAGGTACGTGGAACAACGTGCCTGGATGGGCTGAGGTAGGATGAGTTGCTAACAGAGCAGGAGAGTGCTGATCAACGTAAGCTACATGGTGCAGCAGATGTCCAGCATTGGCAGGATGATACACGTAGGGATGTGGCGCTAGGTGCGTTGCGTAGGGATTAACAAACGCCGTTTGCTGATGTCCATGGTAGATGGCATGTCCCTGCGTGAAGAACGGTCTCTGCTGGTTGGGCTGGGTGTTTACTTGATCCGTGTTGATAAACTCAGCATCCGATGCCTTGCTAGTAGAGGCAGCCAACTTCTTGGACTGTGTAGCTTCCTCGATCCGATCATAGCCACCCTTCAGCGGCGGTCTTTCCGTGTACACCGTGGTGGTTTGTGTGACGACCTGAGGCCTGCCAACGGTACGTGTGCCATAGCTTCCTTCTTCCGAGATATGCACTTCAGGTGCTGGTGTACTGTACACTGGACGCTTTTCGACGAACGTTGTGCCGATGGTACGTGTGCCGTAGCCTCCGTCTTCTGAGATGTGAACTTCATGTGCCGGAGCTGGTGGACTGTACACTGGACGCTTCTCAACGAACGTGGTCGTTGTTTTGGTAGTCTTGGTCTGTGTTTCCGTCTGCGATACGGGTTGCTCCAGCTCAACCAGTGCTGAACCAACTGGCCGGATAATGACACGTTCCTCGATATCGTAGAACTGGTTCTGAATCGCAGGACGACGCACCTTGAACTTGCGCGATCGCACCACGGGAATTTGCTTTTCCTGTGGCGGAATGTAGCTTGGTCCGGTGGTGACGGTTTTGGTGTACGTTGGCGTTACCGGCACTGGGACCGGTACGTGGACGGGCACATGCACTGGGACAGGTGTCGGCACGGGCACAGCTACTGCATGGTGATGTGGAACCGGAGTCACTGGTACGGGAACAGGTGCCGATGTGTGATGGTACTGCGTGGTTGATACCGAAACTGGAACCGACTGTACAGTGTGCGTCGTAGGAATGCTGGCACCCTGCACACCATAAACAAAAGATTTCGGCTCAAACACACGCACCGTAGGACTTCCGTACGTGGTGTGGTACTGGACGGCCGGTGTGTAGCTGGCCTTCCCGAACACGGGCTGAGGTTGTACGTTGTAGGAGTAGTAGGTAGGTACTGGCCCCGGTGTCACCGAAACTGCTCCCGACCGTGCCTCAACGAGGGTGGTAGCTGCCTGTGTGCCAGACGTGTATCGTACCGGACCGGCCAGTAATCCAACGTGCTGCTGCGGGTTCACATACGTCACACCGGCCGGGCTGTGTAGCGGAACTGTTACGTAGCCGGCGGCGCTTAGCTTCAGCAGCGCCAGACATGGCACGAGCACCTGTAAGAGCATTCTGGGAAGAAAATTGGGAATAAAAGCGGTAAATGCATATCAGTGTAACGAAATCGAAAGTGGCGTGGCCGACAAACGTCGCCGAATTGATCATGTAATTCCAATGGCGTCACGATTGGTGCATATGAAATGCGTCAAACAATAGGGGTATGATAGGCAATGGATGCTAATGTCCCACGCAACCTCGTGGAGGAGTGGCACGATTCACGAGCGCACGCTTAACTTGACAAAAGTTGTAATCCCCAGAATGGATTTTATTATACTTTGAGCAGTAGTGGGGATCATTTTGGTGGCTTAAAGCGTGCTGTTTAAAATTTTGGTTCAATTACCAAAGCACTCAGACATGAAAATGGCAGGAGACAAAAAAAAAGTTGGTGGCCAAACGCTAATGAATGTCCATTTAGTCGCTACACATGCATAAGCATGTGTTGGGTTTTTACTCGTTGATTTCTTGGACAGGTAGATACCAACATTCTATACAGAATTGCAGAATGCCACCAGTTTCTAGAGGTATTTAGTCTAGTTCTAAGAAAAAAAGCGGTCGTTTGTGCTTATAAGGCCACATTGCACTAGTTGTACCAAATGCAGATGACATTTGGAATTTTGGGCAGCTGAGCAATGTTTGATCAATAGCTTTTTTGGTAACGGGGCTGTGGCATTTAGGAGAAGATTAACAATCACCGAAATGGTGTACGAACTGGTTTTCAACACAAGGAACTATTTAAAACTTCAGACCAGTGTGATTAAGTGTGATCTTTACGCGTTGCTGTTAGTTGGTTCTAGCAGGTTTGAGGCAAGTGACACGTGCAAATAGTAAGCTCGTGATTGGGGGACTAACACTTTGAATAATTTTTTGAATGTTTTTTTGTTAAAAGTTTGGTTAACAAAGAAAAAAATAATACAATTTATAACACTTTAAATAAATTTATTTTAATTTAATTTAATTTTCAATCTCTAGAATTGTTATCGCTCACTTAAATAACATTGAAAAAATATTTATATTTACGATATCATGGCAAGTTTGTAATAACAATATATTGTCGCATGATCTTATGAGCTTCCCTGTTTCAACTTATTTTTGTTTAAATCAACTTAAATCAGCTATACTTAATACTATTGAAAATAAAACACTTTTAACCACAGTTATAGTTCTTTTGATTCGCCTTTTACCAAAACTCACTTTAACACTATCTGCTCCGCAGAGTTCTTGTAAACCTCAACTTACAAGAATCTTTTTCAACAATACTTTGCTACGCACAAATTGGCCAGAGAGTCCAAACACAAATCCGTCCAAACCACCGGACACGATCACACTTCACGCGCAGTACCAAAACCGAACTGAGGTACACGATCAAGTGATCTGCTTTTTATAGACTTCCTTCCTTTCCTTACGAGAGCTTTCGCGCGCGCGACCGATCCTTACGCGAGCGGTTAGGTTCGCGCGGTGTGGCAGCAGGGAAGACGACGCTGCCAACAGTGGCTGCCCTCAGACCGGACTTGTAAGGAGCCATATCTGTGGTGCAACTTGTTGTCGCCGTTGGTTAGTATGCGTGTGGGGATGGTTTTTTTTCCACGCTCTGCTATGCCATTGTACTTGGACTTGCACTTGGATGCAACGCATCGGGTGGTCATCAACAATCTTGTATTCACATCGGATTCCTTCAATCCACTAGACTCCAGCGCATCCCATCTCTTGGTGTTTGTGGTGGGCAGCGTCATAATCCGAAACCGTATTACGAAAGGAATCGCAACGGGAAAGATTTTGGAGTTTCGCTACAGCTGAGATGATAAACAGATACCCATCAGCCGTTTAGGGATATTTCAAGGCCATGCACTTGGGTACAGTGATCCACTGCACCAATTAAGCGGCTGGTTTTGAAACGTCTAGCTATTATCGCATCCGAGCTTCCTGTACGGATGCTGAACCCGATTGACAGGTTGCATTTCTCATGGAATTGTTTATGCATAATACTTTAAAAGAGCATTTTCGACCGCACATACATATGTTTTTGTAACATTGGCGTGTGTTGGAAACAAAGGAGTTTTTTTTTATTTTGAACTTGCTATGTGATTATTTATTATTATTATCATTCATAATTTCTGGTAAATTGTGTGACAAATATATAGAACAACTGAAAATGCTACACTTTATTTTGGAATAAATTTTTTTCCAGCCATTTTTTCACTATGTTTTGGAAGTTACTTATGTGTGCTTAAGGTAGGTGAGTATAGCATAATTTATAGCATACATATTATTTTCATTATTTTCAAAATCATTGTGTTTTACATGTTATGAATACCATGTTTTTCATTTAAATATTGTACTTTTACTGTAGTATATCTGCTATCGACTTATATTGGTTATGAGTTTTTAATAAAATAATAGTTATTACTACATTGCATTGTTTTTTTAAGTAAAAAAAAAATCAATTTCAATTCTTAAAAAATTGAATAAATATGCAAAGGGCACGATTAATCTCCCTCTATACTAACAAACGTGAAATTGAATCATACTTTATATATTAAATATTTTGGACATGGTTTAATGTACCATTGAACCAGTTTTTCTACAAGTGCATGCATTCTGTTAATCTTTAAGTATCGCTATTTCAAGAGCAAAGACGTAACCTCGACATTTATTCTTGTTGTTGCTTTATTACCTTGAGGGAAACAGTTATGCTGGTATTAAACCAAAATATGTGACGAAGATTAGCATTTTATTATTACATGTGATATAACATCATTATTACAAATTTATGAAAATAGGTTTAAAATTTGTTACATTTTATTTCGTAAATCTTGCAATTTTGCTCTCAATCGAAAAATCTTCCATCAACAGTCAACAACGAGCAAAAACTTCTCTTTTTTAAAGAAAACATAATTCTAAGGCAAACATGACTTTTCTCAATTTTATTTCTAGCACCGCCGGTGGTAGAACAGTTTTTAGCGTAACAAATTCTCGACCATGTCCTCGAGTGTGTAAGGATGAATTCCAGCGTTCAACCTTTCCACCGGTATGCCTTGACGGTCGACGAGAAAGATGGTAAAGTTGCTGTTTATGAAACCTCCGCAGTTGCCCGGCTTTTTCGCCTTCAGATACTTGTACAGTCCTGGTGCTTTCGAGCCATTCACCTGTTGAAGCAAAAGCACAACGTTCAACAAATTTGCGATTGATGGAAACTGAACCAAACACGTTTGCATAAGTGGAAAGTGATTAAATTCCTAGCTCATTCTAGCAAATCATCCGAAAAGGAACCATAGCCAAATGTAAGGATTCAATTTATTATGCATTTAATACAAGCACCATTGCCTTGAAGGGTGGCACATCTCAATGGATCTTTGCCTAGGCAAGACAAATGCTTTGCTGGGGGGAAAAAGAAGGATAAAAAAGAGACACATAACACAACAAAGTCCAAATAGATCCACCGGCTCCGGGTGCTGCTGATGATGCCGAACTTGAGATAGATAACAGTGAGAAAAAATGTTGCCGAAGGTTAGCAATTAATCATTTGGCGCGCGCGATGGGCATGGCGACACCGGCGCCCTTAAACGATGCTATGTGACCCAGATCAATTAAGATGAAAAGCGCGTGCGACGATAATCGTTGACGTTCGATCGCTAGCATCTAAGTCTAAAGTAAAACCCAGAAGGATGCGTGAAACAAGCGCTGTGAGAAAATCTCTCCATCCCAAGAACGCTAACACACGGTTGGTGCTTTCGTAAGCTCTTCCTTATTTGATCCATGCTGTCCACTACCCTCTCGGATGCCTAGTACGGATGTATCTGGTTTGATGAGGGGGATCTACACTAGTTCGCTTACCTCGATCTCGGCGAAAATCTCACCGATCATACCGGCGGTGCTGCATTCGAACTGCTTCACGATTTCGTCCGTCGTTTCTTTGGAACCGAATTGGAAGCATGGGAAGAGGAGGACGTTCAAATCTGTCCGATGGAGTTGAGCACGTTTTTGGATGGAAGTAAAAACACGAAGAAAAAGGGCGGTTTATTATAGGTATAAAAACCCCCCTAAAGCCACCACCCTAAGAAGGTGCTGACATTGGCCTGGAAGAGTTTATCATGCGCCGGTAGTGGGTGCGGTGCGGGGTGAGCTAAATGTTCCGTACCTTTTCGGGTTTCGTTGTGATACTTTCGGACGAGGGGCGTGAGAAGACCCAACACCTTCTCAAACGCAGCATCCTTGGTGGAGAAGTTCACGATCAGGCTTACCGTACCCTGGTAGCGATCGAGCGACACCACATTACCGTTCAGATCCGTGACGGTAAATTCAAAAATTGACTTTGCCTTTTCCGGTGCCGTTTGCATGGCAGCGCACATTTTCTGCTATAGTTGTAAGTTTAAAACACTAGTAATGATAAATTTTAATAAAATACACTTATCAAATGTTCCCGGCACGTGCAGATTGACCCTATGGAATGTAAAATTACGTCAAAACTGTCCAATCACGTCAGTCCAACACTGTCACTGGTTAACTGACGAACCGGCCAACAGGTCAAAAGGGTAGCAACACGACACGAATAAACCATGTGCGCAAGTTGTTCGACACTACCGACACTGCTTCTACCTTTTCCTCCTTACCGGCACAAAACGGCACCAAAAATGCGTTGATAGCAACTTGCAAAAAATTGTTATTCAAACGTTTACCTTTGTGGAGCTTCAAATTAAAGAATTTAAATTAACTTCTTCGACGCCCCAACTAATCCACCCGTGTGAAGTATCCGCGCTGTACTGGAAATGGAATGAGGTGCAATGGAGTATTAAATAGAATTTCTTTGGTGGTTTCCTACAACACACAACCTTATAAACTTATCGAGGTTTAGAGACCAATGAATAATGCAAATCGGCCAGGTCCGAACGTCAGACCGATGATCGTGCGTTACACACATTTGGCAAAATAGTGTTTTTGTTTCTTTCCTGTAACAGTGGTACGTTCAATGGCCGCGGTAGAACGCCAGTAAAAGACACAAACATACTAAACAAACACGATGTTTATTTCTTGAACGACTGACTGTTTACAACGAAAGACATATTAGAAGAAAGGAGGAACCGGAAATAGTCCCACCACGTGCGAAGCGCGTGTGTGTAGGTAAAAGCGACAGAAAAACAATTGCAAATGCTGTGTAGTGTGATGTGAAAGGGCCGGTTTTACCGGCTGATTGGCGCGGCCATTCTACTGGTAAGATTTCTATGCTTCCAACAGCTTATCGATATCCTTAACGATGCTCTTGGGTGATGTGGTCGGCGCATAGCGATCCACCGGCTGCCCGTCCTTGTTTATGAGGAACTTGGAGAAGTTCCATTTGATGGAATCACCCAAAATGCCACCCTGCTTGTGCTTTAGGTATTTGTACAACGGATCCGCATCGTCACCGTTTACCTTAATCTGGAAATGGAAATGGAAAAGAGATGATAATAGTGATTCTACTGATAGATTCAGGATACTCGATTGTTTTGTTTGATCCGTAATACGTATTAACGACTTCTCTATTCAATATAATAAAATAATTCCGGTCCCAACACCTTCAAAGCATACCAAATTGACCAAGTTCTTAGTTCCAACAATAACGAAAATGGTTTTATTGATTTTTCCATATACTATGAATAGATTATAAACAGGCCATTTAGATTACGTCCATGTGCTCATATATCCCATTGATTAACTCCCCCAATAACAACCTCCTGTACTGGTACTACCATCCCACCACATTGCAATACTGTTCCAGGGTGTTTTTTTCCCCCGCCTCATTTCCCTAGCCTAGCAATTTATCAATGTCCTTAACAATGCTACTGGGCGACGTAGTTGGTGCATAGCGATCCACCGGCTGTCCGTCCTTGTTGACCAAAAATTTGGCAAAGTTCCACTTGATCGAATCACCCAACGTGCCACCCTGTTTGTGCTTCAGATACTTGTAGAGCGGATGTGCGCCATCACCGTTTACATCGATCTAGTGAAATAAAATGCATAACACGAACGATTGACCGTTGATAAGCGTTGTATAGAAATTTGAATTTGGAAAAACTATTTCATTATCCTATAGTGGTATTATAAAAATAACTCTTGCATGCATTGTAAGTGTATAACACGCTTTGTACAGTATTGATTGTCGAGTATATTAATTACATGTTACACTCATACGCTTAAATAAATAACTGGCTAAAACGTAAGCTTCCCTTGTTTCGGTTTTATCGACCGCACGTCAAGGACAGACGCAGCAACGTACGTATAATGTTTACTGACATGCACTTAAAATTAACATACCTTAGCGAAAACGTCTCCAACTTCTGCCTTGGCCGAACGCAAATGGCACACCATTTCCTCACCGTCACCTTCCGGCATTTGGCCACCGAACTGATTGCACGGAAAGGATAGAATTTTGAAATCTAGAACCAAATTATCGCATTATTAATAAATATTGCATCACAAACGTCTTCTTCCTTTGTACGGGAACGTTCTGGACGGCCTCCCGACCATTAAAATCTTACCCTTGTCCGCGTACTTTTGCGATAGCTCTGTCAGCTCGGCATAATTGCCTTTCGTTAGGCCACACTGCGAGGCAATGTTGACGATTAGCAGCACCTTGCCGCGGTACTTCTCCAGGCTAACATCAGCACCCTGCGAATCCTTTACGGTGAAGTCATACACCGACTTTGCGTTCTTGTAGTCTTCCATCGTGCCGTCGACTGAGTGGGTTGCCGTAGACTGACCGTAGAACCGATTGACACCGTACTATAAAGGAGCCAAAGGAGATATGTACCGTTTAGTAATCGGACCGACCGATATGCTCTTATCGGTAAATATTGAATGATGAGAAAACGTGTACAATTGGGCAAGCTTCTCACGCGCGTATGAAGAAGTACTCCCCACCAACTATCGCGATGCAAACGAATCGAATCGCGTGGTGACTTGCATGTTATCGCATGTCTGGGCGCTAGGCATTAAAATGATTCAAGCGTATCTCCCTCGCTGACCCCGCGCACACGGAATCATCCCTATGCGAGTCCACCCCCAACGCCCCTTCCCAACACAAAAACCCTGGGAGGATGAGAAGCAGTAGCTCGAGACCGGAAACACTTAAGTGCAAAGTCCAAATACTTACTGCAAGTAATACACCCGCTAGGAACAGAAGGACACTTTTCGTCGAAATCATTCCCTACAATGCTGATTGGGAGCGATATACTTACTTGATTTGGAAACACTACACAATACTGAGACCGACCGAGTGCGTTCCGTCCGAATGCAGCTAGCGTACGGATAGTTGTGAAATTCGACATTAAAACAAAATGGATTGTTTATGTTGCGCAGTACGAAAACCGGGAGTTTTCACTCTTTACTTCAAAGGTTCGTCACTCCGGCGTGCGTTGCGGGCGCGTACCGTTTGTGGGCTTTTTACGCAAGCAATAGAATAGTCCCGTGCCTTGGAGGTGTCTTAAATGTATGGAAAGATTGTTTCGTAATAGTTGTGGTTCGTTTTCATTCTAATTTCGTCACATTTTGGATGATTTACAGTGGTTCGGAAGAAAGGAGAAAAAAGAACAAATAGAGGTGAGTTTGTAATTTCACAACATTTTGACATGACGGAGAACCACTGTGTGGCTGTGGTGAAGATGATAGTTGTTGTTCGGGGGGGTTGCATATTCACCACATTTCAAAATTGAAATTTTTTAAATACCGTTAAATGCATTGCGGTGCATCTTCAACTGCTATTTTTTTATATGAATTGGATCTTAATTTTAAATTATTTATGTATTTTTAATGTGATATATATTCGTATAAGCTAATACAAAATAGTTGTAGTTGAGTAAAAGTTTGTCTTGTATTTATTTCATGAAACGTACACAATATTTTACATACTTCATACAAAAAGTCTCAAAATGCTAACATCATAGAGTAATAAACGAACTCGATACTCTTCACAACTGTCCATCTAACCAATGACGTTGGATAAGACCGTTAGCTTGGCTTTTTTGGACGGAAAAAAGGACATACGGCAAACTCAACCAATCTGCTATTTAAACCAACTCGAGTACGCTCCTGCTGGGAGATTTTTCCCACAACTCTAAATGAAATAAAATAAAAATAAAATACTGCTCTTCTTTTTGCTACTCTGAAAAAATTGTCTTTACGCCACATTGACCACTCTCATGCAAATATCTACTATATGTCGATAAATTAAGTCAAGGCTAAGTGCTATTTGGTTCTGCTACGCTACAACAAGAGCAGTGCGTTACGTCTTCCGTGCTAGGTACACCTGGGACGCACTGTTCACCAACATTGGCTTACATCGGCTTTCCGGCCGATCGGCAGAGGACCGTCTAGTGTCATAATTTGACTGCACGGATTGCTCCATTCACGGAGCAGCTTTGTGCGGTCCTCGAACACCAGCCGAGAACGGATCGAGATGTAGCGGGCGCAAGTACGTCACAACCTGGTTGGGGTTATTTTCTGCCGTCGCTAGCTGGTGAAGATGGTGGTAGCGAGATGCCTGAGCAGCCTGTCGGGCAGCCGGTGTGGGATGTGGTCCACCACGTGCTCCTGGATGGGGCGCTCCAGGATGACCTGCATGATGTGCTGCTTGCTGCTGCTGCTGATACTGAGAGATTGGCACGGGAACGGGCACCGGGACTGGAACTACAGAATATCCAGCATCTACCAGAGCTTGGAATTCTTCCTGCGTCAGGGGTCGGTCAATTTTCGGTGGAATTTTGTGTCCATGTGCGGAAGGTGCTGGAGTGGCAGCCGCCGTAGCCTGGTTAACGCCGGTAGATTGCGAAACGTAGATAGCCGAACGGGACGGTGCATGCGGATCGATCGAGTCCTGTTGCTTGTCCCGAGGTGCATAACGGTGCTGATGAACTTGCTGCTGCTGCTGCTGCTCGGCAGGCTTTGAACGATGGTGAGATTGGACCGTTTTTTGGGGTTTCTCGTTCTGCAGCTGAGGAGCCTCGACAATCTTCATCGGATGCTGTGGCGAATGTTGCTCAATCACCTGTTGTTGTTGTTGTTGCTGCTGCTGCGCCTGCTGGTAGTAGATCTGCACGTTCTTCTCCTTCGGAATGTAGTACTGGATTTTTGGCGACGGAGTTCCTGCCTGCTGCTTCGGCGATACTTCGGCAAAGTACTGTTGGCCCTGGTGAGCTGGTGCTTGATGATGGTGATGATGCTGTTGCTGTTGTTGGTGCTGCTGTTGCTGTTGATGATGATGGAGCTGGGCTTTCGAAGGACCCGATTGCTCAGGTTGAGCAATGAACTGATACTTCTGGGCCGGTGGAGCACTGTCAACGAATTTTTGCGGTCCAACCTGCAGATGAGCGGGGCTTATCTTCGGCCCAGACAGTGGTAAACCTTGGGCGAATGGAGCAATATACTGAGCTTTGATCGATTGCTTTGGCGGTTGTGGTGCGCCATGTTCGCGACCATGTGCGGGACCTGCCTGGACGTAGGTGTATTCATGCGATTGTGGACTCGGTGTAGGGCCGTACCGTTGAGCCTCGTGCTGACTGTCATGCTGACGACCAGGGTGATGGGGCACCGAATGGTATGCTAGCGGACGGTTTGACTCAACCAATTTAGCGAGTTCGTTTTCGAAGGAAAAAGAGCTAACTGGCTTCGGGACGGGTGTCACTGTGCCGGCCTGCTGGATGCTCTTGTACTGGATGCGATACTGCTCACCCTCCTGCTGTCCGTACGATCCCTGCTGTTCTTCGGCCGTCTCTAGCAGCTGGATTGATGGCCGATACTTGTGAGACGCTGTGAATCGAGTGGACAAAATAACAATTAACATTTACCGGCCAGCATTACCGCAGTTTCGCGGCAGACATACCTGACGGAGGACTGTGAGCCGACGGTCTTCCGTACGCTTGGAGGCCCTGCGGTGGTTGTTGATGATGATGATGAGCTGCTGGGGGACCTTGCTGTTGGGCTTGCTTTAGCAGCTGCGCATACTCTTCCTCGGTAATGTACTGAACCTGGTTGGGCTTCGAGTGTTGCGCGTGACTTTGGGGCTCGTATTGCTGACTGACGGCCTTGCCTTGCTTCAGCGCGGATGCCTTGGGCTGATGTTCGGCCAGTTGATGCAACAGACTGATGTACTCGGGAGGCAACTGAGGAACGGAAAGAATGTATATAAGACGTCATCTTTGTGCCATTTGCAAGCGATTAAGGTATGGATAACATCAAACCGAAGCTTATCGTTAACAGTGCTGTGTGAGAGAATCTAGTACCACTCCTAGAAGTGGTCTGTCGTTCTTGAACCGACAGACATTTCCCCTATTGCCGTTATCCGCAGCCTTAGGCCGTCAATTCAATATGATGACTTTCGATAACCTAAGGCTCACGCGAGTCGGTTAAGGTCAGAGGAGTGATTTTGCACCAGGATGTAATTTACCACAAATGCTCGGCAAATCTTATGCATTTTTCTCATTTATAAAATTTCTTCTAGCAATTTATTTACTAGTGGAATGTAAATAGTAATGAATGTAAAAATATAATAAACATTTTTAACAGCTATGTTTACTCGAAGCCAGCAACGATCTTTCTCGAGTGGATGTTTAAATCGTGACACAACCCGAACGTGTCTAGATCGTAGCTAAAGTTTATGATTTATTTTTTCCAACGATCGAAAAATATTGTGTTTAATGCCAGTAGAATCATCATCATCATGATCCTCGATTCCTTCGGCAACTATAATTAGAGGTCATCGTAGGTCGTACCCGTGCCTTAAAAGTCGATCCTCGAGGTTTATGAAATGTTGAAAAAAGTAAACACAACACTTGCCAACGGATCAATCTAAATCATTTCAGTGCAACCGGTGCCACAACACGGTGAGGCACGATCACGACCGATCGTTTGTTTGTGATGCATACCACCCAGCCGAAGATGGATTTGGGCACTGGACTGATCTTTCGAAAGCATTTCCTCAATGTGTGGTTGAATCTTCGAATTTTCATTTCGTCCATAGCTACGGCCAACTTTTACGACAAAACTCGTGGCAGATGTACAGCAAGAAACGTGGACAAGTGGTGCACAAAGGTTCGAGATGGTCAGAAGAAGAAGATTCAATTGCTACATGGTATAATAGGAATAAAACCATCCACAACTAGCATGTCCCCCTCCGGCACGTCCCTAGACAGTGGTGTTAGATTCTTGCGCTTCATTTCAACCACGCAAAGAGCGGTCTTAGGTCGCGAGATCTTTCCGTTACATAAGCTCCAGCCATCGTTTGTGTTCGGGGTGCAAATGGTAAACGTGCATCACGACGCTTCGTTCCGTTACGTTTCGAAAATTGGTACGATATACATAAAAAAAAATATCGTCAAATAAAATGAAACAAGTAGCTAACTTTGCGGCACAAAACCTCGGGATGGATGGACCGGGGACGTGTACACAAACACTGAAGATGCTCGATAGTGTACATAAAAGCTGAATGTTAGCCGGTGCCTTCTCATGCGGTGCTTCTTCTAGCATCACAGCACGGGACGTTAAAGGTTACCTACCTCCTGGTACTGTGGTTGCTGTTCCTGCGAGTTGGCTGCTTTGTGAGCACCGGCAGCGGACGGTTTGTAGGCGATCGACGGCTGACCGGAGCTTGGCTGGGCTGCATAGAACGAACCTTCCTCGCTCTGATAGTATTCCTGCTGTTGCTGCTGATGAAGAGCCTGCTGGCGACGGTTAGCAATTAGCGATAGAGGAACCGAGCGCGTTTCATGTTCCGTCTGACGCTTTTCCTTTGCACCTGGGGCTGGTGCTTCCACCGATTGTTCGGTTACGTTCTTCTTCTCGGCCAACGTCAACCCTAGCAGGAAAGTAGCTGCAGATGCGTTTTGGAAATAGAAATTGAAGAAAATATTTCGTTAGAAAAGGCTATAGTTGTAATGCAGGAATTTATTTTAATGCGCAGGAATTTATTTTAAATTTTCCAAAAAATAATAAAAGCGGTTTCATGATCAATTTGTACAACACGCGCTTTTTTAATTACTTCCAAATGCATCCCTAATTGAATATCCACCCCAAATAAAGTACCATGCGCTTTATGTAATTCTATTACATGACAATAAAAAGTACGACGTGTGTGTTCATTACACTTCTATTTTGTTACCTTTGTTACTAATGCTGTTGACTAATTCACCTTAAACGAAATGTTCATTATGCAACGGTACACCTCCGCCAGGTGCCAACGCGAAACGGCAAGCAAGAAGTTAGCCTGCGTTTGATGCGAATGAATCTGTTGTCATCCATTGTTCTTTTCCATTTCGGTACGACAACGCCGGGCGAGCGTGCGTGAATTGAAACAAAACAACAACAAAAAACGGCCCCAAAAGTTTTACGTGGTATTTCATCCCACGAACATATTAGTACACGCATGTTTTACCAACTGGTAGCAACTTGCTTGCGTTAAACGTGAGAGTGAAAAACGGAGTGACGGCAATAAGATACGCATTAATGAACGGAGCGGCAACGTTTATGCCAAAGTGTGAGGAAACTATTTGGTGGATTGGCTGTTTCTAGCAGATAAGCATATCTTCCCGCCCTGGTATCCGAATGCGTTTTTCGATTAGATAATGGTTGGGCTTCACTGCATGGATGGATGGCGTTGTGAACGGAGTGAGACCGGTTTTTAGGTGGTTAGATTCCCATCGTTGATGTCTCTTCTAATCAGAATACTGTTTCCCAGGCCGTAGCTTCTCAGGCAGTGACATCAAATGGCTTTTAATTAGTCATTCCATTAACAGACGAAAGCAAGGTTTAACGACAGCTGAGAAAATCAGACATGATAATCTAAGAAGAACTGGCTGAATTGGTGATTGTTTATGTATAAAGTTTTATCTCCCTGCAGCGCCGCAACAAACTTGCTCCAAAGCTCTAGATTTTGGTTAGCAATTAATATGGCGATAAAAAAATTCATCTCACGACCGCTGATAACGATCGTCAATTAATAGGAATCAAATGGCATTAGTGTGCGCGATACTTGCGATCACCAAAAGCACCATTTGCCAACCTTGGTGACATTTGGAAGCTCTCATTGTAACAATCGCCCAGTTTTAGAGTGCTTACGCAAAACCATCGGAATTCCATTATCTTCCGTTGTTGCCCTTTGCTACTAATTATTGCAATAGATGCTGCCTAATAATCAGCAAAACGGTCACATTCTCAAGCTGTCGGAGGAGGGTGGGTTATACTTTCGAAACTAGGTCGGAAAAGCTCCGGAAAGCATGATAGAGCATGATTTGAACTTTGATTTGAGCCACCCTCTGCAAAACCATAAGAAACGTGTCGCTCTTAGGTCACGTAAGAGATTAAGGGTCGCACAATCTTCCGAATTTCTTCTGAAGAAGCAAACACAAGCTTAGTCATGCGGCGTGTCCCCGTCACGATCATGATCCTTTTCATCCCGGATACTCGTCAGTTGTTCCGTTTTGCAACCAGCATTTCACCAAAATTAAGCAGCCTCCCCATTACACGCTCGGAAAGATCTGCACACTTTAGCACAGCGTTAGAGAGCATAATGAGGGGGCAATAACAGCGAAAAAAAAGGCAAACCAACAGAGCAACGGTACGGTGCGCATACGTGGTAGCTGGACTGGGGAAGATGATGATCACCATTAATCTCCATAAAATGGGAGTTCAATCACCAGCACCACCGATCGCGGGGCGCACTGGCAGCGCACAGGGAGCATTAACGATGCAAAGGTAATAAAACGAAACTTTCTTTCTGTAATCGTTTGCCCTTGCTTACGGATCAGTTCCGCCGTACACACATTCGGACAAGAAAGTCTGAATAGGTTATATTGTAGGTTCACGAAGCTCGCGTTTCCCCCCGTCGAGCTCCAGTTCCGATGGAAACTGAAACAAGCTGGTCTCCGGCGCTGGATATCAGGATTCCCACTGTCAAAGGGGGGGGGGGGGGGGGGTTGTTGCAGTAAATTAATTTGTATTCACCCAAAGTCACTTAGTCTTAAGCAGCAGCAATCAACGGGCAGCGATCAGGAGGATAAAGTACGGAGTACGTTTGTTGTGTGTGTTATTCATTTGCGATTTTTTTTATTTCGCATTCGCAATCCATATGGAAAAGAGTGCTTTTCGCTAACCATGACGATCGGGCAACACTTTGCAAAAAGGTGTCTTTAAAGGTGTTTATCTTTCCTTTCCTTCTCTTCTGGAGGGTTTAACCCTGCTCAACCGGTATAGAAAATCGCGTCTGAAACGTTAATCGCAGCTGCAAAGTGAAAATTAAGCATTTCACATTGATTTTGCTACCGAAAACCGACAAATGTTTCCACCACTAGCATCGCACCCCGGAGGACCGGTAACTTTCGTTTTCGATTCATTGTAAAACGCCAACAGTAACACCTTGCTGGAGCACGAGATTCACGAACTTCCCCGGTACGGTACATTTGGTGTACCTCTTTTTTGTGTATATATTTTTGGCGCCTTCTCAGGGGGGGTTTCTTGAAGGTTTCCTGTTTCTCCAAACAACTGTCACAGAAGGAAGCGAAACAGGACTGGTTTTATGTTATTGCTGTTTCGTATCTGCAAGCGGGTCTTTTCCATACCGTCTTTTATGCTTTTATGAAGGTGCAGCAACGAATTGACGCGGAACGCGTGTCTGATCGTAATCGATGCGTGAAAGTTAGCAAAAGCTGTGATCTTGTTGTGGAGATCTTTGGTCGCGTAGATGAAATCAAGTTCAAGTTTGTAGTGCAATCGAGTTATGCGCACGTGCTTAAACCAGGTGCCAGGATCGTTGGTGGATCGTGTGGTGAAATGCAGCGAATGTTTGCGTGTTATGCTATGGTTCGTTTGCAATTTGTCACGATATTAAATAGCTATGGATTGATTTTTGGACGCCAGGGAGAAATTTGCGAGTGTGTTGTGCGGATTAACAAAACTAGTTTAGAGAAAGAATTACAAAATCAATTAAATAAAAACCTTAGACAAATCTACATATTTAGTATTTGTTGTATAACATGTACCTCATAGTTTATACAGTTTTAATTCATTTTATGGAAAGCACATTTCATTTCAAAAAATTTTTTAGATGCGCAACTTTTGTGCGTAATAAAATAATTTAACTTTCAATAACGAAACATTCAGCTAATGATCAATTCAATTAGTTCACAGACGAGCTTTGGAGCCACCAATTACGATGCAAAACCATTACGCACGAAGTGATCCCATCGAATAGGCACTACAAACAGTCAAGAGGGTCAATTTCGAGCATGCTGGTGGCTCGGAAAAGCCACCGAAATAGTTGCTTCGGTAATATAGCGTAAAAATATGCACCCAACTTGGCGTACCTTTCCTTCGCAACCACTGTCATACTTCATAACCATTCGTTGTGTGGTGATGAACGTGAGAAACACTTCAATACTAAAACGTTCAGATGAAAGGTGAGCTCATTAGTGGTTTAATTATTATGTCGACTGGATTACGTATTAATAGAGCGACGACGAACGACAAAAAAAAGCTTCTAGACTTCCGAAGGGTGTGCTTGAAGGGAAAACAATCATTTGAGCACGCCAGGTATCCATGTGAGAAAGGTTCGCTCTTATATGTGTCACTGCGGCGAAAGTAAATGATGACGCGATTGGACACCATTAATCCATCAGCTGTCAATCATCGGAAGGAAAAGGCAGTAAAGGGTAACGGGATGGATTGAGATTTCCTTCCGTTAACATTATCGCAACGTTGAACTTGTTATCTTGAATTCGACGACCCTTCTTCAAGCCTAGCATTTGTTCGGCGGATCAAGTCAATCCAAACACCCTCACATACCAATGCATGTGTTGGAATGCCTTCTGTAACATGGATCAGGTAACGTAGTGCATCCAATTTTCACTTTCTAATTTGTCTTCTCAATCCCACACACACGTGACACTGGCGACAATCTTCAAATCGCTGCGTCCTGTACAATGGGTAGAAACACTTCTTTGATGATGCAACAACCGTGAATGCAAGAGGGACCGAGTGTGTCGGAATAATCTGATAGTGAAATCATTAATTGACCGGGAAAACACTGCACTGCATGCTGCTCGGTGGTCGGTGGATTGTGCACAATGCAAATTGCAGCACATACTTCAGCCCCGGAAGTGATCGATAGTACCTTCGGTTGTAAAAGGGAAGCAGCTTCCGAACATTTCCGCTCGATGACATTAAAATGATCTCGCAGGAAACCTCGACCCTGCCGACAAGCCGCCGGCAACCGTGGGCAGGAAGTGTACATTAACCAAAATTTTATTTAATATATGGGGAAAAAATTGGTGTTTGCGATTATGCGATCACTGCCTAAAACATCGGTGTCGTGGCGTTAGAAAGTGTGAGAAAGTATACGGTTTCGGGTGGAAAAGAGGCAGCAGACGACGGTAGCCGCGTGCCGTTTATTTCGTTTCCTCATTATGGGAAATTAGCTGCGTGGAAATTGGTTCATAACGTGATTCGATAAGAAGTGTTTATGGTCGATGCGCTGGGAGGATCGACAACACCGAAAGATCGAAAAGATTTGATTATTTGGAGGTAAAATTTCCGAAACTATTGCTGTTGGGGCGGTGCGTTTCTTCGTGAAAATTATGTCATAATTATGAAGCGTGAGGGTGTGATTGAAAATGGGAAAATGGGTGGTATTTTGGTGCTTGGCGTGAGAAAGCGACTAAGATAAACAGCGAAAAAACGAACTAAACTAATGCTTTCGTCAGTGGAAACTCATCATTTTCACTCTTAGCGTCATAGTTCGATGCTCTAACAGCTCGAACAATAAACAATGTTAATTACATGCTCCATATTTTAAGTGTAAGAACCAAACGTACCCACCGAAACCGCTCATCATCATCATCATCAACGTACGTGCTTTTATCCAGCGAAAGCGATCTGAGCACCTGTCCCCAAACCTGTAACTAACAACTCAAAACCACAAGCAGAAAACCAGAAACTATTTGATTAAATCTTTCAGCGGTTTCTATGCCTCATCTGCAAGGTCTTTTGCCATTCGATTGCGTTCTCGCCAACACTGAAACGCTATTGCGCAATTGCTGCAATTGCACCCTGCCAGAAAGGAAATGGGGATGCGTGCGCGTTGAGACGTTTTACCGCCGCCACCAGTATGCAAAATGAAAGCAAGCAACATGCTCCGTGATCTTACTTCCATGGAACAGTTGCGATGTTTTAAAAGCGTTTGGAAGGAAAATGTTTACATGCAGCAAAAAAAAACATACGCTGCAAGCATGTGAACACTTTTCCGGCGACGTTTACCCTTCCCTCACAAGGAACGATCGGTCAGTACATGGCTGCTAAATGTTCACCATGCACACCTGTGGTGGCTTCCCTGTAGGTATGCTCCGGGCATCTTTTCTTAAAGGTGATGGGTGTGCTTTTTTCCATTTTACTTTAACACCGCTGGAGTGCTGGGAGCTGAAAGACAGGTGCCAAATAGCGGAAACGATCATTTTTGATCGCGCGTCGGAAAATGGAAAATAAGTTGTAAAAGTCGGAAAAGCGTTTGAATTAAAGTTTGATCGGTTTGTTGCAGGTGCAGTAAAGCAAACTTTATTTTTCGAATAGCTTTTCTTCATCCAGTTATATTTATTTCTACGAAATTAAATAAAATTCAAGCAAATAGAAGATTATAATCGAAGAAATAAGAATTGAAAATTGCTACTATTATACCATCAATATGAAGCTATTTCGATTAGCACAACTAACCTTTGCGACTCAATTTATATTTCCATTTGGTTCTATCACGCACCACATCTCGATTACATTTCGGTTACGGCATTGGTCATTCCTTCAGACTGTGAACGGTCACTGCCCACAAGCAGATGACCCATTTCACATCACCTTTGCTAGTGACGGCTTGTCAACCTTTTGCTTGGAGCAGTACCCACCCCTTTCCTGGCTGGGAAACTAAACCCCCGCGCTCAGACGACCAAACGACACTCAACCGTGTCTTTGTTTTCCATTTGCCCTTCAAGAGGATGAGCTCTCACGTTCGAAGGGAAGCTTTTTTTTCTTCTTCACCCCAGTCCCGATACAAAACAACCGAGATGACCGTGGATTGTGGTTAAAGAATGAAAGCTAAACACAACAAAACCCCCGCTAATGATCATCAACACCATGCCGATGCGAACGACGGATCGAAAGTGAAAAACTGGCCAGCGTTGGGACTAGTTTGAAAAATGACCGATCGGCATTCACTTTCCTGGTCGATAGAAGGAAAACAGTGTAATTCGATAATTAGCATCACAATGCCCACGATCCATGGGAGTCCAAGGCGGGCAGGATCAGACGTTCAGGAGGGAAGTGGCGGATGCACATAGAAATGCAAATGCAAAATGCTCTCCAATGCACCTGATCATCGATTCATTTTCATTCGGGTCCGGGTTAGTGGGAAACGGGATGAGCGAAGAAAAAGAAAGGCTTCTTTGTGTGTTCCCTGGTGCCATTCTCTTCGTCTTTGAACTGTTGGATCATTGCGGACGAGACGTTTCAATTACGTAACCGAAAGCTCGCTTCCCCAGGAAGGAGGAGACACGAAGGAGCAGCTACAGCAGCAGCATATCCGTTAGAAGTGAGCAAGTGCAGATACCACACGATCGGATGATGACATGTTATTATTATGAAGTAGTTTTCCATGGCATCCAAACCGTTGCCAATGTGTGTCGTTAGATGAAGCAGATGCATCCCACTCTGTCTCGGTCCGTGTTGGCGTCCACCTTCATCCCGTCAAAAGTGCTGGTGGGAAAAAAAAAAATGGGAGACCGGGTGGGATGGTTCGGTTGCTTTCTAAAAATTGCAAAAAACCGGATGCTGAAGTTTGTTTTTCCATCGTTTGACCATCGTTACACAGCTTCACTTGTCGGTTTTCTTTTGCCAGCCAGCGAGCAGCGATCATGCCGAAATGGTCACCTTCCAATGTCTTCATGGAGGGTGATCGTTTCCCTGTACCCAGTTCTGCAAAAAGGCCTCAATTTGGAGCACTGAGCACTGTTAGCGATCGTACAGACACGTGTGCTAGCCATTTTTTGTTTTGCTTCAGTGTGTCTTGTTTCCTGAGCACGCTTTTCCTCCCTGGCTGTGGCCGATTCGTCTTAAGCTGATTTAACGGACGATTGCGGAAGTGTACAAGGTATGAAGGAAGAGTGTGATTGAAATACGATGGTTTGAGAGAAAGAAGGTCTGTCATATTAGCAACCAGCGCAACCCGTTTATTTTCGCCGTATTTCTTTTTGTCTTTTAGTTTAGCAGCTGGCAGCATTATGATAGCTTGATCACGCGAGAAAACGTGAAGGAAACGTGAGGAACAGATAGAAAGCCATTCTTTAGCATTGTCTCGTAAACGTCACATTTAGGTGAATTGTTAGTTTATCTCAATTGCGCGTTTATTCACACGTGTGCCGTTTAAGGAAATTTATTACACGTGCAAACTTTTCAATTATAGAAATGAGCTGTAACTTGGAAATACAACTTTTAGAAAGGAAAAAAACTTAGAAAACTCCCTCTTGGAGGTAAAATCCACATTGGATGTAGGCATACCCCTTTTCCCATCGATCCTATTCAAATGAATCAGCCAAAGCATTATGCAAAACTTGGCATAGAATTCAGCAAAACAGCAAAACACATACACCCCTCGATCCGGTATGTATTCGTATCTATGCAAAGTACCGCCCAACAGGCCTCATTGGCACAGCATTGCATTTCAAAACCATCAAACCTTCGTTGGCACCTCAGCAAACAGTGCCAGATAAAACACACCCAATCGTGCCAATTTTCCATCAAACAACCAGAACCCTTTACTGCGCTGGTGCTGCAACCGCTTCACAATTAGCGCACAAGATTGGTCTTAAAGTTCTTGCCACTGTTACCACCACAAGATTGCCGTGGTAATTACTTCCAACCACATGGTGCGCGTAGTTCGGGAAATGGCAAACTCAGCCGCTAATAGAATCCTCATCCGTGTATGCACTCGTTCTGACAACATACCGTCATTGCGGTACCTTGTGTCGTCTGTTCGTGTGTGCAAGATCTTCAGGGAAAAGGTCACTTTAAGCGTGCGGACACGTTTTTTACCAGTGCTAAGCTCCGCTTGATGCCCTTAACCAGAACAACGTGCTTTGCTTGCAATTTTTAGAACGCATGGTTTGACATTTTACTCCATCGACAGCATGTTCATGAACAGAAAAGGCATCACTGAAGCTCACACTCACCTAGGAATATTTTGGACCACATGTTGCAAGCCGTCGTTTTCGTTCTTCAGTATTTAACTTAAATGATCGCGATCGTCTTCAAACTACACTAGTTCACTGACGTTCAACTCACACACCGTTCAACACTAATTCTTAATGCACTGGTCGGACGTACTTCCAAATGCGTCAGTCCAACTCGACGGTTGGACGCGGTTTGAATCGATCGTGCCTAACACTCCGCACAGATCACTGTTCACCTGACGCACAACTAAACACACACACTCACTCGGGTGTTTTTTTGCTCGAGCCGCGTTGCACACACCGTTTGCTTGATCCGTGCTGGTTCGAACCGATGCACAGATTAGGCAAATATTGCATCTGCACTAGGCATTTATAAAAAAGCCCGAAACAAACTCCCGTGCCGAGCGCCACCGCGGTGCCGAAATCGTGAATGGGATTACCGGGGTGGGGAGAGCCAAAGGTTCGGAATCGGCTTCGTCACTCCGCTCCTGCAGCTGGTCCCGGCTGCCCAGTTCCGGATGGCTTCGGTTGGTTACCGTGTGCCGAACCATGGCAGGCGAGCGTCCCGAGCGAAAGGAAAAGTGGTGTGGAAGCTACACCGAGTGATCGTGCAAAGGGTGTTGTGGGTTGTTTATGGTTGGGTTGCGATGCATCAGGCGGCTGAGATGTAGCGGTGTCAATATGAATTACGGCAGGGTCGGAAGAACTGCCACGATGGGTGAGCTAGTATGAAGCTTAAACAGCAGCGACGGGAGCATTTTCTCATGGTATAATAGTTGGCAGTTTTAACTTACTTAACGAATTAAAAAAATTTATAAAAATTACTTAAACAGTACAGTACATTTTGTTCTGATAAATTGATTTAAAAGATACTTTTTTGTTACTAAAGAAAAATTTGTTAATTTTCTTCTGAACATTCTTCAAAATTATAATGTAAAAACAACATGATCAAAATAATCTGATAATGGTTTAACTCCACATATTTCTTATTTAAATTAACTACTTCTTACTAGTTGCATAATTAAAAGATATTTTCAGCTATTTTCTCTCGTATTCCACTTTCTCTTAATTTTAAATTTACATTATTCGACTATTAGGACACAAAGTGTTCGTTGAACAAAGTATCTAATAATTTACGAGCTAATACATGCTTTTTGTGCACACTATTAGCATTATAATTGAAGAGAAATAACTTGTCATCCTTAAATCGATTGAATTCCGTTTCCCTCGCTGTGCCCTTGCGTATGTTTCTTGAAACCACGTGACAATCTGTCACCAGCATCTCATGAAAAGCGAGTTAATTTCCTTTCTCCAGCAAATCGTACCCGTTACGAATCGGTGGCGCGATAAACAAATGGAACCCTCAAAAGCGTTCAAATTGGCTAATTAATCAGATGTGGTTGAATTGTGGGTTTTTACTGCTGCCACGGTGTGGCCTAGGCCTTTTGAAGGAGTTCGGTTCATTTTCGTTCCAAGATCAGGATTGAAAAAAAAAACACAAATCTTGATACATATGGACAGATATGCTAAGATAAATGGCACCTGCTTCCACACGGATCCAGTATGACAGTGTTTCTCGTATCTCATACTGATCAGGACCCTGGAGATCAAAGAAAGAGTGCCACGGGGAAAAGGATTGCTGGAGATGATGACGATAGTTTTACCAGAGTGTTAATTACTGCTATCACTGGTCGAACACCACAATGATTAAATTGTCTTGTTCGTAACAGTAGCATTTTGGTGCAAAAACCAGCAACAGGAATTTGAACAATGTTGTGATTGAATTGTGGTTTCATTTTGTTTCCTTTTAGTCTTCGAAAAATTTCTCTCTGGCGTAAGAAGACATTGGATTGGTTTGCAATTTTGTTTTTTGTACACATTTCTGAGCAAAGGCAAAAGCAGAGCGAACACAAGATGTAGATATCTTGAGGCATTTCCCAAAAAAAAAAAATAATAATTACTTAGAAAGATCATCATCACTAAGCAGCTAAGAAGAATCCGCAAGCATTGGAGCATGTAAATCAAAACCATGGTTTCACATTTACTTTTCACTTAAGAGTTTGGGACAATTTTGTTTAAATTTTTCTACCTACATATGGCGCCATTTGCGTTGTAAAATTTGCTTGGATTTGCAAGAACTCCCAGAAAACAGTTAAATCTTTTTTTTTTTTCTCTCTTTTCTAGGGAACACCTTAACAAACCAACCTCTTTGACGCCACCAAATTCATCATTAAGCCGGCAAGCGGTGATGTGGGTAAGTGTAACAATAAAAACCTCACAACTTTGCATAAGTGCATTCATTAGCACCGTTTGCCAGGGTTTGCCTGCCGTTTTAGCCACATTGACTAACCAATTCCTAGTCTGGACAGTGTGATGTAGCAGGTACTGGACGTATGGTACGAGAAATCTCATTGTATCACACGCTGGCACGCAAAGCTTTGCGTTCAACATTAAGCATCATCAAACACCGCAAGCACCAAGCATTGCCGGACGATTTATTTTTACTTTGTTACTCTGAAAACCGACTTTCTTTACACCGTTCAGATCCGGTCGAATTTCACTCTGTTGGGGAGAAATTATGAAAGGTTTTCGGTTTAGCTTGGGCATGGAATGACGCAACAGTAGGTGCCTAGTAGTGGCCCCAAAATTAATTAAAACTTAGTGGCCAGAATGCGTGAAAATTATCGCTCCTAGTTTCTTCGTCGTCTGTCCTGGAATGTTGTTAGTTTGTAGAATTTGATGCAGAACTACCAAGTTTGTGTGCCCAGTGAATGGAAATTTTGGCAAAAATTATATAAAATTGTCTTTTTTGTGTGCCTTACATTCAAACAAGTGATCGTAAATGCCTTTAGTGATGATCCATACTTTTCATCATACTTTTTTCGTTTCTGAACTTTCTTCCTGTAAAAGAAAAATTGTTCAAACTGGTCGAACGACTCGAAAACCTCGTTGCCTTCATTATTCGGTGCTATTTGCTTAACGGGTAATGATTTTATTTTCTATTACGATGCCTTCACGTTCCGGTGACGCTGTTTATTGCTTCCCCTGTCTCAGGAAACTGTCTGATCAGGAAAATATGGAAGTGGTTGAATATCATGTCTTTTTTAATTAACTAATAATGATATTAAACTGCAAAGCTTCCAGCCAATTCTAAGCGAAAGAAATTTTCCCATTTGGGAAGTTGGGAAGGAAATTTTTCATGACTTAATCTACCGTAACCTTAATACCGGAACTATTTAAAAACTATCCATTGTGAGTATCTTCCTTCCATAGGAGTCGGAACAGATGAAATTTTAAAGGTGATCCAGATATTGGAAAAACTGTACCCCAATGGTTTTGAACAAAACGACAACAAAGACTGCACAGTTCACCTCAATCAAGAGTGGCATTTTGCTGTTGCTCCTAAACTCCATTTGAGCCTTTGTTAAGAACGAGGCAAACATGCTGCACCAATGCATCAAACGTTATATCGCAATGCTTCCTTCTACACTTTGATTGCCTCATCAACACTTACACCAGCGACCTATGCCTAAGTGCCTGCTGGTGGTTAAGAATTTAGTTTGCCTTGGCTGTGCGGTACCGCAAGCCTGCAGGAGAAAACCGCAACCGCCGGCGCAAAAAGTATGCAAATATACGACCATTCAAATAAAATGGGCCGATGAATTGATAATTTTTAAAGTGCACCAGTTAAGATTCGCACTGCCCGAAACCTCGTTACCTCGCCCTTTTGGGGTCCGATTTTTGGGAAGTTCGCCAAGGTGCTCGACCGACTTTGGTGGACAGACCCAGTGCCACAGCAGCATTACACTATCACCACCGTAAATCAGTACCGGTGAAGGGCAAATATGGTGCAACTAGTTCGGTGGCCTATGGTTGCCACCAAGAACCCTGCCCGCCGTACACCAAATAAAGGGTCAAACTGTCCTCACACCGTGTGGCATCTTGACAAACGGCCAACGCGGAGGCTGCTGCTCGCTGCGGGCGCGTTAGCTGCACGGAGTAGCAGAAATGATTGTAACATTTAGTGCGGTTTGGTGGGTGAGTTTTCCGGCGAGAAATCATAAGGTGCGCGAGCGGAGTAACCTCCCGCTTCGGTGATATGGCACAACGTGGTGGAACATACTCGAGCGAATAGTCGAATTAAGTCACCATTCTGGTCGTCGAGTCACTCTTCGAGGTGGGCTGCAATTCGTTCACATGACCTCCGCCGAGCTGTGATATGCATTAATTTTGCAACAAACAAGCGCACACTTCCATTGTTCAATTCAAATGGTGCACTCCCAACGGGAGCGCGCGTTCGTGGCTCACCGGTGGCGTGAATTGAGTGCATTTGCGCACTATGCTGCCATGAAATGGGGCAGGAAAAGGAGGGAAGCGTGAGGCGAGGCGTTTTGTTTGGTTTTAGTATTTGCTGCTGCTGTTTTTTTTTGGGACACAAAGCACCCTCCCTTTATCTGCAATACTCTTGATGAAAAGGGGATGATTTTTAGATCAGGCACTGAGTATGGCTAGAAAAAAAAGTGTGTGTGTTTTGTCGCCTGAGAATATGTATCAAGTGGTGTGCTGCCGTGTGTATGTGCGTGTTCAAAGGCCAAAATAGAGAGTCTGTAGGTCTCTGCATCAACAATGCTGTGATGATGCATGAGGGAGCAAAATAGGTGCAGATCTTAACAATTTATATAATGTCTTCCATGAATAGATAAAGTATAAAAAATATATAAATTTATCTTCAAATTAATGATAATGATGCTGCGAATTTAAAAACAATAAGAACAAGGGCGCCCACGACAGACTATTAAACTACGTGGCAAGTCTAGTAAACCATTCGATGGCCGGCGCGACTTAGTAGGTCGTTAAGCCAAGAAGAAGAAGTAAAAAAAGGCAGAAAATTTTTTAAAAATAATATTCTAATTATTAAGAAAGTATTGGATCATGCTTTGACTCTCACTCGAGATATACAGGGCGTTCGGGATAATTTTGACAGTCACCTACGGAGAAAGAAAAAAAAATTATGGCAAAATTAATTATCGGGGAAATTTTTTTTGTTTTAGAAATAGTAGCTTACCATGTATTTTATTCATTTTATTCGAAATATCCACCCTCGGCTTCTATTACGGCCTCCACCCGTCTCCGGAACCGGGAACAAGCCCTGGCGACAGTTTCGCGGGGTAGGGCCGCGAAAACGGACCTGAGCTCCGCCTTGGTGTTGCTGGAGGTTCGGTTAGTGTCCCGTTCCACCGCGCCCCACACGAAATAATCCATTGGATTAAGATCCGGGGAGCTGGGAGGCCACACATTCGGCGCGGTGAAGTCTTGAAATTTACCGCCAACCACTTTATCGTTTTGGAGGCTGCATGGCACGGAGCGGAATCCTGCTGGAATACGTACGGTCTGCCGTTGGCCACTCTCGTGATCCAAAGCTTTACGACGGTGTCCAGCATGTAAATGTACCCGGCCGCGTTCAGCCTCAGCCCCTGCTCGAAAAAGTGGGGCGGCATCACGTCCCCTTCCGATGACACGCAGGAAAACACCATCACCGTCTGGGGGAACTTGGTTTGCGGCACCCGTGGCACGTTCGCCGGGCAGTAAGCCAGCCACCGGTTGTTCGGCGGTTGTCGCGTCCGGCGCGGATCATCATGATGCATGTGATTCACTTCCACAATGTACTCTTTTCTGGCATTTTTTTTATCACGGGATGTTTTCGCTGCTTGTTCCGTACACTTTTAGCTGTCGAATGACGTATTGCTTGTTTTCCTATGCCAACTCGATCACGAGTTATAAACAAAAATGTAACTGTCAAAATTACCCCGAACGTCCTGTAGTATCCTTTAACGGTAAGGAGCCTTGTTTGGAACCTGTTTGCCTTTCATAGCCCTGGGGACTCTCTTTCTCGTTCTATCTCTCCCTATTATTATTCTCTCTCTCTCCTTCTATCTCTTTCTAGAGGTATCAATTGTCTAGCATACCAAAACATCCGCTTTAAGGTAATATTATGATCTGAGCCGAGCCCTCCATTCACATGGCATTAACACCGCAAGGCGCAAGTGAGTGGCGTTTAAATAATTAACAAAAAATAGTATCGTTTGGTCAGAACAAAATCTGCAAAATTTTACATTTCACAGATTTGTAATAATAGAATATATTTGTAGTAGGTATTTTAAAGTAGCACAAATTATAGTTTTGAATTATATTTGCAATTAAATTATTTTCATTGGCCAATGCTTCGACGTTTGTCCTTCGACCTGCCCATGCACAATGAATGGTCTCTAAAATTATATACACTACCAATTTCCCGTCCAATATACCAATAAACCTAACGCCAAGAACATTTCCCGAAAAAACACCCGGCATTCATGTGTTTCGCTCTTGACCCGGCCATGGCCCATTCTACGGTCGGCGCGTCATGCGCGGTAGTGTTCTCAGTGGAAATTTCATCCAATTACCACGATCGCAACCGGACCTAGCTCATTACGTTTCCGCTTCTGTCTAGCGGGGGGACAGCGTAAGGAAACGATCGCGCATTAACACACACCAATCGAGAGGACCATTGGCATAGGGATCATTCAGCGCTCTACTGCTCGGTGGTTTAAAAACTGGATCGACCTTCGGCGTGACATTTTAATGCTTACCACCAAACAAACCGTGCCAGAGCGGTGCAAGCAAAACCGGGATGCCGTCACTTCCACGTCACGTCGTTACACGGGTACTCAATGCCGGACGGATACAATTGCCCGTTGGTTAGCTTTCGGATTTCGGTTTCAATTCCACCACCTATTGGCCGGCTGCCGCAAACGTGCAATAAGTAAGGCTTAAGAGAAAGAAACATTGTGTTTCACACATTCTTCCGCTGTATTCATCTCTTCTTAACATATCTTCTTGTATCTTTTTTTTTCTCATCGTATCTTTAACAAACATTTAAAACACATCAGATAAGTAGCAAAAGGCGCTCACGACGATACGGCTCAGTGGCAATGTAATGGGTAGCAGGTAAATGTACAAACAGTCGTATCGTTTCCCGTTTTCCGTATCACCCGCTGGACATCTACATTGGTTGCATTTTATTAGCATTCCTTGCACTAATTTTGTCTCCTCTACTACTTGCACTGCTCAACCGATACCGAATGAAATCGAAAGTTTACTTTCTTTCACAAAAAAAAGGGGGCACCCACCAGTTTTTGCGGTGCAGACGGCTTACTCGGCCATCTTCCACCTGCACCTTCACTTTACCGCCGAAAAGGATAAAATGGAAGAAAACCGAAGCACCCCCCCCCTCCCCCACCCCCCTGCACACATAAGACGCAAAACGGGAGCTTATGTTACACCGTGTTGCGTTTCGTTGCTTGTCGCCGCGTTGCAGTCTTTTGTCGTGCGCTGTTTGAATTTTGCTGGCGGTGCAATCGTTTGGTAAATCGTTTCGATGTTTTGTCTTGTTGAGAGCATCACCGCACGAGGGGAAAAAACCACAAACCACACACACAGAGTCGTGTGTGGCTGTGTTCGGTAGGAGGTTTAAATCAGTAGCAGATCCGATGGTGCAAACCAGGTCCAGTTTGGCAATCGTGCAGCGGGTGTAGCACGATCGGGCGCGTGCGTGTACAGCACATTTTTGCGTGGAATCTGCCCGCAACGTGGTAGATTATTTTCTAATAACAGTCCAGCGTTGTTGTTGCCTTTACTTTTAGCAGGGCGGCACTAAAACGGCCAGTGCGGTAACGTGCTACTTCGGGAAGAAAATGCCGCATCTACGCTGCATAACACGCTAGCAACAATAAAATGCTGAAATTTGGGGCGATATAATTACGTGTCAAACAGTTGTGAAGAGGGAGGGACGGATGGCTCTAGTGATGCGAGGGATTATTTTTATTTGTACTAGTTAAGGGGATGAATTTGTTTCCCTCAAAAGCTCAATCCATTTCAAACGGGTGGGAGAGTGTTTGTAATCATCGTGTGGCTAGTAAAGTCATCATTTTTGGTCGCTGTAAAATACTGTGAGATCTCTCGTAAACTAATAAAGCTATTGATGGTTTCAATAACAGTTTCGAACTAAAGATTTGGACTTGACCAGTACACCAAACAGCTAGTGAATGAAGGTGTCTATTGAAGCTTCCAATTGTTGAGTCGGTTTTGTTTTTGGTTGTGAGAGAGACACTGATACACTTTTTTAATCACAATATTTATTTGGTAGCCGGGTTCACACTCATATTCTAACCTTGGATCATTTCACAATGCTTGTTCGGAGGCACTTTTGTTTTCGTTGCCTTTTGAATTTTGGGGCCATTGTTGATTAGATGATTTGGATTTGCTGATTATTTTTTTTCATAATACAAGGGAAAACACCAAAACGTTACAAGATCATTGCCTAATTAATTTTGATTAACTTTTTTGTTCTCTATAACCTAAAAACTTGTGATCTTTTGTGAAATTTACTGTTCTTAAAATAACTTAGCTGATTCGTAAACATTGAATATTTATTTCATTGATCGACATTCGTACCTTCTATCTATTTCACCTCCCTATGCCCTCACTTATTCCGGCACCTCGTACCAAAAAAAAAGCACACGATCATCGCACGATCATACCTTTTACGCATGCTGGCAACGTTTAGCAAACAAATGACCCACCAATCGTTTTCCATTGCGTTGTGATCGTACCAAAAGCAACAGAAAAAAAACGATCGATAAATCTGTCAATCGCAAAAATTGGTGCAATTTTTAAACTTCCCTTTTGTGCGTTTGGGCGCGATCGGCGCAGTTCGCTTACATCATATTATCGATTTAGCATTTTCAACTATCGGAGCTACGAACCTCGCATCACATCCCAGCCCACCGTCTTGACTGGAAAAAAGTAGAAAAAAAAGATCCAGCAATGAATTGGAAATCACAACCGAAACGTGTTGCGTTGCGTCGTCCAGTTTCATCGTCGGGGAAGCGTTTACATTATTGCATTATTCGATCGTGTTTCAGCCGATGTGCTGCGGGGCGATATTCCCGACCGCAGGTAACGACAGTTTTATGCATCACAGCTGCACCAATAGTGAGTGCTGTGCAAGTTAGTTGGTCAGTGAGCGGGTTGCTTTTTTTTTCAATCATCGCACACATCGCACATGGATGGATGTGCGCGATCGACGACTCAATAAAAACTGCAACGTGTGATTACTGTGTGCGTTCAAATGGCATGTTGGGTAAGGGTGGCCTAATCACAGAACGATACACACGGTGAAAGAAAAGTCCAATAATTCACTAAATATTATTACACCAAACAAAGGACTGAGTAACTGTCACACCATTATCGACTTTTCTCGTGTATTTAAAAACTGCAATGAACATCGACTTGCTTATGAACATTAACAAGAACAATCGAATCAATTCTTTTCCTTTGTCGAAAACAAAAAAAAACATGAAACATCCTAAATCGATCATGCCAATCAGTGTGACATGCTTATTGTGCTGTGCTATAATTCATTTCCTTACAACAATTACCAATTCCACCCAGCGTGAAAGGTTTGTTATTTGCTGCTCTAACTCTGCATGATCACACCCATTTGCCCAGTTCGCCGATCCTTGCTGATCCATTTGCTGTATACCATGCTGCGGTGCCACTTCCGCACTGTACATCGATCGCTTATGATCGGTCATAGCCATAGCTGGCATTTTGAGTGCTGGATCGGAGAGAGTTTTGTTTGTTCGCCCGATGACCAATGGCTACGACGAAATCGAAGCCATAGTTCAAAGAAATTTGAACGCCCTTGCCTAGAGGTGTGTAATTTTACCAGGGTGGCAGACATTGAATGTCTGCTTCCGGTACTGGTACCACTAAGCTGAGGCACCAAACAATGATAAACGGCGCCACGAGTGTGAAATTGTAGTGCATGCGCCTGTGATCCTGCTGCCTGGGTTCGAGTTCGGGTGGGGTCGTCGTCGTATTGTACTTGCAATGCTTGGGTCATATTATATTCGCACTCGGAGATCATTGGCAGATGACATGTCGGGAAAATGGTAATGGTAGAGCAAAGCAAAAGAAGGAGAAGAGAAGGACAAAAAGGAGAAGAGAAGGAAAGAGAAACCAAAGCCACGCTGTGCTACGCGGAGCAATTGGAGCAGGTTGTTGCAAAACACTTTCCATTTTTATATCGAATGTTACAATATTTAAAGAGTATTGCTCAGTTTTAGTTCACTTTATCTAATTAAATCTTGCTTCTTCTCGCCTCTTGCTGCAACGGCCTCTGATGAGCACCTTCCTTGAGGGACATAAGTCTGGAATCTTCATCGCATGCCCCAAACATCGTATTATTTGGAACTGTTTAAGCTTTTCTTTTAGATATTTTGAAGCAAGTTGAATAAAGATTAAATGCTTTCCTGATTCACATAGTGTAGATGATTTTTCGGATCATTTGTCTCAGGAATAATGATATTCATGAGTATTTTTTAATGTAGCTCAGGATCAGGCCCGTAGTGAGTACCATTATACATATATGTCAAAAGCACATTTCAGGGCACTGTAAGAGTTATACGGGATTTTTTTTCAGAAAGGAAACCCGAAGTCCATTCAACGGATCTCTGTAGATCATATTCTAGGCTTTAATTTTATTTGCGCTATGACAAAGCTGTAAGTAAGGCATAAGTATTGCACATTTGGTTCTGTCTTCTCCGCATTGGATCTGATTTTTCAGATCCTATATGTTTCAAACCTCTGTACTGCAGTCTAGTCAGACCGATATCAGAGTTTGCAGTTTCCTTTTCAATCCTCAGATTTGAAAGAGTGTAAAGAGAATTCATAGGCTACAGCTTTTTGGACTTGACTCACTTGAACCTCGTTGAACCCAGGCTCAAGCAACATGCATTGACTCTATCTTATTGAATCTAGCTGTCTGTCGTAACTCCTATTTTTTCTCTATTAACCTGTATGATTCGTCCCGTTCTCTACGCTACCGTCCTCCTGTATCTGTTGCTAGTGCGTCGTATGCAGTTTGGTAACAAAGATCCTCTCCACAGATTCTTTCGTCTCTTTCCCTATCTTGTAGCCTATTTATTCTAATTTAATTCCTCTCTTGCTGCATTCCGGGCTCGATGTCGATCCTATGCTTTCTCTCATCTGTTATTTCCGCGTTTTCTCCCTGAACCATCGTTCGTTCCTACCCCTTAGGTTTAGTTTAATTATGAGCAAGTAAGTCAGCCGCCGTAAAGACAAAATGAAGATTAAATCCCTCCACTGATTTTGAGGAGTAAACGTCAATTCAAGTCAAATGAACAGATCGGCCGTGGACATAGATTAGGAGGGTTAGGAGAATCAGATATTATTATTTCAAAAATTCGCTTCTTCGGTTATAGCTTTTTATTCTTTGTTCGATAGGACCTGCTGTTTACTGGCTTTATGTACTTGTTTGTATCCTTAGCTGGATATTCAGTTCCGCGCACCGGAAGATTTTACCCTCAGTCCCAGGGTCGCCATGATTCACCGTGAGTGCTCGGTAAATTTTACTTAATTTCCTTCGTTCATGTACCTCCATCAGTACACTAAGGAACAATGTTTATGGTTTGCGATGCCGTCGTTGAGAGGGTCGATTATCCTTATAGATTCAGGTTTTTTATTTAAAACCTGCAAAGAAAAGATTTACATTCAGTTCAATTACCGAAAAACTCGAAACACTCACAGGATGATGATTCATGTAGCCTCTCCTCGCTACTACTAATTGTGTATAAGTTCTAAGTTCATTTCAGTTCAAAATCCTTGTTGGTTTTTTATTTTATCTACGAAAACACGGACTCAATATCAAAACAAAACAATTGTATATAGCTAGTGCGATGACGTCTACTCTTGTTGAATGGGATGTGGTCTCATTTGAACTAAAGGAAGCAAGGGCTCGAATGACCCGTTTGTTATTTTATGATGCAATGGTTGCAATTCGTTTATCTATTGAGAATTTCATCGGTTTCACAATATTCATAGCAACCAAGTCAAATATTCATCCATTTACTTTTGTTTTACATTTGCTCTTGCCAGTAAAACTGATGAAATGGCTAAAAAATCTCATCCGAAATATAATTTGCTCAATGTCAGTTAGATGACCGCCGGGCTGACCTTAGTTCACAGCATGCGCAGGTTTGCAATCAACACGAATTGACGACAAGTGCATGTGTCATGGATGAAGGTTGCTATCAATTATGGTTCAGCAGGTTTAGAATAGGTTCATTCAATTTTGATAAAGGAGTAAATATTGGACATTGAAATCCACTATATTAAATGGTGCAATTGTTTTAATGTCAAAATTGACGAAAATATAGTTGTTTTACGCTTACAATTACGTTGAAAACACTAAATACCATACGACTTTGTATTGAACACAACTGTCAAAATTTTATGTCAGTGGCATGTGATTCAAGAACCGTAGGGCCGTATCGCATTTACGTTCCCTCAAGTTGATGCTTTTGTTTGTTATTGTTGCAGGTGACAGTGTAGGAGTCGCTCGCGCTCGCGTCAACATCAGCATTTTTCGATTCCCTTCCAATCGAGATAGGTGGATTTCGTGTTGTCCGCTGGTGCTACTGACATCCGACGGTGTGTTTTTTATTAGCCTTTTTTTAATTACTTTCCGCTTTATAATGTAGCGATTCGAGTTTCAAAACTAAACCCCGATACAGTGTACGAGTGCAATCGAAGTGCTGTCGTACTAAATTCCACCAGTTCGGTTGTGATAATTCGCGGGATGCTGTGCAATGCCCGGGACACGGTGCGCGCAATCTGGTTTCGCCCCAGCCAAATGTAAAACAGCATTCCATTGTTGTTGCCAGTAGCAACGCAGGCAGCGCTACTTTTTAGGCGATCTCGACGTGGGATGACGTCGCCTAAGCCAAATGAATTAGTGTCGCGTGTGGCTGGGCGAAGGAAACAAGAAACTAAAAATCTGTGGCTGTAATGTTTGAAGTAAAGGAAAGCGAAAGGAAAATACATGATAAAGAAAAAAAAACATTTGTGCCGAGGGTGCAAGAGAGTCTGCAAAAGCAGGACGGTGTAGGCGAGAGCGAAGAAGGGGTGTGAAAGTGTGCGTGAAGCGAAAAAGAAATAAAAAAAAAATTCAAGCTGAGAGCATGCACAGAAAGAGAGAGAGAGAGAGTGGGCCTTATGAATGGTGTGGTGCAGTGAGGTGGAAAAGAGAACGCATTGAATCCTGAAAATCCTCATCACAGCATGCTCGGGAAAATTGGTAGCATGACAACCCGGAAGTGCACACATTCACATTCTCTTCGCTTTCGGGTTGGAAAACAAAGACTTTGAAACAATTTTTGAAAATGGCCTCACTGGGTAGCTGCTATGTTTAGCATGTTTATTTGTTATGTTCTTCATACTTACCACGATGGAAACCGATAAAGGCAAAAAGTTTTCTTTCCGTATCATTCATTAAAATGTTTCCATTCGTATCATCCACCCTTTCCACCATTTCCTTGCACTGTATATGCTCACAATCTATTAGGAAGTTGCGATTACTTATGGTGCCGTTTTATGCTTTACAGGGTTCTCTCCTGGTGCTCAGGTGGCGCCACACTCTTAGGCACACAATGCCGAAATGACCCACATTAGGCTCTAGCGCAGGAAATCGGGTCTTTCGTCGAAGGAAAGGGCCTGTGACCTGGGCCTGGTGCGACCCATTCACACATTCCCTGCGTGTCTGCGAGCGAGTAGTTAAGCTTTCCAGCGTGTCCTATTGTGTGTGTGTATGTGTGTTTAGTGTCTTTGTGTTTGTATATGTGTCCCTTACCATGGGAAGCTGGTGGAAAAATGCGTAAAATGCTGCTTTACTGCTGCGTACCGTGCTAATAATGTTTGTGAAAAAGTGTTTTACGACAACGTGTTTGCTGGAAGAAAATTGGTGCAAAATTATTCACCGGAAGAAGTGGTCTGGTGTTTTTGGTGTGATTCTAATGCAGCTAATAGTGATGGTGTTGATGTAAAAAAAAGGAAGTAAAATAAATTCCTTTAAATTTGATTTATAAAATCGAATTTGTGCAATACGGGGTTTAAGTCCGATTTCCTTCATTTTTTTATCAACCCCTATCGGTTATTCTATTTGCAATCAAAGTAGCCCGTGATACGTTATTCACGGGCTGTGCGCCGTGTCTTGAATGCTATCCCGGTTCGTTGCAGGGGGTTACCTTAGTTTTCCATCGTTTTTGCTTGGCATTTTCCCCGAAGGGACTAGCCGTCAAGTGCAAATGTGATTTGTTGTTCTGTGGACCAAAGATTGGTCGTCTCATCCTGTGAGAAGAAATTGTGCTGCTGCTTTCACGCATCTGGTTTGTGTGTTGAAGGAGGGCGCATTTGTGTGCATCTGTTCGTGTGTATGTGTATTTATGTATGAGTATTTCTCGACGCCGAATATCATTGCCTACTGCAATAGTGGGACGGCCCGCGAAGCTGCTTGGCTACGGAAGTGCTAAAAATAAATTTCAAACCAAAGGCAAACAAAAAGTCAACCACACACGAATTAATTTTCATCTCTCCATTTTCACCCGGGTGCAACGCCGGCACCACGGGGAAATCTCGCGTACAAGGAAAATTAGACAACATCATCGCTGCTACTACACCACACTACCGCTCGTCACATATCCTCCCCACGCGTGCTTTATGTGCGTAAGTGCTGTGCTGTATGTTCGTGTGTGAGTGTGTAAGTGTGTTTGCTCCTATGTAAACAAGATGCAATCAACGACGCTGGAAAGGAGAAAAAAGATGCAACCGCCGACGATGCAGCATAACGATAAACAACCGGAACGGTCCGGACCGGGAGCCATACGGAGCAGGAAAAGCGAAGAACATAGACGCTTGGGGCGACGGAAACTGGCACCGACGGGTAGCAGCAGTATATTGACTTCCGCCCTTGGGGCACGCGAGCTGTTCCATTCGACTTTTCTTCTCCTGCTGCTAGCACAGGTAAGAACTAGCGATTTGCAGCGATTCGAAAGTTGCATTCTCGTCTGGTCTGAAGTTTGGAGTCGGTGTTGTGAAAAATGTAATGGCCCTTAATTCATTCATTCATGTCTGTCTGACCGTTTCCCATCGGGACCAGGTCGTCTTGTAACATTAGAAAATAAAAACAATATTTTGTTTCAAATAAAATATTAAATACGAAGGTCGATTACAAGAGGATCATTTCGGTCCGCACCGACAGCGTTGTCGAAGCAAGTAACAGCAAGTAAAAGTGGCAATTCACTTCAGTTTCTCCCGAGCTTATCTTTGCGTGACATTGGTATCATAAATTGTATCGAGTTTTTGATATATGGCGGGTAGGTTTCAGTTAACCGTTGGTGGCGCGTGCCACCATCAACAGGGCCCGACACTCGACGCCAAAGATACCGAAAGTGATCGTAAATCTTAAGAAAGTAGTGTTGTTTGTTGGTTAGTTTCCGTAGGGGAGGAGACTACACAAGCCAATGATATTATCTCACATTCGGTTGGTTTTTAAGATGCTTTAGTTTCGTTTACTTTTCACTTCAAATGGAGGGATTTTCTTTTTCTAAACAAAGTATCAATTTAAACACTTAAATGTTTAAACTGCTATTGTGGAATCAATCAATTTGCGATTGACGAAGCGGTGCCAGCAATTGGCAGAATACGGTCCCTCCCCCAATCATTCTCATGATGGGCAACATATTGAAGCTTATCAAATTCTATTGATCGGTGCTTTATTGAAATTGATACATAGTGACCATGGCTTCATTTCATCCCTGATTAGATCGCAAAACAGATGGCCTGCTGAGTATTAGATAAACAGCCGGTCCACACTTCCGCACACCTCTTTACCTCTCGGTTGGTTCTTATTTTCGTTTGCATACGTTCGTGTGAACTTGTGGCATCCAGGAGATTATACTAATCCTTGTGTCCCAATTGATAAGGATGCTAGAAGCGTTCTCCGATTGAACCGAGCGACCAACTGTTGGCTGGCGCCTGTGCCAGCCTATGATGATGATGATGCTACTGGACTTGGTCCAATTCCAACACTCTGTTATCGCTGTCTAGCTTTCCAATTGGGGGTTGGCAGTCGATATTGTTGTCAAACCATAGAAATTGAAATTTAATCAACTGGCCAGGCCAGGACCACCCTCGGGTGGTGATCAATGAACTATTGTACGAGTTTCATTTTTTGTTAGTGCCAATGAGACCGGTGGATTGGTGACAAATGGTATATGAAAAAGGGGTTTTTTATTTGATGGATCTGTGTCCTAGCAATTCATCCAACATATTATCGTCTTTTGAATCCATTGAGTTGTATGAAAACGAAATATTAAAACTATATCATTTGATTTGGAGCAGTTATGACCAAAACACTTAACAGCATCTTCCCATAACTGGTTAAAGAGGAAAACTTCTATTGCGGAATAAGGTGCGAACTTATAATATAAAAATAAGCGAAACTTTAATCCTGAATATCCTGCAAAAAAAAAGGGCAGTAATACTCCTGAACTCTCTGTTCATGGCTGGGACAAAATTGTCCTTATGAAAGTCACTCAAAATGTGCGGTTGAACGCGTTTGTGTATAATGAATATCATCAGTCAGGACACCTTCGATCAGCTCTGATAGCCCAACATAACTTTTAGGGCATTTCTATCTAAGGTCCTTCTTCAATTATTCTAAAGCCAAAAGTAGCAGCTGACATTGAAGACAGTTTTAGCCCCATCTAACTGCCGTTGACCTAACCGGGAAAGAGATGCAATGAAGGTAGTAATCGAGCTGAATTTTATATACCTGGTTATTTTTCCTAGTTTTTTATTTGCATCAACATCTATTGATTTTTATCAATTGTTATCGGTCAATGCATCTAAGAAGTATGTTTGTAATTTTTTTTCTTATTTCGAGAGGAACGGATTGTACCTCTCGAAGCAGCCGTATTGATAAATTTTATTTTTTTTTACAACAAAACAAAAATATTATCATAAAATAATCACAAACGTACTCATAATCTGGCTTTTGAGTGAACAAAAGTTAATGGCACAGGTTAGTGCGTTGCATTGTTCCGCTTGCTAAATATTCAATGCTTGAAAATTTATTCTCTTTACAAGATTACATTGCTTGGAAGCTACAGCTGAGTTTAATGCAAGCAGCAACAAAGTATTTTATGGCAAAAATGGTTACAATGCCTAAAATTATAGAAACATGACATCATCGAAAGTTGACATCGAAAAACTGACTGTTTTATTTTAAATCTCGCTTTAAATAAATTTTAATTAATCACTGGGGTTGTTAAAACTGTGCTTTTCCTGAAATGGCAATGTTTATCTAGAAAAACGCGCGGTGAAAGCGTAGTTACATTAAATATTCACACTTGCCTACAGATAAATTGTATTGTTTGTTTAAAATCACTTCTTTTGTATCTTCTATCCCTCAACAAAGGCTGTTGCTATTGGACAACAGCCTGGAGTGGTTAAAAAAATCTCATAAAACACTGCTTCATATCTGCGATGAAAAATTACGGCACTGAAAAAAATTTGCTGAATATTTGATGATGAAATGGCCTCTCCGCCAGGTTGACGGTTAGCATCAGGTTTTCCACAGTATCAAAAATGGCACCGGTAACTAACTCTTCGGCTGCTTCTTCTATTCACTCTTCCTAGCTGCATGCGTTTCGCTAGATGTGGCGTTGCATTGTAACGCTGGTATGTAACAGTACATAAAACAAACAAATTGAAAACATTCCCGAACCCGCCAACCCGTCCTAGACGGACGAACGTACGTCCGCGTGCGCTTTGATTTGTATTGTTGTCCCACAGCGGCACGGTGTGGAATGAACAAACAACGAGAAAACAACGTCAATCACTATGGCTAGGTGTTTCTTTCTTAGATAGGAGTGGGTGGCCCACTCGGATGCTGATTGTTCGTATCGCACAAATGCTCCGGATCGTCTGCCTGCAAAAAACCCGGCCCTGGTTGCATGGCTCAATCTGAGCTACGAGCTATCACATCAGCTCACAAAGTCCACGATGGAGCGTCTAGCAACAGCAGTAGTAGTTGCTGTTTTAGTAGTAGCAGCCACTGTGCAACAATTGGCCGTTAACCATCGTGGTGTAGACCTGTCTGCATAAGGCCGCTGGAGCTTTGGCCAAACATTCGTTTCTACCTGGGTGGTGTGCGATGGGTGGAAATAGCCGCAGAAGCCATCGAACGCGCTTCGGCCCACAAATTGTGCGAACGCGGTTCGAGCGCCGTTGGAAATGACCGCTTACCGTCCATGGCCTTGCATCGTTTTAACGATCTGTGCGAGCGTGTGAGTGATGTTTCGATACTGCAAACTTCCATTTGGGTTAGAGTTTTCGCAATCAATCGATTTAGTATTTCTCTTTCGAACAGGGCAATAGTTTGTTTCAATGTTTTTTAAATTGTCGTTTTTGTAATGTCAATTTGTTTCCTTTTTTGAAACATTTATTTTGTTCATATTTTATGTTTTAAAATATTGTGAAATATATTTTACCTAATAACCAGTCACTTTTGATGTCTTTTATCTTATTATTATTATTAATTTATTACAAAAAAAATCTCAAAACTATGCATTCCATTTTTACTAAATATTACTTACCTTCAGTCGTATGATTCGCCACACACTTTTTTTTCGTGTAATTTTTTGTCCATAAAACCAATCCTACCACATGCCTGTACGTGATGGCATCGCATTACCGTGAACCTGATCGGAAAAAGAGGTGTGCCCTAAAGAACTGCTCGGGGAAGTGCTGCCGTAAACAGGCAGGTGTGTCTGTTGTGAATTACTGCCACCAACAAACCCTGTTCGAACAAAGTGCATTAAGCTTTGCTCACCACATTGTTCATGTCCAAAAATAAATCAATTCTAGTCCACTGCTTTGCTCACTAGTGCTGCTAGTGTCATAAAAAAGCATAATTACCCTTCTTAGGCACATGCACGGCACAGAAAGCTACTACTTTTGGCTACATTTTCCACGCAACCACTGTCAGGCTGATGTACATTTTCAGTAGCTTTCAAAGGTTCTCCACATTGCAACAAATAACTGGCACGAATATCACAGTGCAACAAGTTACGAGTTGCCTTCGGCTGCTTGCACAACTGTTCGGTCAGTTTTTGGGCTAAAAGCTAAAACCCGTAGTTTGTTTTGTTCATTTTACAGCAGCGCGACTGTATGGAATGTATGTTTCGGTTGTTGTTACTCATTTTGCTGGCTCCACTACTCCATGGTGACGGGATTGTAAACTTTTGCCACACGCACAACCCCACCTAGGACCAGCTCTGGCCCTCTGGTTGGTAGCATGCAAGCAGCTCTTCCTTTTTCGACGCCGTGCGCTTTCTCTTTCCTACGCTCGGTTATTTTAATCAACCCCCCCCCCCCACCTCCCCCCACAGAGTCAAACCGAGTCGACCAACGGCTTAATGGAGGAATTATCATCCCTATGGTGATGTGGTGTGCTTGCATACATACATACAGCTACACACACACACACACATGGTCGCGGCACTGTTTTCTCTTTGCGAAGGTCAACCACAGCCGCCACATCGCCGAATAGTGCCGCGAGGGACCGGTTTATCCGCGGTTGTTGTGGCTCTTTTTTTGTTGTTGTTATTCGTTACAGAGTGTTCAATACCCCAACTGACGACAATCCCTGGAGACAACACTTGATGCACTGTATTTAGGCACATGATGGTTATGTTTTGTTGTTTCCAAAGTTCGTCCATGTGTGTCACAAATGGACAAGCGCCGCGAGAGAGTAAGACACGATGCGTGAATGGTACCGTACTTCAATATTTATGTATTTATTTATTATAAATGTCAATCTCGTATACCTCGAAGTGCTTTACCAAGGTTCTGAATAATAGAAATCAGAATGGTACTAAAAGGTAGGCATTAAGTATAAAATTCTCTAACGTCCCAAATCTGTAATAACGTAAGTTTAACGACACATCATGCAAAGCGGCAAAGAAGCTCTGATAATTACGATTTCTGTAACGATTTGTTTACCAAGCGCGAAAGCTTATCCGTTCGGACTTCGGAACGCCGGTGCACTTCGAGCTGGCGAAAGTTGGTGGTGGCCAATGGCGCGTCTAACTTTAAACCACCCCAGACTGCTATATAGCTGCTGCGTAAGACATTTCGAATAATAAAGAAATGAAAAAGAAATAAACATTAGCATCGGGGCATCGGGGCAAAACGTTACCTACCTAAACCTGCTGCCACGCATGCGACAAAAACATCGCGGTACGGATTTTGCCGATCGCCTGCACAGCGTTCGATCATGTGTGCGGGAGATAAATCTGTGTCTGCCCCTTCTTTGGTGGCAAACATGCTGCAGTTTCTTGGTGGGATCAATTATTAGTGTACAGGGTGTTCAATATATTCGAATACACTTTAAAAACGAGCTCAAACAATGTAAACATAAGATATAATTTTTCGAATATTTTTTTTTCTGGAAGCCATGTTTATTTACTATCTTTTTGGCATATTGGGAGGGAGCACTTTACCTTTGTACTTTATCACGAGCTGGAGACGTTTCTCAAACGAATCGCACGCGGCACGCACCTGTTCCATCGGCATTTCGTCCTAGATCTTGGAAATAACGTTCATGAATTGATCGACTGTGTTCACTTTATGCTCGCTTTGCTTGGCCAGCATGTTTGACTATACATAGCAACCAAGGGGATTGAGATCCGGGGAACTGGCTGGCCATAACATCTTATCTAGAAATCCTGTTAAAATCTCTTGACACCACGGTTGGACGATATTCGCCCTGTGGGCCGGAGCGTAGTCTTATTGGAAAATGTAAGGATCTTTCCCGTAGAGATCCTGAAGTGCCGGAGCCACTACCTTCGCCAGAACCTCGGTTTTGTAGTACGCGGCGTTAATTTTGACATTTTTCTCAATAAAAACCAGTGTTAGCTTCCCACGCCTGGATACGGCCCCCCAAAACCATCACCGACGCGGCATTCTGGAACAGGGGGACGCTGGCCAACATCGCCGCCCACAGTCAATCATTTTGAACATTGTGCGACTGTTCCAAAACGAAAAGTTTTTCATTGGAAAACACAAACTCCTGATCTGTGTGCCGCGAAAGAATCAATTTGTATCTGTCCTGGATGTTCTGCTTTGGAGCCTCCATTACTCCATGTACTTTACGTTTCTCGTACGGCTTGTACCCTAGGTCCTTCGTCGTCTTGTTGGAAACCTTGGTCGAGCCCATCTCCCGGTACCGACGGATGGTAGTAAAAATAAAAGTCGCCGGGCTGCTCACCTCCCACAAACAATTTTACTAAATGATCGCGGTACTCTTTCATCGAGTACAGTGTTTACAAACTAAGTGACAGTTATTCGATACCACATGCAGCGTTTAGCCTATACATGATACTAAAGCTGACAAAAATATGAATACACAGAATACACAGAGTGCACAACTACAAACCGATGAAAAGTTGTATTCGAACTTATTGAACACCCTGTAAGTAGACTGGTGTTACTCACTATTACGCTGTAGTATGTGTGCAATAGTGCATTTTCTATTCACTTTCTCAGCTAAACAATACTGTTGTGTTAATTTATCATGTTACGCATAGTTTGTACTGTGATCCACAAAAAAACAAGGTCTGATCGTACTTGCACGTTGATTGATTACTTCCCATCAAACGATCGAGCCCTTGTTATGCACTATTATGCAGGAGAGGTATGCTCTTTGCTTCGGATACGCATAACTGGCTCTCACAAATACTGTGCGATCATTGAATGCTATGTGAACTGTTTAAAAAATTGGTATGATGGCAGTATTTAGTGACTGATGACAAGGGCATGGAAAGGAGGTTTTTATACAGACTTTTTTTATTAAATTTAATTTATTTATTTTTTATCTAAAATTATTTATTTATTTATTATGATCTCTATATTTAACGGAGACTGCGGCGACGGTCTTCAAAATGCATGACCGGGATTCAAATCCCATCCGGATCGTCCCCCATACGTGGTATCGGCAGTCTAGTAAGCCATTTCGATGGCCGGCATGACCTTCTTCGTCGTGTCGACATGGCCTGTCTCGGTCTAGGACTGCAGTCCTCCATCCCCGGCTGCATCCGATCTCCTACAGGTTACACTCTACTTGATCCAGCCAATCAGCTCGCTGTGCTCCTCTACGCCTCGTGCCAAACGGGTCGCTGACGAGCGCCTTCTTGGTGGGGCATGAGTCCGGCATCCTCATCACGTGTCCCAGCCAACTTATCCTACCGGCTTTGACTACCGTCAGGATATCAGCACCGCGAAACAGCTCCTTATCAGCACCGCCAAAGATAGACCTTAGCACCCGCCGTTCGAAAATGGCGAGTGCATTGGCGTCCTCCGTCAGCATAGTCCAAGATTCCACGATCGTACCAAGGTAGCAGAACTCCTCTACCACCTCGAGATCGCCGCCGTCAACTGATACTCTGCTTCCGAGTCGGGTTCCATCACGGTCACAGTCTCCGGGCAGCAGGTATTTGGTCTTTGTCGCATTGATTCTCAATATAAATCCATTGGCAACAACAAATAAGTTGAACAACAAACAGGAGAGTCCGCCATCTTGCCTCAGATCCCGGTGAGATTCTTGCACTGCACTCCGTCCATAGTGGCATTTAGCAGCCGTACCAGCTTCCGTACTGCTGCATGGTGTCCCATAGTTCGGTCCGATCTATGGTATCATAGGCCGCCTTGAAGTCAAAGAACAGGTGGTGCGTAGGGATCTGGTCCTCCCGGCATTTTTGGAGGATCTGCCGTTGCCGTTGTCGATTTGTCTCCAGCCTGCAAAAGAGTATTCTGCTCTGTGAACTGTTTGAAAGATCGATATGATCGCAGTATTATGTGATTAATGACAAGGGCATGGAAAGGAGATTTTTAAACAGACTTTTTCTTACAATAAACTTATTATGTTCGTTATGTTTAACAGCATAAATGCTGTAAGCTATTGAATTTGACTCTACTTTAAGCAGCAATTAGTCTACTATTTTCGTTTGAAGAATAAAAATAACATATTTAGCAATTGATGATATGTGGTGGTACCCTTTGATCTTACCCTTAAGCTATAGAAAAAATCCCTTGATAGGTTTAACACCGAATGCATGCATTGGGACACTTCAATCGGTCGGTTTGTTTGGGATTGATGCCCCTGTGGCATGTTTTTTCTTTACATGATCTTCAGCACGTTTGAAGAAACATCATTGCTTCATCTCGCCGGAAAAATCGAACTTACTTCCACATCTTACTTTTGTTGCTTGTGGTTTGGTTTTGATTAGTGTTTCCCTCACCGAAACAAACGTAAATGTTTACAGAACGCATAACAATGACGTGTTGTGGGAAGCGTCACAGATGTGAATTCCCCTAGGTGGAAAATGCTCAAAGAGCAAAACTGCTTATATTTTGTTCCGGTTCTTTCCGTTTTCCTTAGGCCAATGGAAGAGGGTTCCAAGTGTTTCCCAATAGCTAATATGAAATAGCTTTGTACCTCTGACGAATTGAGTTTGGATTGAAAAGAGTCTAAATTAGCGGATATTTACAGCTTCTTGCCTTCATGCTGTAATTCTTCGCTTTCGTTGTTACAATTGTATAATTATTACAACACATTTCCAATAGCCATAACTGCGATGTGACGAAATGATCCACTTCCAGTACCCCATAGACGTCGTTACCGTACATTTTTCCCATAGCGTCCTTTCGCTTGGTGCTTGGCTTCTCATTAATAAATCATTTCAATTGTGACAGCTTGATTAATTATTCTCCATCAGTTTAGTTGTTTACGGCGTTCGTTTGGACTTTATAAATCTCTACACTAGTAGCGCAGTTTTTGGAATAAGGGAATAATCTGTCTGATGGTTGTTAACACTAGAACCGCCGGGCTTGTCAACCTTACAAGATCCGCCATATGGGACAACTTTGTCCCATACGTTATGAAAACATGTTTATTATTACCGAAGGGTTTCTTGTGGTAAAATAATTCATAAACATCATAATTAGGTATAATAAAGCTTTGTTAGCAACTCAATCAATAATTTAAAAATCGAATTAAGGTAATAGTTTGATCGTTTCAACTGCCCAACCAAAGATATCAACCAGTTTTCTTTACACTAATATAAAATTATAGGACTTTTAGTGATGAACGCTTACAATTATTCCTTACAGAGTTGAACGACAGTAAATCTAGGCTAAGAACTATATGTAAATTATTTAAACAAACATGTGATAAGTAGGGTTTTTATGATAATAAAAAAATCTTATGTTCTAAGTTTTTTGGGTCTACGAGGGCGTCTGTGACTCCCTTTAGAAACGTTACAAAAATTCGATGTCAATACAGCTTTAAATTGCCAAAAGAAGAAGACAAAGCTTCGAAAGCAAAACGAGCACCTAGATTAATTATTTCAAGCAGCTATAAGACATCTTTAGGTTTCAAACTAAGTACATTGCTGCATCAGAACCTGACGCACATGAAACGCATACATACGAAACAGTATTAGTACTGGTCTATCGCATGTGAAGCATTCGCTGGTACATTTGCTTTCGTGACAAGACATTTGAACCTGGCAGTGCCGACGAGAACCTCCAGCACCTGACGCAGGGAAGTTAGCGTTGGCGCTCTTATTTTCAACGTACTCTTTGGCAAATTCTTCGTCTAGCTTGAAAAGAAAATCGCGTCTAGATATAATTTGTTTTGTGAGTTCTTTGTACTAGACCCAAGCATTGGATACCGCCAAATCAAGAACATTACAATTATGAATAACCAGGTCACCTTCTACTAGCACTTTTCACGGAGTACTTTCTACACATTTGGTCAACTACATCCACTGCGTACTTGATCGAGAGACTTTGATTTTCTACGTCCTAAGTCCTAACCAGGCACACTGGTTGCGCTGGTGTTGGGAGCATACACAGCGACCAAGCAGGCCGGCAAGTTCATTCGTGCAGGCTACTTGTTTGGACCTGCAAGTATTATGCTGGAGATCCAAATACGCAATAGCCAGCAGGTGATGCTTTGGGTGGGGAGCGGGCGATAGGGGCACTCAGACAAACCTGGGACTGGGACAAAAATGTATATGGCGGTTCTAGTGTTAATGAAGTTCCATACTTTTTGTGACTGAGATGTGAAATGAATAAGCATGTCATGTCCGTCCTGCACCTTCCATTCATTGAACAAAATTAATTAGTAATGAAAGCACGAAAACCAAACGTGTATTAGATTGGGAAAATAGTTTTGAATGCGAATAGTTGATATTGTTCCATACGGATTTAGCTTTCCCGGAAATGGAGTTTTTGTTCTGTTCTTCCCCGTAATACACAACATAGAATGCGCATCCAAATTTGCTAATACCATTGATATTGACTGTGTGTGTGACCGGTATCCGTCCGCTCTAGGGTATGGATTTCCCGCACAGCAGATATTAAGGACACAAGCGCATGGGTTGACCAACTGACCGGTGTTCCATTATCACTAATGGAGCATCAAGCTCTCCGGGCCCTTAATCTGCTTAATGCTACCGAACCTTACCGATTACATCGGTCAACGGGTGCAGGCAGTGTGTCGAATAAAAGAGATTCATTTCCTTCCCCGTTTTACCCGTGCCGAGTAGGAAGGAACCACATCTGTGCATCGCCACGCCAGAACACGAGGCAGAGCGGGTAATCGGTTCTTGCATTGCTTTTACCCAATATCACTCGACAAGGTTTCCTGTGACGAGGCCTTTAGCCACTTCTGATGCCACCCCAGGGACACTTTCCCCCATCCATTTTCCAATCCACTTCGGCCCGTCGTCGATGAGTGGTCGATGTATTTTTGTAATTTCCCCCACGCACTCACACACACACGCGCTTCAATCGTCTCCTGTGTTGGAACATGGTTCTCTGTATTGGTTGGTCGAGGAATTGTGTGTTCACCGGTTTCCACCGTGCTGCCATGGAAACGATGTTCATCATACCGGAAGAAGCTCTTCTTGTGGTGCGGTTCGTTGTTTGCATAGGTGTGGAAGGAAAATCTCACCCACGAACACGTGCATTCTACGCATGTGCAACACTATGCCGGCGCAAAATTGGGCGCTTTTCATGTGTGTGCTCTGCGTTTACTGCTGCCGCGAAGCAACCAAAGCGACGAAGCATCCCCAAACGACACACTTCCCCGGTAGCTCTCCGGTGGAGCGGTGGAAAATCAAGCGTTGCTGATAAGTGTGTGGGTTGTGTGTGTTATTTGCTGTGGTAGGTGTTGTATGTATGCTCTGCGTGAGCGTCGGAGGAAAGGATCGGCAAGCGCAGACGATTCGTTCCATTCGTGGAAAGCTGCGTTAAGCTCGCCTGGAAAAATCACAAGCAACACCTCTTAAGGACCGGAAGGGTGGTGGTAAAGTGTGTTTCTTGGAAAAGAAAAGCTTGCAACACATAATCCTTCCCCGTAGGTGGTACACCCCTCCCCCCTTCCACTCCCCCCCCCCCCCCCCCCCATGGAGTCGAACGATAGAGATTCGGAGTGGTGTTGATTGAGAAAATTGCTTCCAACTACGAATGAGCTGGCTATTGGGTTATATATCATGACTTTCGTTTGTTGTTTTTTGCTCCCATTGCTTGTGTTGCCTTCGATGAGGTGCAATACTCGAATGAAACAGCAGATTTGTGTTTTTTTTTTTTTTTTGGTAATACACCTGTCCCAAACGACGTGGTTTGGGGCCTTTTTTCGCTTTTGTTTGCGGAGTTGTTTGTTCTTGTTCAGTTTTTGTGTGTGTGGTTTATGGAATGACTTCAGCTCGGGCCGGGTCCTAAGTTTAGATTGGTTTTCTGCCACACTGTCTGCCTCACAGGTTAGTTTTCCTCTGCGCTCGCCGGGGGTGGATCAACGCGCAAACAAATCAAAGGCGTGGAACTGTAATTAATTGATACATGTTGATATAGTCCACCAACCGCCCCCAGAGTACCGACAATTTCCGGTCGTTTGTTGCGTTACCTGCTGCCATGGGCAATAAAGTCGTGGAGCGTTCTAGTTCTTTTACTTCCCTCCATCAATACACCTTCCATTCTAACATCCATGGTTAATAGTGCTTTTCATCGTTCATCCATCCATCCATAGCAGCAAAACGCAACAATTCAAAGCTGGAAAACAGGAAGTAGCCGTCGAACGGGGTGGAATGCTTTTGTTCGATCCCATGCCCCCCGGAAGCGTTGTCGCGTTGATATCGCAAGCAAGATGTGCGTAGTAGGAATCGTAGTTGTTCACGTGCGATCGGTTTGAAAATGAAAAAAAAAAAACGCGTTTTCTCTTCTATTTTGAACATCGGAGAAGAAAATAAATAAAATGTTTCACTGACGGGCAGACACGGTGGTGAAACAAAATAGGAAGCCAGTATCACTTTCTTCTGTTCGGGTAAGGCCCTACCACGAAGTCAATTTGTAACAGTGCGTGTGCAAGGGGTTTAAAATGTTGCACACATTCTGTTTCGTATGCATACAACTCGATGTCCAATGCCATATGGACGAATGGAAACGCGACACTTTTTAGTTCCTGGTTTTGCTTCTGGCTACGGTTTGCTATTGGAGCCCGTAAAAGTGTTGAGTGTGATATAGGTGTTTGTCTTGTTTGTCCGTGCGGTTAAACCCGAACGCGCGTAATGTACACAATTACAAATGTTCAGGGCGGGGGTGGCTGAAGGGGCGGATATGAGTAACGTGCGCGTATTGGAAACTATGATGAAGGGTTTTTTTTCTCGCTGCTTGCTACTCCAGTTCCAGAGCTGGTACGTTCGTGTGCTCCACTGTGGAGTTCTGCAATGCCACACGAATCCGGTGAACCGTGGTGTGAAGGTCACAGTTCCAGCGCACATCTATCGCACATTGCAACAACCAACGTCGGAGGGCAGGCGGCACGTCCTCCGCGTGTGTTGCAAAGTGCAAGGCAAACGGTGCATCGAACACCACACAACCATGCACGGCCGTTTGGTGCGGTCGTGAAGTGCATTGTGATGGTGTTTCGTGAGGAACGAATCCGTGGCTTTTAGACCATTTTGAATTTGCAAGTCTGATCAATTAAAAAAAACGATGCGTACACTTCGGGCTGATGGTCATTTGGGGGGTGGCAGGGGAACGATTCAGCTTAAGATATTCAGTTTAATAAAAAATTGGAAAACGAAAATATAAAAAAAATTGAATAATTATTTTTTATTATTATTTTACACACAGATTCGGGAAAACCCTCTAGATTGGCATGAAACGAGCTTCTTCATTTAAACAAAGAACATTCTAAATTCTTGTGCCATTAGCACGCCACCAATAAACTTGAAAGTCTAACTCCACAAGCTAATAAAACCTCCCAAAAAGAAGGTGGGACTGTCACGGTGGTTCAGATCGCTTCTCTACCGAGTGGTAAATTTTCTTTGTCCGCCAGGACACGCTTATGAGTTAGTAATTTTCATAGCGCACTTTTGGAACTCTCAACCTAGGTGGCAAAATGGTGAGCAAGCGTTTTTGTGTGCCGGTGACATTTATGTTTTGTGACGTTTAAATAAAAAAAAAAGAGAAAGAGAAAACTAAACGATGGGTCCATCCGCCACTATCTTCATCTTTTAGAACGTTGCCATAACCAATTTGCATTCAAATATTCCACCATCACTCGCGTCAACCTATGAGCTTTCTGAGTCTACAATTTGGCATCGTCTTGGGAATCCCACTATCGTCCAACCGTCGACGTCAATATCTGTCGTGGTGCTTCGTGCTACCTTTGGGACGAACCTTGGAACCTTCGCCTTAGGTAGAGTGCTGCCCCACTGGCGCACAAAAAAGGTCTCTTTTGAGTGACTCGAGAATTAAGGTTCACCGTCACCACTACTGAGGCGTGTGTTAAAGCTCCAACACACCTTTCGACCGCGCTGGAACTCAGTCCAGCTTCAGACAATCGTGTCCCGAGACCTGGGTGGGGGGGAGGTGATTCCATGCGCGTTCGTTTCCATGTGTTGGAAAGTACACCGAAACCAGTCCGGCCAGTTTTTTCGCTTCAATCGTTCCATCGCAGTCTAGTGGTGAGATGACGAAGTTAAGGCGCCACAGTTTCGAGATGGGATTTTTCTGCGGGATTTTTAAACTGTGATTGAGCGCCGATTTATTTGAATGATACTAAATTTAAGATAAACAATTTAGAGAAAAAAGACGGCTTTACAACGAAGTGTAATCAATGTGGAAGAGCTTCCATTCATATGTTAGTTTATTGTGGATTCATCGCGAGACCTCTGCTCAGTTGCGCCACAAATAGGCAAATTTGTTCATTATAGCTTTAGATGTTCATTATAATTACTGCTCTCGTTGCATTCCGGACCAAACCACGGACGCCCACCTCCGGGTGGGAGAATGTATGCTGTGAGCGACTCTGTACGAATGCTTAAGTAATTACGTAAAACTTCCGCCACTGACACACAGCACAGAAAAGGCGCGAACAGTTCGCGCACTCAAACGAAAAATGGTACAAAACAATGATGGGCTTCAGAGGGTTTAATCTGCTTTTTTTTTGGGGAGGTGCATTGTTTGGGCTGCGCTCTAAAATCATCTCACACGTACACATAACACACATTATACAACATGTTTTATTGGACTGCATTGCCGAGAAGAGCCGGTGTAAAAAAAGTGTAGTGCAAAAATTGGAAATGATTTAAAACGTGTACATTTGAGCGAAGAAAATACATTTCGTTGGGCTGATGTCCAACGCCGTAACCGAAGTACCGCAAATAGAATTATCCCAGTTTCGCGAAACTGGGAATGCAGCAGCAGTGGTGTGGAAGCACACTTTCAGTTTCGTTTTGGCAAGGTTTTCGCCAGTGATTCCCGTGGCTACACTCGCTAGACGCTAGACAGCGAAAGGGAAATATATTAAGGGTAGTACTTTTACCCGGAACGCCGGTGATGATCCTTCACAGGCGTTTCCTTCTCTCCAGACGGCGATGAAGAGGACACTTTGCTGATGATGCTACTACCCGTACTAGGCTCGGCACGTTGTCTGCAAAAATATCATGATGAGGACAGTTTTTTGTTTTGTTTTGCTTTGTTTTAGAGGTTCTCTTCGTCTACTACCTCGGTACACACAATCCTAACAGCTCCCGAAACAGTGGCGAAACTCCCTTGGAGGGTCGATACATAATATATGTGTGGGGCTGTTGTATGGAGCAGCAGGGTATGGAAAAAGCTTCGGAAAAGTTGAATCGCTGCCAAGGAAACGAATCCTACCACGGTTACTCACCATCAGGACCTGTTCCCCTAAAATAAATCCTTGTCAAGCATGTTGTGTTTCGTATAACTTATAATAATACACACGATGTAGACAACGTAGTCGTCCTGGAAACAATGGTCCCTGGTGTGCCTGGCATCAAACGATAGCGATACCAAAAACCACCTGAAGAGGAGCTGATCACTAATGCCTCATCGGTTGGGGGAAGTATTTATCATTTTTCTTTCGCCCCGCCGTGCGTTCGTTGGGCCTTTCCAGAATAGAATTTGTTCCAGAATTATTTAGATAGTGCCCTCCCCAAAAACGGACCCCTCAGTACGTAATTGTCTACCTTTGGGGGTGAGGCGTACAGGTTGCTGTACACCCTGCACCACATACTCATCATGACAAGTGTGGGTACGAGAGTTGCGCGTGCAAGATTGTGCACAAATTGATGCCTTTCGCCACGTACCAGGATTATCATAACTTTGCAAAGCAGCCTTTTCCCCCTGCCCAACGCGCTTACGGAACTGAACGGCAAGTCGCTGTTGAAAGGGATGATAAATCATCCTTTTTCATCGCGCTATACCGTCGGCGGTTAGTAGACTCATGGCAGACCGATGGCTAGCCATTTCGCAGCGACAGAATATCAATTAGCTGCCCCCTGATGATGTTCCGCCAGGTACATATGCGACCAGTCCGAAGCACACCGACAGCAAAGGTCCGTATGGTTCCCGTCCCGTCGAAGGTCGACTTCTAACATTCGCTTCTGCATCGCCGTTAGTTTTGGGTAAAGGTCGATCCCGCGAGCCTTCCTCGTTGCGATAATCTTTGATTTATGGTCCAGTATTCAGTAGTGTGGACCAGCGGTGCATTCAGCTAGAGACCACGGGAGGTCTGGGAAATCAAAAATGTAATCGTACTCATTTGCATTTTGCATGTGTAAAATAATTACCACGTTCTGGTTTAGAACGATGATTTCTGCATGGTTCGGACGGGTTCCGGAAACACTAGCGACTTGCTAACATGAAAATGCAGGTCGTGTAAGACTCAATTTGTTAACGAGTTAGTGCTGTAATTCTAACATACCACGAAGCGTGTAATATTATGAATATTAATGCGAAGGTATTAAGTGGCATGTCTTGTGTTTTAAATTCTTTGAATGATGATAACATTCTATCCATTAAATTAAATCATGGAGATGTTCCCGATGCACAGCTCGGCGTAATTGATACTGGCAGTAATTATTCTTGCCAATGCCAACAGCCTTTGTATTTGTATCAATTTGTGGCCTTCGATGTATTGTATTATTTCCATCGCTACAATAATTTCAGTTCATTGTGGAGCGAAGCGGAACAGCCAGCCTGCTATAAAAAGGACGCTCATATTTTGCCGAATGTTTCATCAGATAACCTTTTGTTGCGCTGTAGCCACCGTCCAATTTGAATTTTACTCGAGGGTGGTGTATCCAAAGATAGTTTGAGTACCCAGGCCGTTCATTGGGGACCGTTCGGTGGCTTGATGACATTATGAATTTTACGATCGAACCCCAACCAAACGCGTACAACATTGTGCAACATTGACCCCAAAAGTAAGGCTTTCGGCGCTGCTTCGCGAAGGCACAAGGCTGATGTGCTTTTGTTACTATGTAAAGCTTTAACGAGTATCTCCCCTTCCCGCCGTACGAATTCACATTCCATCGTGGTATAGAATTGTTGCGGGATCCCTTCTCATAACCGTTCGTTGAAAAGCCGTTCGGGATGTTTCCTCCCAAAACATCCGGACCGGTTCAGTCGGTTTGCTATTCCGAGTACCATTGCCAAAGCAATTTGCCTGCTATTCGTTGCGGTAGTAGCAGCAGCAGCAGCAGCAGCTAGCAGGATCTCCTAACGTAACGATGTCAACACTCAAGGGCACATCGATCTGAAGAACGATACACTCATCCATCACACAACGCCAGTCCGTGGCGACATTTTCATGGCATGTGGAGCAGCGTGGTATGAAGTCAAATTGCTCCTGAATACCACATCTCGGACGTCGGGAGATGTTGGTGGGTCCTTGAACTTTGAAGATGTCCGGGACACGGAACCGTTTGCACCGACTGCCGGTGGGGTAAATCGTACAATCTGCATAGCTTGCAACGGACGTGGAGCCTTCTGCCGGAGCTCAACCACCAGAAAGTGTTTTCCCCCGGTTACCACTCGAGATGGAACGAAATTTGTCATGCTCAAGTCGACGACTGTGGCACGTTGCAACGCGGGAGGAAGCAAGTTGTCGCCGACTGTCTGAGCTCATCATTATAATCATATCCGGCGCAATGTTTCTTGCCACATACACTGTGCATTCCCATGCATACGGCCCAAGGTAACAATCGACACAACAGATGACGCCTTCCAGCGGTGGATGGTATTTATGCGCGCATGAGACAATGAGACGCCTGCAGAATGGGAAAAGATAGTACCGTACCGTTGCGCGGGAGGTCGTAATAAGCGGGCCCGGATGCACTGTTGCAGAGCGGAGTGAAGACTGCACGTGACTTGATTCGTCTTCACTGTCCGTATGTTGGTCCTGTACGTACGAACTGCACTTTGTACTTTACGAGGACACTTTTCTAAACCCATTCCCATGTCAGGGTGCCGCCAGAATAGGGGAAAAAACGTGTGCTGCTTTAAACTCAGACATTTTGTGCCCTCTTTTTTTGTTGCTGTAAGAATTACTTAATTATGTGAATATAAACGATTCCAGACGGTTTGTCTCGACGGTTGGATAATGGGGTAGATGAAGGAGCTCGGGAGCTTTAGAAGATGGGTTACTCGTTGAAAGATTGTTTTATCTTTCGCTGTTGTGTAGCAAATCTTATCCTCATACACCCCGTCTGTACTTATTAATACATTTTTCCCTCCTGCGTACAGCTAGAGTTATCTGTACCAGCGGTGTCGTGTCTGTTGGCTAACCGTGCCGAGAGGTGGAGATACTTTATGTCTACTTCGCACAAATAGCGTTAGTGGCAGGCATTCGTTTGAAGGGGAAACGACTGACAGGGCACAGAATCGTGGCTAGTGGGGCCTGCTGAAGGTTGAGCTGGGAATCGAAGGAAAACAATGATTTTACATCCCACGTGCTGTGTTTTGTTTTCTTTTTTTTCTTTTTCGCTACGCTAGTAGCGTAGAACGTCATTCACAACGTAACGTTATGAGTCAGTGATGAGCTGAAAAGATAACCCGGGCGGGTTACGGACGGGAACGGGAAGGGCACAGCTCTAATGCCGATGAAAACGGCGATGAATTATGATCTCATCACCATCATCGACCATCCCAGTTGAGGTTTGAGCTGGTAAAAAAATGGCACAAAATCTCCCACCGCTATTGTACATTGTTTTTGTGTTTTTTTTTAAAGGGAAATGGAATTTTACTGCCACATTACTGGACACCGTGATGGATATTGTTATAAAACGAATTAAAGTAAGAAATGTTTTAGTACATTTCTGAATTTTACAGATTAAAATATTTAAAAACGAACGAACGAAAATACGAACAGCTTCATTATAGATCGAGCGCAATTTTGCATTTATATTTATTCTTTTCGATGAAATTTTATTCAAACAACAAGCTCTACCGGATATCCGATGCTGCGACAGGAGCAAAATTCCGACAGACAGCTAACTTTTTCTGAATAGTGTTCATTCTCACCGTGTCTCAGTCCTGTCAGCTACACAGCGGAAAGGAAAACTTTTTGTCTCCAAATACCTATCCGCCAACAGTCGCCAGTTTCCAGATGTATGACACTTTTCATTCCTCTTCCAATGGTCTTTTTCCGTTGTTATTGCTATTTTTTAAATCCTCATTTTGTATTGTTTTAATCCTTCTAAATAAGTTTAATCTTTCTATATAAGGGGCGGTCCGGTGGTGTAGGCGACAGCGGCGCCGGTCTTCAAACGACAGGACCGGGGTTCAAATCACATCCGGACGATCCCCCCGTAGTGAGGACTGACTATCCAACTACGTGGTGTCGGCATTTCGATGTCCGGCGTGACCTTAGAAGTCGTTACGCCAAGAAGAAGAAATAAGTTTATAATTTCCAGAAGCTTCACTTGCGCTTCAATTATTTATTTCGATCGTCATGATGATGTACCATGTGCTAATTGCTGCATATTTACAAGCACCTGCGAATTGATTACTAATGTTTGAGCTGTTAATACGATTAAAAAAAAAAAGATGCCACCACGAGAACACTCGGCTCGGTATTGCGTCGTAGAAATTGTTGTCTGACATGCCCTGACACAAATTGTTTGTACAAGTGTAAAACTACACCTGATCTCCAGCAATGCGGAGCGCAAAAGTTAAAATTCTACGTTCCACAACTTTCTCATTTGTATATCAATCGTTAGCGGTGGTATAATTTTAAGCCAATAAATGCCACATATTTTACACATTTTGTGAACTGCAAAAAAAACAAAAGAAGCACATTGTGAACGAATTTTTTTATTGTTAAAACTTGTGCATTTCTTGTCTACTAAAATAGAGATATTTTTTCTTAATCCTATTAAACTTATCCCATTGATATGTTTGAATATGCCAGTATCAGCTAACTTTATCAGCTTCTGGTTTGGTTTGTTTTTGTGATTTTTTTTTGTGTCGTTGGAAATCTTATCAGTAGAGTACAGTTTGGTAACGATTACTGACCGTATGTCATATGAAACGATTTGATTGCTGTCGAGCAAATGACAGAAGCCATAATTAACCCGTCACACAGATTTGTGTCAACGTACAGTGTGGCTTATATAAAGTGTTACACAAAATGTGAGCCTTTGCTGTCGATCCATGCCGATAGTAACAGATTGATGCTATCCCTTTCTCTTTTTATTAATAAATTAGTAGACGAAAATGTTGATTTTTATAAAAAAATACATCCGAATTATCGTATGCCTCAGATAAGCATCAAACGAAGATAGCATTTTACTGTTTTGACACTATTAAAGAACTTATTGCACCAATTGCAATCATATCTTTACCACAGAATAAGGAATGTTCGACTTTCTCGATTTAACAACGATTCAATGTAACAAATATGGTGTAATAAAATAACGGCCTTGAATTTTTTAGTGAAATTTGTTCATTCTTTACTAATAAACCGTCGGACGGGGTTGGGTAAAGCTAGTGCCGGCACTCGGTTTGCTACATTGTGCAGCGTGAGCGACCGTACGAGCTAACATACTTACTTTTTCGTAGTCATTATTTGAAATGGCAGCGCATGTGGCGACACACCGCAGGAACTCGCTCGGCAGGCGTTCACACGGCAGGAGGAAGGGACGATTAGTCGGTCCGACGAAACGAGTTCAGCTCGAAAGCCTGTGTGTGGCAGCAATGTGTTTGCATCGGTTGCAGTTGCACTTCGACGGACACTGCGGCAGCTGCAATTAACGTCCGTTGTCTATCTCAATCAGTCGATCGCAATTCAACAGAAATTAACCTCAACTAACTCCTGCACTGGGTCACACAAACACACCGAGTAAAATCGCGTTTTGTGTGACCGGCTCGCGAATAACGAGCGAGAGGCGCGTTTTTCCCTTCGTTTTCATTTTCCACTAAGCGATTTTCCGGCTGCAGCACTGCTGCCTGCACCGAACTCCCGACCCGGGCTAGCGAGTTGGACTTTACGCAATGGTATTTCTTAACTCGAGCGTAACACACACACACCTTTGGCCCGGAGGTTGGACATTTGCCGAGTCGCCGGATCATAGACTGAGCTCACTTTTTGAAAGAAATGAAACAAAACCCCACCGCACAACTTTGATTGGGTGGATCATTAGGTGTTCCGGCGTTCGTTGAGAGGCTGGGATGTGTGAGTGTGTCTAGTGTTTGTGATTTTTTTCCTGTAGTAGTAGCTGTTGTCGGCGGTCTATTTGCTGGCAGATCGAATGGCTCGGAATGGAATGGATTTGGCTGTTTGATCAACACTTTCGATTGGATATACCGTGAGCGCAGCTTCGAAGTAAGAAAGCTCCAAAGCCCAAACCAGACCGGTGGCCAGATTGCGTCGCATTTCGGTTTTGGTGAATTTGGCTGTTGACCTCGGCGAAAGGTGCAACTTGCGCCACGCGACAATAATTGTGCGATGTGTGAAATTGAAGAAACGGCGGAGGATCACTGGCAAGGTTGAAAAGATTGTTCAACAATAGATCATTAGGCTGTGACTGTTTATCAATCAGTAGCATTCATATATTCATGCTTTTTTACGAGTAGAATTTACCCCTGATTTGTTGGTTTGATAACCATTTTGATTAGCTGGTCATTATTATAAGAAGATAATTTTTGCATAATCATATCCCATTACGTACTTAAAAGCATCAAAAAAATATATTTTAAATGATTCTAAATGGTAAAAATGCATTTTTATTTCGAATCAATAAAAGTGTGAAAATCATACAAAAAGCATTCATATCATTTTCCCAATTTTCGATTGCTTCTTTCCACCACTGCACAAGTTGAAGCGATTGATCAGCAAACACATCTGCAATTGCAAAGACCATTATCCGTGACATAGCTTGAAAGGTGCAGCATATGTTGCCGTATGCCGTTATTTGGAAGGCAAACGAGGTGGTAGTGAACAACGCAAAGCCTAGCACAAACATGGAAAACGTTTTCCAGCCACGGTGGCGGCAAATCGTCGAAACAGGAACAGTAAATTATTTTTCCTTCGCTTATCAACCGATTCACAAACAATGCATCCCCACCCGAGCGAGCGCACGTGCTAATCGGTTCCTGTTGATAATGTGTGAGTGTGTGTGAGGCAGTAAATGGCATGCATGCTTCCCGGTGAGCGAATTTTAATGCCAGCGACAGTACAGTTCAGTCTAGAATCAGCCTTTAGAATCAGCCGTACAGCTTTGAGTCACGTTTTTAGTGACAGGTTTGCAGTTTGATAGTCACAAAACAGTTTAGCCAATTCAAATTCACATGTTTTAAACATTTGTTGGATGAACCAGCTTGAGACACTTTCCGCCCATTTTCACTTTGTATTTGAGCTGCACAATAGCGACCTATTTTGAATATTTTTGAATTATTCGAATCGAATTTTTAATGTTCATTTTTGAAACTAATTACTTATTAATTTTAAAATGTAAATTTACCTAACATTAGCATTGCTCGGCAGCCAATAAAAGAAGCAAACTTCCCAATTATATGTCTGCAAACAAACGCTACTCCTTCGATATGCGTATCGATCCGGATTCCGGCACCGGAGAGGTCCTCTGTATCATGCAAACGACCATCGGGAAGGAGTTGTGAACCAGTATCCATTGAGATTGCATTCGTGTGCACGGTCTGGTCTGTATCCGGCATGCAATGTACCGGGGCACGGGCACTCCAAATTGAACAAAAACACAGGTGGTGATTTTCAATGAATTATTGAGAAATTCGCAAATTGGTCCATTTTTTTTTCTCACGCAAAGAGCCAGCAAATGGAAATGCCTACCTCCTGCCTCTATCCCTTCTTGATTTTGCATATTTTCCCGATGCTTCATCGAACTCCGGCCATCCATCAATCGCCATTGCACGTAAAATGGTCGATATTTGGTTGTGTATATTCGCGGGTCGCTTTTGATTACTGTAAAGGTTCCATTTCACTCCTAGCAACACTTCCCTTTTTTTTGTCTACCATATGTGCAATTTATTTCTAAATCGGAATCAATATCCCGCTGAAAGAATTTTATTTATGCAAACATTTGCATTTCGACGTTGATCCTTCGAGTCTCCCTTGCAAGTTGGGATTTACCTGTCACGGCACGGAACCAGCAGAGCTCGGATCCGGTCGGCGTTTTATCGAAAGCGATACCACTTCGTGCACATACTTGCATGAGAGAGAAGTATGGCGGCACATTGCAGAGAAGGAACATACAAAATGGATTCCGTCGATTGCTTGGCGGTGGATAAGCTGCGGATAAGTGCAGTTAAATTGTCTACCGACCAGCAACCACCGCTGCAAGGCCAGACGCCTGTGGTCAACCAGTAACTACCGTCATCAAAATCGTTCCGAATGAACGAACGACGATGTAGCATTTCATTCTGTCCGAGTATCGCTGATAACTGTTTGGTTAGTGACTAAATGGTTTTTAGATTATTTTTTTTACCAAACCATTTGTCGTCTGTCGAAGTGTGTGATGGATTTGCAATCTCTCTGTTTCCCTCTCTCGACCTTTGCAGCATCTCATATCTGTATTTGAAACTAAAAAAAAAAACCTAACACGTGAAAATCGATCCAAAATTATGTGTTCAATCGATTGAAGTGAAAGTTTTGCATTTCTTTTCGATCGTGTTTTCTCTGCAGCAGTACATAACGTGCACTGGCCATCGAGTGTAATGTTGTGTGAGTGTGTTTGGTTTGCTATGTTTTATCTGTGCAATTTTTCTACTGTTTTCCGCCCACTCGCAAGATAGTGAGGGGGAGGAAGCTTTTGCCGCTTCATCACCTCACCGAGTGATCACCCTCCGGTAAATGCAACATCCTCCTTTTGTTTTACTGCAATGCATGGCTGCTGCACTTGATCTTTTTCCTTTTTGCTCTTACCCATCGCTCCCCAGTGTCGGTGTGATAGATTTTCACTCATGTTCGGTTCACTTTTACTAGATATGCGCCACTTTTCCTCTCGTACTTTCGTGCCGCATAACATGGTTCGTTCAGTTTTCATGTTTCTGCTTTTAACTTTTTCCGTTCGATGGTTTTTTTTTTGCTGACTTCCATTTGCACCGAAAGCAAGCAGTCTTTGCGGTGATGTGTGTTTGGTTGGGTGATTGTATGCTAGTTGTTGGTTTCGTTTTTTTCGTGCCTCCCGACGAACCGTCTGACGCACTGTTTGGCAGATACCGGGCCACCGGCTTTTCCCTTGGCTGATCATGCTGCTCGGTACGAAGAAATGGCCCGAATAGTGGCAAGTGGGCGGTGGTGGTATACATTTGTTTCCGTAAATCATCGTTTGCTTGAACCGGTGTTATGGTTCTGAAATCATTTGTTCCACTTGTTCCGGTTACGGGTAGCGTGATTAACTCTCTAAACATACGATCTTCCCACACCTTCTCTTTGCTCCGGTAGAGAAACACGTGTCATATCATTCTAATGTATTTTTTCGGTTTGATTTAAATTTAATTCATTACGATTTCTAAGTAAATCAATGAGCATCTATGAGTCAAAATGAAATTGAATTGAATGTATCACGACTTCGAATAAGTTCGTGCTGATTTTTTTTTCGAAAGGGAAAGCTCTATTATGATGAATTGATAACTCGTTCGATTTCCAAACTATTTTCTATCGTAAATTATTACTTTTTCCCATCTTTTTGGTCAATAAAGGACTTCATCGAGAAAAAAGAGGGTTCTTTGGACGCTATGCATTGCATCAATCCTTGTTTTCACTTCTCCAAAACTTGCTGAGTTGCTGCTCTGCTAGGCCATGTTGCATCGATCGGAAAAGATGATGATCAGAAGGCACCATGTCTAGGCTGTACGGCGGGTTGGGCAGGACATTCCATTTCAGTGTTTTTACATTTTTTTTTAATATCGATGGTGTCGGGGTCGATGATCCCTTGGCTTCACGTTCGTACGGCAACCAATGTCCTTTCTTGCGGACCATCCCCATAGTTTGGAACATTGGGTAATGGCTGGCTGAGTTACAGCTGGCTGAGATCTTTAACGAACGTTGCCTTGAAGTTCTCTATCTTCATATTTCAAGGAATATCTGGAGCTATTCTTAGTACTAACAAAAAATGCCACTGTTGAACTGCGCAATCAACTTTGAAAAGTTCCTTGTGATAGAGCATGGTCGTCATAAACATCCACTAATTTACGATGACTTTCGATAGCCGATTTGTTTCTTGCTGTAGTAATGAAGCAGAACTCTTCGCAAAAAAGCTTTATTCGGTACAAACCGGTACCACTTCAAAAAAAAATTACAACTGAGGAAAAGAAAACCTGAAGATGACACTTCAAAATGGCGGTGTTGCAAGATTGCACCAAGGTTAAATTGAATTATTTACGACGCTTGTACTACTCCTGATACTTTATTCAAACAGGTTTTACATCCAATGTTTTTTGTATCACATGCTATGAGATATAAAAATTGAAATTACGATCAAATGGTTGCGTGCAGTTTCCGCCTTCAAGTAGTACTCACAGCTGAGGACCAATGAAAAAAGCTACCCTTATTATCTGCCTCCTTCACCTCTATTTGTCTTCTTAACGCTCCTCTCTTGACGCTTCTTACCCTGCAACAGGAAAATTGTCACTTCCGCTTCCGGTGTACAAACACTTATCTCTTCACATCTCTTCCCATTTCTTGATTGGTATCGATCGTGGTATGATCGTATCACCAATCAACCGTATCATCGCTATCATGGTGACTAAACAGCTTTACTCATCTCTCTCTCTCCTTCTCTTTTCCCTCGTTCCCCTCTTTGGTAGCAATGTTACGGTGCGGATCTAGTGATAGAAATCCCGGGCAATCAGGGTTTGGATGATTCGTTTTACCGGCTTGACTACTACCCACCGATCGGCAATCCGGCAGCGAACGCAACGATCGCTTCGCGGGACGTTGGCGATGAGATACAGTTCTCGAACGGGCTGCCCGGCACGCGGTACAACTTCTGGCTGTACTACACCAACTCCACGCACAAGGACTGGCTCACGTGGACGGTATCGATCACGACGGCACCGGACCCACCGGCCAATCTTACCGTCATACCGCGCAGCGGCAAAAATGTCATCATCAACTGGAGTCCACCACTGCAGGGCAACTATTCATCGTTTAAGCTGAAGATTCTGGGTCTGTCGGATAACTTCGCCACCAACCAGACGGTCGCGATCGAAGACAACCAATTCCAGTACATGGTGCGGGACCTGACGCCCGGTGCAACGTACCAGGTGCAGGCGTATACACTGTACGACGGCAAAGAATCGGTCGCCTACACGAGCCGCAACTTCACTACAAGTAAGTGATTGTATTCGTTCGGGATATGGTTGACTAAATTGGTCGGTTTTAGCTTTGCGGTGTTCCGGTGTTTTACTAACGAGTTGGATGGGTTTCTTCTTCCTAGGAAGGAATGTAGCAAACGTTGGTTAAAAGGGGCCGACGCATAAAACGACTAACATTTCGTTTGTAGCTAATACGGGTGGCTTAACCGATGACACTCCTGAAGAACTGCTGCGAATGATTCATGCTCACAAACACAGCACTAACAAGCAGTAGAAGAAGGGGTCAATCGCTATGGAATGGTACTGTGGGGATGTCTGTAGTTTTATGTATACTTTCAAGGTAAACCGGTGTAGCTGTTTTCCTCCGTCGCCAGTCTAGTCTCGCCCGAAACGGGGGGGTAACGTGATCAGGGTCGACGCTGATCACAACAACGCTCGCAGTCATTTGCAGAGGGATCCCAAAACTGACGACCGGCATCATCGCTCTGTGACGATAGTCGAACGGATGTTTCAATTGAAAAGCATATGTTATGCTTTTGTTTCCTACTGTTGCTGCTACATGTGGCATCGCATTAAATGGATAACGCTTAACAAATTCACTTTGCTCACTATAATCTTTCTATCTTGTTTCCTTCTCCTTCCCTGCTCGGGAATTTGCTTCATTTTCTCCCTGTACGTTCGACGATAAATTCGCTAACAACTAACCCTTTTCCGGATGATGGACAATACGGATGACGACGGTAATGACGTTGATGATGATGATGATGCTGCTCTTGGTGTTGGTGATGGCTCCACGAACCCCTTGGAACGTGCTGACTTTCGCGGGTTGCAATTTGTCACACTACTCACGTACACGTTAACGTACCCCCACAACACAACGCACACGCAAAACACCTTCGCGTACAAATACAAATCGTTTGGTAAATGTTTGCAAAAACTATATACAACGCAACACAACGCAAACAACTCCGGTTGTTGCTGCTGTTGACCCTCGGCTCTCAACCAAACGCACATTTCCTGGTGGGCTTCAAAAAACCATCAAACACCACCGATTGGTTGCTGCTTCGAAACAATATTGAAACACACAAACACATTCGCGCACACCAACTGATCTGTGTGGCTTACCTGACTGTCCACTTCGCCATTTCGGACACGGCCAACAAAACGGACGAACGTGCAAAAACATTTAAAAACCAACATCAACTCCGTACGCCCATCTTAACCACTAACAACGACCGGTAAACTGGCAATGACAATAACTGGTGTTGGGGGTGGTATTTGCAACAGAGCGCTATCGGCACAAAGATCTGCTGGACATTAAGATTCTGCGAGGTAATTCTTAACGCTCTCCCGCTGTCGTAGCATGGTGGCCTGTTTTGAGTTCCATATTTTTTTTCCTGTACATTTTTCCGTTTCGTTTTCCTTTTTGAGTTTAAGCATTTAGTTATGCATTCCACGAAGAAGTTTCGAGCATTTGGAATCACGAACATTCCCATGGCGGTCCATGCATAGCCGACATTCTATAGCGTTTTGAAGACAAAAGTAAATCTGTAATGAATTCTTATGCAAATTAGAGTAAGACACATAATCTAAATAAGGAACTACTTTCATATAATTATAGCAAGTCCTAAAATATAGGTGGTGGATACCTTAAGTATTTTTTAAAATTTGATTTTAACTACTGGTACGGAAATAGCTTATCTTATTGATTTGTTCTTAATGTTTTATTTACCATAATTTAAATATATATATATATATATATATATATATATACTATCAGTAGCACTAACAATTGGCAGTAGTTAGGCATATAAATTACGAATTAGTAAATTAATAACATATCTAACTAAGCACGTAGCACGTTTACCGTGGAGTTTGGGTTTTTGTCTCTTGGTATATTAACAATGCAAAGTATGTTGTTATACATTTCAAGGTTTTATTAACGCGTTTCTCTTTTTACTTCCTGCGCCCAGAACCTAACACGCCGGGAAAGTTCATCGTGTGGTTCCGTAATGAAACAACCCTACTTGTGCTATGGCAACCGCCCTATCCGGCCGGAATATACACCCACTACAAGGTATCGATTGAACCACCGGATGCACTCGGCAGCGTGCTGTACGTTCAAAAGGAAGGCGAACCACCTGGACCGGCGCAGGCAGCTTTCAAAGGGCTCGTACCGGGCAGAGCCTACAACATATCTGTGCAAACAATGTCGGAAGATGAAATATCGCTACCGACCACCGCCCAGTACCGCACCGTGCCGTTGCGCCCGATGAACGTGACGTTCGATAAAAAGTCCATCACAGAAAACTCGTTCAAAGTAATGTGGGAAGCGCCGAAGGGTACCAGCGAGTTCGACAAATATCAGGTCTCGCTATCCACGTCCCGCCGGCAGCAGGCCGTTTTGCGAAATGACAATGAGAATATGGCGTGGCTCGAGTTTAAGGAAAATCTCGACCCGGGCAAAACGTACCAGGTGGTGGTGAAAACCGTGTCGGGAAAGGTGACATCCTGGCCTGCCAACGGTGATGTTACGCTAAAACCGCTTCCCGTGAAGCAATTGCTATCTTCCACCGATAGCAAGACGGGTATCATAACCATCTCCTGGAAGCCGGATGAAGTAAGCACGCAGGACGAGTATCGCATCAGCTATCACGAGCTGGAAACGAATAATGGTGATTCGAGTACGATGAGTACCAATCAAACCTCGTTTGCGTTGGAAACGTTGCTTCCGGGGCGGAACTATTCCGTAACAGTGCAGGCACTGTCGCGCAAGATGGAATCCAACGAAACGGTGATCTTTGTCGTCACGCGACCCTCGTCACCGATTATCGAGGATCTGAAATCTATTCGCGAGGGACTGAATATTAGCTGGAAGAGCGATGTGAACTCGAAGCAGGACAAGTACGAGGTGACCTATACACGCAACGATACCAACGATGGCAAGACTGTACTGACCACGGAAAGCCGGCTGGTGTTTACGAATCTCTATCCGGGCGCCGGTTATGAAGTGAAGGTATTCGCTGTGAGTCATGGTTTGCGCAGCGAACCGCACTCCTATTTCCAGGCTGTTTGTAAGTACTATTTGGTCGGGATCAAAAGCATACAATTTTAATGAGTTGCTTGTTTTTGACTTTACTTTACAGATCCAAACCCACCGCGAAATATGACGATTGAAAAGGTAACGAGTAACTCGGTACTGGTACACTGGAAACCTCCGGAGCGATCAGAATTCACCGAATACTCAATCCGCTACCGAACGGAAAGCGAAAAGCAATGGATACGGTTACCGTCCGTGAAAGCTACCGAAGCGGACGTTACGGACATGACGCCGGGTGAAAAGTATACCATTCAGGTTAATACCGTAAGCTACGGTGTGGAGAGTCCGAATCCACAGCAAGTCAATCAAACCGTGCGTCCCAATCCAGTCTCTAACATTGCTCCGCTGGTTGATTCTAACAACATTACACTGGAGTTCCCGCGTCCGGAGGGGCGTGTAGAAACGTACATCATACACTGGTGGCCAACGGAACAGCCTGATCAAGTATCGATGAAGAATTTCACCGAAACTAATACAAGTAAGTCTTGTAGTGTGCGATCGATCGACGGCTTACTATTAATGCGCTTTATTTTATTTTAGTATTACCATATCCAGGCACGCTGAGTGATGATGAGAAAGTCGTTGAAGAACCACCACTCGTGCGATTGCTTATCGGAGATCTGATGTCTGGTGTGATGTACAATTTCAAAATCCAGACCATATCATACGGTTTGACAAGCGATCTGACTAAACTGCAAACGCGAACGATGCCACTGATTCAATCAGAAGTGGTGATTGTAAACAATATGCACACCCGGGACACGGTTACGCTCAGCTACACTCCTACTCCACAGCAGTCTTCAAAGTTCGATCTGTATCGTTTCTCGCTGGGAGATCCAGCCATTCCAGATAAGGAAAAGCTAGCGAACGATACCGATCGGAAAGTTACATTTACCGGTCTCACTCCTGGCCGGCTGTACAACATAACTGTCTGGACCGTGAGCGGAAAGGTGTCAAGTCAACCGATTCAGCGACAAGATCGTATGTTCCCAGATCCGATTACGATGCTCGAGGCAACTGGTATCAACGATACATGGATTGCGCTGAAATGGGACATTCCGAAGGGAGAGTACACGTCCTTCGAGGTTCAGTATCTGATGAATGATTCACACTATGTGCAAAACTACACAGTCAACAATCACATCACTATTACCGATTTGAAGCCCCACCGTAACTACACCATTACCGTTGTAGTCCGCTCAGGAACGGAATCAAGCGTGCTGCGGGTCAGTTTACCCATTTCAGCAAACTTCCAAACCAAGGAAGCACTTCCGGGCAGGATGGACAAATTCGCACCGATTGATATTCAACCAAGTGAGATTACGTTTGAATGGTCACTACCACCAAATGAACAGAATGGTATAATACGTCAGTTCACGATCACATACGGGTTGGACGGATCACAGCATACGCAAGTAAAAGATTTCCGACCGAATGAGCTGCGTGGTTCGATCAAGGGACTGCAGCCAGGCAAATCGTACGTGTTCCGCATCCAGGCGAAAACGGCTATTGGTTATGGACCGGAGCACATATGGAAGCAGAAGATGCCAATCCTGGCGCCACCGAAACCGGAAACTCAAGTCGTTCCAACAGAAGTGGGTAGTAGTGCAACGACGATTGAAATACGCTTCCGCAAGCATTATTTCAGCGATCAAAATGGAGTTGTGACAACGTACACGATTATAATTGCTGAAGATGATTCGAAGAATGCCTCTGGGTTGGAAATGCCTAGCTGGCGCGATGTTCAGTCGTACAGTGTATGGCCACCGTATCAGGTTATCGAACCGTACTATCCGTTCAAGAACAGTTCGGTTGAGGATTTCACTATCGGTACGGAGAACTGTGATGCGAAGAAGACGGGCTACTGCAATGGTCCGCTAAAATCGGGCACCACGTACAAGGTAAAGGTGCGTGCGTTTACCGCACCGGATAAGTTCACCGATACGGCCTACAGTTACCCTATTCGCACAGGTAAGTTTGTTCGAAGTTATGTTTCATGAATTAGAGTTGAAGTTATTTATGGGGATTTTAAAACTATTCCATGGTTGATGGGACACTTATCCATGTATCTTTTTTCACTCTTTCGCTGGAAACTAAAACAGCTCTTCTATCGGTGGATGGTAAGATTTATCACACTTTACTCTGCATTCTACAGTTCGTTTTCATAATGCATGTTTGTATGTGATTTTATGTTTGATGCATGTCTTCATTTATATCTCCTTCGTATTACTCCTTTGTTCTAAGAACTCGAAAATCATTTTATAATTTCATTGGGTTTCTTGTAATGCATGTTTTCTTATGTTTATGAGTCATATACACTATATCACAAAATTGTCCGTATAGCAAGGACAGAGATACAGCATAACTTGATAAAACTTTTTCAATCAATCAAAACAGATATTATATCTATTCCAAAAGGAATACAACGTATTCTTATCATCAACCAGCAACGATTTTACAAAAAAAAAAAAAAGATAATATATAATCTGTTGATAATAATGATTTAACCAAGTTTTCTTCCAAAATCGACGTAAAAAACTTGTCTGTATAATGAACAAACGCACAGTTAATCGTGTCCGATTGGTCAAATTAATATTTCCTATGCCAGCCTTTAACTGAAGGTACGCTCTGCAAACGTCTTTTCATAAAGAAAGTCAATTTTTATTTTATTGTTTTAGAACAATTTTATTCTCATTCATACATGACAAACCTTTTCAGCTAGTTTTTATGCTGGATCGGGGGTATTCGAATTTTTTTTGCTCAAATTGATCCAAAAAATTCATAATAGGTCTGGAGACTGGGGTGGATGCGTGTGAGAAGTTAGGTTAGCTTAATTTTGCGGGCTCTTGGGGGAGCAGTATCCAGGAAAAGGATTTTTTCATTGGCCTACACTGAACGGATTTTTTTTTAAATAGTGTAGTTCCTTATTTTTCAAAGGCAATAATGTGAATTGAGCTAGTCTTTGTAGCAGTCATCCTATTTGTTTTAAGTTACTTAAAAAACGAGTCATAAAATCAATTTTTAGTTGGCTTTCTATTAAATGAATGTTATGTGTCTAGGCATTTCAAGTTCACTAATTGTTTCCAACATTTCAAAGTATTTAAAAATTTTATCATTCAATTTCTTATTTCTTCATTGTTTTACCATTGTAGCATGATATTGTGTGAGGTCCTGTTGTAAATCTAAATAGCTTTGACATACAAAATAAGTTAATGTTTTTTCTTTCTCATATCCATCCTCTCAAGCTCAAGACAATACGTCCCTCATCGTTTCGATCACAGTGCCATTACTGATCATCGCAATGCTGGTAGGGGTAGTGCTGTTCCTTCGCCGCAGACGACACACCGGTCGTAAAACCACCGAACAACGGACCAATGACAATATGTCCCTGCCAGACAGTACCATTGAAACGAGCCGTCCGGTGTTGGTAAAGAATTTTGCCGAACACTATCGCATGATGTCAGCTGATTCCGATTTTAGGTGAGGGAAAGGTAAAACCTACTAGGCAACAATATCCCTACATGTTTTTCTTTTCGCATCCATCCTTACAGATTTAGTGAAGAGTTCGAAGAACTCAAACATATTGGCCGCGACCAACCATGCACATTCGCGGATCTACCGTGCAATAGGCCGAAGAATCGATTTACCAACATTTTACCTTATGACCATTCCCGATTTAAACTACAACCGGTTGACGATGAGGAAGGCTCGGACTATATCAATGCTAATTACGTGCCAGTAAGCAAGAAGCAACACAAGATCAGTTGAGAATGTTGTTAAAACACATCATGGTATCTTACTTTTTCCTACCAGGGTCATAACTCACCGAGAGAATTTATTGTGACGCAAGGTCCACTGCACTCCACGCGGGACGATTTCTGGCGGATGTGCTGGGAAAGCAATTCGCGTGCAATTGTGATGCTAACGCGCACCTTTGAGAAAGGTCGAGAAAAGTGCGACCATTACTGGCCGCACGATACCGTACCAGTATATTACGGTGACATTAAAGTGACACTACTTAATGATAGCCATTACCCGGATTGGGTCATCACCGAGTTTATGATGACGAGAGTAAGAAACGATTGCGAATTAATTTTGAAACTTCAGTTTTAATCTAACTTTTGAATATTTTTTTTTGCAGGGTGAACAACAGCGTATTATACGCCACTTCCACTTCACAACGTGGCCCGACTTTGGTGTGCCAAATCCTCCTCAAACGCTTGCCCGATTCGTGCGAGCGTTCCGCGAACGTGTCGGGCCCGATCAACGGCCAATCGTGGTGCACTGTAGTGCCGGTGTGGGCCGATCCGGCACATTCATCACACTGGACAGAATATTGCAGCAAATTCAGGTCTCAGATTATGTAGACATTTTTGGTATTGTCTGGGCAATGCGGAAAGGTAATATTTAGCGCCATTTATCTTCGCTTTCGTTTAGAAGATGTAACATATTTCGGTCCCCTTTTTATTTGTAGAACGTGTCTGGATGGTACAAACGGAGCAGCAATATATATGTATTCATCAGTGTTTGCTGGTCGTGCTGGAGGGTAAAGAAGGCACGGAGCGTGAAATTCACGACAATCAGGGCTACGAAGGTACGTTTCTGTTTTCGAAAAACAAAAATCTAATGATCATGGGCAAACGATCATCCGAGTTGTGCAGCAAAGCTTGTCACAGAAAGAGAAAACAAACATTTATATTCTTGGCTGCCATTCTCAAGCGATCACACACAGTGTGGTTTGCACGTCGTGTCGCATTTATTACTCCCCTGCAAAGCGATTCGCCTCCATACGTACATGAATCCTCTCAAAAGCACTCATTGTTAATATCTCGTCGCCTTACTAAAGATGAACTTCATTTAAAATTGATGCCAGCTTCGTGTACTATTTCTTATCACATATTGACACATCAGTTTATATTTATAAAATTCATCAGCTAGTGCTGCCGCTTTCTACCGGCTACTGCTAAATAAACCCATGATTACTTACATTTTTTGCGAAAATAGTTACTAAAAATGAATTTTAAAAAACTCTCGCTTTCCGGATGGTTTGGTTTAGTAGATTTTCATCGGTTGTTTGTTAAATTAACTTTCAATGCGTATTTAGTGGTCTAGCTCTACTTGATAACTAATAAGTTAACCCTGAAATACTAACCTACGTAACATGCGTGCGTGCATGAATAATTATGATTTATGACAAAGGGATTTTCAAATTTTACCTAACAGATAATACTGTCACTAATGATGAGCCTCTTTGGGTACAGTTTGTTAACATAACGTATGCATAAAAAACGACTTTTTTTGCATGGTTAAACTAAACAGTAAAAGATACTGTAACCAATCAAATTACTTTGTTTTCTTTAATAAATCTTTAATTTAAGTAAAAAATATCCAATCCTTGCCTCGTCATCTGGCGGAATTTGGCCGGCACTTAAACCATATGTGTCACAAAGATAATTTGTTGACCATTTTCTGTTTAAAAGTCGCCTGTTTCATCAATTCATCTCTGACTTTGATCTTGCAATTATTTAGCTAGATTTTCCTCTTCAAATTGATTTAGAAAATTGCGATTGGACGCTACTGGGGCACACTTCGGTTGGCAACTTAGAATTTCCCAGAATTCCCAAACGCTTCTTCACTCCAGGAGAAAATAAAAACGGGATAAGAAGTCCTTTTCATTGATTTCATTGATGGCAGCTTCTGTTGAATGTTCCAGGGGCTTAAAATGGTTGGATGGTCCCGACTCTCACTCTATAAACTTTCCTTTCTCCAAAAAGGTCAGAATTTGATAGATATTTGACCGATCGTACCCGGCCGACACTAAATGTAACACACGGCCGACTTTTTCTCGGGCCCGGATGAAGCAGACGGTACAAACAAACATTTGCGCAAAGAACTTTTACTGTTCTTGTCCTAGCTGCTGTAAATTAAGCGATAAAGCTCTCAATTTTTGACAGCGTGTAGTCAACTAGTATACTTTGACCGCTGACCGTTTGACCGACCACCAGGTGACATCGTATGCGCATGAAAAATGGGAACTTTTTTTTCGTTTTTTAAATGCATACGTTGTTTATAAAAATGATTTAATTTTTAACCTCAAACCCATTTATTCTTCTTCTTGGTTTAACGACCTCTAACTAAGGTCATGCCGGCCATGGAAATGGCTTACTAGACTGCCGATACCACTTAGTTGGTTAGTCAGTCCTCACTACGGGGGGACGGTCCGGATGGGATTTGAACCCCGGTCCCGTCTTTTGAAGACCGGCGCCGCTGTCGCCTAGACCACCGGGCCGCCGCCAAACCCATTTAACACCTGTGAATTATTGACAAGAAAATAAAATAATCTGAATTTTATAACATTTTTTTAAAATTTATCTTCTCTTTTTTTTTGCCTTATCCCGTGCATGCTCGGTTGATTTTATAACAATTTCTTCTTTGTATTATTTTATACCAAAAACCTAACAACACTGCATTGGAACGTGTGCTGATTTGATTTTTGTGAAACAAAAAATTATCTTATATCCATAACAAATGCAGCCGGTTCATTTTTTTTTTTTTTGTAGCATGAAATTTAAGTGAAATTTTTACATATGTGTTTCATTACCGCCATCTGTGCTGTTACCATTAGCTCTAATCAGTATTCGTTGCATACACCGGGAAATAGATTATGAATGATTTTTAAAATGCCTTTTATTATTTTTATTTTCATTTCACCGTCCTCGTATCGACTTCTATCGATCGTTCCGGTAATCAATCAAACACAAAAATTGCAATAAAACAACAGATGAAAATATATTAAACCAAACGATTTACGGCCACCTAAGCGATTCGCAAGTCCGGTTAACCAGTGTTTGAAAAGAAATCAACTTACTATTTACTGAGCTGTGTGCACCGGCCGATGAGGTGCAACCTCACTGACTCACACTGACTTGTGCGGTATTAGGGTGGTGCTGACTGCGAGGATTATGTGATGTATTAATAGTGTACTTACGAGTACTCGCTTCTGGACGGATTGTATGATAACGAAAAGAACACCTTTGTTCCTTAACGGCGCTTCTGCGCGATGCAATCAAACACAAACGTGCGAACTGTGCTAGGATTGTTGTGATTTTTTTTGCTATTGATATTTTCTCTCTTTCTCTATCCTCTTCCCATTTCTTCATCTCCAAATATATATTCCAACTGTGTAAATTGTGCTTGTTATATAAATCGGTAATCAATCGTCGCACCAACCAAACATGTGCCGCACCTGGGTAATCTTCGCGTCACCGTCGTCCTGCACTTCGACGAAATTGTTGTTTTATACTCACAAATGTGGACTATTCTCTCTGTTTAAATTAATCACGGGCTTTTGATGGTGTACTGGTGTTTGGAATGGAATCGTATTAACCGTGAAATATCATTCACACACTCACACACACACACTTTATGCGTAAACGTTGCTGCACATAATGAACGTCCGTTAAACGTTGTCGCCACACTGCACCTGCATTCCGACCGTTGCAACGTTTTGCGACTCATCGCCCGCAGAGCCCCGAGATGACGATGATCAGCAATCCGAGGAGCAGTTGCTGATAGAAAATCGTTCCGATGATGATTTAGACGAGATAGCGGTCCAACACCAAGAGAATGGTGGCACTACTGGTGCTACTGTAGAAAATCTTGAGCTGGATCGCCGAAGAAGTGGAACTGTTGAGGTACTCGATAATGAGTTGGCGCTAATACAGCAGGCCAATTTCACCACCGGTGAAACGACTGAGGAGGAACTGCTGGATGATGAGGAAGAGGTTGAGGTTACTGTTGATGGGCTAATGATAGTGTCAAGAAAACAGTCACATATCGGTTCCACAACGGCACCACCCGCAGGTGATGGGAAGCAGCAGCAGAACTCTGGCAATAATGACCGGGACCAACCTTCCTCTGGACACGATGAACGTTCTATCAGTAGCGGAGGAACAAATAGCAATAACAGTGCCAACAGTGGATACGAATCCAGCCCTCATAAGCGCCACTCAATGACGGCCACCAGCCAGGACAGACGATCGCTAAGCTTTTCCACCGGTGGGGGAGAAATCATCAGCAAAGTGGATCTAACGAATGGGGATCCAATGCAACAGCAGCAACAAACCCATCAAGGATCAGGAGGGCAGCAGCAGCAGCAGCCACAAATCCTTCCTCCAACGCAACAGCAGCACCCTGCCCATCAGCCAACGGTCGGCGGTGGAGGGAAGCTGTGGAAGGAAGAAAGATGACAGTTAGAGAACGATAGCGACAATCGAAGCAGCGGCCGTAGCAGCATCGTGATCGCTATCAACGACAACGATAGTCATGTAAATAGTAACGCCTCGAATGTAGTAATTCTACGTGCGGACGGCGATGACGACGATCGTACGATGGCAACGAAAGACGATGAAACCGAAATCGATGACGGTATCGACGGTTCGGATGAGGGTGATGATGATCTGAACGCTGTGGAGGACGGTGGTAAGCGGGAGAGAAATCTTGCAAGGGATGAGGATGACGAGGATGACGAAGATGAGGATGATGAACAGACGCATGAGCAGCGCGAATTACTGCTCCATCGGCGTAACGAGCGTAACGTGAGAGCCGTTGCAGCCGCCATGGTTGCTAGTGCCGGTCCGGGGAATACCAATGGCACGACGGGAGTGGGCCCCACGGTGGGTGGTGGGTGTGGCGTTGGGCGCTACAAACATCACAGCTACGTTGAGGTAGAGGAGGACGAACAGGACGACGACATTATCGTGATCGTCGACGAGGACAATGGCGGCGTTACGGATAGTGACGGCGGCGAAGGTGCCGGTGGCAACATTGGTATAGTCAGCAGTGTTGGTGTTGGTAGTAATGGCATTAGCGATGAGCTGTATCTAAAACTGAGAGAAATGGGTTGGTAGCACTTTAATGTTTATCTTCTCCGCTTTTAAGCTTTTATTATCGTATTTATGTGTTTATACGCTTGTCTCTTTAATTGTAGTATTGTGCTTGTTTATTTGGGTTTATCTTCTCACACATATCACAACTTAACACATCATTTTAATTTTGTTTGTTTAAGCTACTAATTATGTTTTTTTGCCTTTTCATACATTTTATTTCCTACAGCATTTCGGCAATTTAGTTTTGTACTTCCCTATACACGATTTATGCACCTCATGTCTCTTATATTCATAAATTGATCGATATTTTGTGCTTCTAGAACCAAATAATGTTTAAAAAAAGAAATTCCTCAACGAAGCAGTGTTACTCGAAACTTTTTAAACCCGTTTTTGCACACTTAAACAGATCCAGCATGAAAGTTTGTTTTGTAAACTGTCCACCCAAAATTTTCTCCATTGTTTTGTTGTTTCCGTTTGATTTTGTCTCGTTGAATGCATTTGAAACTGCATGCAACGATCCGTACCTATTATGTGTGTAATGTTTTGTCAATATTCGTGTTTACACAAAGATTTTATTTTTACCATAAAGTAATCGAATTTTATTTTCATCTTTTCACACCATTTGGGCTTGAATGTGGACAAAATCAAATCCCCCGCCGCCAATACGCAGACGACGAAGGAATCGCTGAGTCCGGAATGTAAGCCCACGGATCAATGATAGTTCATCCACTCACCAGCAGCCATGTATTTCCTCGACCCGCAATGCAAAAAAATGGCCATCGGCATGGGGCAGCTAAAGGATTAAAGAGTTATTTTTTGCGTCGATAAACAATGCGTGTAATTAATCTACTTAATTGTGCTCGTTAAACGGACGAAACGTTTCAAAACGAACGTTACTCTCGAGATAGCGCTTCAATCTGTCTAGCATTAAATGGGTTAAATGGCAGCTTTTTACCCAAGCGATTAAAAGCTATCGTACTAGTAAATAGGTTCGTTTTTGGGGAGGAAAAAACGCGTAATCTCAACGTTCGTTATCGTGATTAGGCTCCACAAGACAAAAAACCCTCTCGTAACGCTTCGATATACTATTGATGAGCAAATGGTGGCCATAGACGACCCCATAAACTTCATCGGGTGCTAGTGTGCTAATGATGTTGTAACTGTGTATAATAATTGGCAATTTTAAACAAAATAAACTAAAAAAAACTTAACGAAAAACAATACGAGAGCGCGCAAGTAAAGTGTTCGAATACGCTTCGTTATTGAATATTCAACGCATTAGTTAATCCCGGAATTTGTATAATCCAAACGGTCCCTTTTCCAAAACTTTCGAATTCGTATACTACGTACCATCCTCATAGGGAAACATTCTCTCGTTAGCAGCAGTAGTTCACGAGAGCGGCCGTGATTAGTGTATGTAAAGCTTTCTGTTTCCATCATTGTAAAAGCCCCATATCCCAGGTCGGATGAAAATCGGTACGCTATAGTGTATTTAGCTACTCTCGAACATTTAGTTTTCCCATCCCCCAGTGGACAAAGCGGCAATTTCCCGGCAAAGCGCGCACGACGGGATACATACATATATATCATATCGAACAATCTGCGGTATCCATTTAGTGTGTTCCAAAGGATCGGAAAAAATATAAACAAAACTCATTTAAAGCAGAGCTACTAGCAGGCGGATCATTAAAGTGCTTGACAGCAAGCGATAAAACCTTACTCCATAATCAAAACCATACAAAATTATACTTAGCATCACTAAACAGACAGAGCGCGATGGGGAAGAGAATGGGGAAAAAGAAGCAACTTAGAATCTTAGCAAAAGGGAGTGGAAATTTCCTTCAACACGGAAAGATCTGATTGTAAGAAACCTTTGGTTTTTACTATTTGTAGAAGCAGCTATTATGTATATGTATGTGTATGTGAAACGGATCGATAGCAGAAGTGACGAGATCCTTACAAAACGTGTCAAACAATTGTGTAGTATATTATATTAGCTGCGTAGAACAGGAAACAATGGCCAACGGGTGAAAGTATTTAATAGCGAGTAAAAAGGACGATGGCGAATCATACCAGCAATACACATGATAATTGAAATGACAGAAAGCGAGAACGTCTCGAAGCATGTTACAGATGGAAACAGACCCAGAAGCAGGTGACTAACGTCACACCATATTTACGCAAAGGATGACGAAGTGGCAAGTCCGGAGAGTGAGAGATGCATAACGGTTAAGGTATTGTTTTTGTTTTATATGTGTTTTTCTACTTGTTTACGATTTTAATCCGATTCTCCCCGTTGTACATATTAGTAAGATGATCAGTAGCAAAGCCAACACTGACACACACTCTTTGCAATCATTTTTATTACGAAAAATACTAGGTTCTAGCTATGATTCAAAATGAGTAAAATCAAGGGTGTGAACGATCGGAAGCATGCGTTCTAGGGCACAACAATCGCAAATGAAGCCATTTTTGGACAGTCGGAAATTACGGGTTGAATTACGTGTTCAGATGTAACGACAGGGATAGTACATAGTTTGGTTCCTTTTCAAACGGTCACCAAAAACACACATACACACACACACCGATCCACCTGTAGAGCACATCAATCAACACACAGATGAACATCCAACCACCCACTAACCCACATGTGAATCTTGATACAAGGACCACAAAAAAAAAGGTTTTTACTAGGTTTTATATTACGATACAAGAAACACACACCGCCTTTTTTGAAGGCACACGTACCAATATCCGTTTGTTTTTTAGAAACAAATAGTCCTTCACGACACAGAAGAGTTTTTCGTCCTGGTAGGGTGTTAGTTAACAGTAGCAGTTTTTTAAAGACGAATGCAGTACTAATACACATACACAGCACACACGCTCAGAAACCTCTCAAACACTTTACAAACCGTTAAACCTCCCTCCCGTACGTAGAAGCCGTAATTCAACCTACCGATGATATTACAATAACAGTGGCGATAATCAGGCAATAATTGCATACAATTAGTGTAATCCCGATCATTATTGTATTGATGCTTACCCCGATCCTCTCCGTGTACGTTTTACAGTTTTTAAAGGCATACGATGCAAAATGGACGGTGGCAAAACACGGCAAAACAAAATCGTCATATCAATTACTCCAAGCGAAAAGAATATTAAAAAAGAAGGCAGCAGAAATGATCCACGTAAACCAATTGATTTCGAAGATTTATCTACATATTTTCGCATGTTATCCGAAAAACGATAATACCGTGTGTTTCTCACATAACTATATTTTTTCCCTTAAAAACGAGGTTTCCTGGGCGAGGGGTGATGCGATGAAGACGCATCCAACGATATGCGGAATACTCCGATCGGATCAAAACTGAGAAAGAAATTGCCTATTTTACACGGAAATGCTGTCGCAAAAAGGGTTTTTCTGCTACAACTGGACGAAGGGGTGGAGGGATCGGGTTGGGGTTTTCGGCAAAAAGATGCGCGGCACACAGACGCATCCAACGGTATGCCGGACGCCACGATCGGACCAAAAATGAGCGAGTGATCGCCGATTCTCCACGGGAATGCTCTATTTTTTCCGTAATAACTGAGCAGGGAGTGGAGGGATCGCGTTGAGGTGTTCTACAAAACGGTGCGCTGCTCAAAGACGCATCCAATGGTATGATAGACGCCAGGATCGGACAAGGATTGGCCAAGCAATCGCCGATTTTCCACGGGAATGCTGCTATTTTATGCAATTACTGGGTAAGGGATCGAGGGATCGGGTTGGAGTGTTCGGAAAAAAGATGCATGGCCTCAAGACGTATCGAACTGTATGTCGGACGCCAGGATCGTACCAAGAATGAGCGAGTGATCGCCGATTTTCCACGGGAATGTTTTCGTTTTTCCGTTATAACTGGGCGGGGAGTGGAGGGATCGCGTTGAGGTGTTCTACAAAAAGGTGCGCTGCTGAAATGCCGGACACGGATTGGCCAAGTTATCGCCGATTTTCCACGGGAATGTTTTGGTTTTTCCTTAAGAACTGGGCGGGGATCGGAGGGATTGGTTTGAGGTGTTCTAAAAAAAGGTGCGCGGCTCAAAGACGCATCCAACGGTACGCCGGACGCCAAGGTCGGAAACGGATTGGCCGAGTTATCGCCGATTTTCCACGGGAATAATTTCATTTTTCCGTAATAACTGGGCGGGGAGCGGAGGGATCGCGTTGAGGTGTTCTACAAAAAGATGCGTGGCTCAAAGACACATCCTACGGTATGCCGGACGCCAAGATCGGACCAGAAATGGCCAAATTATCGCCGATTTTCCATGGGAATGTTGTTACTTTCCGCAATAACTGGGCGGCGGGTGGAGGGATCGGTTGAGGTGTTCGGCAAAAAGTTGCATGACCTCACGACGCATCCAACGGTACGCCGGACGCCAGGATCGGACCAAGAATGAGCGAGTGATCACCGATTTTCCATGGGAATGTTGTTATTTTCCGCAATAACTGGGCGGCGGGTGGATGGATCGGGTTGGGGTGTTCGGCAAAAAGTTGCATGGCCTCAAGACACATCCAACGACATGCCGGACGCCTGGATCGGACCAGGAATGACCGAGTTATCACCGATTTTCCACGGGAATGCTGCTGGCTGAATTTCCCGGGAGTTTCTCGAAAATCCCCCTTAGGTGCCTTTAATTTCCAAAAATCACGTTGTGGAGGTCTTTTTAAACGATATTTGAAGAAAGAAACAAAAATGAGAATAAAACTCTTAAAATTGAAAGACAAACTTAAAATCGATTGGAAAAATATTTGTCATGACGGAAAGAAATTATTTTTCAACCGGTTTTTAAAATTTCCATTTGCTACCTCCTCGCATTCATGCTCTCCTGTTACTCCTGGTCGAATTTTGCCGCATAAAAATTTCTAGATTTTGCCAAAAATTGACAGATTTTTGCCACAAAAATCCGACCAGGAGTAACAGGAGAGCATGATTTCGTGGAGGTAGCTCGGGTCGGCCAAAAATTTCCAAAATCAGTTTAAAAATCCAAAGTCAGTTTTAAAGTTGCGTTGGAAATTTAAGTTTGGAATTCAACTTTTAATTTTGACCCGGGATTTTAAAACTGATTTTGGATTTTAAGTTTGGAATTGGAATTTTTCGGCCGATACCAGGTACCTCCTCGAATGCATGCTCTCCTGATACTGCCAGTCACTCCGGGTCGGAAATTTAGCTCAAAACCGCAACCCGATCTCTTCTCCCCCCGCCCAGCTATTGCGGAAAACCTAAAACATTCCCGTGGAAAATCGGCGATAACTCGACCATTCCTGGTCCGATCCTATCACCTGGCATACCGTTGGATGCGTCTTTGAGCCGCGCACCTTTTCGTAGAACACCTCAAACCAATCTCTCCACTCCCCGCCCAGTTATTGCGGAAAAACGAAAACATTCCTGTGGAAAATCGGCGATAGCTCAGCCAATCCGTGTCCGATCCCGGCGTCCGGCATACCGTTTGATGCATCTTTGAGCAGCGCACCTTTTTGTAGAACATCTCAACCCAATCCCTCCACTCCCTACCCAGTTATTACGGAAAAACGAAAACATTCCTGTGGAAAATCGGCGATAACTCGGCCAATCCGTGTCCGATCCTGGCGTGCGGCATACCGTTGGATGCATCTTTGAGCCGCGCATCTTTTTGCCGAAAACTCCAACCCGAACCCTCGTCCAGTTATAGCAGAAAACCCCTTTTTGCGACAGCATTCCCGTGGAAAATTGTCGATAACTCTCTCAGTTTTGATCCGATCGAAGCGTTTTTGCATATCATTCGATGCGTCTTTGGACCGCGCATCTTTTTGTGGAACGCCCACAAAAATTTTGGTAAATTTCGATGCACCGAAATTTGATCTCGAGTAACATGAGAGTATACCATGAAAAGAGGTAGCAATTTTAAAATGAAAAAGGGAACAAAATAGTTTTCTTTCCTCCATGAAAATATTTCTCTACGTTCTAGCTACATTTGTTTTGAAATTTTATTTTCATCGGACTCATTTTTGTTCTTTCTTTAAATATCTTTTACAAACATACCCACAACATTGTTTTTAACACTAAACTCAGTTTTTTGCGACTAATATTTGTTTTTGGACAATAAAACAAAAATAAGAAGAGATAGCTAATAATGATGTTTTAGTAAATGGTACAGAATAATAAAACACATATTTTGAACATTTTTGTGCCAGTTTTACACAAAAATTAGACACAAACCGAACTTAGATTCAATGTGATAGGGGAGAGGCCCCAATTTCCACTCCGCTTAGGGCTTCCGATAGGCTAAACCCACCACTGGTATAGAGGTCGGCGTCCCTATCGCCTCTACCACCGAACCGCACTTAAACACCGAACAGAAATGGTTCTTTATGCAGTGCTTATTTCATTCAATCCGTTTCGTTTGTTATTTTACTAAGCATCATTGCGTAAATCACACCACTATCTTGGGATGGTGTTTTCAATTCGTTCTTTAATCTCTTACGTTTTGTTACATTAAATACATCGCTTCTACAATTGCCTACCGAAAACTTCAATTGCTCATACCACCGAACACGAGATTTACGGCCGATTCGACATTCCCGTTGCAGACGATCAGTGCCTGCAGGTTCGTTTCCGTGTCGGTCAGTCCCATTTCGCGCATCGTATCCAACTCCCGTCGATACTGTCCAATGCTGGCGGCCAGTGTCGAATGCTGTGATAACGTTTGGGCCCCAAGATCATGTCCCATCGGTTCTGGAGCCGAAACCGTGCTAGCTGGGCTCGTGTCCATCGGTTCGATTGTCGGATCGGCTGAAGAAGGAACATGTTGAGTGGTGGCTGTAACCGCACTAGCAGAAGTACCCCCAGACCCAGACGCCTGTTCGTTTCGCTGCTGTTCGAACATCATCGAAATAGCATCGAGCAGCATGCTAGATGTTATTCGACCAGCGGGAACATTTGACGACGTGGTAGGTTGAACACTGGTAGCTGAGGAAGTTGAAGGAAGATTTGTGTCGGAAGTGCCGGCCGCCTGGGTTGATCCATCGCCTGTTAGGCCGTCCTGCTGATTGGCACGATTGTCTGCATCGCGCTGGGAGATGTTCGAAAGTGAATTATACGAGCTGCGTGAACCAGCGAACGCGAGTGCGGACGCCAGATTGTCGGCCGTTATGCGGCGGATTGTGTTGGGCGCTGTCGAGGTAGTCGGTGAAACGGTGTTATCATCGCTCGACGACGAATCGGACAGCGGATCATCGAGCGCACTGTCTAGCGGCGCAGATAGGTGACAGTTGGCCACTTTCGAGATCATTTTGGAGTTGAGCAGCTGCACGATCGTGCGCGATGCTTCGAGCAGCACCGGATGTTTCGGTGCCACGCGACGAATCGTTTCCGGTTGCTGCATCGAAGAGAGCAGAATTGGGTCCTTCAGCAGGGACAGCACGAACAGATTGCGCCGTATTGCTGGGTACGCATCAAGCACGTTCTTCATAAACTCGGGCTGACGTACCTTCTGGAAGTTAGACGAATCGACCGTACGCCATATGGAGAGGACTGCTTGTACCTCAGCTTCGGTAGGTTCTTTTTCCTCACTCTTTTGCTCACTGGATGGATCCTTTTCGCGACGTTTCTGTATGACGTGTATCATCGAACCATCGCTGACCCCTTTGTTCTGCAGTATGTCGTCGGTTTTCAGCAGATTGCCACAGTAAATTAATTCTGGTACCCAACAAAAGATGGAAAAATGGAACGTTTAAGTAAAAACTCAACAAAATACAATCTCTAATAGGTCTAACGTACCAAAATCATCCGCCGAAACATCATCCTTTATCAATTTGGCTGCCTCGAAGCGAAGCGTTTCTGTTCGCCCGCTGAGGTCGACATTTTCCACCTTTAGCTTGTGGTACGGCTTGAACGGCAAATGCACACCCAAATAAACGGACGGCATTACTTTAACGGTATTTCAACGAATGATTCGTACAGTTGTTCGTAAGAAAACACCTAATTTTCCAAAAGAAATGACTCGCAGTTTAGGACAACCTTCTCGGGGTGCTGAAAGTATAACAACAAAGCAGCCGAAAATGACAACTCAGTTTTCTTCCGAGTCATTACAACTGTCAGTTCGTTTGACAGCCACGCATTGTGAATATGTGCAGGGTTCGTGGTAAAACTTTGCTGTACGCCTAAATGTAGGCAATCTTGTATTTGATTGCACCGTTACGATATTTTCGAACATCGATCAACGCATATTTAAATTTTGGCGTCAGCAATGTGCAACAAGAGGAAGTAAAAACATTGATAATTTCTAAAATCATGTAAATTTCATTTATTGCTTCAATGCATATTGTTGCTTACACATTACTATTGTCTTATGAGCTACACATTTAGCTTCATGCTCCTACCACTCCTAGCTTGCCTATTCGTTTCACTTTGAGCTGTCCTGTGTATACAAAACCTAACACGTTGTATTACTCTAGCGTAACTATAAATTATTAAGATACAGTTAATTCGGCCCGGTGGTGTAGGTGACAGCGGCGCCGGTCTTCAAACGGCAGGACCGAGGACCTATCGTTCCAGGGAAATCCTAACCAAGTAAAGCATAATTTAATCGTGTACATAGGTAAGTAACAAACTTGATTGCTTTGTTCCTCCAACCACGCTTCGTATGGTTTGCCCGTCAACGGGCACTGTCGTTGTGCGCTGTAAGATCGTTTTGGTTGTGCCTGCTGTATTTCGCAGGAATTATAATCTTATTTCGAACTTAAATTGATCATATAAATACATTGTTTAAATCATAGGCGCTACTCGCCCCTTTTGTTGTCTTGGCTATCCTGTGGCATGCTGTAAACTATACGTACGAAGAAAAAAAAACGCATTCTAAACAAAAATCCTAATTACATAAGGTTGTTGCGATATTCAACACATCGTAAGGAATTCAGCACCATTCTCTGTGTCCATCCGCCATCTCCACTTCGGTGGTCAATAGGCGGTGGGCCTTGGGCTGGTTGTAATTGCGCTTTGCTTCAGGAAAGTAATGTGGAAATGTTTTGTTGATAAATTAAATAAACTAGCAAAATTCAACGCATGTCAGCTTCGTGTGGAGGTCTGTGCGCGTGGTATAATTTTTTTTTTTCGATCGTTTTCGTTGTCCGAGAATTTAAGTCCCCATTGGTCGTTTAAATTTATGTATCTGTGTGAATTTTGTATCTAAAGTGTAAAATTTTAAATTCGATTACAGTTTTACCATCCGCATCAGGCCTATATATCTTTAGAAGAATACCCAAGCCAATCCAGTTCGTCGTATACCCTTTTCTAATTCTTCTATCACCGTCTTACTTCTACTAACGCAACCCGGTGGTAGAGGCTACAACGGTGCCGGGCTTCGCACGGCAGGACCATGAGCCATTCGATGGCCGGTGTGATCTTAGAAGATCTTTAAGTCAATAAGAAGAAGAACAAGAAGAAGAACGTCTGTTAAACGACACCCAAATAAGGTTTATAGAGTAAAGAAGCGAAATAACGCGAACGAAAACCACATCCTTCCAATGCTGACACACGAGCAGCAAATTAGCCAAACAATCCGGAATGGGTGTTCAATCTGTGGACGAGAATCGCTCTCACAGATCGGTAATAATGTCCATGGATTCAGCAAACGAGCGACCACTGTGGACAGAACCAGATCGTGTACTAACACTATCCATTGGCGCGGGTCCGACTGTCGACAAGCCAACACTGGCGATAGCCGATTTGGCCGTGTCAGCTATCACCTGCATCTGACGCTTCTGCAAGTCACCGTGCAAGCGTGTAAGCGTTTCACGAATTTCCGCCGTAGTCGGTTGGGCACGGGCTAGTGCGGCGGATGCATCCCGCAATGCATCGCTATAGTTGCCCTGTTCCATCAGTGCCTTCGATCGGGCATAATATCCATCGTACGCGTTCGGTTTAATCTCGATCGCTTGCCGCGCTAGCTCGATCGCTTCCGCTACATCCTGTGGCGAGAAAATAGAAACAAAGATTACCACAAAGAACTACCAAATGGTCGTCGTTTACTTACGTTCATTTTTCGCTTGCAGCGAGACAGATTGAGCAAGAAATTAAACCGCAACTGTTGGAAAGTAGCCACATTGTTGTTGTTGTGGCTGTTATTGTTGCTGTCCGGGACTGTACTTCCGGTGAGCGGGTCGGTAACCATCGTGCAAACACCATTACCGTTGGCATCACTACTGGCCGAGCCAGGTGAGGTTGGAATCTTTTTCAGCGCGTACTGATACCGATGGGATGCTTCCTGCAAGCGATTCTTCCTGTACAGTGTGTTGCCATCTTCCAGTAGCTTGTTCAGCAATATCAGCCTGTTTGGGTGGGATCATTGAAATTGATGTTAAGTTATTGCTATTATATAAATGTCCAATTCCTAGACAAAAACATACATTATTTCGGGCTTCCCGTTCGCCATGGCCCAAGTAGCGGGACCGAGCTTAGCGCCTCGCTTCAAGAACACCTGCACAACCTGTACGTTACGGCAGGCAATGGCACGATCGAGCGGACGCATCCCATTGATGTCAACGTGTTCAATCTGTGCCCCGTGATCGAGTAGCATCTGTACGAGCGAAGCCGAACCCTGGTAAGCGGCCAGATCCAGCGGAGTACGTCCAGTCCCGTCGGCATGCTGCTTATCAGCTCCTCGTTCCAGCAAACATTTGGCCGCCTGTTGCTTGCCTCTTAAACAAGCCCAGCTCAGAGCCGTCAGGCCATCCTTGTCCTGTGCCGTTAATGATGCACCTGCCAAAAGACGAGACATAAAATATTAAAGCGACTTTCATTGAGGCCACACTTCTATGCCACACAGCTTACCTCGACTCAACAGCAATTCAATGATGCCTACGTGACCTTCCTCGGCTGCAATCATCAGAGCCGTTTTGCTGTTCGTTTCCGTCTGCTCACAGTCGGCCGGATGCTGTAGCAATCGTTCCACGATCGCCCAATGACCCTCCTTTACCGCGATCAGCAATGGTGCCATCTCCTTCCGATTGCGTACCTCAGGTGAAGCTCCTCGGTTCAGTAGCGTGGCGATCGTTTCCGTATGGCCATTGGCACAAGCTGTCGTGAGTGCCGTTTCTCCGGTAATTACATCCAACCGGTTCACCTGTACCTCACCCATATCGAGCAGATCCTCCACAATGTCCGTGTTACCCTGACCGGCGGCTGCCGTAAGAGCCTGTTGGGCCGCCTGTTCCAGCGTAACATCGTTGCTTGCGGGTCGTGGTATCCAGTCACAGGCAACGAGATACTTCACCACCTGCAACCGACCAGCAATGGCCGCGTGTACCAAAGCGCACCTTTGCGAAGTATCCGTTTGTCCGAGGAATGCTCCGGCAGCTACCAGCTGCCGAACTACATCACAGTGTCCTCGAGCGGAAGCTAATATCAACGGTGTGCATCCTTGACTGTTGGTTTGCTCCACACTAGCACCGAATTCGAGCAACAGATTGACCATCGGCAGTATGCCCTCATGTGACGCAATGCACAGGATTGGCGCACTGCCAAGGAACGGTGTGACATGATCGGGAGACGCACCGGCAAGTAGTAATAGGCGCGAAACTTTCACATTCGGACTGTACACGTTGCGTAGCGTGGTAAGCGCGGACGATACGCATGCCGTTACGGAGGCAACCCAATAGGCCTGAAGATCGCGTGGCGATTGATGCGAGGGAGCGTTTCGATACAGATGTGCCTTGAGTATGTGATGACCCAGCTCGAGTGCCTGTTCCGGATCGAGCGGTGCCTGTAGGCGGGATAGCCGCAACGCTATACCTGCATGGCCGTTGCGTAGATCACACAGGAACTTGGTGCTTTCGCCATCTTCGCGCCGAATCAGCCACTCCCTGAACGATGGATGGAAGAACATGTATGTGTCGTCCAGACGCTTGACCAGAAAGCCGCTGAGCGTTTTGAATCGACACAGGAACTCATCCCAATCGATCATGCCTTCCGATTCAGATGCGGTTTTTTGTGATGATCCCGCTTCCGGGTCCGTCTGCGATTCGCTCGCAATGAGTGCATTTAGTGAGTAGAAGATCTCGGTTAGGGTAAGCGGATAGAGAGCGGCTAGACAGACTGCTAAAATGTTGGAGATGCGATCGTAAGCGGTGGTGGTTGGGAAGCGAAGATTGAAGTTAAGCAGGAAGATTTGTGCCAGCGATACCGGTAGCACTTTGAAGCTGCTTGACTTGATCACCAGATTTCCACGCTCGATCAGATCGAGCGTAAGTTTCGCGAACAGGAACGAACCCTTGGACAGGGCAAGCAAATGCTGGGCAAACTTGAAATGCGCGCTCGTGTTGACAATCTCCTTCCCGCCGGCCACATTTTGCTGTATACTCTGGCTCTGGTTGATGCGATACGTAATGTACTCGATGATGTCTTTCTGCAGCATCTCGTTCGTCGCCCAGTTGTCCAGACTCATCTTCGTGTATGGCAAACCTTTGCAGAATTCGAGCATCTGTGTGCGGATAGTCGCTATCACCTTCAGCCAGGGTGGGAAATGTTCGCTCATCCGCTGTAGGAAGGAAGCAACCGTATCACCATGGTCCGGACGATGGTACTCCGCTTCGCACAAAGCATCCACCAGAATGACACAGTTTTTGGCTGGGATCTTTCCGGTACGGCGAAGCGCTGCTAAAGGCTCCAGTATACCCATCGTCATTGCTCGTTCCGGGTTGGCGATGCATTCCTTTACGCTGAGGGCGTGCTGCAGAGCATGCTCACCGAGCAGGAACTCATGGTAGGCGGCCAGTTGCGGTGCTTGACACAGTTGAGCTGCGAGCGAATGCACAAAGTCCGGTATGAGGCAGGTGGAGTTATTGTCTGCCTGGCAGAAGTGGTATGCCACTACGTGCGAGGCCAAACTACGGAGTCGATCGTGTGCCAAGTTGATCTGGCAGTAAATGCCTTCATTCTCCTGGATTGGAAGTTCTTTGCGCCGTCCAAAACATGAATATTCTACAAGCTGCAGCAGAAGCGCTGTCTTGCCGGTACCAAGATTTCCGCTCAACAGCACACCGGGTGAATCGGTCGATTGGATGGCGGTGGACAGTTCTCGCACCAGCCAATGCCGTCCGATAAACAGTGGGTTCGGTTCGTGGGTAGGAACCTCAAAGAATAGTGGCTTAAGGGTGAGTTGCTGTTGTTGCTGCTGCTGGCGGTACTGGGCGAACCGAATTTTCGGATCAATCGGTCCCTTAATCTGTCCGGAACGAGCCGATCGTCGCACAGTCGTACGGCGGCTCTTGAACGCCAACAGTTCATCCACGTTGCTGCCACTCTGTGAAGCTGCAAAGTAGATGAGTTGGAGATCGTTATAGGCTGCCTTTATTTCCTGGCTGGAAAAGGCAAACAAACACTTACTGGTCACCGAATGGCGTCTACTGACGGGGCTCGAAGAAGCATTACTCTGCTCGGAGATCGACATCATGGAACCGATCGATTCACATCCAGTGTGGTAAGGGTTTGGTTCCTGTAGCTGCAGTACCCGGGATACATCGGCCTCGGAAGATCCGGTCAGCGTCGATACGGGGCTAGTGTTGGCGGAGGTAAGGGAGCTGCACGATTGATTCGCACCGCGATTAGTGCGCCGCGAGTTGTTCTCGAGAAAGAGCCCAAGTCGCACCTGTAGCTCATCCTGCGAGGACTTTGATTTGCCATTCATCACCAACGGCTTTACGTTGCCTCCTTCATCATCTGTGGTGGAGGAAAGTAATGTTAAAAGAAAATTTAGGTTCAATATGTCTGGTAACTCTTATTTCGAGCATGCTCATGAAACAATCTAGAACGACACACCGGATGTATGGATGAAAAATGAAAAATATTAAACAACCATGCCTATAAAATTAAGGGGAATTAAAACAACACGCAAGCATCTAATTCATGCATAAACATTCCACATTTAATTAATTCGAGTTACGAAACTGAAAGAGAGGAATCTGAGACGAGGAAAAAAGTCGCACATCTTTTCCACGAAAAACACCTTAAATTGAATACATTTTAACACTAATATAAACACTGTTATTAAGTTAATGAATTGCAATCAAACATATTCTATTCCTACTTGACAGAAACGGAGAAAAATATTTTCTCTCGAGAAATAATTTTACACCTATCGAACCCGCCGAAGAATAATTCCCTTGAGGCGCATAATGCATCCTTACGTTTCTACGAATGCAAAAGATTTGAATTTTAAATTTTTGATAGTTGGAAAAAAAGGGTTTTTTATCGCCTCGAAGATCGCTTTTGGCATTAAAGACCGTCAGTTTTTTTTATACACTACCAAGTTATCTGCTTTAAAACTCTATCATTAATAACACTGGCAAAGACTGTGATCGAAACTATTTTATGCTTTTTGGGAGCTTTTTTTGCCACATACAAGGCAAAAATTCTACAACCTTTTTTTCCAGACGGACATCTTTCTGTTTCCTCCACAAAAATGCCGTAAACTTGATCGGCCGTAAACTTTGGTGTGATTAGTCGCTTTTTATTAATTCCTATCAGTCAGAACCATCTGGTAGCATTCCAGCTCATAAGGCTCCAGGTAGGATTATAAAGCTTTCAAATAAGCTTTACGTCTCTGGTCACGTATAAGCTTGCAAAATGTTTGTTTGGTCGGTCGGACTGTCGAAACATTATTTATAATTTACCACCGTTATAATACACACCAAGCTTAAGCAAATTGCTTAATTCTATCACGGACCTCCCCGGCGAGAACGGATCCCAACGGTCTAAAACAGCAAATAAAGCTTAAAGAATTTAAATCAATTTGCCGATTCTGGACGACCAACAATCGACAGATGACATTATTGCTCACGACAGAGTGTTTGTGAAAAAATAAAATCAGCTCACAAAGAAAACCTAAAGCTTCTCAGCTGCGTTAGAATGCTACGTAACATAAACAACAACAACAACAAAAAAATCGAATAAGTTCAACATCCGAAAACGTTAGCATATGCAAGCACAAACATGTTGGATAAACAATAAATGAGAAATCAAAGTCAAACCAAAGAAAAGAACTGAACTAAGCGAAACCAAAAGAAAAACAAAAATAACGAATCCAAACGAAAGAGAACTGAAAAACAAGAAATCGTAACAGCTAAGAACAAAACCAAAACAGCAAATCAAAACGACCAAATAAAACAACCACACGATAAAAAAAAACTCAATGTTTTTTTACAACATAAGAACAGGCCACATTCGAGATAGAGAGGAAGAAGCAAACGATGAGCCCATGCCTGCTAATTGATTCAATCCCGCGTTGAGCGTCGTCGCCTGTGCCGACCAGAGCGATTTAATTTTGCCGAAAACCATCGACGCGGACGAACCGAGACTGAGTCGATGAAATTTATGGCCATCATTAGCGTTCCGCTGGCGCTTGCTAATCCCGTTCGGTGGCCCATGGGAGGCCAGCAGATTGAACCCACTACCACCTCCACCGACAGTTCCTCTAGCTCCACCATCACCGCCACTACCAGCTGGTCCATCTCTTGCTATCTGTCCGGAGGCACCAGCAGCAGTACGGGCCATGGAACGACTAATTTTGCTAGCGGCCGCCGTCGTTGCCCGGTGAAACGTTGCCGGATTGAGCAGTGAGGCCAGCCCTGTAATATGCGTCGCGTATGTGCAACGATAGAATTTTCCCGGAAATGGCAACATCATGCAGTGTCGATGTTGATGCACGATGCAAACGATTAGCGACGATCGATGATGATTGGTTGGTTGCGAAGGACAATCAAGATCAAGAGAAGGGAGAAAACAGATAGAGATACATAGAATGATCATGACGATAGAGAGATCGAGAGAAAGAGAGAGAAAGGGCAAGTATGTGTGTGTTTGTATGAGTGTATGTAATTACATGACCAATGCTATCGGCGCATACACCTGAATGAGATGATCTGTGATCTATAATTAATGCGCCAGGATCCACGAACTGATGATGGCCGGCAGGGTTTAGTCTGCCTCAAGAACTGACGATCCTTTTTGCACATTTGCAGTCTCGCCACCACCCGCTGGTGGGAAGAGCGAGCTGCCCAACTAACCCGGAGATTGCTCAATCACGATTTACTCAACAGTCCACTTACCCGACAGTGTGGAGTTATCCGCGTTTCCATTGCTGCGCCGGTAACCGAACGGGCTGCGCAGATTCTTGGGACTGAAAAGACGCCGACGGTTCTGCGGTGGTGTCGCACAAGTGCTGGACGTAATTTCACTGCTGCTATTGAGTGCCGAACGGTGCTGCAGGGGCTTCATCACACCGTAGCCGGACGGTTGCTGGGTTACCGTCCCGGCGATACCGGTGCTGGTGATGCTGGCGTAGTGCGATTCGGTTTTGCCGCCCGGGGGACACTTGGGTGGGCGATCCTTTAGCTTGTAGCGCTCCGATGAACCGAGTACGTCGGCGGGTGTCTGTGGGAGAGGCAGGGAATGAAAGAGTTGGTGGAAAAATTTAATTGATGTAGTTTTGCAAAATGATACAATTTAGTGACTATTTGTAGAAACTAACAACGTTACAAACGTTGAATTGAATGTCCTCTTTCAATAAAGACCTTACGAAATCGTATTGTATAATCGATTCTCTCCCTTTTCAAATCCCCAATGCCACAATGCCCCACAACAATGATAAAGGTAGGCATCTTTGACTATTTATTCACTTCATCCCAATAGAATAAAGATTTGATTGTTTGCTCAGTATGATCATACCACATCGCACTAATGTTCACTATGATCAGCAGTATAATTTGCTCCGAAATTCCCTGCTTCATCATTCCAAGTCCTCGCTGCTAGCATTCTATCATCTTTCGTATAAAAAAGGCTAGGGAAGGAATCAAATGTCGTAACAATCCGCCAAACTCAACCCCAAGAAGTTGGAAACTAAAGGCTTCAAAGCACCGTCACCTAATCTAGGCAAAAGCTCAATTGGTAATTTCGTTTTTTTGCAAGGTTTATTTTATTTCGCAAGTTGTCGTTGGAGATCACGAAGGAAGGTCGCGGAACGGTGTAGAGAGCTGCCCCAACTCGACCATTCACAATTATCTAATGATCTTCGACAGTCTGGACAGCACATGTAGGCCGAACCGACCGATAGACTTTTCGCACGGATAGACGCACGTGTTGATCGGCTTCGCTACGGAATGGACACACACATACACAAACACAGACGCGCAACGACCGTTCCTTGGGGGTGGTGACGGAAAATAGTACACCACAAATCTAAGCTGACTCATCAGAGATTGTCGAACGTTAGGAAAGATTTTGCATTTTTCTACAGGGAAGGAGTAGCACTGAAATTCAGAGCTAGTTTTCATCCTTGTATTAGTTTTACACAAACAATTGTTTATAGTAAGGGAAATTTTAATTGTTTTAATAGTTTAAAAGTGAATTAAACACTCTATTCTCCAAAATACTGTTAACGGTTAAAGCGATGAAAAAAAAAAACGGAGCCAATTTTGATCCAAAAACCAACACAATCACTGGAACCCCGGGACACTACACCAATTAAAAGAAATTACTTTGTCACCGCGCAGAGAAAGTTCGAATGCTCTCAATTCACGATCGGAGGACATAATTAAAGTTTTCACCTGAAATTAAAAAAAAAAAACGCAAGAATACAATCGTCACAAAACTGGAAAATTAGGGAAAAATGGGTATCCGAAAAATTACCGTTCATTATCAAGTTTTCGACACTGACAGTGTCATTGTCACGTAATCACTCAACGAAGCATGCTCCACCATGTTCCGCTGCATCCTGTGTTTGTTTGGTCGGGTGCTTCCGGTGCTTCTGCCTCAACAGTTGGCACTCTTTCCCTTCCTCTTTTTTTCTTCCTCTTTCTTTCTTTCTCTCTCTCTCTCTCTTATCCCTTATTTTTACTGCCACCTATGGCAAGAGAGACAATTAAAGATCTGTCCCACCGATCTTAACCGATCGATCGGCCGCGTGCAGATCGGCGTAGTGTCCAATTATAGAGATCTTCATCTCGGAAAAAGGGTCGATGGCGGTTCACCTACTTTTGCCACAACTCGCTTTGGACTTAAATACCGACAAGCGGTAATTGAGGTTGCAGCGAAAGGGCTAAGCTGCTTACCACTGTCAACTAACAACAACAAATAGTCACCCATGCGTCAGAAGCAGCGAAAAAGAAGAACATCTTCCAACGTTGCACAGTCTGAAAAAAGGGAAGGCCGAGTTTTTTCCTTGCTTTCAGGGAAAAGGGAACGTCACTGGTCTGCGATCGCACGCGTACGCACACCATAATCGGCCACACTAATCACAGCAAAATGAGCCAAACAAATCTGACTTTGGTCAAAATTTGCGCCGCACGACGCAAACGAACTTGAACAACGAAGCAGATAAAAAAAAAACACACATCGAAGCTGCAGTGTGCGCTTACAGAACCGGAACCCACAGTAAGCTACCGGTTTGGTGTAGCACCAAAAATGGCAATTTGGTACCAGTTTCAGGAGTGCGAGGGCAGATAAGGACATGACCAGAAATTGAGAGAAAATGAGATTGAAAAAACAAAAGACAACTTGCTTCATCTACAAGTCGAAAAAGGGCATCAAGAGGATCGCAGACAGGCACACAACCAGTCTGCAGCGAGTGTGTCGTCGTTGCATTTAAAAGGGCGGAATAAATTGATATCGAGTCACTCGGCGTGTCTCGATAGTTGGAATCTTTCATTGGGTTAGTGGTGTGTATGCTTACGATCAAGACACACAGCAAGAACAGTATCAGACAGTCAGACCGATAGGAGGAAGGGCTGATGCACAAGAACCGCCAAGCTTTTCCCCGGTGCTTGGTGATCGATGATGATGAATCATCATGCGAATACGACGACAGTGAACAAGATGCAATCGGTCCCATAAACAGCATTACTTGTCCGCGAGTCTGTCAAATTTACCACCCTATCTTAACCTCTTCCGGCAAGACAGGGATTCCGGGGGGTTCGTGTCAACTAAGGACATGGGCAGCAAGCAAATAAGGGAACATCTTCAACGGCACACATACAGGCAAACAGAAACGTAGAACCGACAACTTTTTCGCTCGATCCGACCACTAAAGAGTGACCGAAGGAAGGTCCAGAAGAAGGAAGCGAACTTACGATCTTCTTGTCCCGTTTTTTTTTTTTGTTATGCAGCAGCACGATCATCGTTATGCAATCCATCCAATCGATTTCTGTTCTGCATCGCGTAGTAACGCTTCTCATGATGTATCGTGAGTAATGATCTTGAACGATCACGCGCATCGAGCAAACGGATAGGAATGGATTTGGATTAATGGTTGGCGAGACTAGTTAAGTTTTGTGCTTTCGCTTTCGGTTTTAGAGCTATCGGTTGGCAATATATTTTATTTGCTGTGATTAAAACGTTCAATTGCATCCATATACTATTGATTTATGCTGCAATTTGCCTTGACGGTAGAGCACGTCCTAATTGCACCCTCACGCAAGGGCAGTTTTAATGGCCAGCCGTGGTAATAAGTTTTTATACCACCCTGCAGAGACACTAAAATGTGTGCCTTGCTTGCCATCGGGTTGGGTGACATCGAGTTTGATGGAGCGCTTTTCAATTTGCATCTTTGCATCACATTCTGCGCCAAAAGGTGTACATCTTTTCTCATCAATCATTACGCCCATCAATATCCGGACCAAAGGAAGGCAAACGTTTATGTCAGAGGGGATGATTTCGTTTTTCATATTCTTTTACGCCAAATCGTGAAATGGCGCCATCGTGTTGCGGTTTGGACACGATCGGTCTGACTTGCTGTGCAGGCTTGCAGCGGTCTGGGTTCTGTCCGGGGCCATACTGCAACAAATATGCAGCGCACGTTGCGACCATTAATAAAAATAAACCGGACCCTTCATTACGCATGCGAATCGACACGAGTCCCTAGCGGACTGCGATGGGACCGGACTCCGGAGAGCTTATTACAAAACTGCAACATCCCTCGTCGTTGCATCCATCGTGTACTGGGATGCATTTGAAAATCGATTGCCTATGATTTTCGTCCAAAGGGACGGTCGCGAGTGAAGTAAAACTTTGCATAATGTGTCAGCTACGTTCGACGTCGCTGGACATAGTGAGTGGGATTTGTACCACAAAAGATGCACCCTCACGTTGGTCTCGTGGCTGTAGTTAAACTCGCATAAGTTGACGTGTTGACTGCCAACCTACTTGCAAGCCGTGATGATCCGGTTTTTTTGCCAAGGAACATTCATTTTCAACACCTCTACTAAAAAAGGCGATCATTGCGATGCGCTGATTGATGTAATGGATCATAATTTTCAAGCCTCCTAGTATGTCCACCGAATACACACACAGACACTCACGCTCGGTAGCATAATTATGAGACAAACAGCGTGTGCGCTCTAATGTGCACCACACACGGCCTCCAATTTGCGCCGACAGTGGTGCTGTGGGACCCATGCATTTACCCTCTCCGCCGAGCAGGTGACGTTCGATGATTCGCGATCAGGTCGAGATCGCGTCGTGGCAGATCGCGAGTGCAAAACCAAACTAACGAGCATTTTGGTCCCTGGCATTACGCTCCGGTCCCCTGCCTGGCCGCCCAGATTGATGGCAATAGACACGTCGTTCGAACGGTCGTACCCCGAGCCGGGAGCTGTCGATTGGCTTGCTAACGATCGAACGAGCTAACCCAATGTTGAACAGCATGTACAGGAGCATATGTGGTGGCCGCCTGCTACTGCTGAACTCGAATTAAGGCTCATTCAATTATACTCTCACAACATGGGTTCCAATAATGATGGGGAAGGCAATGGGGCAAAGATCTGTGTGTGTATGGACAGTGGGATATGCACCACTGGTGTGCCCACCCACCAACAAACTACTGTTTCTGTGTAGTTTTTTTTTCCTCTTTTTACATTTGTCCTCTATTGCTTGCCCTCTGCTCAGCAGAAAATAAAACGAAACGTTAACGAAATCATTGCCCGCAGTACCTTAATCAGCAGTGAAACAACTAACTTATACAAGAGTTATGTTCATTTGTGTACGCAAATAAGTATGTTTTTGCGGGCTTTTTCTAAGCTCCTTTGATCTTTCACTTTCCAAAGTAACAAGGAAAGTGACGTCGAAATAGGTTTAATTGGATTTCAATGAAGTCAAATCACTAGGATTGCCGAAAAAATTTGCATATTTTTGACATTATTTTTAGGATTTTCATTTATTTTTGCAAAATATTGAAACTCTGCTGAAGAATCTAAAACAAAATTGTAATGGTAGATTTTTTAGAAAATCTAAAATTTCATATTCTGCCTAACGCTTCTGAATAATTTAAAAGACACGAGGAGATTTTCACACAACGCGATACAAATCGCAAAGTTTTACCACAATAAACACGATCAAAACTAATAGATTGTTTGCCGTTCGACCATTACGTGTCACATTGTTTGCATAAAATGCATACAAACTCCAGACCGCACTTGCACTTCATATACTGCAACTGCTCATACACACACACACCCCCAGGAATGGGTTGTGGGGGAACGTTTGTTCGCCCACTTCCACCTCACCAAATCGTTGTCTCTCACGCTACGGAGAACTAAACGATCGGTTGTGTGAATTTATGCTGCCGATTGCTATCCGATGCCGATGTGCATAGAATAGTGAATTCGTGCGAAAAGACAACCAACGAAAAGTGTGCCTTAGGACGGCAGGGATCAAACAAAAGTACACATTGAAGCATGAAGTGAATGTCTTTTCATTGAAAAAAAAAAACAGACATACATAAATACATTCCTGGGTGTCAAGCAAAGCGGAACATTTCATTTGGAGGGTTTGGGTTTGGTGAGAAGCGTAAAAAATCACTAGTCAATATCGGAATTTATAAGCTAAAGGAGACAGTTGTGCAAATAATACTGTTTTAAAAACGAAATTATTTACCAGTTAATCAGCGAAAAAGATCGATTAATACAAATATCACACGGTATAAGTAACATAATACCCCATTTTAAAGCACACTGCCAGAAGAAGTCCAATGCAAACATAGTACCAATAGATCACCCGAGCAACATTGCTGTCGCCGTTCATAATTAATTTATTACCCTTAAATTATCATCCGAGGGCAGACCAAGCAGCACTGGCCAACAGCACGCAGAAAGCATTGGTAAACGTAATAAATCTCGCCGATCGCACGATCGATATGATGCCACGGCAACGACGACGACTTTGGTGTGATGCAGTTTTGCATGCACTTCGTTTTTCCCTTCTTCATTTTCTCTGCACCGACACCGATGAGTGTCGCAAAACGCACATAAGAACGTTTTCCACACACACGAGAGAGTGCACTGATCGGTGCGGGCAATGATATTCTCACGTTTGTCAATGTCGTGCGAAAAATCAATTAAGCACCTGAAATTCCTTTCAATTTTCATTTCACTCATTGGTACGATCGCACGTACCAGGGTATGGATACAAACACAAATGAACACGCACAGCATGCAATCGAATCCAACCTCGATCAGCGCGGAGCTTTTCAAGTCCAGCTGTTGAAGCTGCAAACAAAACATAGGGGGGACACACAGCGCAACACCTCTCCGAAAGGTTGTGGTGAGCCGCGGCGGGTGGCTTTACGTTTCAATTAGCTTTCGTTTTGGTTTATTTTGTTTTGTTGTCTGTGTGTGATATGGAGCAGAATCCCAGGCAGTTTCCCTTCACACCCTTAACAAACGCACGCTTCGTTCGACCAGTCTTCAAGGTTGATTGCGACAATCATGAATAGCGCGTAATATATCAATAAAATATCATACCCACTCTACCACTCTCTCTCTCTCTCCCTCTTTTTCTCTATAGGCCATCCGTTGCCCTTCGGAATCGCGATCACGTTTTAAAGAACGTTATTTCATAGTAAGTTTCTGTGGTGAGCCCTTCTGGCGACCCGGATCCACCGTAGCGACTCTGTCCAGCTTGCAGGATTTATTCCTTGCTGTTTTGTCACACAAGTGTCGAACAGCGTTTTATTGACACTCTTGTCGTACAAATTGGGGCGCTTGAACACACTCTGCACATGGCTTTGCTGGCGCGAAAATACGACAGTGCCTACCCCCACCAAACAATCGTACCTTGAACTACAGAGACAACATAAATAAATTCCATCCTTATCCTGCCTGCCCCGAATGACACTGCCGCACGGGATGGCTTTCTTAAGCGTTACAGGTCACCCTGCACCGTGGGAAACAGGGGGGAGGGAAAGGTACTTCGCAATGTGTTCCTTCATTATTGCACAATACCCTTGACGTTGTGAGGATATCCCAGGACAAGAATAAAACGCCTCAGAGCGCCATTGATCAGTCGTGCGCGAGTGGTAGGAAGTTTATTGTAAGTATGGATGACGGTTCGTCATTTATGATGGTTCCAATACCCCAATGCATGACGTGCTCAATTAAAAATGATGATGATGATGATCGTTGCCGAGTACTGAAGGTTGACGCTTTGTCAATAAAAAAAAAGTACTGTTGCTGAATTCAATTTCAATTTATTGGTACTGGCAAGGTTTTATGCCGGCGATAAATCGCAATCGGGCAGTGTCGTGTGTTCTGATTGAGTGCCAAATTGTGCAACAAGTGGTGCTTTTTGATAACGAAAGCACGCTAAAGTAATAAAGCGGTTTTTTACGGCACACGATAATGCAGACGCTGTAATTTGCGTTTTGAATGTTAATGACTTTTTGGCGATCGAAATGAGAATTTTCTGTCGAAATTATGTGAACGGAAAATTATTCACAGAAAATCAGATCTATAACTTGATTAGTATATCAAGGAATACAATACCGAATTAACACCTCTCGCTGTTCGATGTATGTTCCACCACTCAGAAGGAATGATCTTCAAAGTCGCAAAAACTAGGAAAAATAAAAAAAAACTAGCTGTCTATCAAACGCTCACCATCTCTTGTATCTAATCTTCAGCATAGTAGAAAAAAACACCCAAATGTGCTACCCACAAACAAAAACCCATTCAGTTAATATTTTGCCAAACGTAACCTTGTGCCGAATGCGATCTGCAACACGTCATCGAGCGCTTCTGGTGCTTGTCATGTGGAGGAACCATCGCAAAACCGTGTCTAGGTCATGTCTTTGCCCGAACAACCTAACATAATCAACCATTCGCAGCGCTACAAAACGGTCAAAACAACCGAGCCTCCAACATGCTTAATTGACCTCACCGTCGAAAGGAGAAAAAAGCCGAGGACTAATGGTTTGCCCATCACATAAAAGCTCTCTCGTCTGTGTGAAAGCGGTTTGGCACTGGCAACTTTAGGGCCAGGGAAGTAACATAAAATTTTGGCACTATTTAAGCAACGGGTCCAAGTCCAATTGATAAAAAGCTTAACGGCACCGAACGCGAAGTTAGATTACGCTCAATAAAGTGTTCATTACGCGATCGTTACACGTGGTCGGTGATACGCTGTGAAGTTCTGCAATCACTGACATTTCTCGTTCCGTGTTACCCTTCGATTATGATCAGCAGGGGGTCGGCTAGTCTGCCTACAACCACCACGGATCGCCAAGATGGATAATGACGAAAAGACAAAAAAAAACCCATAGGATACTAACTCATACACACGCGGCATTTCTGGCGTGTAATAAATATATCAATCAAGAGACACCATCGCTGCTCGGTGAGGTGGACGCAACGCTCCGGCAAAGTGGAGTCAGGCTGAAATTTGTCGAGCCCGACTGACCGACTGACGATGTTTGATGATGACCTCTAGCTTAATTAGCCGGTGGTGTGTCCGTGTACCTTGAACAGGTCCAGAGTTTCCTTGGGTGGATCAGACACGCGAAGCTATGAAATTGCTTTTTTCGGTTACACAGCAAAAACCTTTGCTCCAGATCGATTGGACACGGGTACACGTGCAGTATTCGGGTATTAATGAAATTCGCAACGGTGTTGGGGCGAGGTGCGTGCGTGTCTTGTTGGAGAATTGTCTCCAATTGACAGGGTCGGAAAATTGTCTCGTGTCACCATTGGAATGAGACATAACTGGCTCGTTGTCAATCATGCCTTGAACTATGAGTTTTTATTAAATGAATTTCATTAACTCTGCATGAACCTATGAATTGCATTACCATTATTGAACAGCCGAATGATACACTTGTATGCATGTAGACTGGTTCTTCTAGGAGTTCTCATACTTACTTATTTAACAAGCAATATTTTAAAATAGTGAATGTTCAAGATAATGAGGGTATCATTCTCAAAAAATCCACAGTAAATAGCAATTTGTTGGTACTGTTAATATCGCTCCAACCGTCTCGATCACGTATGCAAAGTGTGTGATAATGGTGCACCTTAAGCACTTGTCTACACCTACCTGATAGATCGATGAAAAGTGCCCGTTCGTTCGCATCTGGGATCGGTTCTGTGGCTGCGGTGATCCCAACGGTGACATCAGATGGTTGCTGCTGGCATACCCGTGCATCTTTCGGCTGAGCGGTTGGTAGATAGCACCATTCGACGAGAGAATATCTGTAAGCACCAAATGGGAAATGGACAGCAATGAATAAACAGTGTTGTATCGTCACCAAAACATCTCCCGATCAACATCGACCGATCGATCGTTTTGATTGCTGTTAATTAAATATCGTTCTGCGCGACACAGTGTATCGTGCAATGAATGGCCCTCCGAAAGTTGCCCAATCCCCGTGCGATCCATTGCGTAACGTCCACTTCGAACAGTCGTACCAACGCATCAAGCAATCAAAACAAAACAATCGTAATGATCCGAAACACACCGTACCGGATTGTGCGCGATGCTGTCCGTGCTGAGAAGAAGGTGTCAAATTGCACACGTTGTCCTGTCAGCTTGCGTGAAGTGGCGTGAAGCCGAAGGAAGGAACTGGAGGAAGGCGTTGCAATATGCAATTTTGAGGTTATTCCAATACGGACACACAGCCACAATGCAACGGGTGCAGCTGAAGAGAGAGCGCATGAACGTCACGCACCGTACAAACGAACGCTGGTGTGCCGTTTTCCGATCAGCCGGCAATTTTTGGCAGACAGCCAATGGAATGCAACTGTTTTTGTGGTTGCGATCGAATGCAAACAAAATGTCATAATGATAATAATGATAATAATGACCTGCCGTCAGGTTTACGGTGGAATGGCGCTGGCATTTGCATATAATTGGCAGAACGACTGATATTTCAGCAATTTTACTTCCCATACCACCGGCCTTCGAAGGTAGACGAGGTAAAATACACAAATGACACGCATCGCTTTGCGTACGAACTGTACAAATTCTTCAAGAACTCTCCCGGCTGTTTGGGGTCGCGCCTCTTAAAAAGCCGTTGTCCCATTCACAACGAAGAACATAATTGACCGCAAACGTTCCGCGCAGTGCCTGATGTGCTGAATTTTACAACCACAACTCATTACCGGGTTTGATGCAGGCGTGTAAGTGAACAAAATTCCGAAAACTGATGAAAAGAAACTGGAGCGACAGCTTTTCATTTACGCAGCATCACAAATTGAAGCATGTTAAAGGGTTTACGACACGCTAGGAAAAAGTAAGACGAGTTTTAGACCTTTTTACCAGTGCGTGAGTTACACAGTACCAACCGGAAGATGCGTAAAATTAAAACATTCAAAATTGGACGCAGGACCACACTACTTACGAGCGCATCAAGATGGCCGTATAGTGCATCCACCAATTTGGGGCGTAAACCAACCGTTCCAAAAATAAAAAAAAGCCTCATTTCCCGCTCCTACTCTCACTTGCTTTTTTCACGCCAAATGAGTGCCGAAAAGGAAAATTGCCCCTAACAATGCGACGATCGGTGCAGCGCGCAACAACTAATCGGCACTCGAACAAAAGGCAACTACACACAGAAAGCAAAACCTTTACCCGCACCGCACAGGAAAAGAAAGTGAGCGGGTCTACGGGTCGTGTTTGATCTTGGATTGAGACAAGATTCGCGTTTGCGTTTTTAAAAGGGTTGCACAAGACGCGGGGCGAGTGACGGAGAAAAGAAAAGGAGATGATAGTTCTCCTTCGTATGTAACATTTGATTGCGTTATGTATCATGTACAGAAAAAAAACCGCTTGTTAAATAACACTATGATTAATCAAACCGTGTAACACCGGTAGCGGTGATATGATTAGTAGACGAAGGTCGCAACACTCGCTATTGAACAACTCGGGCACATTCAGCCGGCAGCAGTGGTTCGGTACGTGTGAACCACTTCAATCGGGGTGCAGATTTGATCTGGTGGGGTAAAACCGACAACAAACGAAAAACCAGCATACGTATCAACCCTTCACCATTTATGGAGATCGGAGAATGTTCGATCAAGAGTCCACTATAATAGCAGCATAATTCAGCATTCAAGTGCTTCGACACCAGACGCGCACACACATACATGCAACCTCCCGTAGAGGCTGTACGTGTCCTTTACTTCGTGTGTATGGAGTTTGCCCTCCAAACATCATCCAATGGCAACAATGGGCAATGTTTGCTGCGTGCGTACGATCGTGAAACAACAACATCAAATGTCTACATAACGCCATCAGGCGCAACGTAACACGCGCTCGGGATGAATACGGGCACCGGAGGAATGGGCACGATCTCCGTAAAAACGTCCTCACTGTTGCTTATTCCGGTAGCCGGCAGCGTTTGGTCGTCTATGTTGTGGTGGGTGAGCAACATACACTTTGTGCATAACATTCTTGCAAAATCACACCTCACCATTCTGGGTGCACGAACGTTCTTGGTGATTTGAATTCAACGTTCAGTGTTGGAAGCATCGAGCTCGTTTTGGTTATGGTTGCTTTCAGATACTATTAACGTGTTGTTTCACCTCAAGGTTCAACTGTAGCCTGGGGTACATCATAGTTTTTTTTTAAATGAAACTTTTAACGAGCGATCTTTTTAAAACTTTTTTTCATCTTCTATTTCGCTCTCATCTTATTCATCTCATTCCATTTGTATATCGACCTATTTCTAAAATATTGCTTGCTAAAATACCACCTCCTAAGGTACGGAACGCACAAAAGAAACGCATGCATTTTATTTTCAACTCCACTATTCATTTGCAATGGACACGCAATACTGATAAAAAAGCTACACATTCCTTCGATACAAACGTTTGTTACCGCTTGTAGGAATTGTAATGTAAATTGAACTGTTCAGCTATGCTGTGTGAAGGTTCGCTTCGGCTTCCAACTGCATTCAATTCTTCCGGCTGAGTGCAAGATTTACCGATAAGCAAGAATAACTACACAAACCAACCATACCGCTTACCGCTTTGCACAACAATCGCACACGATATGCAAATTGTGCCTTCGAAAGGCTTTGTGTGGATCTTTGAGGTGGTTATTTGCGATCACAATGACTTTATGTTGCATTTTTACCAACGTGTGATTTTGAGATTGTAAAGCCACAGAAGAAAGTACACCATAGGATAAGAACACTACATATGTTTTGCATAAACGATCACCTGAGGTGTTGCCGTGCTCAGTGAAACAAGTAACACTAGGTTGAGCACGTTTACAAATACGCACCTAAATCGGATGGCATCTCAAGCGTCACGCAGCAAACAAGATTCAAAACTCAAACATAACACTCCACAACCAATTGTCCAAAAATCTACGCTTCTTGCTACACACTTCAATCATGATTCATAACGTAAACCACCACGCAAATGATTTCCATTTAATCGTCCATGGAAACGTAATGGACCGCGGCAACATCGACAACAGCAACCAGCAAGAAAAAAGATGTTAAATCAACCGCAAAATGATTCAACATGTCAGCACTTACGCGTATCACGAATGGCAAACTGTCATTCCACTCGGAACGGATCCGCTGGGCTCGCGAGCAATGCGCGTAAATCAGTGAAAAAATCGTTCTTCACGATTGAACTCGCACCGTCGTTTACTTTCATTCTTTCATGCCTGCCACACGTTGGAAAGCGGGTTTGCTTGCTTTCTGGGGTAGGATTTTGGCTGTTTTGAAGCCTTAATGTCAGATGGAAATGTTTCCTGTGCAACGATCGACCAGCACAGGCTTGGTATTTCGTGCAGCTTCTTACAATGCCCTGCGGAACGGAACGAAACCGGAACGAATTGGAACAATTTTACAGTCAAATTGAAACGACAGCATAAGCATAAGAGCGGTAACGGTAGTTTTGTAATGCAAATGGGTCAAATATGTTTAATACGGAATTCGCGTAGTGCATTTCGTTACAATTCATAAACTTTTTAAGTGGTTTTTGTTGTGCTTTTACAAGCCGCAACAAGCGGCTAAGGAATATTGAAAAATATTAATTAAAAAAGCAATTTGCCTTTACCTGGCGGCGTACAGTAAGGTGCCGTAATTTTGTTTGCAAATCATTTTCACGGTACGCCTTATTTTATTTCTCTACCGATCCCATCACGGGTATGGCAGGATAAAGAAACCGGCTCCCGGTATTACACAGACACACACGGCGTGACGTGTGGATTAGTAAACTTTTCAACCCCCCAATCCGGGTATTTACGATCGAGAAAAACAAGCCAAACTGGACGATCTCCAAATTTTTCGCTAATCCATTGCGTATCGTGTCAGGTTTGTTGCTTGCTTTCCTATTGAAGTCTTTCCCGTGCAATCCTGCTGCTCCATCACGCATCAAATGGCGTGAGAGTGCGAAGAGAGAGAGAGCAAGACGACACAGGCAGATGTCTAATGGAGTGTTAAAAAAACGGCTCAAACCTTCCCATGGATGGCATTTAAGCCATAGCGTGACGAATGTTGCAGATTGAATTAAAACGGAAGGTTATTGTTATTAATTCGCTAACTAAGACCCACCAACGCGACTCTCGCCACAGCACGAGAATGTCTTCGGGTGCAAAATATGGCTAACAAGGTTATCATTGTTGGATGTAGCTTTCCCACACGATTAATTTCGTACGACAAATCTGCATATTTATCTGTATCGTAAATTGCGTGCCTCACAATCAATTGTAATCATAAGTTATGACGGTTGGAAATTTATGTACTGCATGCAAAAAGAAACAACTAATTTATTGGGTGTCGAACATAAGTATTACATTTCATATTGTGTTGTGCCTTTTTGTCAAAAAAGCTTTAATCCTTCCTTAAAAAAAGAGATGAGTATACTTTGAGAAAATTTAAAGTTTGATTCATCCCCCAAGGAAAAGGTGGCATTTAAGATGAATGCTCAAGGTTTTCTGTTTTGTTTCTTATTAACAGCATTAAAATGTGGTTCACAATTAAATAACAGAACAAGAACAACGCTAATTGCTCAGTTTATATTCGCATCCTTTGCAAAAGCACACCCCACTGACTGGTAATTCTACGCTTTATATCCAACATTAGCTGACCTTACCAATAAAAACGAGCAATGCTCACAAGAGTACACAGACCGACAAAAAAGTCCTTCCAGCTACCAGTGTCCATTTTGTCGGACCAGACTCTACACTCAATGTCAGCCGCAGATCGTAATGGTGGGCAAATTAAATTTTTATGTATCATAAAACGTCGTCGTCGTCGTTGGAGGTGAGGTTCTGCCATGATAACTGCCATGTTTCGCACCCTACTGCAATGGTTAGGCCACCGGAGCTTTGCGCCGAGAAAGGAGCGTACAAGAAGTTCAACAAACAAACAAAAACCTGGAGTATCGGTATCATAGCGTTGACACTTGACCAACACGAGACCGATCGGTCTGCTGGGGGTCGAACTTAACTTCTGTGTAAACACTTACCGTCATACGGCCCACAGCACAATGCGGATCCCTCGATCCTTCACATTGGGAGTAGGTCAAACATTAATGATTACCCGAATGATTGCGCAAAGTAAATGCAACCAAATGCAATAAAAAGTGCGTTCACGCACACAAACACACAGCTGAGTTGCACTACGTGCTCAGGACCAACCGATACAAACTCGTCAACATTGAGCATAAGGAAATAAAACGCAAAATTAATTTTCCTTCCCCCTTTGGCCCCCGGGGTTATCTTTCGAGATGGTAAAAGGCGCTGAAAATGCATATCGTCAAGATTAAAAGCGGGAAGGCTCCATACGAGGCAGCAGGAAGGGCGGAATGCAAAAAAAAGGAGACATAAACCGACCGAATGTTCGCACCCTTCAGCCTTACCGACGATCACATCAACGGCAGTCCGATTCCGATTCGTAATTAACCGATACTAATCCAACCCGCAATCGTACTGGCCCGGCTGTGGTGCCAGAAATCCAGAAAGATCAAGTATCGTTTGTGGTTTGTGCGGGACCACGAATGGGTGGCGTTCGAGAAAAGTTCATCAGTCACCGAAACTGAACGGTCGGACCCACGGTTTGGCTGCAACGGGCAGAATTGACACAAGGTCAGTGACGACCCAATTACGGTGACGATAGCGAAGAGGAAGACAACGACAACGTGCGTCGTATTTTGATTGGCGGGCAGAAGTTCAAAGTGATTTTGCCGCTGGTACGTACGCAAACCGGGATCACCGGTCCCGGTCCGTTTCGTTTATCATTTGCACGGATCCTATAATGGGCATTTTTCAGCCGAGCAGACCGCGGGTAGCTGGGTGGATATCCTTCCGAAATCTACGCAGTGCACTCGTATGCAATCGGGAAAGCGATGGGGGCCGTTCCTTTGACAGGTTGATCGAGAGGTGTTAAAAGGAGCAACCGAACCGATCGGACTGAAAGTGAAGTAATAAAGATATCGCTCGTTTTAATCACGAGCAAGCATTCACTTTGTTCACACGTGCCATTAAAAAACCACAATCAAAACGGCAACATGGTTGGTTGCGGTTTGAAGCCGCAACGAGGGAGGAAGAGAGAGCCCTTGAAGAGAGTTAGTGTTGCATAAAGTGTTGGAATAAAAAAGTGATAATACATCACTTCCTCTTGACTGATGATGTACAAAACACCTGAAGATTTTCAAGGTGAAAATTTACATTCAACCAATAACGTTAGCAGATAGTTTGGTTCCATTGCACATTCCATTCCGACTGTGTTCGGTTCCGTCAGGAAACAACCCGAACCGAAAGGAAGCGAACGAGATTGCTTTAGGAAATTAATTTAAAATTACCCTTCCGAATCGATCGCATTATGGGACAGATCGACTCTCGGGATAAAATGTGTAGGAAATCATTAAAAAATGCCTTATCTATCCACTCAGCCACACTCACCGTTGTCCATATCCGCCTGCATGCGCGTTGCCGGATGGTGGGCCGGGTGTATCGACGGGACCGATTCCTTCTGTGCCTGGCAGTGCGGGCAGGCTTCGTTCCGGAACATGCACGAGTAGCACCGTTCGTGACCGCAGGCGTCGATCAGCTTCCTTTTCTTACCCTTATCGAACGGCATCTGACAGCTCGGGCAGACGGCGCCTCCGGTTTCGTTTTCCAGTATCTTACGGATCGCTGCCAAATCTGAAAGTAAACGAAAGCAAACGATTTTTAGCTCACGGTTGCTTGGGTAGGTTGCCACAAACTGCACCACACTATCGGCACCAGAGAATCAGCGGTTTTGGGCTTCGTCTTCGGTAAAAGGTTCTGTGCGGTGAGCCTGCACTGACCACGACCGAAAACGTCCAATTCCAAAGACACTGGCCCGCCGCTAGAAAATAAAAGGGCCATCGCCTTTTCGGGGAGACCGGCAATCGAGGGGAGAAAAAAGGTCAATAAATTAATGACGCCTCATTTACCACCCTGTCGACGAGCGGTCGAACGGGCTCATTCACTCGGCTCATTGTATTAGAGGCGGAAACGAAAGTCACAACATTGGGCGTTGTTGGACTGTTGAACGGGGGGCCGATCATGGCATGACCTTACCTAGGCGGTGTTAGCCCTTTGGCACTGTTCCACTGCTCGTAAATTCCACCCTTTTGCGCGCCCAGTTAAAACTAGGCTAGGATTTACTGCAGCCCTCGACAAAACACTGACTGTGTGCATTTTAGCCGGTGCGGAGCGAAATTTTCAACCCGGCGAAAGCACACCAAATGCCAATGCTCACATAGAAGTTTCAAGCGCAAACATCACTCAACCACCGATCACCGACCAGGCAGCGCCGCGCAACATCGAGAACAATCGATTTTTCAAATTTGCAAATATTAATAACCAATGTCCCGCGGTCAAATGCTGGGACACTCCCCCCGTTTGCAACTGCCAACTCCCTCTTTCGGGTGGAGCACCTGCTGTGTGTTGCCGTGTTTGATTCAGCGGGAGGTCCCGAGACCGCACCCGGGACCCGACACACTCGGGACGAAACAGAAAGGGTCCCGGAAAAGACGATTTGACAGGTTGCAGATTCGCCGGTACGCGCTTACCTAGCGTGATTGAACTTTGTGTGAACAGCTGCGTGTGCCTCAAGGGGAAGTTTTTGCTTGCTTCGGTCGAATAACTGTTTGCAACAATGTTTGCCATGTTCGAAATGCATGTGACATTGTAGACCGAGCCAGTGAAAAACGTTCAGAAAAGGAGGTACATTCGTTGTGTCAAGCATTGGAGTCCGATCCGATCTATGCCGTCTGCTATTTTTAAATATCATATCGAACATATCGGGATCAATAGCATGTAGAATTTGTTGGATTCAAGCACATATGCACACATACACTCATTTCTTGAGTGGTGATTTGCGTTCGCCAAAACTTCGATCCATACCCGCAACAATAAATCATCGTTCCTTCCTCATCGCGCCCCTCATGACCCGCAGCACAAACGGGCAAGATTAAACGGTTGAGATTTACTCCCGGGACCTGAGCCTCGGGTGCACGATTTCTTCCGCGAATATTTTGTCAGTTTTGAATGTAAACAACTTTTTCCTGCCCGTCGGAGATCGATCGGTCTCCAGCTCAACAATAACGGTCCAGACGGGGCAACGTCTAGAAGTAGGTCACTACTACGGCGCACATGTACCGGGAGTTGTTGCAACGTTCCAGGACGAAAGAAACAAAGACGGAATTGTACACTCGTACAGCGGGTGCCAAGATGCTTCGATGCCCTGCGACCGAGAGTTATTGATCGTTGCGCTGTTGACCTTTGCGGGACTATTTGGTGGTGGAAAACCAACCGTTCGATGCCGGTGTGTGCGCCGTTGTTGTTTTATTAGATTTTCTCCCGTAACAGGTTATATCGATCGGTCGGTTCATTTCTATTTCTGAATTCTCACCTGACTTTAAGGGCAATGCTGGTCAACTATGACAAACATTTGCAGATTATTCGTTTCGAATGTTTAAGCGTCAGAATGCTCCCTTTTTTCTTTTGTGTTTAAATCGATCCCTTCACCGGCTAGACCATGTAACGGGTTGTTCGCAAAGTGGAATTAGATTTCAATTAGTGGGTGATTAATTTCGGTCACGTTTAGCCAAGATATGGTTTGCAGCAGCTATGAAGAACGCCCGGTAATAACGATATAATGCAACGATATCTATGCGCTAACACGATCACGGACTGCCAGATCCATACCATAACTCTTCCCACAGACAGAGAACGTGCTCAATGCACAGTGTGGCACCATCATGCACCATCTGGCGCAAATGCATTCCAAGAAGAGTTGCATATTTGATGCCTTCCCTAGCAGTATACAGAGCTTACACACTTCGTGATCCTTGAAACAGTTCAAGCGGATTAGATCGTTTCCCGCCAACCTACCACAAATCCAATAAACACTGGTGAAAGAACTTTTCCCGAATCCGGTTCCATTCTGTGGCGGCTGCGGTCGGAGCGGACGTGCAAAACATACTGAACATAGTTTTCGCTAATATCGTGACAGTGAAACGTGTTCGCAGCGAATGAGTTATGGCGGGGCAAGTTAATTCCAGACCCGGAGTTTGATCGCTTGTTTTTCCACATTCAGCCTGTCAGCAGCATTAGACAGGACGGGACGGTTCAAGAAATTGACTATCGGTCTGTCATCGTACCGCACGAAAAATGTCTGAGAACATGCATTCTAATGGTTGCGATCAGTTTTGGTATGTTCGGTGAAAATGTTGCGCAAGAATGTGATCGTGTTATCAGCGGTCGAATTTCACCGGCACACAACAATTGCGCCGATGGACAACGTTGTTAGTGGGAACATACGTTTGTTCTGTTACTACTACTCCTCACACGCTCTCGCACACACTGTTCCGTTGTATGTTCCCGCAAACGTATCCAACAGGCTCGTTTGTTTGGGCTTTCTACATAATTTATGATTGTCGCAGATAGGATCGAAATAATAAATTGGCACTGAGCGCTAGCGGGATTTCCGCGCGGTGACGGCACCTAGCCTCACAAATCCTTTCACCTTAACGAGCCTTTGCCTGTAAGTAGTCTGCGGGCTGTGCCGCGCTGGCCAAAAAGCCGATTTGGCTAATTTGATTAGGGTGGTGAAAGTCGGCTTGAGCTAGACCGGCTATAAAATTAGTCAAATGAAAATAAAACAAAATGAATTAGTTTCACATTGCCACCAGAGTGCGGCTCGTACATCCCGGCCACACTAAGCGCGACTTCTTTTCCGTGTCCCCGGTTGGTCCGTAAGATATTTTTACGATAGATCATTTTCGTTCGATCACCCAATTAATTATAACGCTTTTCCTCCCTGGTGGAGGAAGCGATTCTTCGACCAGTTGGTAATACAAACCGGACAGTGACCGCATAAACTGTGATGGCGAAAATTGGATTGCCCTAGTCGTAAATAAAGGACGCACTAGGGGAGCAGATTGTAGTCCGGTCGATAGCTCCGTTAGACTCCTGTGTGTGTGTTAGGCTCTCATCTCATCCAAGATGAACCGGGGTGGGTCAAATTTGCAAGGGTTTTGGGCATTGATTGATGCTGCGATATGTTAAGCTACATTTTGTTGTGATGTTGTTGTAGCTGCAATCTTTCACCCTAAACGGACCACCAACCTAACCGAGGGATGCTCGGTGTGGGAATACCGAATGCCGCCAAATTTATGATCCCCTATGCCACCGGGAGGATGAACGTTGTAAACAAAGAGAGGAAGAAAAAAGACAACCTTCGGCCCAGTGAAACTTTGTGAATGATAGCTATCATTTTTATTCTGATCGATATCTTTTAACAAGACAACTGTGAGCCGGATCTGAGCTTTATCGCTGTTGCTTTGGATCATTAGAGAGGATTTTACGCTTGCTGAAATTTATCAATAAAGCTAGCGAAGCTTGAGGATGAAAGGAATTGAATTATAAGGCCAATGATTCCTAGAAATGTTCTTTCGTTTCTAACTCCGGATGAAAACATATGAGTGAAACATCATTTGATAGCTTTAAAAAATACTAAATACTACATAAAACATTTCTTCAAGGTCTGTTAGCCCCGAGGATCAGCATGCTTCAATTACTACTTCATAAAATTTAGAAACATTGTTCCCTAATTCATTGACCAAGCTACCAGAGTATAATGGTGCTTTAATACAAGAATTACATTTCGCGACTTCCATTAACATTTCAATTTCAGCTACAGTGTTCAGCACCGAACCTTAACCAGCATTAGATAAAAATCTGAAATTCTAATTCAAAAGCTGTAGAGCATCACCGTTGAACATCGCTTCCTAATGTTTGGTCTGTGCGCGATTGTCCAATTAAAATTTCTCACATATTTTTTGCCACCCCTTGGGTCGCTCGGATACATTTTTTCACTCTTCCCTTACTTCATCATGGTCGATTCATGGTACCATTGGCGTTCCATGTTGCTAAAGGGAACTCGTGGGCAAACAACTATTCTCTACTATACCCACCTCACCTTTAACATAATCGTGTCGCGTACCAGTATGTTGTATTTCATTTTTTTTAATGTTTTCTTGTTGATGAAACAAGCCCGAACATTAGAAGATAGCTAAAAGAAAACTTCCTTACGAACAAATTGCAAAGAGAAGGAGATAAAACCTGGTAGGTCAAAATCTGTGTGGTAAATGCATTACCTCTTGTTGAGAAATTCATTGTTTTATCGCCTCTCGAGTTTCATCTTAAATCACATTTTCAGCACTAAGGTAGAACTAGCGAACTCACGTTAATGGTTAAAGATTACGGATTACCCATTCCCGGTAAGTTTTGGGGAAAAGAAAATGGGTTGCAAAGGGACGACAGACCATTCCTGGAAATTGACGACTAACTTGAAAGACGGAAAAAAGATGTACAAAAATCTTCCTCCTTTACTAGTTAGCTCGTGCTTAATTAAATTAAGCAAAAACCTGCACCAAACAACCACAACATTAGGCATTAGGACCATGTAGGCCACACGAAGGGATCTGCGTATGTTTTTAGTAGTTTTTTTTGTGATGTTCATCTTTTATTTTGCGTTATGTAGGCTATCTATAAACGATCATCGCTCCACCACCAACCATTCTACCCTGATGCCCACGAGCAGTTTAAGAGCATTTGTTTCCGAACTGTCTGCCTGCCGTTTCCCCGTCGGTTTGCTTTTGTCTCTGCTTTCAACAGTTTTCTCTGGCGCACGAGATGTCACGAGCACTGTTTACGCGTCGGGTTTGAGACGAAATCGCAATGACTAAACAATCGCTTCCATTTTCACCTGGCGTGCGAAACGAAAGTAAAAAAAAATATAAAAAAGTCATCCACCTGAACGACCCGTTGACGCTAATCTTAATTCATCCATCAAACCAACACCAAACGGCAGATTTATGCTATTTATACTTCGTAAGTCTTTCCTCCCTGGCCGGGTTTTGAGTCAACGTTGCCCCATTTGAGTGGGTACCACCATTGGTGCGGATTTTTGGCGGAAGCTGTTACTCTGCTTCCCTGCAATTCGTTCAAATTTATATTAACGATGTCCGTAGCAGAAGTCCATCAGAAAAAAAAAGAAAATTTGATGATCGCATTTTATTGGCAATGTTTCTTTGGTGGTGATATCTTGTGGTGAGGTCTTATTAAAGTGTGACATAAGCAGCATTCGTGAAATACAATTATAAATTTGTAACACGAAATGAGCCTAACATGGTGGAGTTGTATTTCATGAGCAGCTTTTATGCTCTGAACTGTTTAAGCTGTTTGGCAAACTTTCTTCGCTTCCGTTCCGTTCCCGGATTAGAAAAGCACACCACGGTTCCCCGGCGGTTTCGGAAGATTTATACACGCCCCAGGCTCGCAAACAGCAATCAATCAAATTTTCCGCGTGCGAATAGTGTGAAAACTTAGCGCGCGCACGATCATTAGTTTTATAAGCTTAGCGTTTGTTTACGAGCACGGTTGTAAGGCAATGGATATGATGCCGAAACAAATCACCTGACAAATAGAACTGCTCTTGTTTTGCGAATGCTGTTGTGAAACAGCACTCCCATTTTGCTTACAGGCACAACCAACTAACAAACAAATCCAATTACAGATGCTGTGACCGTTCCCCGTGTACCGTGGACACTGGTGATAACTAATGTTTCTGCACACGCCGGAAGCGATCACGTGGCAAAACTTCCTCTTTAGTCTGCTTTTTCCCGTTTTCTAGTAAATGTGCATGTGAAAGCTCTCTTGACAAATAAATTACACTTATGACGCAAATAGACAAACAAAACTATCAACTATAGACGCGTAGAATGGCTTGCCGTACAGTGTTATGATAATGCTCCGCTCTGGTTAAAATAAATCAAAAGCGATCCATACACATACACCGCCGGCCAATAAACGCCAAATTCATCAATGACCACCCGATAAGTTTTGATCGACATAAAAGCCCTTCAATTCGGATCCAAAGCCAAAACACCGCTCGATCTTACGATTACTGTTTCACATAGCCTCCATACACTCACGGAAACCGCTTGCAGCGGAAAAGGTCAGTTTTCGATGCAATTCACACGTACCCTCGGACCGAGCTCGATGCGTGGAGAGCCTCTCGTCGTGTAATTCGACGACGGCAGTCAATGTCAAGATATTATTGCTTAACGATCGCGACACCAGCTACGGTAGGAAAACATTCTTTCCAACCTGTACTTCATCAAATCAGCCCGATCGGTACACACTCTCTCTCTCTCTCACCGCTTCCCGATTTCGGATCGATCGCAACCCGACACCAGTTTAGCCGCCAAAGTTTAAGTCTTGCCAGCCCAAGGCTACCCACACACCGGCAAGCATACTCGTGATCGTGAGTCGGTCGAGTATTGTGGACAAGCAGTTGAAATTATTATCATATCCGTACCGTCATCTATCATGCTGGCTAGTAATCGACTCTCGCGATCCCACGGTACCCGGAGCGGACAAAACAAACAGAAAAGTTGTGAAGCTCTATAAACAAATTTAAGACAATCAATTAGCAAGGACACACACACACACACACGCATACACCGGTATGCTCTTTTGGGCTAGCATAACGCGCACTGACCTCCAATTCCATTCTTTTGCCTTTCATAGGAAAATTTGACGAGCGCCAAATGGGAATACTGGAATTGCGCCCATCCGTTACGATCCGTGAACGCGTCGTGGAAGTTGATTGATAAATAGTCTGATTAATGATAAAATTTTATTATCCTACACTCGGAAGGACACACTGGTGACATAGGTTGGGAGACACAAATACTTTAACTTATGGTATGTAGAATATCTTCAAAAGACACAGGTATGCTAAATGCACGGTCAAGCGAGAAACCCTTCGATTGAAGGTTACATTACCAGTGCGCGAAAGGAAACTGTGTCCGTTTCCCACGCTCGTGCACGCATGCCAATTTGTAATAAAATGATATTTCTTGCTGATTTGCTACAAAGCAATTCCAATCGCTTATTCCAGAAGTAATTAAATTGGACCATAACTTAGCTTCTGTTGATTATTAAGCGCATAAATTGCCACTGGATGGAATATTTTGTTTTTACACACTGTACGATTTTTGCGCGATTATGGGTGGTAGACGGATACTTCCTCCGTTAAAAGTGAAACCAATTTCATGCTCATCGAAAGGAAGAAATCCCGAAAGAAAGCCTCACACACTCTACCGTTTGCGAATTGGCAGGAGAGGTGTGTGCACACTCGTATACTTCTGCTCCAGCCTAACGTACCGTCTAACGAGTGGAAACACTTTTTGTAACGATATGAGCCAGAAAGTCAAGGGCCGGAGAATGGTGGCTTTGGTTAATAAATTTTCAAGATTTATTTGACAGTACCGCATAAACTTTCGTTTGTTTCGGGTTGGCCAATTTTTTTCTTCTCGCCAACCGCTTGGCGATGCTTCAAAACGTTCACTTTTCGCTTCCTTTCCCGCACCGGTCGGCAAGCACGATCAGCCGTGCTTCCTTCCCCATCGTTACATCCAGCCAGGTAAGGGGGCTGCCAATTGTCGATCGTGTAGCTTCGAATGCAACAAACGTTCCTGTGTGGTGTTCTGGTTATGATTTGCTTTTTTTTACAGCATCCAAGAAGAGGCATTACCTCGGGCCAAAATCGATTGTTGGATGGTGTTTGAACGAAAGCCTTTTTTATCCAACACTTCCTGCAGCATGGTGCTATCGCTTGAGCGATCATTCGAAACTCTTTTCACTTTGCTGTTGTTATTAATTTTCAGTTACCATATTCGTGGCATTTACGAGCGAAGCCAGGTGGAATGATGGAAGCTTTGAAGTGTTCCATAATTCACACTCCAAAATGGAGTAGCAGAAGTAATGGAAGAATGAACGGATTATCGGCAGTAAATGTTAACAAAACAGCACAGGGCAGTAAGGTAACAGGGAAGCATCCGTACTAAATTCAGCCGGGTTCAGCCAACCAGGGCCGGAATGCTAAATTTGCCGAAACCAATTCATTCGATCGACTTGCCACTGCTATTATTTCAAACATCTTTTGTGGCACTGTGTGGAAAAAGGCAGAGATGTTTACAGTTTGCCATAAAAGCATCATTCCTTAAGAGTTTTCATATTTACCCTTTTTTTTGCTATTCTTTGGTTCGATTTTAACGACAAACATAGCTGCACAGAACCGAAGGAATTTGTTGCATCTTGCTGTTGCATTCAATCTGAGCTGTAACCCTGCTGCAAATCTACATAAGTTTTACAAACTAACAGTATAACCGATCCCCTTGTTTCCACTCGCTTTATAACATAACCACGGTGTCGACCAGCTGAAACAATGATTCGTGTTTTTTGAAGCGTGAAAATGAATTCCATCGTCCCGGCGATAAACCGCACCGCGACAGACCGAGCCTTTGTGAGCAAAGCATAAACGATCACATTGGCGACCGGGGAGGGAAGTTCCAACGCTGAGCAAGAAGAAAATAACTTTTATCATAAGCATAACCAAAGAGCTTCTATTCATTTCGATCTGCAAAACAGCGACCTGGTAACGATGCTTCGATGCCTTTGCCAATTTTACGTTTATTGCAACAGAGTAAACCCACGGCAGTGGTGCCGGTAAGGGAGCGAAGATAATTCGGAGGGTGAAATCGAGATTAACCCTACCCGATACGGAGAAATTGAATGGAACAAACCCTTTTCCAGGAGGGTGGCTAACCCTCCTCCTTCCCCCTCTTCCCTCCAATGCTGTTAGTGGAAGAGACGGTTGCTATCCAATTTGGAAATGTTGCAACCAAAACCCTCCTTCCTTCCTCTAGCCATCCAGTTCTTCGGTGCATTCGCGCGGTAAACATTACTTTTAATCAACCTCCAGAAAAAGTCAGACAAACGCAAGCGTTTTGTGAAAAGAAGTCATCCTCCCGTGTTAATACTCAATAATACATTTTTTTTCCACCCGTGTGGTACGGTGTATTCGAATAAAATGTATCTTAGCGAGGGACGAGCCAGCAGTTATTGGCAATACGATTCAATAGCGAGCGACCAGCCATCGATATCATCGCCAACTCAACCGTCCTCCCCGCATCCAGACAGCGACGTCTGGGGTTAAATGTTATGAGAAATTTCGATCTCGATTAGGGTACACCGTTTTCCGTGAATGCCAGGGAGCCATTAATCGCCACTGCGATTGATTGTGGCGTAAGGGAAACAACAGCAATAAAGGGTAGATCTGGGAAGGGTCAAAACTGGTTGCATCTATCACTGTTCGTAAAGCCGTTTTCGTCGGTCAAGCTTGACTGTTGGCCAATCTAATGGTGTTGCACTTATCATGAACGGACGATCGGAAGGTTTGGAACCTGTATGACTGCGATACAGTGGGAATGGGGAAATAAAGTCATAAAAAGGGTCTTTTAGCTCTTGTGTAATAAGATCTGTAGATGATACGGATGTTGCAATTTTTCTCATACTTTTTGCATTAGCCGTCTCGCGATGTGAAATGAAATTTTGGTAGAAGATACGCGAGCGTACCCAAGTTTAAAATGTTTCCAATTAAAACTTCGTTAGTAATTTGCATCGCCGCCTATTGTCTCATCACATTTTTCTTCCTAATTACGGATCTATTAGACGTGTCACAGCCACAATCACCTCGCAGTTCAAAGCGGCAACTGACTTGATAATTGCTCGTGATAAGTAGCGGCTTCTTTTACCACAGCCGCAAAGCGCTAAGATGAAATGTACCGCACCATTGGCACGTATCGAGTAAAAAGTCACACGAACAGAAAGTGAAATGTGGATCAAGCCCAATCCCTGTGAAATGGTTTACTGGGTGTTTTTTTTTTTTTAGCGGAGCAATTTGTCTGAGCGAAATGGTCCCTTTGCTTGAAAGAAAGTGACGAAAGAATGAAATACTGCCGGTGCGGGAACCACCGTACAAAATGGAAGCTTCGGTAACGAAAGTGGAAAGTCGGCTTCAAGATTTCTTAATCACGCCGATTACTTAACCGTGCGCCGTAAATCTGGCAACGTCGCTGGCTTAAGCAGTTTTGGAAAAAATGAGATCTAAACAGTTTAGCGCTTTCTACCGTACAATGTGTAACGAAATAAATTAGGTTTTGTTTTTCCGCGTCGTATCTCATATCAGACATCAAAACAACATCCTGTGTCAAGTCACCGAAAAAGTATGTCCCTTGTGGGACACCGGGCTCAGGATAAACAATGCAGTGTAATAATGCGTCAACTGGTGTTATCTATTTTTCATCTTAAATCTTTACAAACCAGTAACAACATAACTACCACGAAGGTGCATAAAATATGCGCCTGCATTCTTCATAAAGAACCACCCTAACATCGAGCGGTAGGGTGAACGAGGAAAGAAAAAACCTCCCGGTTCAAGCAACAAACCAAATCAACCCATCGACGCGTGAGACGTTTACGGGGTTTCGGGAGAGAAAAATGGAAATTGTAAACAAGCGAACCGTTTATCATAATTTAAATAAAGCACGCACCCTACCGTCCCTCTGACGCACAACTTTTGACGGCGCCCAAAACGATCCGATCGTTCGTAGTGGTGGTCCCGTTTAGTGTGGTCCCCGTTAGAGCATAAGAAATATGTTTGCTAGCTGCCGATGACTCTCGGCTACCGCTACTACCGTCATCATTGCTGTTGTTGGCCAGCTTTGGTCATAAATCAATCCCAGCTTCAGCCTGGGATCGGTAGGGAATGCCGATGCATCCATCCGTCTCGAACCGGAGTCTCCGCGCGAACGTTGGCAGTGAGCTCTTCAGGCATGGCGCGTTATTCGGTGGTTTAGAGGTAATAGATTTGAAACAGCAAAACCATACGCGATCGCACGATGCCTATTAAATTGCGGGAGTTTGTAAAGTGTCCATTCGCTGACCGGCGCTATTTATCATTATTTCTTGAGTCCTTCTTTTGTCGCCCTTTGTCTACCGCTACAATGGTCATGGGTACGTGGTACAGGCTTCCGCAAACGTCATCTAAAGCTACCGATCGTTACCGGTATGGTACTAGCTGTGGCCGCGCCTTACGCACCACACCTTACGACACCGTTTGTCAGGGGTACGGGGCCACCACGAGCCCGCATCGATTGGGGGTGGATAAGTCGCCGAAACGAATTTTAATCTTATGAACGGTGCAACCCCGGCAAACCTTGCCTGGGAGGGGCTAAAAGATCTTTTTTTTGTTATTGTCCATTCTCCTCTAATCGATGCGGTAAAATTGGGAAAGGCATTCACTGCCCCTTAGTTTGGTCGTGAAACGGTTGACCTACATCGGGCAGCCGGCCACCACTGTGCCACAAATAATAAGCTTCAAAAGATTTGAATACGATACGTCACCGATCGTCAAATGGAGGAGATCAGCGAGCGAGCAAAAACATGCATCGTTCATTTGCTGATGCTTTACGACGCACCTTGCACCGATGGCTGTAAATGTTGTATCTCAGGTTGGCAGTCATAAACTGGCTCGTAACGAACTGATGGCGCAGGGGCAAGTACAACGCGTTGCTGTATATTTTTCATTACAACCATAATTTACACTCCAGTTATAAATCACTGTAAATGGCATTCAAAAACATAAGAACATAAACGTCACAGTCCTGGAGCAGTTATGAATGAAGGCGAGTCTAATGAAGCACTGAGGGAATGGAGAAACATAGAACAAGGGGATTGTGGTTGGAAAATTTGCAATAGATGGTAACTATTAGAATGAAAAGTTACTGGCATAAAGCATAGTAAAAAAACTTCCAACATTTACACATTAATGTTATTGGACATTGATCCCTTTTCTCCATTCGATCCATGCTTTGATCGCAAATCAGCTCCTGCTGGTTGTGCATAATATGCAAGAAATAGGTAAGTTAGATACAGAACTGACAAACCAACCACTAATGAAACGGACACTAACATTTGCTAATCGACTCACCAACGTGCGCACAACCCATTCAGCTGTATGTTGTGTGCGCCTGTTAGCCAAAAAGTCATGCACAATCTCCCTAACTTACAACGACGCCAAGGTGCCACCGACTAGATCACGGCTGGTGGCGTTGTATCACCCCCGACTTGAAGGTTGCCACCGTGGCAGAACAGATTGCAGATCTCGTTACAAGAACGCAGCATAGGAGTGTTGGTGTGGCGATCACTAACAGGATCGAACGCGGTGACAGTGGCGACGATACGGCTGCCCCGCACACACCAGACAAGTTGGCAGTTGAGTCGTTCAATTGATCTACTAACAGAAGGCCATTGGAGAGTTCCGTTCCGCCTGCTCTGGTCGGTTGGAGTGTCTATCCCTACCTGGGAGTGTTTTGCGCTCAAAGCTGTTCACAATGATCTCCCAGAAGATTTCAACTTCTTTTCAATGCGCAGGCCCCTATGACTTAGATTTCGTAGGGGGTGGTGAGGGGGTGGTCGAATGAGGTGAGGCGAGAATCGTGCACTTTTCTGGCGGCAGGCGGTTTCGTTTACTAGCGTGTCCAATTTGTGACATAAGGTAGAATGGAATCGATATCGGGTGAATTGCTGAATGTACCAGAAGAGGTTGAGGCTTCTGTTACCTTTTGCTTGCATTTTGCAACGACATCGCGTACAGCTCATCGATCATCACGATGCAGTAGAAAAGAAAAAAAACAGCTACATTGCATTTTCAACCCGTCCCGCAGCTGCAGTACTAGAAGTGCATGACCTGCTAGTGTAACCTTTCCATGTACATGTTTATTGAGCGTTACTTAGCTCTTCGCGAGCCAATAAGCGAGAATACCCAGCGTATACTCCTGTCACGTAAATAACTAACTTTCTTGACTTACGAATGACTTTTTTGCAGTGCGTGCTGGCATTTCAAATACATCGATTTGCGGTCCGGACCGAATTTAACACGCATTTAATCATGTCAAAACTCTCAGCATTGAAACACGAACCCAAACCTAGCTAGCGCCCGGCTAGATTCAACAAACGTTTTTGCTTTAGACATTCAAACACTCAGCGTGAATGCAGTCGAGATTCATTGATAGTCTGCTAATGGCATCGATACTAACGCCCGACCAGAAGGAAAATGTTTGCTGTGCTCTTACGCGGTGAAACTGTTCATTCACCAAACTTTTGCTCAACTTTCCTGCAGTACAGGGTAGCCGTTTTTTTTTTTTCTGCCAAGAAAACGTGATCGTAAGCATAACTGCAACCGCTAAGCTGCAGTGCACGAAAGAGCGCGCGTATGATGTAACAGCGGCGTAGGAAAACCCGCGCAAACTGCTGTAAACCAGCGCGCCAGATCAATCGACGATCGTCGCCGGTGATGGCGAACGTGGTGCTGTGCGATAAATGATCAAGCAAATGCCTTGCTGCAAATGCATCCAACGTCAAACGATCCTGACTGGAGTTAAATTGCAAAAATTGAAGAAAAATGGCCATTTCCAAACGACGTCTCAAATGCACGTTGTGGTTACAGTGTGAAAATTAGGCTTCTATCATGATCGTGATCGTATTAACCCTGCAGTATTGGGTTGGGAAGTGGGAAATATTTTCTACAGACAGCTGTTTACCAGCAGGGTGTCGTTTTCCTTTTTTTTCTTGGTCTACGATCTACGAACAAAGATGATCATCCTTGCGCAGGCAACAAGGAAATATTATGCAACTTGAATTGATGCTTACGTACGTGTGTGAGCAAATTGTGAATGAGTTTACTATAAACAGAGGTGTGAAATGTGGTTCCCTCCCCAAAAGCTGACTTCAAAAAGAGGTCAAGCAGAGGTCAGGGCTTAGTTCCTGCTTTCTACCTGCCAATTACGCACACACTTTTTCGCGTAAAATCCACACCACTGCCAGAACTCCGCACAGCGAACAGCACACTGCAGAGCTGGTAAGTTTTATGAATGAAACCCATTCCTACGAAAGAAATCGTAAAAAATGAGCTTATATTTGTCAATGGGCGCTGCGTAGACGAGTTGGGTAGACTCAACGTACGCGAAACAGTTTGCTGTTTTGTCCGGCCCATAACCGCGTGGGTTGACTTTTACGATGACGGTGACGAAGACTTGCTGCAGCTTGTAAGACTTGTCCTGTGCGCATGCACAATGTGTGAAGGTGCGGAGGTTATACGAAGCAAGAGTAACCAGCCAGGATGTTGAATGATAATTTTTATATTTATTTAGCATGCTTTTTTGTCGATCGTCATTCCCCACCCACCGTGCACCGCAAAGGTGACCGGTGTCCAGACTTCAGAAGGGCGGAAAGGAAGATAACGCCTGCTAATAACCAGTAAGTATTGCAATTTATTATTGTACGTTGCGCAATTGACATAAGCACAGTGTGGGCGCACAGCCTCCCCCACAAACGCATACATCGGGAGTTCATCGAGATTTAATGGTTTTCGGTTGGACATGGAGAATTTGTCCACCTCTCTTCGGAAAGAACTGGTGTACGTGTACGACGGACTGGTACTATTGGCTTAGTTGAAGCGTGTCATTACCAAAAAGGAGGAAATTATGAGACATTTGGTGGAAAAAAAACACAGCCAATTTAAACCACAATTTGCAGCAACATGTGCGCAGTTTTGTTAACGTTTATAATTATATCTTTAAATTTTCTTTATGTTACGAAATTATGGTCATTTTCAAAAGAAATAAATAGCAAATAGGTGTATAACGGAAATGTGTGCTGAATAGCTAATCCTGACAAATTTGTTGACTGCTTTATGAGCCTTACAACGGCAAAATAAATTGATCATATCGTAAATACGACAATTGATCGCTGTTGTTACATGCCACAGCATGTTTTTATTTTTTCAATTTCCGTTTTTCCTACCATTTATCGTACTTTTTTTCCTTAGCATAGCTACAGCAACCGTTAGCTACCAAGTATGGTCGGTAGTTGTCGCGCTAATCAACACTTTATGACACGTCAAATGATCGCACCAAGTGCTGGACAATTACTATGGAAATGCAACCAGCACAAATCCAGTTTCAAGATCGCTAAAGAGGGTCATCTTAATCTGAACCATCCGGAGCAGGGTAGGACTATTCCATGCCCTGATGCAGAGTATCGTATCGAAGAAGGAAGGAAGTGATCACAAGCGTCCACCACTACAGACGGCCGGCGAGCCGCATCATGCGCGAATCGCACCTACGCAATCGCGTGCACGTATGCCTATCACTAGCGTCAAATCCTACTAGCCCTGTGGTTAAAATCACACCATGGTGCCGTCGTCATACGTTCAAAAAGGCGAGCGGAAGAAGCTAGTAAAAATTAAAGACCAACTCGTACTGAAATGGCATAGCGTGTTTTAAGCCGCCATTCTCGCGTCTCGCAAATCGAACTGTGGAGACATTTTCCACAAGAAAGCGGAACTGAGTGTGGGACGTGGAATCATAATAAGCTGTGCGCCAAAGTGCGATCACTGCATGAGTGCATAAAAGTGCACCGCTAGCGGGAGAAGGATCAAGAAATACGGAATAGTTGCTGCCGAAGCGACAGAGAGCGAAACACTGCCTACGCCCACGGCTGTGTGGCATGTGGTTGTAGCGGCAGCAAATTGAATTTGCACCAGCACCGCCGTGCAACGGCAAACCTCAATCTGTAGAGTTGCAGCCTGGACGTGCCGTGGAAACCCTTCGCCTGTAGTGGTCCTAAACGAGCCCACTTAACTGTGGGAGAAGATACACGGGGACGGATGATGGTGCACTGTAGGAAGATATTAAACCGGAATGTATTGCGAAGGATGTTGCATCTGTCCCGCTCTTATAGCGAAGCAGTGCATTCAATGAAAAAAGAACCCTCAACACAACTAGAATATCTGCACAATGTTGTCGTCCTACGGCAACGTCATAATCGTCGTAATTGAACGGGCGATAGTCTAACGGATGCTACGCAACGAGTGTTCCCTGCCTGGTTACATTCGGCACTGATGCCCGATTATTAAACGTACAACGTAAAGATCTGATGAATGAAATATTGAAACGGCAAAAAACCTCTTTTTTACTTCAACACGCCACCGGAAGAAGCTCTTGAAATTAACGCCGTATCAACAAGTGCTATCTCCTCGTTCGTGGTTTGACATGTTCGAAAATATTTAAACAATCTCTAACACAACCCTCGCACAGTTAGGCAACCTGTGATGGTTCGTGAGATGTTCAAATAAAATATGACAGCGAGTGAAAAAGAGAAATGTTCGATGCGCTTCCGTCCGATTCCACCCTTTAGCCACATTAAACTACCGGGTCCAAAAAAAAACTGGCGGATCTCCAACGCACTGCCGTTTGCTATCAGAAACTAAAGGGGGGGAAAGGCTAAATGGCGCACATAAACAAATTTATTGAGCGATAACTCAATTTTACTATTTGCCATCTGTCAACAGACTGAAACCGCTGGAACGTGCTTTACGTTCGATCGTTACCCAGCGCACTGCGCACCGACCGATGTCAGGTGAGCAATCGGGAAGACGGGAAACGTAAAAGCAAAGAAGCAAAGGGACAAACAAAATGTCATCGAATTCGAAAGTGATTTTGCTTGCGCTTGCGTTGTGAGGCTGCCGCGGTATGTTGGGGCTTTAAATGCATCATGATATGTTACGTGTGTTCGATAGCGAGCAAACAGAAGGAATAACTCAAATTTGTGTTTTTCGTTAAGCTACCAAACACTGTCCAACCATGAACTTTGGTGCTAATGTCTTACGATTTGTTAACCTTCAATAATGTTTAACAGAAGTTTTGCTTGAAGAAGGTGGATCGTGCCAGGAAGGAGTAAAACGTCTTGTGGAAAATAAGCTTTTTTATATTCGTATTGAAAACCTTCCAGCAGATGAGTTTAGACGTTATTTAAAATGAATGAGGTCAGTAGAACGCTATGGCTTTGTATCCTAAGCAACGGTAAACTTTTCTTTTTTTATTATTTAGAATGTTTACTTAATAAAACAAGTAAAAGTACCAGCAATGTAAGCAATTAATAAAAGCACGATAACTAGCACACTAAGCACTAAGTGAAGTTGTAAAAAAAACGACACAATTTCCAGTTAGCAAGTGGACAGCTGAAAGGTGGTCACGACTAGTACATGCAAGTACCGTGGTAACTCTCTGTACCGCAGCTGCAACCACACCTGCTCTCCACCAATCCGACCCGCATCCCATTGTCGCGCTCCTCCTAAACGATTAGCCCACCCAACAGATTCGAACATAACATTTTCCAATTGAACGATTAATAAAAACAGACCCTAATGTAGCTACTGCTGTAGATAATTAGTTGATTATTGGGCCCTGATTACGGCACGACAGTGTCGCTAACTGCCCCCTTTTATGTGAAACACCCTTCACGCTCGTAGATCGTGCTTGATCGTTGCAAAGAAGAAAAAATCAGCCAAACAACTAGCCCTGGATGGATAGCTCTTACAGTGCAACCGATAGTGAACCGACGGTATCGGGAAAAATATGAAGTGCCCAGGCGAAGGTTCTGTTTTCCTTACTGCTTCGCTTTACTACCACGCCCGGATCGTTTAATGAGACACCCGAGCTAACAATATACCGGTGAAACTATCGCAAAATTAGGATCAATTTCCTTTTCGTGACACAATGATTTACGAAACCCCCTCGAATGGGAACATGACAAACCGGGGTTCTGTTCACTTTTTTCTACCCTGTACAACTCGCAAAGTTTGCGTTCGCTATCCGTCGATTGCTTTCGATCTGTTGTTATAAGCAAAATGGAGAAAACTCGATAAGTACCACTCACTTCAGAAGAAGGATCTACTCGGAACGGAGCACTCTTCCGGGTACGAACAAACGATCATAGACACAGATCGGATAAGTCTTATCGTTCATGTTGATCTTTGATCTGACACTTTTACATGCTCCTTCGGGCGGACCAGCTGTTCCGAAGATGGCGATGGAAGCGATTTCCATTTCGGTGCCGATCCTTATCCAGTGCCAGTTCACCTCCTGTCACATGCCGTTATCGTCTACGCGCAGCAACAAGGCAGCCCCCGTACCAGCCATGGCGTCGAGGCAAATTAAATTGTAAAACATTGTGTCACCACATTAAATGGTCGATCGTTCAGCACTCGGGGGTAAGTTTGAATCGGTGAACATCAACCGATTTCTTTTTACCATTTGTATGTATGTACATGTTCTCGTGTGTTTGATTACTGCCAAGCCTACCGTGTGCGACCAGCAACAGAAGAAGAAGCGTTCACCGCAGTTCGAACTCGTTTGATACGCGCGAGATCGCGATCGCAGGTTAATAGCCGGGCTTATCTTGCCCGCACATCACCCATTTTACCATCCTCTGGCCAATCCGTCCGACTTGACGGCCATCAAATAGGCACCTTTTCCTTCGAAATGCCACTTGTCACGTGTGGTGACCGCTTCTGCATATGCGGAATTGCTGGCAATAATGGGCACCGGTGCGTTAATTTCTCGCGTCCGCCGTGCACGGTGGCGGTTGCGATTTGGTTTTATTAGTACCATAAAGTCAACAACTACACGGCGGCTCGTGTCGATAGCGGATTCGCGTGGCCGACAAATCGGATTGGACAGGTTTCAGCGACGAGTTTGTAGGTCGTGAATCGTTACAAATGCGTACTTAAAATAAGGCATCAACTGATACAATTTACTTCAATTGGACACCATGAAAAACATTACGTTGAGGAGTTGGAGGAGCTCGAAAGTTGTGCTATGTGTTGCAGTTACATCATGGAAATAAGCTTAATAAGATGCATAAAAATAAGACTGAAGCTCAAGAAAATACTCAATACGTTGATTCTGTGTCATATTATAAAATTAATTATTGTTTCATGTTTCTTTAAAAAATCTTTTACCTCAAAATATCAAAATAACGTGCATAATTATGAAATTATTCACATTTTGCCGTACGGCCACAACAATGATGATGTTGTTGGAAATTATTATTTGCCGTGGTGGAGGTGCTACATGCGTGCTGGTTAAAGATAAGATAAGCTAAGGTGCCTGATCTGGAATATCCGACACCATCACGCACTTCTGAATACCTTTCGATCCTGGAACCCTACTCTCTCTCACTCTCCCTCTCTCTCTCTCTTTCTCTCTCTATCTCTCTCTCTCAAACTCTTTCAGAAAGAAAAATAAACGAAGCATAATGGTTAAAAGTATGAAAAAAAACCCTCAACTTAACGTTTCTAATTCGACTCGGTTAACGGACCCATTCACACCATTTGTGCGTCAATTGCGCGACCAACGGGCCGTCTAGTGTCTGGTGGCCTGGGAGGCCTTATAAACCAGTGTAAGAGAAGCGTGCACCCATCAGTACCGTGCGATCGAGCATCATTGGACGATATCAACCGCAAGATAGTGCTCATTCAAATGGCGAAGATATTGAAAATTTGCATATAAATTTCCCTTTAATTAACTACCTGCCACGCGGCACCAATGATGACGCCGATGCCAATGTACGCCAATGTACGAACTCCGGACCTGGCTGGACGGCGCCATTCCGAGCGCACTTAATGAAAACTAGCGGTTGGAGTGAAAGACTGGCGAAAGAAAGAAACTGGGAGGTTAAAGCGTCACTTAAAGGAAGCAGGCAAGAAAAAAAAGCTAACATACTGCTGTACGTGTACGTGTACGCAAAGTACGTCAAGATGGATGCTGATGAATTTTCTGCATTCTAATATTTTAGACCCTTAACGTTCCCGAACGTCGTTGATGCCAATGCTCTCTCGACTCCACGGGTGATGGCATTCCACTGGCAACTTGCGAGGCATATCGCGTGGAACACCGAGGCTCGCAGCCTGAGAATCTCTAGTCGTTACAGCGTCATAGATTTGCATCTTACCCTGATAGGATCAGCTAGAAAGGTGAACGTACCACCAACTGAGGAAGTACCCTTATTCGCCGTAGCGAAGGTGCAGCGAATCGCGCATTTGTAGCGCCACCACGGGAAGTACTAGCAGCTAAGATGCTGTCTTCTTTGTTCGCCCTTGGTCATACACGATACGACCCATGTAGCATGGTTCGTTGGTGATATGACACTTTCTGGTTACGTTACGGCCCTTGAAAAATTCTTCTGAGCAAGTGTAAAGTGATTTCACGGACCGAGGAAGGCTGGTACAAATTTTAAGATCCTTATCGATTAAAACATACTTTACTGATGGTGCTACTAATGGTGCTGCTTGCATAATCGTTAATGTGCAGCTGCGATGCAGACTGTAAAATTATTCTGACACTCTCGAGATCGTTGCCACTACACGTAAAGCGTAAATTAATTATGGGCCGTTTAATAAACTGGCGTCTTCATTAGTCTGCGACATTGCCAATCCGGTACACCCAGGGACATCAAAATGTACAGGACTTTTTTTTTTCTTTACAGAGGCTCGTACAAAACCAACCAACCACCAGCAGACCATAGATAAAAACTCATTAAATTATCATCACCTGCCATTCACCGATGGCTCACAGCATCGTAGAAACGTCACACGCTAATAAACCATTCAGACCAAGGTAGCGTACTGAGTTGTATCGCATCAGAACCTGCAGTGGACCGAGCGCACACACAGCGTTCGCCACAGCCATTTTTCTCCACTTTGATCGCCATCGAAAACGCGCACAAACTCACCTGCAAGAAAAGATAAAATGAAACATTTCATTAGACTTTTATCGATTAATCAACTCAGTCAGATTGCAAAATCTGTCAGACAAAGGAGGAAAGATATTTGCTTCCTCAGTCTCCCCCTCCCCCCAACGGTCTCTCCTGCTGCCACCTACTCCATCCAGTCTGCGTTTCAGGGTCTCTTCTAATCGTGGCCCGCGGCAAGCTTGGACGGAAATAAAATACCACAACTGCACAAGTGCCACGAACACTTGTCATTCTTGTGCATTCGCTGGCCGGGACGCAAATGGATGTTGATTCGTTTCGTTTGATGGATCTGTAGGGAAACCACGATCGGTGGACGGGCTTAGCCAACGTGCCAACGTTTGATGCACTTTGATCTATTGCATGTTCGTCCATTTGCACATCGACACGATGTTGCTTCCCGCCTAGTTCACCCTCTCCGTGCACGAAAGTACCTATCGGTATTGAGACGCAATAAGGCTAAATTCCAATCAACTATCAACCAATCCGTTTCGCACCTGACCGCTCTTTCAATGCTACGGTATATGCAATGTTCGAGCACTATGGTAATTTAGTTCAAGGGCAGGTGTAAGTTAAAGTCAAAACAAGTTAGAGCTAAACTGAGCAGCTTCTGTCCAGCAAACCAGATGAAATTATTACAGAAAGCTGAGACATTCCCTTGAATTGAGAGTTTTAAAAACCTAGGCACAAGCAGCAAAATTAGCAACAATCAGCAAAAACAGATTGTTTATTTTAATTGAACCCATATTCACCACGCACACAAAACCATGATCCAAGACTCATAAACCAAACATAAAACATGATTCACTAGCTACACAATAAAACAGTTGTTACTGGATTCGTCCACGGCGATGTGAAGCATGAGATTTCACATCATTACACGCTCGCCAGCATTGAGAGCTGTTTGATGCCATCCGAATCGCAAAACAGATGCAACAGCGTGTATAGGCGCTGATGGGTATAATTAGGGATCGTAAACAGTATAACGCAGTGGAGAAAGAACAACTATGATCCACGATCATCTGATCGTACGGAAAACCGCCAACCGAGAAATCGTTGTTAATTCGATAAATTTAGTTCTCTTTTTACTTCAACCGGCAAAATGGCATGCAAACAGGGTAACATTCATCCTGTGTGGCTAATTACATCACAATATGGGGTTTCTTCTGCAAATACAAGGTTAACAGTGATTAATAAAAATTTGGCAGCAATACTCAATACAACCCCAAAAAAGCCAATGCACTGCTAAAATGTAAAACAAGACAACATCTTTCACTGTTTTAATGATCTTTAAGGCATCTCAATACCCGTAACTGTTTCTCATTGCGAGCTTCTTGTACTTCAACATTTCTCCTGCTTCTTTGAAGCATCATCACTCTTTTCTGCCCTGTAATGCTTAGCAACGATCAAGACAAAGTTGCTCGATCACCCTTAGAGCTTAAGTGTTGCGGTGCTGGTTACTTGTAAGGTCTTAGCACATTGAACCGTTTAGCAAAACTGTGAATCTTTGTACAAACATAAACAACAGATCACTAACTTTCACAAGCACTCACGGTTATTATCGGTTGTGAAGGTAGGTTCCTGTTCTCCAAACTCAAGAAATGAGTGCCCTATTCATGCTCTTGAAGCGTCTTCCTTACTACGTTACCTAAAAGCATGCCAAATGTGCGTGAAAAGAAATGCTTGGTTGGACATTTAGTTTATATTTGGGTCCTTTGACTTCATGCGTCTCTTGAAAAAGAAATGGAAAAGTGAAAATACGTCTGAAGTGTGAGCGTGCCGCAAACATTGCGCAATGTTTAATTACCATTCGATCCTAATTTTTTTTATCAAATATGTGCCTATGTCTTCATTAAAACATAAAATATACATTGCAAAGCAGCAAAGCTTCAAAATTTAGTTTGGTAAATTTTAAATAGTATAAATCTAACTGTTTTTTAAAATACCTCTGACCATTGATCCCTTGATTTTCTCAGTTCTTTAACGTCAGTATGACCCTATGACACACATTCCTGCGCATTTAACGTTTTTACTGGCGAAAAGGAATCGGAAAGAATAGCCCTTTGAAACAAAAAAAAAAGCACAGCAGCGAAGAACAAAGTGAAACCTCACATCACTCTCGCCCTAGCGACAGCAAATTGGTCCAGCGTTGGGCAATTTCCGACCAAGCCTGGGCGAGAGCAGCATACATTTCCCTGAAAATTCAGACCGCGGAACAAAACAACAAACAACGCAGCCCAAAGAAGACAAAATTGCTGAAGAAAGCGATTCTGAGAACCATGGTACAGCCTGCAACGATCGCAAAACTCATCCAGCCTCCCAAGCTTAGCGCTCAAGAAGCCGTGCGTGATGATTGCGCTCCTTGTCATACAACGGCTGTAGAGTGTTATTTTCAAAATTTCGTCGTCATGTTTAGCGAAGGTATTTCAAGACGATCGGTAACGCTACGATCTTCACCGGCCCCGTTCGATGTACGCAAGGCTTGACCGCTTCCTTTCTGCATATTTTCAAACGGATCTCCCCAATATCGATACCCACACGAGCACTGTTTGAATTTCGAGTGTATTTACTGCAGCAGTGTGAAGGGGTTTGTTTGTGCTTTTCCTGTAACTTTCGATGCTCAGCTTTTATTTATTCTTCCCGCTCCCGCGGTAAGCATGCCCGAACCATACGAAGCCCACACTGAGCCCACTGAGGGTTCGAATGAAGCTCTCCCGACTGCAGAAGCGGGACTGTGTCCTCCTATCCGCAGCAAGCAAATTTCACGTCTCTTTTGATTTCAATTTGTAGCCCCGTTGCCCCCAACACGCTCGGTCGGTGTAGCCCCCTCCGTGACACTCCAATATTCGCGCGCTTTAATGCTTTCACCCCGGCCCAAGAGAGCCTCTGCTCGATTTGGGGCCACAGCAAGAGATATGCATTTCTTAATTTATTTTCCTGTCCTCGTTTGCGAAACAACGGCCACGGTAAGGGATTTTGCGAGCAAGAAAACTCGTGGTGCTCGTCCGTGTAGCAGAGACCCCGACGTGTTCCGCGCTTCCCGGGCACTATAATTATGAGCCATTCCGGCGTCCTGGTGCCCTGTGTGCCCCGACCGTGATGGTATCAATCGCAAATGACCTATCCGTCGATGAACGGCATGCATAATGGCTTAACATGTTCACCGGCACGTCTGGACAAAGCCGTTCTTCGGGAGGAACCGTTCTCTGCGTCGGACACTGCTGCGGACCGGTTCTACTTCTTCAGGATGGATTCCGTTCCGGTGCAGTGTGTCACTTATCCGTTAGCAAATCACAATCATGCGCACTGAGGTGGGAGTTGATGAACTTCTCACGAAAAAATGAGTGCGGGTAGAATTGGACCTTACATAAATTTATCGACCTAAATATATTGTTCATGCCGTGGCTGTCACTGGGAAGAGGAAAGTTATTTGTACGCAAGAAGCGGAAGAATCTACAATAAATCTCATGCACTATAATTTCACGTTTAATACACACAAATGATCGTACTTTCTTCTGGAAAAAAACACCCTGGGTCTATCAAGAGCGAGATAGGTTACAGTCGTACAGTCGTCGTATGTAGAACAGTAAATTTCTCCAAAATACACAACAAAACTTTTGCTCGTAAACATGGAACTTGCCCATTTATTCCGTTTTAGATACTACTATCAGGATATGTTATCTTTTAAATGAAAAGAAACTCATTTAGTGAGCTCATAAACACCCTATAAACACCAAAAATAAAACAATAAGATGGTCCTCAATACGCTTCTCTTGCGCTACGGCACAGACTAGATAGACACATTAAACTTATCCTACGGGGCGTTTGATGACGCAGAGCCCTAATACCCTCATTAAAACGACTACCTTAACTGTCAGCCTCTTAAAAATGTCCAACAATGCGTTGTTCTCTCTCTTCCTTCCCATTTTCTTAGATTAAAACCCTCCAAAGGGCGAAAAATCTTCTTTATTTTCCTTTCACATAATTCTCACTGGCACACACAATTCAGCTCATCAAATAGGTTAAGGATGATAAAATTTATTCTCAAGGCTCTTCCTAGTATCACTGTTGCACGCTTTTACACTCACTGAGAATGATAATCCCGTGAACCTAAAGCCTTGCCGTTAATGTTGTACTATGCCGTAAATAGCCTTGGCGAAAGGAATAAAAATAAATCGCTACAAAACGGGTATCTCGTGCTGCTTCCTGTGTAATTCACAATGCACAAGCGGACAATGTTGCTAATCTGACTACTATGAAAAGGGTTTGTGCATATTGTTGAATGACATGTGATACATTGTGGCGTGCATTACACGTCACTATAGAATGTCACACATGTGATGTACGTATCACGTCAGTAATTTAATTACTTTTTTTGTTGTATAAATGTTTTTGACATTTTCTGCCAATGAAAAAACAAGCTTCACAAGATCCTGGTTTTTAAAATTAATAAAAAAAAAATCTGAATAAATAAATAGATGATGTTTATTCAGGATGAAATATATCACAATGCTTCAACTTTCCACGGATTGCCACAAAAGTGTAATCACAAACCGTAAAAGAAGTTATCATTATTGCTTCGGCTCACCATAAAAACGGCATTCGTGCTTAACCATCCGCCCTACATCTCTCATTGCATGTTATCCATTCCCTGGAGAGCTGCATTTTTTGTGCTATCTCTACAGTCACTCGTTACGAAGGGACAAGTAGGTCTTTCTCACTATCGGCGTGATCGACCAACTCGGACACGTCGGACGCAAACACGCTTCGTTTAGCAGTCTTCATCCAGCACCCGCTCCACTCATGATGGAATAAATTAAGATCAAGATTAACTTATTAGGCGTACAATCAATTATTTACTCAATCTCAACTTCATAGACCAAAACGCGCCACCGTGAACACGCAAAACCCGAAATCTTGGTCGACACCGCCGACCAGTGTGGCGCTTCAAAAAATCAATTTAATCTAATTAAGGTCCAGTACAAACACAACACCGTTGTCCGCATCCGCCGCGGCCACAGCACCGATCGCTATCCGGACCGCACAAGACATCGATCCAGGAAACCAGGAGAAAATTCCAACACACCCTCCTTAATCGACGACCGCCCTTTCCAGTGGAGCCTCTGTTTTTCTTGAGCCCAAAAAAAAAACGAAAGTGAGGCTTTGGGTTTGGCCAACCGTGGGTCACACTATAACAACAAGAATCGGATGCAAACGTACACGACGGAGAAACAGCCGAACAGTGTCTGCCCTTTAAACGTGGCTGCCTTCCCCATTTCGAAATGATTGAAATGTTTCCGATGTTGCCTGTCAATCATCGTGGATTGCGCGATGGAACCCAGCGCGCCTCGGATGATGATGATGTTGTTACCCTGTTATATACCTTCGGTCACTGGGCAGATCGAAGTGGTTAATCAATTTTTTTTCTTCTTTCTCTTTCATTTCCGAAACGCTTTCGCCACTTTCACTGTTTGTTATCCGGCCTGCAAAAGAATTGAATGAAGATGCTCTTCGCACGACAAAGTTAAACAAACGGGTCGGATAAATCCGGCCCGCTGGGTATTCTGTTTGGAATCTTTTCTTTTCTACCGACACTCATACAAACGCACCTGAAGAGTCAATGAGTCTATTATGGGGAGATTTATTTTTAACCACCAATGAAAGCATAGGTACAGATAAAAAGCGGTTTGATACGGCGAACCTTTGGAATGAAATTGCCCTATTACGCGATGGCTAAAGCGATGCCTATGATGAAGCTGATGATGATTGTTCCGACCAATTACGGGCTTTATAATCATCCTCAATCAAATGAATTTCTTGAGAGTAACAATTTCTAACGCTTTCGCCAGAAAAACTTTTAAAAGATTAATGATATAAATTCGTAACAAATATATTTATTGTAAAATTTACTGTAGTAAGTATCCCAAAAGGAAATATTTTTAAGCGCAACAAACTTTTCAAACGTACCATTATCAGCTAAAAAGTTCCACATCTTGTTAAAAACCATGAGCACCGAAGTCAACCCACACGTCTTTTTTCAATGCATGCACGGGCACAGAAACACGGATGAATTGGAAAATCAAATCAAGATATAGAAACACAACACATAGCAACAGCAACACTGACGTTGTTAAACCATTAATCACTGATCGTCCCGTGGTAAAAGGCAGAGCAAAGAGGAAAATTAATTCCTTCAGAATGAACAGGACGTGAATGTGGCTGGGTCAAAAGTGATCCAATAAAGTAGCAAAATGTCATGCAGGCAAAAGTAATGTTACTGAAGAAGTGAAAATTTTGAACAGAGATGTATAAAACATGAATTAAATCAACGTGTGATAGGTGTTGGAGCAGAGATTGGTTGCACCGTGCAGAGATCGAACGAATGTCAACAAACTTATTAAACAGTTAATTGCATTCCTTTCATCGTAATTGCATCCCGCGCAAACACGATATTGCTTCTATCAACCACTATCACGCATCATTACGGCGAGAGAGAAAACAGGAACTGCTTTAATACTTCAAAAACTGTCACCACCGATGGCCGTGTAATATTAATGATTGGTTATCGGCGCTAGTTGATCGATTGAAGCAACACGTACGACTATCCAGTTGAAGCCTCATTGAAACTGAATGCGCTGAAGGCCGCACGAGATTGTTTGTCGTCTTTTCCCTCATTATCTGTACGATGAGAGCGAACTCGAAGGGAAAAGCAACTCATTTTCTTTCGAAAGCAACAACAACAAAAAATCAGACCTGTTTCCGAACGCTTGAATCACAGAAAAAGTAAACGATCATGTAATGCAAAACTCTCTTTTTCATTTGAAGAGTGTAGAGTAAAAAATCTATAATCGCCCTACTTGTGAGTGTAGTGCCGAAGGGAGAAAAAAGTGTTATGCTACTGCTGCGACGCCGTAAGTGACTACGCACACAGGACAACATTGCATGAATCCTGTTGGCATCTCGATCGCGCCACTCAATAATAGTGTGTAGCTGCTGCAGAGCGTAAGCGTAAGTAATCGCCCACTGTGAAAGTATCTTACAGCTGAATGGAGGACAGTGTGAGGCTGGTGATATGGATTTGTCGATCTGCCCTCCTCCTTCAAGCTAGGGAGACATTGGAGCTTTTATTGCTTCAATTGCCAGCCAGAAGCTACCCACCACCACTTGTCACCGACTATCGCAGATTGCCGTCTAGCCGTTCCATCCCATCACCAAAGTCAACCACCTCGAGAGAGGTTTTCCTAGAAAAAGGAAAATTATTTTGCCAGTCAGCTCTTGAGGCAGCTGGTGAAAGGAAATCCTAGCGCTCGTTCCTGGGACGGTAGGAAAAGATTGAAGTTCGATTTAATTGGAAGAGATTTCGCAAGGCTGATAGGGAACGATTTTTATTTGGCATTTGGCCACCAACGTACACAATTTATTAACAAGTTGCGATGAAAGTGAACGTCGAGCAGCATTTTATATTACTTTCTTGCGATTAGTCATAGGAACCGACACTCTCGTCATCCACTGGTATCCTAGTAAAGCTATGCTTGACAAAATATAAAGACACATTTCAGCAATAGAAATAGCAATAAAGTAATCCACTGTTTAAGATTCTAAACACTTTGCTTAATTCACAATCGCACCTCACTGAACAATGAATGCCCAGAAGGAAATAGTAACAACTACAGCAAAAATCCACAAGCCCACGCTTCATTCGGTCCAATTACAACTTGTTAACGTGGAGTTCCTGATCAGCACAGCGACAAACATACACAACTTCTCATCTTCCTCAAATAAATTACTCACGCTTCCCTTCCCAAGAGGCTCGGTTCCATTCGAACGTCACGAACTCGCTTAACCCAACGCCTTCCCAGTTGGTTACGGATCATACGCCTCATCCATTCTATCCTAGCGATCTTTCCAACCGTACACGTGACATTTACTGTAAGCCATTCATCCAACGAAATATGGCATTTCTGGCTCAAACTCCTAGCTGAAGAACTGCAATATCTAACTCTTGCATTTCGCTGAAGTTGCTCCAGCACTGCAACCAGCATTGAAAGAAGCACCGAAGAATTACAACACCATCATTCCGTCCGTGATAGCGATCTTTTAGCGAGCTCCACCTACCGTCATGCTAAATCAGCCTCCTCTCATTACAGCCCAACACCGTAGGAGGATGGTATGTTTGCATGTAATTCATTTGTTCAACGAGTATTCATTCGCCGAACCGATGGACCCAAAGAATCCGCACACCGGGTCGAAACACAGACGTCACCAGATACTAGAGATGTGCTGGAAAAATGTGGCATCTGCATAGCTCAGCTGGACGACTCACAAATATATGACTAAACCTGAGACAACCGACATGGAGAGATATCTCCACGTGAGCAAGTGTCTTATCGCTCCAGACTGAAAGACCACGCTTGCTGTAGTGACGGTTCGAAACCGTCGTACCGTAGATGTTCCAGCACAGGCACACGTGAAACTTGATTACTTGACGCTGTATAATGTCAGCACTTTCTAGCAAGCCTTTTACTCATCTTTCGTCACCGTTGGTTTCCCCTGTATGGATTCCTGGGATTTCACTGATCTTCGTTCGTGGATCGTTTCTCCTTTGCCAGCCGGAGCAGCCGTTGCTGACAGCAGTTGTGTTGTTTTATCACAAAAAGTAGATCGTGGTTGGAATGTTGGCGTAGTTATTTGATTTGATTTTGCGTAGGTTTGAATGTAAAACATGTCGCACACTAGCGTTTGAATGTTATAGGTCGAACGATAAGAGAGTACAACAAAAGTTTAATGCCATTTTTATGGTCATATCAAAGCTTATTTTATTCCATTCGTTTTACATGCTGTACAAGTTTGAAAAAAAGTGATAATTTGATACTGCAGTCGAAAAGTAACAACGGTAGAATGTCCTGAGTAAAACTGCCAAAGATGCCCTACAACGGTAGCAGATACGATGGTTGCGCTTCAGCTACTGTTCGACTTTTCATGAGTCTTTAGTTTTGGACGTTCACTCGTCAGTGCAGTGCACCAGAAGCATCAGTTAACGTGTAATTTGTGGTTTCCAAACCGTGCGTCAAATGTCTTTCTGGTTAGCTCATCATTTCCACAACACAATGCATTCAGTGAACGTTACCCCCTCACAAACGCCCAACTGTGAGGGTGGAACAGCAAGCTAAAAGGTTCACATCCATCCAAACAGCACATGTTTACAAGCTGTCGAGAATGGGTGCTCACAAAACCGTGAACTCTGTCCAGTTATTTTAGTACACCCGGAAGCCTAATTAAGTTCGCACACAATAAAGTCAAAGCCTGTTGCCGTGCAGAGTTCATCATGCACGGCGTCACGATCATCTGATCATAACGGCGGCGATGGCACGAGTTCGTTATACCAATTTGCATTCGCATACTTGTCGTTATTCAACGGGAGCATGTACAGTCTGCGACAAACGTTTATATCCCACATATTGAACAATGTGCGCATGAGGCCGTTTATTCAATCGAATCCATTTAAACGCGTGCTTCTCCTCACTATCGATTATTGATCGACCAAGAATCTTTTTTTAATTTAAAAGACGCTATCATAAGCATAACATCTACGGTTAAAAACACATCATAAAATGAAAAATTTATGATGTCAGACAAATATACTTCTTGCTGATTTTTATAATCCTGATTTACAGCCATTAAACGATTTCAGCAAATAAAATGTCAACAAGCAGTGGGTGTTACAGACAGCGATGGCCTAATACCGCTTTCTTCTTGGCACATTCCATCTATCTTTCCTGTTTCTTGCAAAAAGAGACAAAAATGACGACAGAAGGATAGGAGAAGCGTAACCACAACCAACCTCTAGACCGAACCCGAAACCATCAATTGGTCATCGCAATTAATTTGATTACAGGCCGATCAACTTTGACATTTTTTTTCGGTTCCCATTTCCACTACAAACCATTGTACATGTAGCATCCAGGCTTCTTCAGCAACGAGTCCAGTCGGCGAAACGTAATTGCTTCAACTGGATGCAAGCAGCGAACTGCAGCTGCCCCACAACCCGGACATTGGCGTCGTTTATCCCGTACTGCAACCGTTTGAAAGCTTCCTTCAACCCCGTCGTGATACTTACCCGTGCTCTTACCCCGTCAGGAAACCATCATGGGTCGTTCGGGATCGAGAAATGAAAACATTAAAGAGCACGTTCCATAGCACGATCGCTCCTGCTTCATCGGTTCCCCGGCACAGCGCGTTTCGTGAGAAACACTCATTGCGCTGCGACAAAACTGCCTGCGCACACACAGTGGTGCGCACTTCAACAACCTCGCGAATGCATACACCCGACGGCGCACCTGTGCCATAATTGCTGGGTCCGGTCAATCGGCAAATTATCCACCAACGTGGCCGGAAAGGTTCCAGGCACAGCGTGTGCTGGCTGTTATTTTACCTCTCCAGCCAGCACTGCATGCATGTTCAGCAGCACCACATGCATAGTCCACGCGAGAAATGGACACTGTCGAGAGATATATGGCACCTTATGGGCCTGTGTCCCGTTCGACCGGGTTATTCGCGACAGTTTTGCTCCACATTGAACTGCCATGTACATACGCACCACGATGCCATTCCACCCGATGCGGTTCCCAATGGCTTCAACTTCCATGGTCAACTTCTTACCCCGTGGATACTTAAACGGAGATATAAACTGTTTTATGACAGTGCTCCGTTTTTTTTCTAATGCACACTTCAAACACACAACACTAAATGTTTGCAACTTTATCGAAAGTAGGGAGGAAGGATTCTTCCAGTGTAATTAGTTTACCGTTGTGCAGAAATGCGAATAAAAAAACTCGATCATGCAGACCGAATCCCAACCAGAAACGAAACCTGTCCAGATTCATAAAAATGCAGCAAGGTTAAGGCTTATTTGCATGTGAACCGAATTCGTCCAAGTTGTAGTGTGTTGCATTAATGCCCTGCTCGAGTGCACCGCACCTTGATTTCTAGCTTGCTGTAAGAAGCGATTCTTGAATCCTCAAATGTCACACAACATTGTAACGTGCTCACATGGCAAGAAGAGAAACAACGAAACATGTACTCTTAGCAAAACTTGTTAGCTTTTGTTTTATATTTGATACATGATCATTTCACAACTTACATCAAATCACACTTTAGACTACCATTTTTCAAAACCCCTCACTCTAGCTAAATGGACATTAATACTAAATTACGTTTAACACCTTAACTATTGCTTTCACTTTCTAAACGCTACAGCATAATTACGTCCGAAATGGAAAGCAGTTTGTAATGAAATGACTTCAAATTTTCGCAATTAATTTACTGGTAAATACAAAGTACTACACCACTTGAAGGGTCATGTGCATACAGCTAGTTTTCCGGTCTTTCTCTCAAATCACAGCAGCAACACTTTTGGCTGTATTTCCTTGTTGCGTAAAGTATCCTGTGCGCAGAGGGTAAGAATATAGCTTCCCTTTAAAAAGGTACCCCATCATCATCATGAACCCATCATCATCAACAACACTACCCTCTCACACCCGGATCATCGACCCGTCACTGGTAGACAGCAGCCTGAACCTCGACCGCGTTTAGTAGCCTCCGTTTAGCAAGCCACGGGTCGGCTACTTTTTCAAACGAACAACATGATTTATGGGCCAAAGATGTTGATGAATGATCAAGTAGCTCAAGCAACCCGGCAAAAGCCCGTCGACCCCATCCTCGATCCGATGCGGTCACCTTTCATGTGCTTCGGATGTATGTGTGTGTACAGCGAGAGATCAACCTTTTTTTAGCACAAACCACCGGGACAGTTGAAAGACAAACTCAACACTTCCTAATGAACTGTACATCCCGCTGACCAGGTTCCAGACCCGGACAAGCTACCGACTGCAACTAAGACAGAACGGAAAACGGTACTTTGGTTAGAGAGCTTTTATACAGTAAAGTATAGCAACAAAAACAAACATCTACTATTTGTCGTCAAGTGTCATATTTCATCGAAGAGAAAACTTATCAAACGTTCAATGCAGCGAACATGATGCAAAACCATGTGCAAAGAAATCTTGGTTCAGTAATTCATGAACATCACCGGTTCTATGTTCCAACTCAGTGATCTACAACAATACTGAACCAGTTTGAGTAGCGTACAGTTTCTTAAATATCCAATATCTCCCTCAAACATGGCGGTGTGCTTTGGCACGGCATCAACTTCACCTCACAACGATCTGTACCGTGCAGCGAAGCGTTACATCATCCGTTTAGGACCAACTGAATGCAAATAGCTTAGACAAACGGGTCCCATTTAACGGACAAACGAACAATTCCTGTCAGACGGACAGCATCGTTGAGCCGACCTGGTTCGATCAGAACGGCTAGCAACCTGATCATACTATGTAATGCCACCTGCGCCGGGATCGGTGTGGTGGTTTGGCAATCCGATAAACAATAAACTGGTCAAACAACCAAATCCATTCATATAGAACTTGCTGTGGAACTTGAGCGTTCGACAATGCATCGGTTTTAAGGGGCTCATTGATTCGATACGAATGCTACACAATTCCGATGCTCACAATAACAATGTGACATTTAAACAAGTAACAACCATTTAGTATATACTACAGTAGGTAGCACTTATCAATATGTTAATAATTTTACCCTCGGCATTTGCAGTTCGAGGGATTTATTTTCTTCCGAGAGAACTGTTTATAACTACGTTAGCTCAAGCGCATGTACACTAGACAAACAGTCGTGGACTAACCCAAATCAATATTGGCTGGGATAGGCCTATGTCAACTTGCGAACATGTGAGCCAAGCTTGGACACAATGATTGGTTTGTTTTTGAGAAGGATGACGACTGTTTGCAGCACTTATCGTACTAGCCTTCCCTTGAAACGTTTTCAAATCTTACCATTTTAAAAAATTAAGATGTTTCTTAAGGCTCATCAACACAGTTTTGTAAAGATAGTAGAGCAATTAACTTACTTTACGATTGTATTAATACGGAACGAATTTAATATGAAACTATAAACATGGCAAATCTTAATGTTTCGACCATTTAAATGAAACATTTCACTCAACGATAGTGCATTCGATAAAGCTCTCTGAATGGCAAAGATCCAGTCTGTATATATCTCAAGCGTATTCCATATTTCGTAGGCACAATGGTGGCGTGCTGTACGTGAGGACAACTTGCAACAGTTTTGGATGTATCTTAACCCTGAAGCACAATGTTTGTAAACTTTTTCAAACATTGCGAAACAGTTTCGACAGCCGAACCTAGACACAGATTTATGATAACAGAGCATCGTACAATGTGGTCCCCTTTCACCAACTCACCTGATGCACTAAAAGCCTAGCCATCGTTTCCACTTCAACTGCAAAAGTGTAGCAAAATTATCTGCCCAACCATGATAGGGTTTTCACTACGGTCGCGCTTGTACCACACAGTCCGAAACTCAATGTCAATGTGACCATGTTCCCGTACACAGTAAAGCCCGCAGTGACTGCTGTACGCTTTGCCAGTCCCAAACAGTGAACCAAATCCATTTCGGGAACGTTCGAACTGGGACGCCGCGTGTGCATATTTGGCGGGTAATGGGTACAATAAATAAATACCGCGGATAAATTGAGCATCAAATTGAAATGGACTGGGAAGTGGTAGCACTTTGGCGATCGGTTCAAAAATGGACCCAAAGTATTGCTGGTTTCGTTTAGTATCCGCGCTCCAGTAATATGGATTCGGCTGGGGCCAACAATGTTTACCGCTATGGTTTGGTCGAGTACGTTCGATGCTAACCGATCGATCGCTGGCTAATAGTCACTATAAAGTAGGGAATTTCATTCGCCACCGTCCACTCGCCACTTGTACCAGTCGTACAATTTACTTACTCGCGAGTGCCATTAAATTACCGGATTGAATTCGAAAATTTACTTCCACTCCCGAATTCTCAGCACCATCCACTGCGTGGTAAGTCTCTTCGATTTGACGTAATTGAGCAATATTTGCTTTTTATGGACAGTTGAGATCGTACACCATCGATCGATCGAGCGGAAGGATCCCAAACTGCGGTATCCCACGAAAGGTTAACCGGAGGAGAGTTGGTTGAGGTGTAAAAATGGTCTATTTTAGATGTGAAAGAGATGTATAAAGCCATATCGAAATTACTTCCGTACGCTACACACCATGAAATCGCATACGAACTTGCCAAATTGCTGCCAATGTTCAAACATGAATCATTTATGACTTTTCGGTAAGGGCTTCGCATAGGTTGTAGTATCTTCCTTAAAATAAACACTCCCTATCTGCTCCAGACTGTTGCTGTTTACTTGCAGCAAGTGGTGTAGACGCCGTCTATACGTTATCGACATGTTTTAGCACTTTGCAGAGGAGGGCAGCGTTCTGTTTGCGTCGAGGTTGCATTATGTTTGTGTAATGCAATCAATGCCATACGGCTCGGTGCTGATAATACTTAACGTTGTATTCGGTATTTTTGTGTACTGTGTTTCTTTATTTGCTATCGAACATATAATAAAAAATATAAATAAATCTGATTGACAATGTAATGAGTAAGAGTTGACTCAACAAAGTAAACAATATTTCAACAAATATTAACTTGATACTCGTACCTCCACATAATAGCATTGTCTTATAAACTGTAAATTATTCTAGTCAACCATTGAAGCATTTGCTTGTTCCAGACCCAGAAAAATTTTCGCTATCAGCAAAAAGATCTAAAACCCTTCCCCATTTACCGTAAAACAACACCATAAGCTAAACCACTAGCATTCGTCCATGAGGACAGCATAAATTAACAATCAAATATTCATGACAAGCTCGTTTTAATGTTATTATTATTTGTTCACCTGATCTCATCCTGCATGCGCTCCCCAGCTACCGGTCTATTCTGTTTTCAATTGTCTATCTGCCTGATAATCAAGTATCTATCACCGCTTTGTGGCGACCTCCGATATACAGCCCGTCATCTGGCGCGGCATGAGCGCATAAACTTCACTCAAAACATCAACCATGTTTCAACCACGGGGTTAGTAGTTGTCTTCGGTTGCTCCCGCTGTCTATCACTTACACAGTCAGTAGGACAGTTCCCGCGTAGACAGGTAGCAAAGACCATGCCCTAGCCTAGCATAAATTTTCCCCACCGTTGTTGCATCGCAAAACCGTGTGCTTTGCATATCGCCCCCCCCCCGGTCCAAGGGTAGCACGGTCAGGATGGAGAAGGAACTTATCATACGCAGGTCTACACGTATACACGTCAATCTGCTCCTCGACCGTCATGTGACGGTAGCAGTATATAATTAACATGTTTTTTTTTTTAACCAACATATGTGTTTCATCTATTTCTACATCGCACAGCAGTACCTGGGGCGCGTCTATGCCAAACTAACTACTGCAGGCTTACGCGTGCGTTCACACAACGGAGACGATCGTTTCTGCTTGAATAGCTGGTAGCCGTTCAGCTTTCATTCAAACCAACGGATTGTTCAGTAATCAGTGTAAAACAAGTTTCCCGACCCTCCCGCGGTCCTTGATGTAGGCCTGTTTTGCATACACTTTTCTCGTGTGACCGACTGGATCCCTCCAACAACCAACCTTTGGTGGACACATACATTGGTGGACTTTGCTCAAGTGAACGCTTTCCGATGGAGACAGGTCCGCGAGTTTCGCCCAAGATAGACCGTTTGCAGCACGGTACTGCACTGCTGCTGCCTAATAATCGTCATTCCAATCCAATTAAAGCTAATATGCTCCAGGCGCGGCACGTGCACTACGTTCGGTTTTAGCGTCGGATCGAAAAGGATATCGAATGGGGCTGGGAAGACTTCGCTTCGAACACGCATGGAGCGCGATGACGGTGGACAGGGCAGGCTTAAAGGATCAAATACGTAACACGCGCTACCTGTAGCATAATGTGCCTCTATTAATGAGGATTTTAACGCTTTGGAGGATTTAAAGTGAAATGATGTGAAATGCCCGACACAACAGAGCTTAGGCGCCCAGTGTCGGTGTCGGTGTGCGAGGTGCAGTCAAGAAATCTATCAAACCATTAGCGAGTCTGATGGATAGCAGTCAAAACATTACTCAAACGATTAGACTGCTCAATGGTACTCGGGGAGCTTTGTGTCGGACGGACTGAATAATCCTACCTGTTTTCGTCGTACCATATTTCTGTACTTGTCGACAGGGATTTGTCACCACGGTATGCTGGTATCTATCGGCCCCCGTTCGGTCACACAGCTAGTACAATCGAAGTAAAAGTTGTAAGCAACCACTAACGCAATGTAAATCGTTGATCTATTGTATACGAAACGACATTTCCTGCTTGGACAGAGGGTCGGGGTTTTGCTTGGACACGATGCAAATGGACCCTTAACATTGAGTAACAACCTCAAGGCGTCGGTCAACCATACTGCATCGGCCGAATATGCAGAGCAAGTTTGGCTCGCCGCAAACACAACTGCCAAATTCTTTGACGGGCTGGACCACAACGAATTGCCTCACGTAAAAGCCCGCCAAGGACATCCCGATTCATTGGGTGTCATTTGATCAGATTAGCGACACGAATCGCTTTTTCGCACCGATAGCACTAGATCTCGTGCGGACAATCGTACTCTAATCGGCAATTCATTCGTTCACGCGCTCTACCACGTACATGATTTATCAAAGGAGAAAAAGGGCGCATTATGGCTATAAATTAAGAGCTACGCACGGTCGCAATCAACATCTACAGCTTCAAATCACGAACAGAAACCGTATGCAACGACATCCGCCACTAGCGAATCACTCACTACCCTACGTAACACCTTCACCTTCCTGCCGTTCATCATCATCACCACTAGTTCTCCGCCGTATACCAAGCAAAACAACGGCCAGAGGGAGCGCGAATGAAACGCCGGACTATGACCATAAATGGTCTAGAGCCACCGACGAGCCACACAGCACAGACACAGGCTCAACTAGACGGACAACAAGCTTTCGGGACCGTGAACCTTTCGAACCGCAGCCGGTGTGGATTGCCAAATGTAGCATAAACCTGTGTACCAGGCTACAGCTGCACAAACGACAATTTATGTCAAATGGCAAGAAAAAACGCCTCACCGACCTGCCGAATAATTAGCATAATCCTCTTGCTTGTCCGGTACACTAAGCCGATGCAAGTCCATTAGATACGTGTGACGGTACCCGTGAACCAAATCTAGACATGAAGGGCTCTTCGGGTGGCTAAGGAAACTTTTAAGTGCAGAATAAAATCTACTTAGCGAAGGTGCAAACTAACCGTGCCGTATAGTACATCGACTAGCGGTGAATCATTCAACCAGCCCAATGAGATGACGATCGTGCTATAGAGCGTGTGTCTTGAAGCACCACCAAAGCCGTCAACAGAATGGATAAAGTGGTGCACATGGGCTGCAATTAAGCGTGATTTAGTGGTAGGCTCAAAGGTGTCAGAATACATTAGATTTGCATGTTCACAGTCGGCACTGGAAATTATTCGCAAAATGTTGAAAACTTATTTCCATAACTAAAGTTTATGGTATTAAGTTTGTATTCGGCGAAACATCTTACTTAGGGATCTTTGCAATTACACAAGGCCTAACCTGTGGTTACCTGCGTCAAAGCTTTATGGTCACTGCATTAATGAAAAATCTCTTAATATAACTACGAAAAGCCTACCATTCGATCTGATGTATTTATTATTCTGCACAACATGCAGATGGCGAAGGCCACAACCTCTCAACCAAGGTTCAGCGATTACCATCCTGTGATCGATCCACCGCCACAAATCTACTCGTGCAAATTTATCTGAAGATCAGACGTAACGTTTGGACACCGCTGGCTGATGTTTGTCATGTGGCAGTGTTGCTTGTATGAATGGTTGATCTCTTATCTACTACAATTTCTGCTCGGAGGCGAACGTTACTTAACCTCAACCTCCAACCGTGGAATTGTAAAAAGAAAATACACACACATACCTCCCGCTGACGGTAGCTGACAATGAACACCTATGTCAGTTCGCTTCGTTTAGGATCTTCGAAACTTATAGAAACTTTTTGAGATTTTTTCCCTTTTTCTCCGCCATACGATAGCGAAGATATAAAGCAAGAGAGAGAAGGAAACTAAGGTGAAAGATACATGTATAACTGCCGACAAAAAAAAACTAACAACAAACCAAACATTGTAGATATGGCGTGCGATGATCAACAAACCACGAGTATCGGTCCACGCTTGAATCGGTCCGATTGTCACACTCTATGTCCTTCGTTCGTTTATCAAATGATAGACAACACGATTACGGTTCGAAACCGACCTGTACCTATGCCTCCACTGTCACGTGGACTGTTTGCTTACGTGCGAATGTTTACTATTTCGCAGTTCTCCCAGGTAGTCCATGTGCGCGTTTAATATCTTTTTGACCTCATCTTACCTTGGTGCAGTGCGTGTGAACGCGAAACCAGTGGCCCACAGGTTGTGCAATCCTCCCGTTCTCCTGTGCGCAAAACTTAGTTCGTTCGAGATTCGATTTTGCTTGCCACCTCGAAAGACTTGTGTCACCAAACGGACACGATAACCATCACAACAACATACCTGATTTCGATCACGAACATCTCGCACCCCGATACTCGGTTTCGCATAACCAACCCACCATTGCAAGGTACGGGTGAGATGCAAACCTTTCCTTCAGAATCACCTCTACACTAGATGTTCTGCGATTGTACCATTCATGCTAGGCGTCAGTTCCACCGAGATATTGAGCCATCTGCTACCCAGCGGGATGAATAATGATGGCTCAGAAGATAGGGAGAGAAAAAAAAAGATCATCGACCAACGATCAGGCCTCCAACATCTGACGTTGGACGATGATCGAGTAGCTCCGTCCCGAGTCGGTTAAATTTGGCAAAGTAATGAAGATGAGAGCGCCAAGATTCAAGCGGGAGCTGCCAATTGCACGGTGCAGACAACATTTTGCGGTTGTGAAGCGCCCCTACACGTTCGCTAAACGATTTTGACATTTTAACAGCAAAGGACACACACACAACGGCACAAAGATTTGCGGTATTGTATACAGTTATCGGTATTCGTTTTACGCAAAGAAGACTCCTGCACAGTCCTTGATTTGAGTTCAAACAACCCAAAGCTTAATGATGTGTAAAGAGGCGGACTTTTGATTGATCCTGTCAAGGGTAGCTGTAGTCGTAGCGAATGTTTCGTCAAGGTAAAGTTGTCTCCTCCATCCTAATGCCTTTTAATAGGCGTTAAATGCGCTGTTTTCATCATTATTACGGTCAAAGTTGTAAAAAATGATAATGTATCCTTTTGCGCAAAGAAACGACTAAAAAATTATGTATATCACTACTTTCTGATACCAACTTGTCGTCGCTTTTGTGTACCATAAAACGAAGCCGATTGTAAACCGTGAAATATACATCCGACAGCTTGATACAAGTTTCCTAATTTGTAGCTAGCTCTTTTGCAGATTTTTTGCTCTAGTTGCTGTAGCGAGTAAATTTATGGGTTGGTGGATCGATAAGAAAAATAATGGCTTCGTCAACTTAACATGCACACCGTATTAATATGATATGTTGAATTTTATCAAAACAACACTTTTATGTTTTTAATGTCTCTAAACAGCATATCATGTTATTAGAATTTTTAATTTTTTAAGGTAGGATAAGAGATTGTTGAGCATTTTTTCATTAATTCAGCATTATGTTAAAAAGCTAGGAATATGAAATTTTGTTACAATTGCTTTAGCACTAATCCCTTTGAAGTACTTCTTATTCGAAAGTTTAATTTTACACAAATATATAAAATATTCCTATTCCTCAGTGCATGGTTCTTCCAACAAACACCCTTCTAGCTAGACGACATGAAATAAAAAAAATTCAAACACTGTCCAATCTTATCAGGAAACCATTTTTGTTTTCATGAGCTCAAACACATTAACCAGGCGTTCTTATCTTAACTAGAAACGCGCTTGATCGTCCAGGGTCGTTCGGCCAAAAACACATAAACTACCAACTTGCCCTGTACCAAACGGTGGATAGGTTTCGTGAACGGGTAGCGAAGGAGCATCCGGCAGATAGAGTTTCCCGACACCAAAGTAACGCTTGTGGTTGTGTGCTAGCAACTGGGTTGTCACTAAGAATTGAGAACTAAACCTGTGCCGGAAAGGTGCAACATTTCTACTTCACTATAATATATCTATGAAAGCTGTCATCTTCTTACCAGTAGAAGAAAAAAATCTCCTCGGAATTCTTCTAAAGCCAGGTAGGTGGACGAGTCGTTGGCCAAGACTGGAATGGGCTCTTCTGTATTAGGTTTTGTAATAATGTCTCCCTAATCGTGCTACTTCATCGCTTGCTTTATCTATCTTCCGAGTGTATAACTCACGCTGCTAAAGGGACCGGAATGGCTTCGTGAGGTACTGACTTCTCTACATAAATGTTGCTCAAGATGCAAGCTTCGAAGTGAAGTTTTTGGTGGGAATTTCTGTCTTTGCCTAAAAAAAGTGTGACTGCCATTGTTAGTTTTATAAAGTTTGCAAATTTTTACTGTAGCACAAAGTTAATAAAATTATGGTTAGATTAACAAACTATTTAATCTTAAACGAATATTAAACATACTAAAAATAATCCAATCCATCACGCATTTCATTCACCAAAGGGCTTTCATTATAAAAGACCAACGCACGTAAACACCATTCAGGGATGATTTACTACAAAAAACAATGCAACCTTTTGACACATCGTAAATTTTATTGTGCATCATTCTAGGCAATCTTCCTCTGCAAAGGCTCCTCATTCATACCGATATGCAGAACGAAGGAACTCGTTCGCCTATTGCATCAACGCTGTACAGTACGTTCTATCAAGATAGAGCTTACCATTACGCACCATCCAGATAAGCTAACGCTTCGAGCACACTCTTCCATTCTCTGCCGTACTCTGCTACAATAGACATTTCAGTTCTATTTTTCTTGCTATTTTCAAAACAAATAAATAATGTTTTAATAACTAACAGCCCATCCGTATCAACACTTTAAAGCCACCAAAGGAACATGCAGAAGAAAAAACGGCAACGATCAGAGAAACAAATCACATGATACCCTCGGTGCACTATCAACAAACCAGCCATCCCTCGGTGTGGGAAAGGATGCTATGGCAGGTCGAGATGCTGATAGTTCTAGTTGAGAATGTAACAGAAGAGAAAAAAAATCTTCTCAAATCTCCAAGGCCCAACGCACCAACGGGATAGTTGCGCCAAAGCAATAGACCAAAGTGACCGCACGGTGCCGCTGAAATATAAACGTATTATCTCTAATCTCGAACGATATAAATCCTATCCACTTTATTTACCCTCGTTTACATGCGGCGCGAGTTGTAGATACCGGAGGTATTCATGAAGTTATGTTCCCATTTTTTTTCCGTATCGTCTCTCCATTCCTCCTGATTTGTTTTCGTTTCGCTTCCAACCAGCCAGGCTGCCATGTACGGCACCATAGCTTTGGTGCACGCGTTTACAACGCGCTGTCTCCAACTGAACTCCGGCGATCCGGCTGCCCTGCTGTAACGCTAATGGTTAGGTTAAGTCGTTTGTGTTTTATGTTTTTCAACCAACCGTTTGGTCCTGCCGAGCCCTCCGGATCGCGTTCCCAAGGATCGTTTGCACCGTTCGGGCGGCTAACGCCCCAGCTAGGGCCGGGCCACAATCACCGAACCGAGCATTTATCCCCGACAGAACCGAGCATGTTCTTATGTTTTCTTTGCTAATCATCGTACCCCGCCGTCATGTGGCAACGTTCGAACCCTTCTCTTCTACAACCATTATTTTGCTAGGAACGCGTTCTAGCATACCTCGTCTTTTTTGTGCTGTTTTGCTGTAGTTTGCTTCGCTAAACAACACTACCCTCACAGCAGCATAGAGCAACGTGTAGATATTAAACGTTCGCCATGGTCAAAACCCCGTGAGCCAGGGATTTATTATGCAGATGGCAGAATATTTCTATGCGGCAAGTATTCAGACACTGTCCGTGCTGGGAATGGTAATGCCGCATAATGGCAATGTGTATGAAATTGATTTCATGTTTCGCTCCGAGCGGCACAAACAATCAGCACAAAACTTGGGCCGGATTATCCCGAGATCTATACACGCGAATCATTACATACCTCGCAACGCACTGATAACGCCGCTATATCTATTAGGCCTGTCGGCTACTGCATTAATTCCGTGCGCGACCGTAAATAGTGCAATTGAACAATAATTGGAAAGAAAATGGTTTCTCCAGCGATGATCGTACACAATCGTTACCAGATCATCACGACCACAACCTGGATGTAGCAGCAATTCAGCAGAAGCACAGAAGCAATCCAGCGCGTTAAACCTCCCCAAAACAAACAACAATGTCTATCGTCATGCAGTACACCTCGACGCAGTGGACCATTCTTTCGCGCTGAGCATTGAAATATGTGTCGTGTCATCTAACAAACGTGGTGAGCCACTAAGGTGGCTTATAATTACTTTAATGCTTCAACCGCGCAATTAAGCCCCACTTACAGCAATAAAGATGCCGCACCACAATAGCATAATGATATAAATCGGCCAAAGGCACAAACGGCAGCTAAAATAAAGGAAAATAATTTGAAGACTCACCATCGCCACCACCACCACACCGTTTGTCGATGGTTGAAGATGTGTCCTCTTGAATATCATACATTATCGCGTCGAATAAAAGACACTTACCTAAAACGAAAGAAAAACAGAAAACAGACAAAAACAAGCGTTAGTGTAATGCTCCACAACCTTTTATTCCCATCACATAATGATTGCTACCCTGCCAGTCTCGTGTCCCGTGTCCCCTGTTTCCCAAATGACCACTTTTACTTTTTCTTTTGCCGTTCCCCCTTTCCCAACTTTAGACATCCCTTAGTTGCTACTCGCCCTACAGCACATACTCTCCGAAAAACTTCATTCCATCCATCAAAAATTTATCCCTGGCTCGTTCGGTTGCAACCGTAATGACGCACTACGCTTGATTTCAGCCTGAATTATGTTCCCTGCATCGAACATATGCCCACTAGAGGTGAATCCGATGCTGGTATTAAGCGACGAACCCCGAAAGAGATTCACAAGACAGGAAAGGATTGCGTCCATTAAACTTACACAGCTACGAAACGTCACAACATGCATCACCGTTTTGCAATAAATCGACACTGACGCAGTTCGAAGCGATCGATGCGACCGACCAACCAGTAAGAAAACCAACCCAGTCAAGGAAGAAACCCCAAGGATAAAGGCCACTGGCATGTAAAGCGCACGCCAACATATGGATGCGCAATTTCGGGACGTAGCAAAACGACCATACAACGGACAAGCAATAAAGGAGTAGAAAATCTGTTTTCAAACCACATCAGGAGTCGTCTCACACTTAATGCTGATGGAAAGCAAACTACCGCGGGAGCTTCGTTCACTGCTGCGGCAGTTGGAAGACAACGAAATGTAAGCTAAGAATTTAAATCAACCAAACCAAGAAGCTTCGCGGGCAGCGCTGTGGTTGAAAGGCATCCCCCAGCGTACCACCGAGCCACCACATTACAAGCACATAAAACAACGACATAAAAGTTTTACCCAAGCCCATCGAACCCAGCCTGACCAAACCCTCGTAATGCGTTGGAAACTGCACAACGCACCGAGGGCATAATCTTCCTCGCACGGCTAACATGGGTTTTCGTTGCATCGCGAACGGATTTCATGTGTTTAGCGTTGGCTTCTTTTTTTTCTTATTTATTTGGTGCTCGGTGCGGCAACAGCGAGCGGCAAATTTTATGGATCGTGGGAAAAAAGAAACCATCCTAAAAAATGCACTCTCTCTTTCTATCCGTTTGCCAAATGTGAATATGCGCGATGTTGAACCGAAACACAAAAACCTCCGGCAGCAAAATCGACGAGAATGCGATCGAGCCAGGATCATTAAAAGCGAGAATGCGGAGAACCAGGATGGTATGTGCGATTCTCTTATAGTTGGCACAAACTCACTGCACCGCTTCGCTTCTGCCGAAAAACTCACTTGATCTTGGTAGCAGATGCACCGACCGAATCACAGCTGAGCGTTGTTCGTTGGTCTTTGTTTTGTGGAATGATTTACAGGATTCTGCGGCATCGGGCATACCTTTGCTCGGTCACTTCAAAGCGCGTTTCTTAGCGAAACTGGACATTTTTCGGTGATGCTGTTAATTTGAAACTTTTCTGGTTAAACTTTCCGCTCCTTTCGAACCGATCAAACGATGGCGCTATTTTTAGCATGCCTTCAAAATGGAAATGATGATAAAAACGCTAGCGCTTAAAACCAGAAGCCGTACCCCATGGTTCCTATTCAGCCGTAGTAATGAATCATCAAACAGATCGGAAGCAAGAATTCATTGCTATTTTCTGTTGTTTTTTTTTTTTTTTTTGTATCGTTTGTCACCAACCCAATTTCATGCCGGTCCACAAGTTGCATTTTTGTGTTTCTTCTGACTAGGAGACATTTGCAAAACACATGTTTCACTGTCATTGAAGGCCACCCCGATTCGATCGTAAAAAAAATGTAAAACAACTTCTCAGCAGTCAAAGGCCAGACAGACATCGATGAGAGCAAACAAAAAATGAGCGTATTATGGCAACTATTTGACAACAAACTGAACTGAAAGAAGAATTCGTCAACGGGTAGATATGCTCGAACTATTTTGCACTCGCACAGAAACATTTCTGGTATTCGTTTGGGAACCAATGTCTGAACATGCTACGACATATTTCCTGGAACAAGTTTGAGCATGCTAGAAAGAACTAGATTATGATGGCACTTGAATCGAAAGAATATATTCATCCCACTCGCAACGTGGCATAGTGTTGCGGGTGAGTTGCATCATTCATCTTGTGCTAGAAGCAAACGGTTTGCCAACATAATGTCTTCATTTCATCAGATTAAATAAAACAATGCAACAGGAAGATTGGCCAGAAGTTACAACAAACAATGGATTGAGGGAAAGATAAAAAAACAAAACAAAACAACGCACCAGATCTGTTTCAATGCATGCATTCACGAGCATCTCAAGAGCTTCCCCGGAAGGCATATGAAGCGGACCTTTTACCTGACCTGTAAGTACGATAAAAGCAACAGCAGTTTGAATATATTCCTTCAAATTGCTTAATCTTGCTCAGCGAAAGCTCTACAGGACGCTTGTTTCAATTGAGACATTAAGGGATAACCTATTTAATAACATTTTATGTTTCGCATTGCGTGTAAACATTTAAACGTAAAGTTATAACAATCGAAAGACTAATATAGTGTAAATATGTAACACGTCTACAACTTTGCCAGTCGGAAGCGGTTTTAGTTTATTTGTATGATTTGCTATTCACCGTGGCGGTAACTTTGAAGTTTATTTTACTGTCCAGAAGTTCAACACCACATCACCTCGGATGATGGACACTCGGTACCAGTTTTCAGGGTCATTTAAAAAACACACCACACCAAGCTTACTACACCATGAGCGTTACCCGGACCAGTTGACGTTGACGTACTTTGTACAAAAATTTTAATTTGGCAAAAACGGTCGGAAATAACGAAACCAAAACATAAGGGGAAAAATAGTACACAAGAAACGGACATAAAATAACCAGCCTTTGATAACCTCTCAAGCATTCAAACGGTAGCGCTCACAATTGGAGTGCCATACTGTGTGTGTGTGTGTGTGTAGTTTGTTTGTTTGTTAATTTTTTGTCACTTTTTAAACCTCGGAAGCACCGTTTTCATTTGCTTATCGCAAACTGTCGTGTGTCGCACGAAACAGTACTAAATTTCCTGACTGGCAAAAAAAAATAAATAAAACACAGCGATAAGTGAGCAAATCAACATTCTTCTATGTCGTACGGTCCACCCCACTCGGCACGGTCACTGCGCTGTGGTCCGATTATAAAAGGGGAGGAAGTTTAATTAATTCATAGCTACCGGCACAACTAATTCCATGGCAAGCACTACCAGACTCCCTGGCATCGTTGCACTACCCCGTCTATAGTGATCCGCACACCGCTACTAGTTGTCTGGTTTTTATGTCCCGATCCAAACGCCAGCCCGTGATGGTTTTACGTAAGAGATGCAGTTAATTTTCAACCTGTCACAGTGAGGTGCGGTAGCTGTACGGAGAAAAACGGCTACCATGCAAACCGACCGGGGGTTCGTTCGGGGAAATTGGTGTCCACCGTTCGCTGACCACACTTCGATTACATCCCTCTTTAGACGAGGGGACAATCCTGCTTGGAATGAGTTTTGGAACGGAAATTAGTTTACAAAAGTTGCAACCCGCTCGTGCAACGTACGGCCAACAGCACCAGCACACCAAAACCGCTAGCAAAATCGATCGTTTTACCGATGTGTTTATTTTCTAATTAACCTTAATGGTAGCCAACGTTGCCGTGGTCATTTGGGGAGCGCTTCCACTGCTCGCTGTAGCTTCCAAACGAGTTCGCGATTGATAGATTACATTGCTCGTAAGGGTTCGCTGCCGGACTGGGCCCGTCTCTGAATTGTTAAAAAACGAACGTGACCTCCTGCAGCAGTCACCAGCCACCAGCGAGCCACCTGAAGGTGTAATGAGGCGAATGTATCTCACGTAGGTTCCTGTCGGGGCAGGCAGGTTGAATTGGTTGTTTGGGTACCCCGATCGTTAAGGACTCTTTCAACAGCCAACCATGATTGCAGCGCGCAGACTGAGTGACGTGATTGATCTTTGACCGTTCTCGACTGCAGCCTCCGATGCGATGCGGAGCCCCGAAGGCATTCGCGTCATACACGTTGGGCTCCATCGGCACTCCGTCACATCATCATCAACCATTTTCATCTTCAGCATTAACGTGATGAACTATTTGACTATCTGGCGGATCGTCGATAGGTCAACGAGAAGGGTTTTCGGTATAAAGTTTACAGCAAAGTCGACGATATCGGCACGTATTCATCTTCCATCAGAAGTTGTGCTTTTGGTAAGAGCGCAGTTTTGTGTGATCTTAAAAGTAGGAAGCAATTCTTAATTGACAATATGTTCGATTCAACAATATTTATGAATCAAGATGCTTATTAACACTTACAGACAGCATTTGTCGATGGCCGTAAGAAGAAACAGATTATACTAATTTGCGTTTAATTATATGATGATGATACATTCAAGTTCTCAAAAGCGCCACTCTTATGACGGAAGCATATCGTTTATTTATTTTTGTTTCCTTAGCATTTGTTGAAATATAACTCGCAAAAAAATCAATGACAGTCAAAATGTTCGACCCTCTCCTGAACCCTGAACAAATGTTTTCATTGTCACGAACCGATAGACGTGGATGACTAAACATTTCAATAAAATTGCTAATAAATGTGCAACTTTAGCACGAATGCATTCATTCATATTTAGAGGAAGCAAATCGCTTTAACCTTCCTGCATTTGCTGTGAATTGATCCGAAAGCTGCTATATTTATCCGCTCCAATCTATATCTTACTGCTGGCACACTCTTGGTTCCATTGTTCTGATCCAAAAAACAAAACCAAAAAGTTCTGCCCAAGGCTAACATCTTTGTGAGAATTTCCTTTAGTGAAAAGTATCATAAACATGCCATCCCATACTAAATTCACAATCTACCAGACAGCAGGTAACTGAACCGTGGGTGTAAGCCATAAAATGTTTAACCACTCACTTGTTAAAGCCTGACCGATGCGAAACAAAAAAGACAGCATCTTAGAAGAGGTGATGTCGAATGCCACACTTAATGCAGCGGCCATAAACACCAACCAAAACCGGACCGATTGGTTCGTTTTTAATTGTGATATTTTATTTAGCAACCGTGCACCGATTAAGACATAAAATGGCAAACCCAACTAGACGAACGAGAAACAGTAGGAAGCCATTACAGTAGTTTTTTGCAGTACTTGTACTTGTACACTGGGCATGAGTGCACTACACAGCACGCCTCCTATTTTAAGCTTTCGCAGTCCAACGACCAACTCGCACGAAAAGTAATATCGTGTAATGAGCAAGAGCTTTACCGATAGCTTCATTAAGTGAACTTCGCATGGTACGTGTCCTTAACCGTGGTTATCTTAATATAACGATCGTTCAAAACGTGTACATCATCTCACAACGTGCAGCCGGGTTTAAGAAGGTCAGGTTTGCTAAAACCATTTATACAAACATAAATTTCGTATTGTTTCCCATTACACTATACTTGCAGTATTGCCGGATGCAATTAGACGCAACACGGTGCAAGTCGTGTTTTTTCTGTCTTAATGCTACCCTCTTGTCTAGAATGTGGTGAAGATGGAATAATGTAGGCTATTAGTTATCATACCGTGCCGTCACGACTGGAATTCAAGAACCAAGAAACACAAGCAATCGCCACAAATCAGCATTTATACGCATCTTCTCGCATGTACGACTGCACGCAGCAGAAAAGATCTCACGAAAGGTTCATTAATCAACGCGATCATATTGTCAATCAGCGATCCTTAACAGCATCACTAAGCATCGCCAAATCTGGTCATAAAGATCGATCCAACCATAAACCGACCCATATGTGCAGACGAGTCAAACCAACGACATCCGGTCCGCGGTAAACACGAACAAGGAACGCAGTGGGCCGTTCGGGATTTTGCGTGTGCACCACGCAAATCTCCATCCGGATTGCACAATCTCCACTTTCTTGCGATGCGTCACCCGATACGCCAAAAACCGATCTGCCACGTAAACCTCTGCTGTGACCACGCGCACCATCGATCGAGGCCAACTTGCGCGTCATCCCGTCGGTAGGCTGCATGTCTAGTAGAATGCATACTTTTCCACCGTGTACCTTTCCCTTCGATCAGTGGGGATCCGTAGCTGCTCCAAAAAACCAACCGGCATAAAACAACCAAACCCGCAGCACACGTACCTCGGCACGGATGGCCACCCACGGTATGGGTATTCGTCACGAAGCGAACGAGTTTCATCGACTCACACGTACCTGACGCCTCTTCAATGGCATTGGCCAGCTTGTAACGCTACGGTGCAGTAGAGAGCGGAGAATATTTGTTCCTGCCAATTGGCGATCGGCGATTTTTGCTCGCGAGCCACCAAATCGGATGCATAAATTTTACAATTTTGCACCGGCACGCTCCTGCACACTACGCTTGTACGCTGACGATATAGGTTTCGATATTACCCACCTCCTCACCTACTCTCGTCCCCGTCGTCTGAAGCACTGTACACTCTCGTGCAGATCGGTCAACTCTTTATTTGATTTCCGAATTCGAGGCCATGCGCGGGCGCAGTTCGCGTAAGCCCATCGATGTTTCGTACCAGGAGAGTCCGGTGCAAGATCGTTCGCATGTGCACACTAACCGCCAACTCACCGGTAGTAAACTTTTATGAATGAAAGCCACGTTGTACTACACAAAACGCTACAAAGTCTGTGACCAATATCGATGAACTGAATGGACCACGCAATCGTACGTTCGACTAGTTCGATTCGAGACGAGGTGCTCGCAGCAAGATACGTAAAACGCACATAAACGGAACGGAAACACCCTAACCGTCTTGCCAACTTCCTGCGCAAAGAACACGACACCATTTGGTTCGCCCCATTCGAGACTAGATCTGCAAACGCTAGCGTATGATACAACCGATAGTTTGGCGATACGTTGTTGTCCGGAGGAAGTATTGCGTGGATGGACAGCAAACAGTTAGATATCCAGTACCTCTGCTACCCCAGCTAGTCGGTCGCGACCATGAAGCCTGCTGGTCCGCTGGCGAGATGTGTGTCGGTTTCTAACTCGATAAAACCGTGGGGACTCTTCGGCAAACAGTGCACCCAAACAAACCCTCGCTGGAAATTGAGAACTGGCACAGCCCCATCGAGCGACTAGCATGCTCATATGTTCGTGAGTATGTGTATGAAGCATGCAGCGTTGTCTATTGATTTACTCAATGAACACCATCCCAAAGCATCACCGAAGGGGGTTACAGGTCTGCAAAAAAAAACCCCTCCAACGCGTACTGCTGAGTGTGCAGACAAACAAATGTGCGGCCGGAGTAACAGCAACCGTTGGTCGGTTGTGTTTGTTTTTTGGGGCCAATTAAAACGGAAATTTGTGGGCGATGGCTGGGCACCAACCTGTGGGCATGGCCGTGGTACACGAAACTTCCCTCAGACAAACCAAAGTCCAGAAGACACCCAGATGCTGTTTTTTTTTCATATGGCCAGGCCGGTGTACCAACAATGTACAGCAAACGAGATTCGATCGAGAGATCTGATGGAGCCCCATAACAACGCCGGTGCGTGAATATGCGAAGCAGCAGGTTGTTAATGGAGGTCGGTAGCGTCTGTTTGGCATTTAGCTAAATATTTGCCAATCCAATTTCCATCCTCAACGCCTTTTCTAGCAACCCGGGGCTGCTAGAAAGTCATTCTTCCTTCCCTCTGTTTGGACGTTAAGCTACCACTTCACACACAATACGGCCCACTGCGAAACGGCTACCTACCTGCGCTACTAAATCATGCACTAGATCACTAGAAGTAGGTGTCAACGAGCACCACCATGAGGTGTGCTATCTCCCATATCGAGGGAGCCCCGCTCGAAAGCCAATTAAATCGATGACACTTCCAATCCATTTCGAGATAGCGAGAAATTAACCTGTACCACACGTATGACCGAACGCGGAAGGATGGCCTCGATCGATCCGGCAGCAGCACCTGACATGCTGAACAATCTGAAAGCGCTACCCGAAGGTGTACGGTGGTCGCCAAACATGGGCCAAGATTAATGGACATCGTTGGGTTTCAGATTACTCTCCGATCGGTCGAACCGAAAACCACATGCGCACGGTAAAGCTTCATACATGAACGTTCGATTTTACTCATAAATCACCATCATCTCGCCACCGTACCTGGTACGCTGGACAAACAGCATTCCAAAAACGGCACCACATTTGGGTGGGATGTTTTGACCGAAGGTGCTGAAGATGCTATAAAAATGACGCAAAGGCAAAACGAGCTGATGAACGATATGTTTATGAATGAAATGAGCTGCACAACGTTGGACACTTTTTCTATAGCAAATTTACTTTTGGCTGTGCTTCCTATAGCGTACTATAGGTTGCGAGAGACTGTTTTCCAGAAGATTTCTATTGTTGTTATGTTTACTCAAAATTTTAAACAATTTTTTAAATTACCATGCTAGCCTTCAAGCGCAAATGTAAACGGGACAAGACTTCCCAATGCCTGGTAAGGTTATTAGACAACAAGTTTTAACCGTTCCGTTCCGATCCTAGCTCCACGTTTGCTTCCCTATGAATTGGCTGTACATCGATGATACCCTCGACAGGCAATAATAATCTTCTCAGCGTGGGATGGTTCAAAGCGGTTTGGCTTGAGTCACTCGCAAATTGGCTTCGCGTCCACTGAGCTGCAATTGTCAATGGAAGCTGTATTCTGCCGCACCCGCTGAGCTCACTTTCCCGGCAGTTCAGTTACCTCTGCCATGTTGGGCGCCACAGTACTTTATTGAGTGTGTCATAAATCAAGTCAGCTTACACTCTTCCGGGAGACTATTCATAGGTGTCTGTCGCGTCCAGAAGACTCGCGGAGACAGTAGAAAATCCTTTCGAAGCTGACTGTTTGTAGCCTATTCAATTTTCGTACCACAAAGCAGTACTCTGCTAGGTATTAATTCATCATTACACAGAAATAATTTAAAGCAATTCGCATTTCAAACGCATCCTACATCGTGGTTCTAGGCAGAGGCCAAAAGCTATCATAAACTAGCGAAAAGCGAACTAAATCTTCCACGTCATGACACGTGTACAATGAGAAATGATTTCAGCAAGTCTATTTAATTATTTCAAAAACCGACACGCTCCTCCCAAACCTGACGCCAGCACGATGAACAATACTGGCGTCTTTCGTGTTTCGTTTTTGGCAAAGAACCACCCGGCGAACATCATTCTAAACGCAAAAATGACGTCTCACTTAAGTTTGTAACGGTCTACGAGACAGCTTGAAAGCGATACACCGCTCACTATGCTAACAGTTTCGATTCCTCAGCAATCGTGGAAGTTGTTCCCTACGTTCCAACAACATTTCATGCCACGCATTCGTGATAAGTTGTCTAAAGCTACACGAACACGGACATATTATCAGCATCTTCTTAACTATCACTCGCGTCAATCATTCACCCCTGTGGGTAAATAAATCATTTCCCACTAACTCGACAATGTTGCGCTGGAGGAAGTCTTCACAGTTTCTGCGTGCAAACCTGTACAGTCGTACGAGTGTCTTGCATGAACGCTACCCCCAAAAATTCTACCAAACAAAAGACCAAAGTGTCTGTATTCTGAAGAGAAGCCTTTCTAGTCTTGGCCCCTTACGCCAAAAACCACCAAAATTCAAAGTCAAGAGTTAGCCCGACTGGCAGATGAAATTTGAACCACACCATGGTTCGGTACTTTGTGGCAGAAGCGCAGAATGAATAATGAAAAGACGCACATTTCTTTGTCTTGGCAAAAGGACCAAGTGGGCAGACGAAGACACTGTACCAATGGTCCGAGAAACTTCACTCGTGCCACCAGGGGAAATAGGATCATTATCTTCCTATGTGCACATGCAACCTTAATTTACTTCACGATTTCATTTTTATGCCTCCGCAAAACTTTGCGTTTCGTTCGTAGCGAACGGGTCACTGGCTATGCTGAAGTGCAGTCGTACCGGTTCTGGTAAGAACAGCACCAGACAGAGAGACCAACTCTTTTCTCTACCTACGAGGACGCTGCATTGCCCGATGCAACTCCATCCAAACGATGGAAACGAAATGGCGATGATAGCGTTGTGATTTAGGTTTTAATTTCATAGCAATTTTACACCTAGTCTCCGTCCGATCGACCGGCCAACCGATACTCCACTCAGAACCATGTTTGCCTCTTGTTCTTTGACTTTCAGGGATCCCTTTTTCAGTTTATTTTTTCCCATCCGCTCGCTGGGAACTGCACAAACACGCTTGGCTGACCTCAGCTGTACCGTCCGTTAAGTTTAACTTCTTAGCTTTGCTCCACCGCTACGACCTGTACAAACATCTCCAGTGCAAGCGTTCTTGCGTCCCTTGCGCCTCCTCCTGGACAACGCAGGCTTCCAGCAGTGCCGCCAACGTTTCAGGCAAAACGACAGCTACACAAGCCAGTTGGCGTTGCACACTGAGTCAGTCGTCGAGACAAGTCTGCGAATGGACATGAACTGGCTGCTGTTATTACTTCATGTTCCCCTTCATTCGTCGTAGCAGGTCCTTCTGATGTCTGGGGCTTCTGGTTCCGTGCCTTCACCACCGTCTAGTTGTTGTTCTGTCTAAAAATGGCAAACTAAAGCAACAACCGGTTCGCCCCAACCGGGAGGATTGGTTTTTAGGGCTCCGGGGGAAACATCAACGGTAACAGATGCATCAGCCTCGGCAGAAAAGGCTCTTCGTGGCCAGGACAGCACCGTAAGTGCATCACCAACCATGGAGCGGAGAAAGTTTAGTGTCCCGTTCGAACAAAACTGCCGTTGCCAGATGAAATTTTGATAAGCGGCAACCCCGACGACGTACAGCCGCTGTTGACGGTGTGCAATCGTAACCGTTCGTTGCCATATTGAATGCAATGAATCACGATTTGCGCACTCTTCAGAAGAGTCGCATCCAACCGCGATGACAGAGTGGAAGTGTAATCTAGTAGATGTTTCTTTTGCTATTGAAAAATGAGCTTTGCTTGCTTGCCCATTGGATATCTTCCTCCTGGTTTATGCAGAAGCTTTACTTAGTCGATTTACGAACTATGAAATACGATTTAACAAATTTTTGGCCTTTATTTTCTATCTCTCGCGGCTAAAGAAACTTTCTAAACACTTACTCGAATCGGCACCTGATACTGATCGCTTGGTACAGACATTAGCTTCCAGCCAGTCCGCTACCCTTTCGCAACGGTGGTGAGAAAAAATCCTACCTTCTTTGAGACACCTTCCGAGTTAACCACCGTACCGTGACTCTTCTGTAAATTCCATGTCAGCGAACGCATCTCGACGCATCACTTGAACCTTTCGAAGCTACTCGTAATCAACCGTTCGTTCCGGTTCGATGTGGCGGAAGAAAACCTATCATGCCCTGCCGGACATACGATAGAACCGACGCTCAAACAAAACCCCTTCACCCTGGTTGATGGATGTGTAGGGCTTATCGAACAAATTGAATGCATTTTCAAGGTTTCTTTAGTCTACGGTTATAGCCGAACAGCCCTTTAGGTACGAGTCGCCCCAAACCGATGAGACATTGATTGAATATTTCGGAAGCAACCGTACGAAGAGTGAGAAAGCAACAAACAGCCAACCGAATAGTAAAACATTGCCCTCCGCGATCGGTGTGAGGCGTTGGCATCCAGAGTCACTAAAGTTCGAAAGTTGATTACCCGTAGTGATGGGTTAGGGTTCGACTGAGGTCTTCTTTTCTTTGCTTCAAAATCATTCAACCGGTGAGCGAAAATACCGCCAGGTCGGATGGTAGTCGTGTGGGCTTTTTATAGCGTCGGCAATACCACACCGTCCAACCGGCAAGCAGAAGACGAGGCGTCGAACAAGACATTGACTCAGCAAACAGTCGGCTGCCAAACTGACCAAAGGCAGGGGCGTAGTATGCTCCGGTCTGCCAGGAAGATGCCCGTCAGATTCGGAATCTTCCTTTCCCAGTACCTGGGATGCCGCACAACGATGCCTTTCATTCCATAGACTTTCCGGCAGTTGACCCGAAGCAGACAGCCGCTTCTCTCCGACAAGCGCCAATCTTTCGTCGATGAATGGGCTAATGATATTTTAATAAATTTAGATGAATTCAACCGCGGTCCAACAACCTACCAGACAACGATAAGTGCGGCGAGGAATCAGTTCGTCTTCCGATAGATCATTTGCTTACCGGTAAAGAAGCAACGCTAGAAAGAGACCTTGAAATGAAGAGTTCTTTCAAATATTGGAATGAAGAAAAAAATTACTTAAGAATAACATACACGCATGCGCACGTCCAGCCACAGACGATAGAGTATGCTTACTCATTTGTCTTTTAACGTTTCCTTCTTTGCTTTGCGCAGAAATATTTCACCAAGAAGCACAAGCAATCCTCTTGTTAGAGTTTCGGCTGAAGATTTATCATGATTGGGGATGCAAATTTAAGACCACTCGATGGCAATCTCCAGCGTCGAGTTCTTCGACCAACTTCTACACCGATCAATGCCCCAACCACGAACGTCAATAGACTCGTCAAACAGACGGGTGCGGGTTTTGTTATCTCACCACGAGAGACCCGTTATCGTTTATTATTCGACTGACAGTGTAAAGAAAGGGCAGACTGGTCAGTCGCAGTTTCGACGACCCGAAGTTTCGTGTGTACAGTTTTGGTAAAATCTAAAGTTACTAAAGTTCGCCCAACAGCAAACAATGATCGATAGGAATATTTTAGCGGGCTATCGGTATTGTCGAAATCATTCCCCAAATTCAACCACACTTTTCCATTGAACGGAGAACATTTGCACAATCATTTGCATAAATTATGACTACATTAGCGACAAGGTAAAACCGAAGGGTGTCTATTCAATTAACAAACTAATAAACACGGCTGGTTCGGCCAATAAAATAACGCCGAACGTTAGATGCGGCAAATTGACTTCCTAATAAAAATTATGTGTCGGTGAGTTGGTGTATCCCATTTTCCAACCACACAGTGTTCAAAGCTCGATGCGCCGCTCACCAGCAAGCTAAGTTATGAAAATGGGAGCTGTTTTTGTTTTGTTTCCCATTGTGGATTTCCTTCCACTTGACCAACCTGAAAGCATAAACATATTCTCAGCACCGGCAATCACACCAATCATAAAGTCAAGGTTAAACAACCGCAGCACCGCGATCGTGTTCGTGTACTCGAACGGGTTTCACGGCTCACGTACAGGTCATGTTTCCACGCAGCCAGGCAGACAGACAGTACGGCCACAGTCAAACCGGCAAAGGGAAATTTTAAATATTATATATTCCATTCTTCCCGTTGTTAGCTTGAGGTTGTGGCGGGAGATATCACACAAAAATAGGGCCAGGACCAGACCCATTTCAGGCCCGTGATGAACCATTTCAAGGGCTTGGGATAGGGCAGACCAAAAACGATTGGTGACACACTACGGTATGCGAGACGCAAGCCGAGACAGCAACTCGTGGGGGAAAATATTTGTAAACCTTCGCTTTATTTGAACCGATTCCAGGAACATCGCACTACAATGTCTTCATTTGCATAATTCCTTTACCCACCCGTCCAGCGCCTACGGATGGCTGTTTTTCAGGTTTCGCACATAAACAGACCCAAAAGCATAAAACCCAATGACGAAAGTAATATCCCGCTCCCGCTGGTGCGTTTATGAAAAGTTCTACCTTCGCTAACGGGCATGAAACGAAACCCCAAACGGTTGGCAGCGCTTCCTAATTGCAGCTAGACAGAACACGCGAGTACAAGGAAGACAGCATTCACGACAAGGGTAAAGAGACGAAAAAAGAAGGAATAAATAACACCGGATCAAATGACTTCAAGCGTATGGCACGCTGCAGCGAAGTGACTTCGAACGAACGACTTGTAAGCGACGTTAAGTGACGAACCCAACAGCTCCATAGATATTCAAGATGGATTTGATAAATCCGCCTGCCGTACGCCATGTGGCGTCTTGATTTGTGACAGATCGACTTTTCTTTTATAAATTTATTTCGATCTGATCATCCACTAGATCGCCTCACCCTGCCCGGGCCACTGCAAATGGTACAGGCACATGCATAATAAGTCTTATTCAACTTGTTACTTGTTTCCTCTGGAATTCCAGCTCATGTCCAGGCGTCGGAGATGGCGCCATACTGCTGGTTTGTTTCACGCGTAACCAACGCGGACGGTACAGGTATCCCGGAGTCACGCCCGCGAATGGTCCGGCAGTAATTGGACATGTTCACGGGGATCCAGATCGGATTACTCATTAGGAAGCGATTTGGATAATGAATAGCTCTAGTAGCTAGCGTCAAACGAGTGCGTCCGTTGGTAGTAAAAACTGTAGGTGTGGATTTCGAGAAGGTTCAACATTATTTCGTTCCAGAAACAGGGAGACAAACGGTTCTGCCCGGGTGTAGGACAGCGCAAACGAGAGCTGTGTCTGGACACACCAAACGAACCGTAACGATCGCACTTCCGCACTGGGTGCATGTTGTGTATTATAAATGCTTTAGCAAAATAAACTATGAAATTGTTTATTTTCTCTTTTATGGTGAATAGGAATGCATACAGAAGCTTGGCAGGTAGCAATAATCACAATTCGTTCATCGTTCGTTCGAAAGGGGAAAAAGTATTGTCAATCCCGAAAAAAAGTGAAAAAACTGTATGGTTCAAAGATTTTAAATGGAAAAAAATAATCAAACGACCGAAATAAGAGATGAACATGAACCAATCTTAGATTTAATTCAATTAAAAACTCATAAGCTTCCAATGTTGTGGGATCAAATACAACACTAAATCGTATTCAAAATACTGTAAACACAGTTTCTACACAAAAGGAAACCATGATCTATTCATGAATTCCACCTCAAGAAAGTAGCATACGTTTGATCGCCTTAAATAATCGTTTCCTCGGAAACATTTGCGTTCACTAAAGGCAAGATTAGGGCCCCAAATCGCATCATTCCCGTATTATTATTTAAAGCACCAAAGTGCCAGCTTGCTACCGATTCGTCTCAACACACCATTCAAACATTCATCCGGGCACATCGAAACGTTTCTGATCCGGACCCACCTTCAACCAGCCAGCTGTCCACAGAAAATCGGATTTAAGACGTTTCATCCGACATAAACCGACACCGTGCGGCTCAGACATTATTTTCGTAGCCAAGTTTCCCGCGACATTCCGCCCGAAAATTTCTCCCGGCCCAACGATAAGTAAACGAAATTTTGGAAAGAGAGTTTTGAACCAACGCAGTGTGCTTTCTTCTGTGCCGAGTTTGTGGTGGCTTCGGCCATGTAATGCAGAGAATTACTTGCTACGAAACCTACATTCCCAAAAGAAAGTTCACCAACAACTGATGATCGGTCCTGTCATGCACCTCCACTCCCCCCCCCCCCCTTCCCCCCTTCTAAAATCCCCTGCTGGAAGACAGTGTCGGGAAAGAATAACCAAAGAAAAAAAACACATACCATCAGTGTCATGTCCGTACACTTAGGGTTGCCGGTAACGGAATTTGACATGCGTAAAGGGTTAATTACATTTTTCTGCCACATCTCGGGAAACGAATTTGATGGAAAATTGTCGGCTGGAAAGCCAAATTCACCGCTAGGGTGCGGCACATGGCAGAGAAATAAAATATCGCTACGAAATCAATGGCGCAACTACGCAGAGTTAAAAAAAACCGTACCAAATCCACTTTTTACAACCATCAATACGGACTGACCGTCTCTCATGAACATAAAAAAAAGAAGTACATAAACACACACACACAAACTCAATGCCTAAGTCTGGGCCGACGACGGCCACCGATGATTGATGAAAGACTAAACAAAACTCCAGACATCACGAAACAGTTCCAGACAGTCGGAAGACAAGTTGTGTTAACAGACTACACGCAATTGTTGACTCAATATACTAACCTTCTCAAGCCAGATGTAGCCAACCTAGAACGCGAACGATCACAATACAAACGCGCAAAAAAAAACTTCTACACCTTACCGGTACCAGAGGAGTTTGTTTGGAAACAAACCATTTTTCAAGCACCGTCATCTTCTTGGTAGGCTGTGTGCACTTTTACTGCTCCCGATCAATACATCCGCGCGATAGTTTTAGAAGCTCACAGGCAGCCACAGTCAATATTGACCAACCATTCGGTTTGTAAATGTTTTACAAACAAAACCCGCCCAGCCAACGGGGTCACACCGGGATCAGACGAACTTGTACGGTTTCAAGCCGTGGAGAACCTTTCGCCAAGCTGTTCCCGACTGCAAGAAAGAACGATACAGTTGTCTATCATGTTTAACACCTCTGCGTTATGACAAGAGGGCACCATTGAAGATGGTCATTGCATGGAAAGCTAACCCTGCTTTTGGACCATGTTCGTTGACCTGCTGATCATGGTTGAAAATTCTTCTTCTAGGGATAAGTCATGAATATGATCAAAAAGATCGCTTAATTTGTAGAACAAACCATTATTTCAAATCAAGAAACGCAGAATAGGCCATTAAAAAATAATAATGTTAGAAAATTTCTACTACACTCTTGATGTCTACTGCTGTACGATCGAGCGATTCCGCAATAAATGCAGCTGCATAATGTAAAACATTAAAGCAATCAACATGACATTTCATCTAAACTGGCCACAATAAAGGCAGGCTTAATGCCTCATTAAACAGCAGTTCTGTTTATGACGTCGTTTTGAGTGTTTCAGGTTTTCGGTGTTTTGTCCTCGACATCCGAACGAGTTTTACTTTCAGCCAAAAACCACACACACACACACACACACACAAGAAACGGCACACGCAACGCAACATAAAGCCAAAAACTCCACAACACAACATCTCCATCATTATTGCAAGCGCCTTGATGACTAATTTAAAACTATACTCTACACCGGATCCAACCACAGCGGTACGAGGAGACAGGTATTTGCTCCGGTCCAAATTAAAAGCAATGGTTTGGTCAGTGAGAAACCATTCAAAATTAGCAATTTTTCACGCTTTTTGAGGTCTGCAGGTTGAGAAGCTAACCGGTTTAACTGTTTCTTTGGTTGGTTTGCAAGCACAAGCGAAAGAAGCGAAGCTACGCATGCAACGTGCAATGAAAGTCGTAGGGCTCAAGCAAATACGCTACTAGGGTCCGTATCTTCTGATCGGTTTACACTTTTCTTTGTATTGCTTTTCATGATCCTTTCGACTGCAGTATGCAACACTTACTACATGGCCATCGAAAAAGAATGTATTTTGTGTTTTCTTTTTTTCTCATAGTCTTCATAAAGGCACATACTTGTACGAACAATCGTACATCGTTACCACCGGAAGTTGTGGCCATATTGTGATGGTAATCGACAAAAGTTTTGCACTACATTTGCAGCGCGATGCACCTGCATGAATATTTAAATTTTGGAACCGACCAAGCCCAATATGCTTGGGCTGATACTTTATTATGGTACAAAACATAACGGCAACACTTGGCATCAAAAATATTCTCTTTAAAATATGATGTAAGCAAACTTTGTTACCATTTTTCGATGGTACTTTCGAACGTTCCACACCCAAGTACCGTTCTCACACAAGTCGAAATAAGCGATTAAGTGACGGCCGGGACAGGATGATAAAAATGAGATTGGATCATTCTTTCTCTTTGATCATCTCGCCGTGTGGTTTGGGGCTCATAATTTTCGATCGCCCATTGAGCTCCGTCCGGGCTGGGATACGACTGTGGCGTGGGTCACAATGTGGCTTATAACAACAAATGTACAACGGCAAAGCGCAATCCCTCATGTTGATTGTTGAAATGTTGAAAAAAAAGGTGCGCAAAAGGGAAAAAATAGTATCCAAAAATGGCAAAGGACGGAAAAGAATAATCTTCGCACAAATTACCATCATTTAACAGTTCGCTTTCGGGCAGAGAAAAAAGGGGAAACACAAAAATTTGCAACCAAAATTATACTTTTCCTCGAAATCAATCATGACTGTACCGAAAGCTTTCCCGTACGATTGGTTTCGCTCTGTTTTGCATGTAATGTTTTGTTTATGTTTTATATAAAGCAATTTGGATGCTTTCATCGTGAAAATAAGCGTAATTTTAGCACTAATTTTAATTTCGTTTACCAATATCCACAGACACAAAGACACACCCAATTTGTTTGAAATGATAGTGCTTACGGTAGCAAGAAATTAGATAAGTAATTTATTTTGCTGATTTGATGAATCACAACCATCATGAAAGGCCACGTGCCGATAGAAGTGAATCCCAAGGCCCTCAGATCATCGACCAGCGCAAAACAATGTGGACGCGATAAAAATCATTAATAATATCTATTTCACATGTACCGAAACATGTTCAACGAGAATGTAATTATGTAAATGTTACCACATGTTACCACCCCAAAAACCGGAATGAGCTGCCAACCACCAACTCACTGTGGAGCGGTGTGTGAGAGCGTGCATCGATCACATTACCTAATACACTAAGACTGAGGCCGCTACCGGGACGTCCACTACGGATGGCGTTGGGGCTGGCGGATGAACCAGCGTATCCGGCGGATCCAGCCGCTGTGAGGGATTTCCGCAAGCCCACCGTCTCATCGCCAACCTCACCAACAGGGATCGTGTTGCCGTTGGCGCCATCCGGTGGAGCGCTTGCTGTTGTCATATTTATGGGCATTGTTGCCACATGTGTACGTGCATGGGTGCGTTAGTTTTTTTTCCTGCTTTTCCACGATATTGATTTCGCTCTGCTCACTCAAAAAACCAACCGATTGGGAGGCGAGATATGTTACACCGCACGAATAATTCGTTGATGCTGCTGAATTAATGTGCAAAGTATTACTCACTAGTGGTGGGTTATCATTTTTTATATATACACGCACACAAATATAAACACACAATTTTAGTTGTTGTTGCTCGTGTTAGCAAAACACACTGCACGTGCTTAATGCATAAAACACATTTGCTCAAATTATCATCCTTAGACGATCACCATTACACACTACCGATGAATTATAATTTCATGACATTTTTTTTCATGTATTTCACATTCGTTTAGATTACAAACACAGACACTATTTCCTGCCGGCTAACCCGACCACACTGACTAACAACAAACACAAAACTGAACACTGTTACATGGGTTATCACGTAGCTAAAGAGTAGAACAGAATACACATAAAAAAACTGATACAAACAACGCACCATGAACAAATTATATTCAGCTCGCTTCGCCCCGGGACGCATAAACCGCAACTATTTAGCATTATCTGCTGCTGAAGGTTTCTTTGTCCCGTTGCCAGAAGCCTTCTAACGATTCGAAAATCGGTTTCAGAATTAATCTCTTCCGGTCTGATGGACTTGGAAGCCGATGCCGATGCTTCGCTACCCGATGTTCGTAAACTCTGACCATTTAACGATTCAATTTGTAGTTTCCAATACACGTACATGCTGGATGCCATAACCTACTTCACTATCACAAATAGGGCAAGGGTGTTTGGTTTCACCGAATCGAACGAAAGGCGATCCTGGCGCTGCCCGTCACCCGCTCTAAGTACACCGTACAGCATTGATATGTGTTCTAGACCGATATCTAAAGCGATCACATCTCAACATCAATTAATCAACAATCGCTCCCTTTCACGCACACAGCAACACGCGCATGTCTGGAACATTACAACCAACGAGCAACGTCTCACACACTGGCTGGAAGCTCCCGATCTTCAGCGCGCACCATGATGTGGTGCGTCTTCTGCGTTTCCATGCGCGATCGTGGTTGATGGATTCGAAGATGGCGATGATAGCGCACGGACGCAGCGGAAGAACCTTTTTGCGGTTGCTTTCGATACGTGAAAGGGTTCTCCAGGTTACGGAAGGTTGCGTAAAAGAGATCCCCCACACGGTCGAAAACACTCTGCACAACTCACGAACGGCGTACGAAACACGAAAGCTGGAACGAGTTCTGGTTCTCATCCCAAGCTAGCTCTTTAATTCCCTCACTGCTAAAGCTGCGAGAACGTCGAAAGTAATGCTGCACGAGCAAACTGTTTCACTCGCTGTTGAAAAGCTCGCGTTCTTCCTCAGCATATCTGATAAACTTCCTTTTTTTTCAACGCTCTTTCAACGCTTCGCTTGTTAGTTTATTTCTTCTCTTTTTTTTTTTTTGATTCACGAGCTATCTCTACTGACATCGCGCAACCGTCTCAAATTAATTACACTTCCTTTCTTCGTAACATTCAACCGGTACGATAATGTTTTGCAACACGTTTCTACCTAGCGATGGCACACAGGAAAAAGGTATCGCTAGCAGGTAACTCTGCCCAGCAAAGAAAACTAATTAAAATCCATCCCTTGAGCATACGAGCATTCTAAGGCAGTTTTGACTACGCTTGCTATAGGAAATACTTTCAAGCTTTGTATTCGATCAATGCAAAGCGATCTCGCGATCCGCGACCCAGAACTACGAATCGTTAATTATATTTATTTCTTATCAGCATCGTTCAAGCTTCGATTAGTTTGATTGGTTTTAATGAATGCACACACACACACACAAACATACTCATACACGCACGCACATTGCACTCGTTTAAACTGTCATGCAGCCACTACGCGGACAATCATGCGCAAACGCACTAATGCACCACTGTTGCTACATTCTTATCAATCGATTTCACAGCCCATCCAGCAAACCACACTATCGCTTCATGCTTTTTTACCTTCACGATTCAAATGTGTGACACACAGCACATGCAACGCAGTTGAGCAACAAATGTTTAACACACTCGAGGGAATCCAACCTCGGCTTGGTTGGACGGTTAAATTGATAAAGCTATTTTCTACCAGCGACGCGGCACAAAACAGTCTCAACCCGTTACGATGGCGCTCGATGGCACGCACGCACATGAACGCTCCATCCGCAGCGTACGATGGTCGAGTTAAAACTGGCGACTCCATCCGACGCATACCATTAGCCGGCGCCCGTTCGAAGCGCGAGCAACAGAGAGAAAGCCCCCGAACGTACCAAATGGGACGATGGAGAATTGGCGAGAGATCGCATCGGTTCGAGAGTGGTTGTGTATCTCCAGCGAACAAGCATGCTAGCTACAGAGGTGGTTTTTTAATGCTCCCTGGTAGTATGTTTTTTATCCACTTGATCAAGAGGCAGTCCGGGGATGCAGCGAAGCTTCAAGTCTACGATATTTTAAACTGCACAAGTCTCTGCCTGTACTGCGAAGCTTTTCGAGCAATCTCTTGGCGAACCTCTTTCAACCGGTTGCACCAAAGGCTAGGTAAATCGTGAGTAAGAGAGGGTATGCAACCGTTTTCGAGAGAAAATATGCTACCAACAAAACCCGTTGAGAGTGCGCAGCTTTCAGCATAAAGAGCAGCAGTAAACATGCTGAAGCAAATAAGCCATTCTCAACATGACCAACACAAGTAACGGTTGGCAAAGGACGGCTAGGTGGTAGTAGTTCCCGAGTAGTGAGCGGTACCAAATCATTTTTAGTATTCAACTCTTCGTAAATAAACAGTTTCAAAATAACTGAAGCTAGATTTTTTATTTATTTTAATTAATTTACAATTGATTACGACGGTCCAGTGCCGTATTGTCAGGATGCTAGGTTATATCTGAATAATAACATTTAGATACTAAAATTAAATTTGTTATTTTAATTATGATCATTACAGTACAATTACTTAATCTAAAAAAACTAATACTTCCGAAAGGTATCCTTATCGACCGATTGTACTCCATGGTCATCAAACAGCTTGATAGCTTATCTTCAAGGCTATTTCTGTACCAAAATTCAATAAAATTGTGGGGTTAGCTTAGGCGCCACTAAACCTAAGTTATGTGGTAATCATTGCATGATTATCTGGATGATAAAGGCCGAAAGCAAATAAACTTTTTTACAGCAGCCAACGTAAGAAAAACTAAAATTATTGCAAAATGTCACATAGAAAAAATGCTTACAAAAGCACAAATTAACAGTTTAGTTGCAACTTAAATGCACAATTATTAACGCAAAGTAAGCTGCACTTTGCAATGTAACATAAATTAATTATGGAATTTTCTTATCGATCGACTCACCACAAGTTGCGCAGCAAAAGTTTTGTGTACACGTTACCACACGTTCGAACACGGCTACATAGTGTCTGTCAGCTTAAGCGTCTATAAATGGTATGTTTGGTTGCAGTAGTTGTTATGATAATAATCACAGCGACGACGGTGACCATTCTAACGACTCAACCCTTTAAACCCTACAGATTCAAAGCAAAGAACAACTTGTTTTGAAAAGCAAAAGCGCTAGGCTGTGGCGTGGGCAGAACGTTCGATATCAATCGTTCAGCTGTACGAAACCTAGCTAATGCAGCTTTAACTGTGTTTCCCTCCCATTATTCGTTGTTTCGTTTCCTCGGTTCTGGCGACGATGCATTTCCACACACTCAAACTGCAAACCCTGCTCCATCAATGAAACTGCAAACGCACCAGCAGCAAATGCAGCTGAATGAAGTTTTGTTCTAGAATCGGAACACGCCATCGAACCGGTTCGACTGTTGTGAACCACTTCAGACATCTTGACGACAAGCCAAACTCAGCGTGCAGTGTGAGCCGCGGTAATTACTGGCACGAAACGTGCAGGCGAGATGAATCGGTGATGCTGATTACGTTACAGAATCCATCCCGCCCCCAGACAGCTAGTCACCAGGACATGGTTTTGGTTGTTGTGCGGGTGAGAAGAAAAAATACTGGAATACTACCCCCTAGACAAGTACGCTCTAATTTCGCACAAATCAATTAATATGAAAACTCAACTCCAACAGTACAAGATGCTTGACCAGCCCTAAACTTAAGCACTCGATCGATCTCAGCCGTCAATATTGCAACGCAACGCTTGGATTGGTTTGGCGTCGGTCAAGCTGGTCGTCGTGTTTGGTGACAGAATTACGATTGTCACCGGATCGACAATCGGTTGCGAACGAACGCCGCCGGTAATGATTTATTACACCTTCGACAAACCTCCTGCCAGAGCCGAAACTGTTGTGCACTTTTGTTGTCACTGAAACGATAATTTACCAATTCGCAAACAAGGGTCGAACAGAACACCTCTCCTTCTGGGTACGGTCCCGCGATGCGTGAACATACTAGCAGTAGACCACCGCAGAAAGGCGCATACAGTATGCGGTATGCGAACTGTCCTTCCTTTTAGAAGCCTGATAAGAGCGATCGCCGAAACCGAACGGAGTGAAAAACGACAGATGCCGATCGACAAGCTGTCAGTGTGTCATGTCTTTATCGATTCACGGTTGGCTAATTTGCGGCAGATATATTGGCACCAGATATGTCGCCAATAGCCTTCGGGTGGCATATTGGAGAAGTTAAAAGGTAGGTTGTGTTTCGAACGTGATTTTTAAAAAATGAACCCTTCCTGTCGAATGCCACTTCGGAAACAACGGAATGTAGGCTAATGAATAAAAGAACACTCAAATCCTGTATGTCCGAAAGGCAAATGTTTTTCCCCTTTCACTAGCTCACATTATCATTATGATAAGAGGGTTTTAAAAACATTATAAATTCCACAAGCGCGCGCCATAATTAAGCACAACAAAAACCATTTATTACAACCCTCTCGATGATAAACGAGGCCTGCAAAATTAATTCTTTACATCAACGTGAAGCGATAACGAAACCACGGATGGAATGATCCTGCAGTGCATCGACAGTCGGCGCTGCTCATTGATATTGACACGCAAAACAAAAGGAGAGACAAACGCGCTTTACATAAATCTTTCTTCCTCGGAAGAAGTACACTGGACAAGAGATCTCACCACAAAAAAAAAACCAACACCACATTCCCTTATCAAAGCTACCAAGAGTGAAACAATATGCAAAACATAGCAAAAACATCAAAGTCAAACACGCTTCTTTTTTTTTTGCTACAGTTCGGTAGCTGTGTGCCGGCCACCATTATCGCTTCGATTTTCAAATTTGTACACGAAGACAATTTATTATTGATCGTTTTCTGGGCACCGTTTCGGGTGCTGTACCATCATTTGTTATGCATCAAATGCTGTGTTTGGTGTTGTGACATGTTTGGTGCTTAAAATTTCACAAAACACATCCATCTTTTCGATTCGTTCGTTTGCTCTGAGATGTTCCGGTGGTTTTGGGAAATTTGCATCACTTTACGTAACAACTCGAAGCGCATCTGCCCCAAGTTCTACTTATTACGAAATAACACTGTCCATCCCGACGGGTCTAAACCGGTTGAGCACGGACAAAACCGAACGTGAAAGCCTGCCAGTGGCCACACTGGATCGAATGGAGCCATACTTTACGTTTTTACCTCGACCACTGGGGCGCGTACATCATCAATCGTGTGTCCTTTACCATCGATCGCCTTCCTGCGGCTATAAGTGTGCGATCCGCCCTCTTTGGCCCCAATGCATCCGACAGTTCAAATGTTTGCCATCGGGGAAAAGATTGCTTCTTGGAACGTTTTGGTGACCGTGAATTTTTCGAGAAAGTACGAGTGAAATCATTAATCATTCTGGGGCGTTGCAGTTTTTATGCAAACGCTTGTTAATGTGCATTTTGTATGTTGCAGTTATGATGCGTGTATAATTGCCAACTTGTCTTTTGGGATTTTAAACTTATTAAACATTAAGAAAGAGCGAAAAATGCTTTTGTTTAGCATTTAAGAAGCATTTGTTTATCATCGACTGTTGAATCGATAATAGCGATAACAGGATTTGTTGTATGCTTTTGATTCAACTTCCTTTTGCTTTTCCACTATCACATATCTTGCAGCTATCTTTTAGCTTCATCGGGAAACCTTTTGTTACTTACATCATTCTTGCTCGATTACCTTAAACCGTAGCGTCTGGCGGGTAAGCGTTCGTTGCAACTTCAATTAAATTCTCGTTTGCGATTGCGAAATGATTACAAATTTTTTTATTCCTAACTTTTTTGCTTCCATTTTTATCCAACGGACACGGTGCTTGATAAACAGTTTGGATTTCATGCTCGGGTTAGGTTAGGCTTTCAATATTAACCCAAGTTCAAGTCCTTGCGCTTCTTCCACCACAAAGAGGTGGAGTCAGCAAAACTGTTTTTTTTTTTTTTTTGTTACAGCGTTGTTTAATTCTTATTTTTTAATTCTTTCACTTCTCAGACCCATTATTTCTCTTTCCCTTTCGTGTACGTTGTCACTCGATTTTAGCAGTGGTGGGCCTAGTAGAAATTAACATCGTCCCCTTGAACCAAACCAAAGCGGCATTTACGCGAGCTTGTTGTCGCGTAATTGCATCCATCGCGTTTCCATCGCGTGGCCGGTCGAATGCACGTGTGTGCAACACAAATGCGCACCATGTGCGCGGGGATAGTAATGCACAGCGATCGATAAATTCACGGTCATCCGAAAACGCTTGTAGCTAGTGTAGGTTACTCCTCGCACACAGCAAGTGCACTGCCTGACCGTACTGGAACGTCGTACACAAATAGGTTAAAAAGGAAAACATGTAAGGTCTTTTCCCGGGTCCTCCATCATGGGTTTCGATTTACCCTTGTGCAGTTGTGTGAGCAAACATATGCTTGCCCTTGATCGAACTGCAGATATAACCTAGCTAGCAGTCGTACAAAAGGAATGTTTCAAAAAATCTATCGAAGGAACATTATCCTATTTTAGCATCACTTCACTTGGGGTCGATTTGCGCAACAGCGTCCAAGTACGCCAACAACAATTACCACACACGTACCAGCAGGAGCAATTTTGTTGACGTTCTCGACGTCAAACTATTAGCCGGGTGCCGGGTAAACGCCCACCGGCCTTGGTGAAATAATGTGGAGCAAAATAGTTTTGTTGCTCAGTTTTTCACTTATCATTTATTTTTAACCTGTCAATTCGATTGCAATCACCGGCAACCGGCAGCATGCAGAAAAGAGCCACACACAAACAACAACAAAAAACAAACCCCTGTTGAGCTGTCGAAAAGTGAATTTTCAAGGGAATGGAACGTTCCATCTGACAGCCACACACACTTACCATCCTACGGTGCAAGTACTTCCAATAATTAAAATAAATGAGCATTCCAGTTACAGCCGTCTTCAGCGGTGGCCTTGTAACTGAATAGATCTTTATCATCTGAAGCGACCATTATGCAAGTTTGAGCGTATACTTTTTTGTGACTAAGTTATCTTCTGCGCGATGAGACGGCTCTATTTGGAACGTAAAACAAAGTATATTAATACTAAGTATAGACAACAGTTTTTATTGTTTAAAATCAGATGTGTAGATCTCTCTTTAAATTATTTCTAAAGAATCAATTTCAACAAGATTTACTATACAATCACAAGGAAAGTCGTCACAAACTTCGTTGTCTTCAAACTTTATCGGAGCTTAAATTACGAAAACATCGAATAACATCCGCATAACTGCAGCAGACGGCATCAAGAAGGAATAAATATCGATTCCAAACGAATCCAAATGGAAAAGTTGATTCGGAAATTGATTTTGTTTTAATAAACGAAACATAAACGCTGCCGTACGCATGAAACCTCATTACAAATCCTACGCTTCGCTCATGCCAAAGGAGCAGTTCATACAGTAAATATGGATAAACAAGAACCAGAGTGGGAAGAAAACTGAAACTAAAGCCGCCACAAGGGCAATGTATGAATTATAGACAGTACGTGTAAACATATTTGTTGCTAAAACTGGAAATCAATCTTTTGAATAAACAACAATTGACGCACCATGAAAGCACAAAGAGCGCTATAAATAAATTTAATTTAAAATATATGCTATTTTTTTAATATTTTCCAATACAACTTTATAATTGCGGTAATAAAAAGACTCTATCATGCGATAAAAGCCAGAAGGAAAATAATGCTCCCTTTTCAGTAGTATTTACAGAGCCATCGTTACAATTCAATTTCAATATCACATTCGATTTTCCACGGTGCTGCAGTCATACGCCATAAGCCTGTGGCAAAGACGCTACAACAAACGGAACTATAACTTTCCTTTAATTATCGTAAATCATGTATCGACTACTGTTTGCCACTCAACAATCTGCCTGCGGGAACATGCAGGTGAAAGCCGGTTTATGCAACCACAGGATAGCTGAAAAAAAGGAATATTTACTGCAACAAGATCAATGTGAGGCAGATTATTGTGTTAAAGAATCGATCAAGAGCATTGTACAAACATTTCTGTGAGAGTACTGAGTCGCTTTGCTTGTGTGTGTGTGTGTTTTTTTTAAATCAATTAAAAATCCACTTGCAACTAGTTATTTAAGACAACAATGATGGACGTGCCACAAAAATGAAATAAAATACGAAATTAATCAAACCAGCAACGTCCTTACGCTGCGATAATACACACTCAGGCAGCTCATTATGCGAAGGGCATCGCAAAAACACATTGTTTACAGCGAAGTAACTTATTGTTTCGTAAATTGTTCCATTAATTAAATTCCACATTTGGCCAATCCTTTAAAAGAAAATTAACCTCACCACAGTCCAACCAATTTTCACTTTTAACCGATCGAAATAATTATTATACGCTTGCGTGAAGCATCTCCTTCTTGCTGCGGTGCAAAATAAATTATGTCCCCTCGAGCGGTACAATGTTTTCGCTATTATTATCCGACCTTCATCATTGACAACAGGAGTATCATCATCCGCGTCATCATCATTGTCATAAAGATCAATTGGCTAAATGACAAATCCAGCAGCCATCGGGTCTAGCAGCACCGTGACAGACTTCAATCACGCTTACATCATGGACGGTATGAACTCAATCAACCTTTCCCGTATCGCCCCAGTGTGGTTCCTACCACGATATCAATGCGCACCACACTACACGTGATTCAGGTATCACAAAGCCAATCGTTCGCCAATCTCAAGGGGCATCGGGAAAGGTTAAGCAAAAGCCTTGATTGCATCAAGGCGTCAACCGAAATTGCCAATCTCCGTGGGCCACTTATGAGCCACTCCAGAAGCTTCTTGGGAACAAATCCGTTTCCCCCCGTGCGAACGTCTGTTGTGGGTATTCTGTGAAAGGACACAACGCTAACTTAAAATCCTGGTAGAAAAACACTCGCCAAACCGTACTCGCTCCAATGACAATAAAGAATCATAAAGCAACAGACCAGGCAGGAATGGCACACAAACTTATGGCAGCTCTAATTATGTTCACTACCATCATCATCAAACCACGCACGGTGAGCTGCTCCTTCACCAGCCGATGATTATCTCACTGAAACGCAAGCTCATTATAAGTGGTATGCTGCCGCCATTGTTGTTTCTTTTTAATTTTGCTTGCTTATATTATTAAACATTTTTTTACTCTCGTTGCAGCGCTGACGGCAGCTGTACTTGGCGCAAAACTGCATCCTGCCCGTCAGGTTGAAGGTTTGAAAAATTCAATTTTCTCACTGCTTCCAGTGAGGCCCCAACTACCAACGGATACCCTTCCCGTACGTTTGCTCGCGACTTGTTCATGCCGGGAATGGCTTTCAACGGGTGATGAACATTTTTGCCCGTTGTTTTATTTTGTCCGACTTACAACGTTGTGCAAATAGTGAAACAAAACCTACTCTCGCCGGTGTAATCGTAACAAAAGTGGCAAAAAAGATCAACCTAATTTTCACAACAAAATATAAATAGCCAAACCGTGTAGCAGTGCACTTTGTGTGCCGGAACGAAGCTTGTGTCTTAATGGAATGATAATAATGATTATGTTGGCGATGATGATGACGATAACGAAGATAATGATGATACAAAAAATTAACCCTATACGGCAACCCAATAGCCACAAGTGATGAGGAGTAAGTGAAAGTGAATCCCGTGCTTTTGAAGGACACGCGTTGGCGAACGATGGGTTTCTATGGCACGTTTTTGCTCCCCAATCGTCGATCCTTTGTATCTTATTCTTTGCTTCGTTCGTTAAGTAGAACATTGAAAAAGTACGAGATATTGAGGGGAAAGGAAGTGTAGTCCTTGAGCAGTCCATGCTCATTTACAATGTGAAGCGTACAGAATTATACAGCGTGTAAAACCGTTGCAGAGTTTTAAAAGAAATGTTACAAACATAAACCAAAAGCTTCACAGTTATTGGCAATTGAAAACTTGCGTCAAAAACTGTGGATTAAAATTTAATCGTAATCATTAATAAAGTAGCCGAATAACCTATAAAGATTCACTTCCAGATTCAGCCAAAAATAAAACAAACCAAACACAAACACACGTACAAAGTGCGACTTTATTTTTGTAGCTCTTATCGTTACATGCGCCAATAATACAGTCGCTGGTACAAACTGGATTCGAAGTAAGAATCTTCGATCCAGCACATGGATTCTACCTTCGACAAAAACCTATCAGGAAACGTATATTTCATTCATAATTTTTCATCCCTCGTTTATGTTTGTTTCATTCATTTACAGACACACACAAACACAAACTATTTACTGCGTGTTCCGAACGCACGCATCTCAGAATACCAAACATTTCCGCATTCTGTACAATTGATAAGCAAACCACAACAGTTCTTTCGACCGCGCGGTCAATGGTATGAGAAGCAGGGGGTAGACATTACAGCTAGTGATGACATATTTACCGAACACCGATCTGGTGCCGCCATCGTAATCTACGCCACCACCTGCTACCGCACGTGTTCCCATCCTTATCCGTCGCGACTTTCGAAACATTCTGCTGCAATGGATGAATCTGCGCGTGCATGCGATGACGTTATCGTTATCGTATCCGATGTAACACCGGATAACCCGACTATATCGGCGCTAGAGGAGGATTATATTTGAGCACAAATTCTCGGAAATTGACACTGGTCGCCTGTTAAGCCGCACGATTAAGTAGAACAATTATCTTCACACGCAATTAGGACACTTTTTTGCATAAGAAAATACTTTTAGCAAAGAAATATGATTCTTGACACAACACTCTCACTGCAAGCAACACAATCAGATGCCACCGGTGGCTTCACACTCAATTTAATACCGTTTCATAACTAGAAACGAAAATGAGCACGTTCTAACGATGGACACGTGTACTACACGATGCCCGCTTTCGTTGATCGATTCCAGCTTCAATTGCTCGAAACGGCACGATCACTACACGAACAAACTCCGCCGTTTGTTTAAACCGCGAGGCGCCAACTGGCGACGAGCAAACTTTCAACCCGCCCAGCCTCGACAACGCGTTGGCAAAATACTAAACACTCGTCACCACCTGTCAAACAGACGACAAAAGCGTGTGAGATGACGAATACTACCACCACGATCAACCCGAGCCACATAGCACTGTGTTCGATGCCGGTGATGATGTTAAATGCACACGCAAACCGGCACCGACTTCTCACGCGCGGGCGGTACAGCTCGATTCTAACGCACACACGTCCGCAGATTGGTGTTTTTTGCATGCTGTTTTTTTTTCTATCTTAGCAAACCCATCAATACCACCTCTATCATGCCTACACATACGGGCTTCACTGCTCTTCCTACAGTAGGTATGGGGCCAGCCCTTGAACAACTACAGTGCCACGAGCACGCGTTCGCATTTACGGTGGTATTGTGCGCGATAACACACAGCCCCAAACGTTGGGCGCCTGGAAACATTGAGTGATAATGCTGGATTGCAAAAAAATAAATAGCAGCCCGCTTCGGTTATCAATTTGCTGAGCCAAGTGGCGTCGGCTGGCATTGTGGGCGCTTATGCGATTGTGGGCTATTTATGCCGGCCCAAACATACCTGTGAACATACAACAGCTGTTCGTAGAACTTTCAGGGGTTTTGCGAACAAAAAACATTCAAAGAATGCATTGTTTTTTCTACACAATGAGGCAGGTAAACACTTCTTCCTCTATCGATTAAGAAGTGACACATTATTTTGTTTATGCTAATTAAACTACTCGCCAATGAACTCGGTTTAGCCACTGTAATAACCAACGAAAGCTGTTCAAAGTTTGAATTAATAACTATTGAACGATCTCTGATTTTGCAACGTAGGTGTATCAACCGTTCAACGAATGGTTCATTTAATTACCACCATCCTCATGCGGTGACAAATTTCTGTGCAGAAAGACTTATGATAAATTCGCCACAAATCTTCTGCAAACGAAACTCTGGCTAAACTTTTGTGAACCTTCTTTTGGCCCAAATATAGCGCAATCCAGCCTCCATCCCACGACGGAAGACTTTGTTTGCCCGTTCTTTCTCGCTGGAATCCTCAGTTGCATTTCCATACCTATCTTTATTTGTTTGTTTATATAGTCGGTCCCTCTTTGTAAATAGTCGCTGCGACAGAGGATTACACTCAAAAATTCCAACCAAAGCGGAGCAGCGGTGATTTGTATTGCTGCAAAACAGCTCACCATTTTTGCACACGAAACAAAGCTCCGAAATCGATCGATCGAGCTCGGCTTTGCGACCATTTTGCACCCACGGTTACTGATGCCAGCGTGCGCTGCCCATTTCAGGGAATGGTTTCACACGCGAACCATCACACCGGACGGACGGACGGGAAAGAGCTTGAGTCGACAAATTTACATTTTTAGCTTTATGACGTACCAGGGTTCACACTTGTCACGGAAGAGCAGCCCACGCATGCATTGGCTCCTATTGCCATTTTCTAACCACCACCGCACCAACCGACCATGATGTCAACTCGCTTTGATTTGCAGCTCGGTAAGCTAAGTTGAGCTAATTTCCATACATGCTCGTGTTGACGATCGCGGCGAAGCGTTACGGTGTTATGCAGCGTTACGGGTTTGCGGACAGATTTGTTTTTGTCGTTGTTTGTAACCGACGATGATCTAATGAAAACCGATTAAGATAAGCTTAGCTACAAAGCTGCCCAGCTCTTCAGAAATGCGGTTTTTTATTGGTTTCTTTTGTGTTCGTGACATTTTGATGCTGTTTGTGGCTTTGACAAACTGAACACCCATTGATGACCGATTGACGGGTTCGGCAGACTTTGGAATCGTTTAAATTTGCGCAAACCAATCCCTTCTCCCAGCAGATCAAATGCACCGACGAGGAAGTATATGTGCAGAGTGATAAAACCTCTATTGCCGTACGATTGCCATAACCAGCCTTGATTTTGTTTTACGCCACACCACACAAGCCAATCGGAGCCCCGGACATCAATTTACAACGAAAACATTTTATTTGCAACAACATCTCCCGGCGCTTCACTGATATCATACATCGTCCGTCTATTGCACAGTTTGTGCATGGCTCCAGGCGCCGGTCGGTGCAAACGGACTGATTAATGGGCAAATGTGTACCGAGACTGTTCGAACGGACGATATTTTATGGTCCCCCTCAGTTATCGAGTACGAGGCATCGTTTGCTTGGTAATTCCGTAATAAAACAGAAACAGTATGGCTGCTCAATGAAATAGGTCACGCGTGCGAGTCGATCGATTCGTCTAGTGGGTGACGTCGTTTCTAAGACGTCTTCAATTCAGTATACAATTAAATGTTCTAAAGAAGTACTTTATTTTAAAACAGTGATAAGGAAAATAGTAATGAAAGACAAATGCACTTACCTTTCTCACCAATATCCTGCAACTTTGCTTCCGTTTCCTCCGTAAAATCATCCCACCAGCGTACGCGCGTCTTCTCGTTCGTCGAGTAACGCGTCAAATCAAACGACGAGTTCATCGAGTTAGGTTCGTAAAAGGAGCTGTTGCCCGATTGCAATTCATCGATAAACGAACTGTTCATCGACAGCGCCTTGCCGGAATCAAGCAGATTCTCGTTGCTCTTCACAATCGCGCCCGGTTCGTTCCATCCACCGGAAACCATCGATGCGACACCGTAGCTGTGCAGCTCTCCATAGCAGGAGGCGGTCATAATTTTTGGAAACTTCTCCACCGGTGCTCCACTGCCACCCGAGGCGAGCAGTAGCGCCTGCGTGTCTATCGCGATCGTACGGTCGATCGCGGACTGAGGCGTACGTTCGCGAGGCTTTTTCTTAACTGTCGCATAAATTTCGATCTCTTCATACTTTTGCTCGGCCGCTCGCTCATGCGCCGGATACTCGAACACGTGCTGCAATGGCCGATATGGAGGCTCCTGCTGATGAACGTCTGCCGCAACGATCAATTTCTGGTGATTGTTATTGTTATTAATGTTATTGTTATTACTGTAATTGAATCCGACACCGGGTTGGCTGTAGATGTGATTTATATCCTCGTACGATTCAATGTCCAGGATGGCGGACTCGTCCAGTGTGGTGATAAACTCGTCCGCATCCTCGGCTTCCCAACAGGATCGTGATGCAGCGGCAACGACGGCTGCCGCTTCCGTGTCAAACTCAATGTCGATTAGCTTTGCCGTCCTACGATGCATTTCCGCCGGAAGCGAACGAAACGGTTCCGACTGTGTCCACGGTTCGTACATCGACAAGGGACGACCGTTTTTCTTCGGTGTTGAGCAGTGATGTGGTAGACCGAGGATGAAATCTGGTACCATCTGATCGGGTTTAAATATTGTGGCATATTCGGGGTTGTCCGGATTCGTTGGAACGTATGACATGTTCATCAAACCACCACAAGCATTATCCACTGTGTCGTGAGTTTGGTCTGCTTCATCCTCGTTGGGTTGAATCCTCACAAACCCATCCATCATTCTGTCGCAGCACGAAGCATCCGAAAGGATCGATTCGTTCAGAAGCTTTTCCTTTGATTGGTCCATTTTCACCGCTTCATTATTGAACCCGTTGAAAGAATGTATTTAACGCACCAACTTTCAAAATGTCTGTAAATAAAGAAAACACATTCCACAATCAATACAAAAATGCAACAAACGAAACCTTTGCGAATAGTACAAAACGTATCGTCTCACGCATGCCGACAATTTCGCACAAAATGCAATTCTCGCGGCTCAAATTGGCATCCAAATTCCTCTGCGGCTGACTCAGCGTTCAACGACCGCTAGGCCTCAATCACAGACCACCAACCCGGCCCGGATTAAAGACAGAACTCGCTGAAAACGTCTGGGGGAACCGGATAAAATTGGAATTCCGTATCGGAAGGAAACATCGGCGGTAGGTTGCCGACATTCTAACTACACCGTCGGGGATGAGTAAGAAAACCTCAACCAGTGCGAACAATGCAAATGTCGATGGAAACAACGAAAGCACAATTTTAACCCTCCGGATGCTATTTCTAGAAGTAAATCTATTGGAACCGTAAATGAAACTCAATGTGTCGTTGTAGATGTTGTATAGAAATGATCATGATTCGGAATTCGGAAGATAATAAGTTGATTTTATGCCTTCAATAAGACAATTATTCAACTTAATATCTTATGCAGTAAATACAAAGATTGGTGAAACAAATCGTTTAAAGGTAAAAAAAGAAATTTAACCTAGCGTCCAGAAGCACGATCTTACTCGTTCTTAGCTAATGCTTGTATCCCTCTCACCGGCCTGCACCTCAGAACCATTTCCGGTCGAACTGATCAGTCAACAATTAAAACCACATTTCCAGCAATCGTCACCCTTATTCAACGCCAGGCTAAAACGTTTTCGATGCAGCACCACCACCACATTCGAGGAACATTTTCTTCGCCCAATCATTCGAAGCATAGGAGTGGTGAACAATTTTCCTACGATAACTGAAACATCCGAAAACCGGGTGGCAGAAATCGGTAACATTCCGAACGGAAAAAACGGAACTGATGCCGCAGGGAAACAATGAAAGCCGAGAGTCTTCACGAGTCGGATGCATTCGGTTGCATTTTCCCTTGACTAACGAATAGCATTTTCCCCCCGCTCCAGTCCGGGTGTTCTGTGTCCGTTTACGGGCACGTTCGCCGGAAGGAGACGGATAAACGAGAAAATAGGCAAGCAATGCCCACATCATCTAACACCTTCGTATCGGTGGCGCATAACCTACCAGCAGACTGCAGCCGACTAACGATCGTCGCACGCCGTCCCGATCCCGGGATGCAACCGCGTGCATCACATACGATCGCGTGCCTCCGTTTGTCTACGTTTGCTTTCTTTGCCTCGTCGCCAGACGCATGTTCAACGCGCCCGCAGAACGCTGGAAGATAAACCTACCACCGCGTAGGAACCGAGCCGCGTACACGACCGTGCACAAGATGAAAAATCTTTGCTGGGGGTTATACCCCTGCGCAACAGTGTTTAAACATCCATACCGCACATACCGTTTGCTGTTTGCTTCCGTTCATTAACGTCTAGGAATAGCGCCGTCACCCTGCATACACACACACCTTCTATCCTTCCCCCATTCCCATCCTTTGCCCATCCTACGACAGTGAAGCGTGCATTTATTTCTTCCGCACCACGTCGGAACAGCAAGCTGCGCCTCGCTCATAGCGCAGGAGACAATTTTTAAGATTATTCTACACGCATTCTCCCTCGCCGCCAGCCACGCAAATGCAGCGCGAGACAACTGGCTGCACTCACGCACTGTGGACGGCGATTGACATGACGAGACGTATGACTACGACGACGGACGACAGCACGCGCATTACCGACGTGCGTACACGTTGCGTACGTGTTGCGCGGACTGCGCGCACTCGCCCGACATTCCACTTCCTCTCCCTGTTCGGAAAAACTTGAAACCAAATTCGCTCAGTTCCCCCTCAGCCACGGGCACACGGAGCTTCCCATTTGCGGAGGGATCAACGACGATCATCTTTCATGTGGCTGACAGTTGCTGTGCGACTGCTGTAAAGCAGAACATCGATCCACAGGGCAGGGTAATGAAAATGTAAGCAAATAAGCATAGGACCAAGCATGCAGAATGCAAAATTTAAAAAAAAAAATTAAACACACTCCGGTTAGTGATCCTGCATGATCACTTGTAACCTTTCTTGCCAAGTTGGCCAAGACGCTGCTGTATAAGTTATGCGTGTCACGGGGGAAAAAACATAAGGAACTCCTGAAAATATCACGCAGACATCATGTTTTAGGTGACAATTCTGGGACCCTCGCTGAGGATTTCTTCGTGATTTTTTTTTCCTGCTTCAGGTTCACGGTAATGTGAGGCGTTGGGTTTTACGGCTAACCTCAGCTTGCCAACCATTCTCGGAGCAATTATTCACATTACGCAATCGCAGAAGTTAACGGTGAACGAACTTTGAAATAATAATCTCGAGCTCATTGTGACATTGCATAAGCATTGTGGTCGCGTATGATCCATGTGTATTGAAAAGATATATAAATAGTTCTATTTGTAACACAATTATCATGATTTACAATTCCTACTTTTATTCACATGATTATTAAGATAACTCTTTTAACCACAAATCCTTTATAAAGACAAGTTCTCCAAATTAAAATGTCAACAATTCACTACTCTTGTGGTCTACAAGAGTTACGAAACGCATCATTAGGAAAAAACACCATTTGTTATGCCTCAAAAGCATAAAATCATCGGCGCGTGGTGCTAATACTACACGCTCGATTTACTGCATGGACCACGGGCACTTCCCCCTAGATCTATGCAAGATCTTTCATGCGCCGGTATGTGTAAAATCTGACTTTTCGCTATACTTTACTGAATTTAGAATAAATTAATCAATTCACACAGCAATCAACCAACAAATAAATTCATGATTTATAATTAATATCCCTATCCCTGACATTGACATAGAACCTAGAACCGTACGATTCCTTCACATTGGGAACTGAAGCACATCCAACTGCCTTCCCTGCTTCGTTCGATCAAAGTAAAACATGAAACGTAGCGCAGCGGAAGTGCGGCATAACGTGATTCATACTGGGATACGACGAGGAACACCACAAACAGCTGACCCGGTGCTATCTGGCTAGCGATCGCGTCAACATACCACCCAAAAACCCTCGTGCAACTCTTTGCACATTCAGCGCACTACGCCTTTGCTGCAGCACGGATCATATGTGGTGCATATTCCGCCAATGCAGATGTTTGTACGCCCATAGGCCACTAGCACCCCACGGACTAGAGAGCGGACACAGAACACACAAAGCAGACCGATGGCGATGGAAAACGCGTAGGAGCAACATTTAATGTGGCTAATTTTAGCGAAATTTTGCACGGGATTTTCAAACATTCATCTTCATTCCTCATCATCCCTCTGCCGTTAGGGGAAGTGGATTTTGTTTGCAATGGTTTATTTTTTAACCGTATGTTGTGGCTGCTGTCTGTATCTTTCAAATGCGACAGTCTAGGAACAAAAAAGAGTGTATGAAAAATAGTCTACTCATACTCGCTAGCCTGTAAGATCGTACCGTTAGAATGAAAAGGGCAGCAAGCTGGTGCGGTGTTGCAACGATCGGAACAAAAGACGAGGGAGAAAAGATGACGATTTCTTCCGGTTTGGTACGATTTCTTTTATGTGTGTGTAACTCGTCCAAAGCATAAGGAACCGATCGAGGGATATGATTAATCGTTGTTTCCTTTCTAAAACAGACAATGGTCACGATATAGCTGATGACATCTGCGTTCGATACAGCAATGTCAATGCTCCCAACCGTACCTTGAACCATTCAAAATATGCCGACTTAACTAGTTAACATGATCCCCACAGTACATCCGACCGGAAAACTGCATCATTATCATGTCCTTCACGCGCTCTTTAGAGTATAACATCTGGTTTATGGCTGTGTATGCGAAAGAACGGTCCGTCGGCCGGTGGCTGCAGAATGTCACCGCAAATTGAACCGACCGGATGGACATCTACTACTTTCCCGGTGCTCTTGAAAACTGCCCTGTCCCACATATAGGCGAAATGTCGACGGGAGTGCACATGGAGTTATCTATTTTTAGGACCACTGCACTCAGCATCCGTCATATCTCGTTCGCGGCTCGGAGAGGTGTTCGTGTATGTGTGTTTGACGTGTGATTAGTGGATGGTTATGAGTGATCGTACCGCGTGGTGTCTAAAACACTTACTATTGTGAAATCGAACGTCCTGTTTATTCATGTTTGTTCGTGCAGCCGAAAAGACAGCAGATGATATCACCAGATGACACACTGTTGCAGATGTGACTCTTAGCAAAGTAAAGCGTCTTAGGCTAGAATGTATAATCAGATAAAAATTCTGTTTGTCAACATTATACCGTGACTTTGCGTAGACGATTATAAAATCGGATATAACATTTGAGAGGATTTTTACTTCATTGATTTGATTCTTTTCTGGTATTTTTCAAGACACAAAATAGACCCAGACAAGTTTGTCTAACCTAACTTCATAATATACTGCGTTGTAAACTTATTTCCCTGTTGTAAAATTACGACACGCTGTCGACAACCCCGAAAGTCAAAAAGTCGACGCCCCAATAGTCTACCTAGCAACATCGAACCGTAAATCTATTAGAATACGCAATTGTCCGTCTCGTTAGCGCGTTATTGCGTAGGGAGCACTCGCAACCTCCAAATACGCCTGGGAGCAGTCTCACCCAACGACGCAGGATATCTCAAGGGTGCGCCCCACCAGATCCACACGCCGTGTAACATATTTCCCTCATACTAAGCAGGCTCCCAAACTCAGACCGCCAGGAATGTGCAGTAACAGCAGCAGCAGCAACAGCACCAACAATAATGGACGAAGTGTCTCTTGAAATTATTTTCAGCCGGCAAATGTGTGCGCCACTTCGATCACGGCCTTAAAAATAACTCGTCCATCTCATCGTCGCATACCGTCGCGTCGAGGGTTCTAGCCGGGCGATGCTTTTGCGCTTTCCTTCCCAAAAGCATGCACGTCCGTCACCGTTCGAGGTTGACCGACTGTCGGTGCTGGGACCCCAAAAACAGCTGACTTCGCTCGAGATGACTTTCGGACACACGGGTGCACCGATAAACTGTAACGATCGGCTTGGAATGCATTCTAGTCGGCTAGACGCCAGCTCGTATCTGTTAGAATTGGGCGGGGTGTTCCGATTCCCGATCGTCCCCACCATCGGAACGAAACAAACTTCAACGCTAGCAAAGTTGAATGCACTTTTTTCCTTAGCCAAAACCAACACTGCTCCGAAAACCCCCCAGAAAATGGGCGAGCGGGTTTTGCCTTTGCCCGATCGGCATCATCGTTCTTTCGATCGTTGCGGTGCGATTTTCCCTGCGATTTTGGTTTGCAAGATGAAATGGGGTGTTTTTGTTTGGTTGGAGTGTTTTTATTTTCTCCCGCAGTTTTCGCTTCTTTGCTTCGACCCCTAGTCTAGACGCGTCTACTGTTCTGGAGTCAACGTGTTCGGTGCACCCCAACCGGATGGAGGTACGAAGCGAATATTTTGTCCCGCGATGCGCAACTGGCGATTCTTGGCTATTGCTTCTTACCGCTGTGCGCAAGAAAGCAACGCACCGCTTTCGACGGAGAAAGTTAGTAAAAAAGCAATGCCCACGGCGTGACGGTTTAGTGAAGGTGAACTTAAAAATAGGACCCTCGTGTTATGCATATCCTATGGCGTTGCCAACGATTAGGGGGAATGTTTTGTTTTCTGTTTTCTGTGATTTACTTTTTTTCTGTGCGTTACGCACATTGCAAAATAGAAGAAGCACAAGGCACTTGGGGGGGTTCATTTTGTTCGGCTAGTCTTTTTCTTTAATTAATTATAGTGTTGACGGTAGGAATATTTGGTAAGTGAAGATCAAATTTCAAAAAATCGCATTTCTAACCAAAGCACTAACATACAATCAACACTAATCGCTAGATGAAAATGGAAAGCTTCACAGTAAAGGAAGCATTGAAACTACGAACCTCGAACTCATGATTTCGTTATCCCCTATGTTGTGAGGTTTTCCATCTAGCTCAGGACACCAAAAATTCAAATAAACAATTCCTCCACGCACTACCAACCGATGCACAACAAAATCCTCCCACTGATCGTTAATGTGGTATCTTATCTTCCGAGAAAATGGTTCCTCGTTTATTTGACGCGTCTTGTGCTTTTTTATGTGTTTGCTGGGGGTCCTTCGGTACCAGACTACCAGCAAAAAAAAAAACAACAGCAGTTGAAATTAAACGAGAACAAAAAAAACGAGCACTGAGAACACAGCATCACACCGTCTCGGTGTATAAAAGATAACACACTCTAAGACAGGCCGGAAATTGAGCGGCGTGGAGATTTGGGTAAACTTTTATGATCCTTCCCTTCACCCTCATTCTATGCATTCCTAGTATTCTCTCCTCAATAGAACCAAAGGTGTCAAGAGCGTGACAAATTTCCAGTGGCTGTTAATGTTTTATGATCGGGGGCACATCACGTTTTCCAGCACCGTAAGTTCCCCAAGCTTCTTGTTAAAGGTTTTTTTTTTGTGTGCTATTCTTTACTTCAAAGATTCGGTCAATCCCACTATCGCTCTAAATCTACGTAGCGACAATAACTCGAAATCCAAGGGCTGTGGAAAACGGGGACAACCTTTTTCGAGTGAAGCGTCCCAAGAAAATACACTCTACATTGTACGCTCGGATACCGATAGCATAACAAAACCCCACACTGTTAGTGTTGAAGATGAAACTTGGCCGTGACGCGACTGATAAAGAAATGGGGAGAAAACTGATAAAAAATGCAACCAGAACGCTCGCTCCGTCCAAGCTCTTGGCAGCTCGGAAATGGATTAGAGCTACGTTAAAACCTTGTAGCATGTTGTAAAAACAAACGCAAGGTTGTTTTAACATTTCATTCAACACACGCCAACGTGCGTACCGGCCAATGTACCTCACATTACCGAAGCAAAACACCACGATGGACGTGCTATGTTTGTTGAGATGAGTGCGGGATGATGCTGGGCGAGGTTTGGTAGACAACATGGCAGAGAAATTGAACCGTCCGGGGAGAGCACACACTGCAGTCACCCTGGTCGCGAGAGAGCAAAAGTACCTACCCTAATATCCAGCATCAACTAGGGCAAAGACCTTCCACATTACACACCTCGGTGAGACTTACCGTACGGGCAAGAAAAACTAACTCGTTGTTTATTGGGAGAATGTTTCCTAACTGTCGATACAAATGATAAGAGTGAAGGAACGAGACAACGATAAGGAAAACGGTTAAAGCTAAGATGAGGTGTGATAACACGTGTTCCTGACACAAACATCCCTTCAAGCGTACATCTGCGCACAGATCAGGAAGAGAAGAGAGATCTTTGAACTCGCATCGGAAGCGTGGTGGTGTGCACCCTGGCAGGGATGATCCTTCGTTTGTTGATCCCGCGCTGGAAGGGTCGATACATAAACAAGAACAAGAAAAATACGCCCTAGACACTGCCATGCCGCTGGCTCAGTAACATCCTAACGCTTTTCCCGCAGTGAGCAAACGAGACGTACGAAATAGACAAAGTTAGTGTCGTTTTCCACGGAAGTAAGCATCTCAAATTTTCCCTGTGACTTACATCATGCGTTCGGAAGAAAAAAAAACATGAACAACAACAACCGGAAAACAATCCCGGCACATAGATCGAGCGCAGTTCAACGACCGCGCTGCGTGCTTGTGGGTGAAGATCCTGCCCGAACACGTGAGCGCACGTACCGAGTATACACAAGGCTTCAAATTCCAACGGGTTATCACACACGGGGCAATACGCATCGGACGCGTGATCTTTGAAGTAATGGTGGGATTTTTAGGATAAGACGAAGCGCAACACTTTACGACCGCGACCCGGTTTGTACCTCGGCCGTAGTAATTTGTCATGAATCGATATACGTTCGATCGCCCCACCAACAAGCATCACGTGCCGTACAACATCATCTGGCAGGTCGTTAACGTACGGCGGGGTGGAGTTATATATTTTTAATGGAAGGCAATAAAATTCTTCAAAATATTGCAAGCTTCCAGTAGGGAGTCAGGATTCGAGACGTGCGTTTGCGGCCCCGCGCTCCACACTTAAAGGATACGATCGGTACGTTAATCCCCTTTTGCGACTGGAGCGAACGATGCTCGGAGTACTTCCGTTTGGAACTATTTTTATTGGAATAGCTTTTCACCTAAGCTGCCGTAGCTGGCAGTATTGTTACAAAATTAAGCAGAAAAATGGTACGGAACATGAGTGCTGCTAGGGAACTGCATCCGTCAACGCGGATACATCATTTATCATCGTTTGCGAGCGAAGCTACTAAACGAAGGCTTTGCCCTAGCGGTGACGCTGCACTGTTGAAGTTGATGATGTTTCATGGACAGATTTTACAATTACCAAGCTAGCGGCTAATGAGCAACAGTTGCTGCTGCCACCCTCACGCTGGAACGCCACGTTGCTCGACCGTGTATGTAGATCGAATGTCTAGACGCATTAGAGTAAAATGTTTAAATTTGTTTGGTTGACAGAAAAAGGAAAAATCCCTCGGGGGTCGGTTACGGTATAAAAAAAAATCGAAGAATTATAAAACAAAATCTATCGTAAATATTTAAAACAAATGATCAATGTATAATCCATTTCTATTGCATATATTCAACCATAGCATTACTTTGCTTCAAAGCAACAGATTCCGATTTATTGGACGGCTCATGACAGCTTTTCCCTGGTTTAAACAAAATATAATGATCGTGCAATAAACAGCTCCTGTTTGTCGTAACATTTCACCCCTAATGAGTTGTCAGTTGATCCAACGCCATGCACTACACGCTGCTTCGGCATAATCATTTCGACAACTCAATCCCACAGAGAGGCAGGCGAAACAGTCGCCCAGTAGGAAGCCAGCTAAAAGCAAATGGTTACCGAAAAGTTACAACGCCAGCACCAGAACAGAAGTGTAATAAATTGCAACGAAAGCAACAATATTTTCCAGTTCATTGGTATCCCATTTCCAGCGGTGGGGTTTTCCCGACCGTTGTCGTCACCGTTGTTCCGGAGGCTGGCTGATCGAATATATCAACGTACCGCGGACACCCAGAGTTTAACCCGCAGATGTCTAGCTGTCTCATTTCGATGGTCCGGATTGACTGAAACGATTATCAAACGCCATGCGAACGCCCAACGCCACCGAGCCCTCGGTACGCGCAGGAGGAGATGATTATTTTCCTATAAATTATCATTAACATCACCTCGATGCGCCTCATCGCCCCATTTTACCGGCAGACATTTAGCTCAGGGGAACCTCGGCTACACCGAACAAGCAAGTCAGTACGATTTTGAAGATCGTGCAAGAAAAAAAGCAAACAAATGGTAGACGTTTTTCAAACCCTACGTAATGGGAAGGGTCCATCCACCGGAAAGCTTTTTCGTTAGACTAAACTCGCATCACCGGAGTGCATCTGGAGCGTAAGGGATATGTCATGCTGCCTAGCTGACTCGTGAGGGGAACTAGGAAGTAATCGATGATGGAAAATGACGAAACGGAATCCCTCACTCTGGAGGGAGTATTTGGCCCTTCAGCTTCCAACGAAACCAGGGGAACGAACCATCATTTCGTCACCTTCCATTTGACATTCTTCCGTTCGGTTCCGGTACGCGAAACCAAGAGGTCAGAGTTTCATGAGCATGAAACGGAAATGGAAAAATTGATTCGTGAAAGTACTAGGAATAGCATTATCCAGTGCAGAACCGCCATCGCTCGACGATGGATGGACAATTTCGCTAGATGTTTGTTGGTTCGCATTCGCATTGTGGCCCAAAGAACACGTGCTTCGCTACCGGAAATGGAACCAGGAACTCCTGACGAGAGCGAGCTCCGTAAAGAATTTTAAATATAACTTTTGTGGGGAAGAATTCCGTTCGCACATAAATTAGTAGCATGCTTATATGAATTGTAAAGCCAATGTATATCATACTCATTCGCCCATAGGTTCAACTTCTCCATTTTGTAATGGTGCAAAAGCGTAAGAGGGCTTGTAAAAAATAGTGATCCACTTGCCATACAAAACATAATCAATTAAGCGTTTTGTAAGTTTCAAAAGCAACATTCACACACACACACACACACACATACGTTTGCCCAGAATGAATTATCAACGATCGCTTCATAAATTGAGCCATTTACAATGCAGTCGTGAAAAATGCTTCAAGGTATGGTGCAAAATCAAAAGGGCACACCACACGTACCACGGTTGGTCCCTTTGCTGGGGAGGCAGTGGAGCAGTGAAGAAAAGAAACTTAAAAATGTCTACCACCAGGCACAAATCGACGCGATTCTTCGCCTCCTTCCCGGTCCGATCCCTCGGGCTCTGCTCTGCTCTTGATGAGATAAGGCCACCAGGCGCAAAAAAAAAAACGAGAGGAGAATCGCAAACCACACGAACGAAAGGTGAACGGTGCTGAACGGTTCTCAAGTAAATCACCTACATTTTGCCCCCCCCCCCCCCCCCCCTCACAGCATTGCTCATTTACAAGGTGCTACGCATAATTGCCGGCGGAAAGGATCGTCCTCGATCGACGGTGCAAGATATCAAGCGCGCCATTCTGGGTCCTTGGAACCTTTCGGAACGAAACGCATACCCACTGTGCATTACATTATGCTGCAGCGCGGGTTTTGTATTTGTTTTTGTTGGCATAGCTGTTTTTCGCCTTATTGCCTATCTCAGCCCTAGTTGATGATCTCCATTGCCCCGTTCGTGCACTCAACCAGAGAGATGACCTACGGGCAAGCTAAAGCACACCGTGAGCCATTTTGGTTTGGTGTTGTGCGGTGGTTAAATTAATTAAAATTAATTTTCGGCTAACATTAAAATCATTTACCTTGTGTCACACACGCAGAAAAGCACCAACGACGTGGTGCAAATTAAATGTTTAAAATTTCTTTGACTCCAATCGCCAACCTTTTTGCGGTCAAAGTTTGCGCAGGTAGGCAGCAGCAGCACGTCGGTAGTCGGCTTCCGTCGGCGTTTTGGGGAAACCTCCAGCAGCAAATTAATTGACCGTTGAAGTGATTTATCCTTTCGAGTCCCAGGTTCCGCACACGATTAACTTCCATTTAACGCACTCATTCTCACTTCTGCGGGGGGAGATCTTTTGCTTTATCGGAACATTTGTTTGCTCACTTCATCTCTCTCCTTAATGGCTTTCACTTCGACACGTTCTCGAATCCAACGGCCCCGGGAGTGTGGGATGAAAAATGGATAAGGATTTATGTGCCGGCACGCAAAAGTCACTTATGAAAAACTGGTCACCGTACAGACACAGAGCACACATACACTCGCGATTTTTCACTAACAACGCGCACTCCGATTAATCCCTGACGAGCGGCAAACCAGGTTCGTTTGATTCGAAGAGCGAATTTAAATTGATTGCACACTATTATATGCACCCGAAATAAATATCGATCACGGTTTTACGTGGGTTTCAATAAATAGGAGAGCACTCGAATGTGTATAAATAATATAAATAAATAGATAAATAAATAGACGTTTCTCTACACGCTACATCGCTCCACATCCGGTGGAGACGCTTGTCTAGGACAATTCGGTGTCGGAATAGAGGATGGAAGCGAAGTCACATTTTCACCTTTTTCTCTACACTAGCGTTTCCGTGCGCAGCTTGCTTAGCGAAGCGCGTTCGGCAAAGCCGTCCGACGCCTGCGGTGGAAAAATGGAAACTGATGCTCGTGAAAAACGGTACAGAACGGCGCGTGATCGTTCACTGGGGCTACCAAAGATCGTTCGTTCACATGGCTTTTTTTGTGTCGTGTTGGTTTACCGATGGAAATCCGCACGCACAGTCGTCACGACGATCACGACGGGTACAGTGATGGATCGATCGAGTGGAATAGATTTATATAAAAAAATAACTAATTAAAGTAAAAAATTTCTTCTTCCGTTATCAACAAGGCAAAAAGGATGCATTCGATGGATTAACAGTAAAACGAAAAGTAAAACCCAATAGCAACCCCAAATTCTTCTTAAACACCTATATCGATGTGCACTAAAACTTATTCATCACACTGTAGACATACAAGATGAAAAACTTACATGAAAAGGATGTCAAAACATTGCGATGCACCGTCGGAAGCTAGAAAACACCAAACACAGAGAGGAAAAATGATCGTGTCTCTAGAAAGCAAAAGGATCAACGACACGGCAACGGCATACAACACGCGCAACAGAGCAGGAACGCATGTGGGCATGCGCATTAACGGAAAAACGAACGCAGTGACCCGTCATCGTATAGCCGAACGTTCTTCCGAGGGTGGACAGGAAATGCATTTGAAAAAAAACGCACTTTCTCGAATGCACGGAATTGAAACATCAACAGAGATCATTTTATAATACCCTGCATTTAGGTTCGAGAGGCTCTACCAGACAAGGATTCGGATGTAACATGATTGATCTGTCTGTCTGTACAGTTCTAATCGTGCAGACGATCGAATAAACCATTGGGTCCACTGTTTATGTTTGCATCTTACAATGGACTCACATAAAGGAAATGATGTTCTTAAGCATGCATTCGGATAGATTTATACGAAATAATTTTTGTAATACTAAAATGGTCATTGAAGTAATATTTCAACAAACTTTAAATAATTGTATAAACCATTCTTATTTTTCATATTTTCCATGTAGTACGGTGCGTAACAGAACAATAGGGCCACTTGTTTTTTGGAGAACAGGACAACTAGAAGAGATAGGTTATAGTTATATTCTGCATAGTAAGTTAAATAGATAAGCTTTCTCATATTTTTACGCACTCGTTACGCACACATATTTTTACGTTTTCATATTTTTTTACTCGGTTGAAAAAAGCACCAAAAATCATAACTATAGATCCATTTACGAATATGCATTATTTTCAGGTAAATCATCATTTTAAAATTCGATAAGAATCATGTAATAAAAGAGACTGCCCGACAATGTAAAACCAATTTTTTAACCATTTTTTAAATGTTTAGAGAACCTTAACGTGCAATTTAGCCAAGTTATTATGCAAATTTTGCAAAACAAAACAGTACAAGCGTAACCATCGTAACCATTCCCTTGCAAATTGGTTTACAGTATCCGGGCGCTTCTGTTGCAATAAGAGCCCTCAAAAAATGTTTTGATATTCCCTGATTTTCATCAATATATCCAAATTTATCAATCCTAAATCCACTGAAATTTATTTAGCTCCTGCAGACATTATGGGCGCTGTACTAGGGATATATTTATATATTTTGAAAGGTTATGTTTTGTAGTTATATATTTGAAAAAAGGACCAGAAGCTTTTTATGCGTAGTTTGCAAATACTCAACATACATAAATAAATTTTGCAAAAAAAAACTCAAATAATTGCACGCCAGGGTCCACAAAAATTTAAAAAAAAATGCCTAAAAAAGGGTTTTATATTGTCTGGGAGCCTCTTCTGCTACCTGTTTGTTTCACTGATTTTTAAAATGACGATTTATATATTTACAAAAATAATGCATTTTCGTATAGTTATGATTTTTCGAGCTTTTTTCAACCGAGTAGAAAATATGAAAAACGCGAGAAAACTTTTTTTTAATCTTTATAACTTTGCAATACATTACTATTATCTATATCTTCAGCTTACCTAGTTTTTCTAGAAAAAATCTAGTAGCTATTCGCGAAAAACTATTGTTCTGTTACGCACTGTACTAAATGTTAAGCGAAGTAATTGTATGACCAACCACCGATGTTACTTTTATTTTCAGTCCATATTATTGTTTAACAAGTGAACAGAACAACAAATACTTTTTAACGACCTTTATCAACGAAAAATTGTTATTTTTATTATTTTAGTCATGTTAAACAGCCTGGCCACTATTACTAAAAAATAGTTTCCAATCGCCCTTCAAACATTTTTTGCTCACTACAATACAGTTATCTGACTCGGTGCTTCTTTGGCACTGCTGGTTCGAAGCGTCTTGGCTTTCCCCTTTTGGCTTCCATGACTTTAATTACACATATCATGATAGTCAGCCCTACGCACAGTTAGACAGTCCGTGTGGAATTTGGTACTCGAAAGTTATATAAATGAAACAAATAAATTTTGAATAGTTTATTAAATGAAAAAAAAGAACATCACAATCTTAAGCACATCAGCAATTTCCGCATATTTGTACTATGTGCCCTATAATTCATTAATAGTTTTCATTTACGTCAATCACAAAACTTTCTCTATAGCTATAACTTGATTGGTATTCATAATAAATCAAAAGAAAAATAATCAAAAGAAATCCACACACTGCAAAACCAATTGATCAAACACAATAAAAATAATTGGATCTTCCTTTCCAGTTTTCCATCCCAGTGGGAAATAAATCTTTCGCAGCTTTTCACAATTCTGCCTCATTCAATTAATCTAAAAAAAAACTTTTACATCTACTTCTTACTTGCAGATAGACAAAATAGTAAGATGCGTTGTTTCATACGTATCCTCATCGGCCGGCGACTGATACACGTCGGCTGTCATGAAACATCCGCTGAGTTCATGGGCATTTGTTTCGCTTCCTCCCATTGCGTTCAGCAATACGTTGGTATCTGCAGGATGAAGAAATTTATATGAAAAGCAGCTCCATTAGTGTCACATCCGCTACTAACATAGGCTACTTACTTTCCACCACACACTCTACAACGAACTGCTGTCGCGTCAAACCGGGCGGATACCGTCGTACTTCGATATCATTCGAGCCAATGAATTGCTGTTCATCCAGCAGATAGAAATTGGCTTCGTCATCCACGACTTGCAATGTTACTGCACGATACCAGATACCATCCCGCTTTACCAGACATACCTCATTTTCCTTCGGTTCGTAGGGATTTGGATCGATTTTCCCATACACATCACTGTCCTTCAGCATCGCTTTGTACAGGGCGAAGTTCGTTTTTGTCACCACGGAGAGCTGACTTTCGGAAGCATTTATTATCACCAACTCGATCCCTTTGCCTTCGATGGTTTTTACATCGATCAACTACAAAGAAGAAAAAAATGATCAAGAAAGATTTAAATACTGTAACGCAATTACATAATGCATCACTGACATACCTCCTCTATGTACACCGGTTTGTAAGTGTTCGCGTTGGTAATAACGTATTTCGAAGTGTGTTGCGGTGATTTGGGTTGCACATCCACCTTCTTCTTGGCAATGGCGGAGGAATCTGCCTGCAGACTGATATTTTGAAGCTTAACACTCAAATAGTATTGATCGCTGCACTGATACATCTCTACCATCTTGGTGCTGGTATTAGGCACATCGATCACTGTGTGCAGCATAAACTCTGTCACATCCACGTGTTGGTTCAGGAACTTTTTCATAGTGATTGTAAACGATGGCACGTTTTGGATCCACACGGGATGCGTCAAACAGTTTGCGTACTTTATCTTCGGATCCGGGATTTCCTTAAGTGTGTTCCATTGTACCGTTTGAGAGTTGCCAAAATCTGGAAATAATACTTCAACAGTGGCGTTGCTGATCGACTTTACCACCGCTCGGTAGTAATCGCCATCGTAAGCCGCAAATACGATGTCCCCTACGATTGGTGGGGTCGAAATGTAGCTCTGCACGGTACGAGAACATTCTATGGACCGGGCAATTAGTACTTCGAAGCTGTTCGGGTCTCCGTTCGGTCCGGTTCCCGTTTCATAGATATACAGCATATCATCAGCTACGTATGATATCATCATCTTACTGCCCGGGTCTGGGAAAGGCGCATGTTGCAGATGTTGGGAGGACATGCTGGTATTGTCTGGCTTTTGGTCATTTACATTTGCTGATCGAATGATGCTTTGGGAATTGACGATCTTGGTGTTTGCTTCTTTCAAACCAGCGGCAACAGGCTTTTGCGTCTGTTTTTTCATAGTAGGACATTCGGCCTTTTGGACGTCCTTTACCGTGTTTGTTTTTGGAAGAGCAGTATTACTGACCAGTTTCTCTACCAATTTTTTCTCCTTAGTATCTACGTCCTTCCGTCCGCAATTATCCACATTTGCTTTCGTGGTGGTAGCGCCGCTGACCAACATTACTTCCGTCTTAACTTCCGTAGTCCTTTCCGTCGACGACAACCTCGCATTTGTATTTTTTGCCTCGATGAGGATGTTGTCCAACTTTTGTTGCATTTTCTTCGCATTCGAAGTTACGTTTCTCTTGGATGCATCATTAGCCGCTACCACCGCATGTGGCGAGCTTCCCCTTCTCCCATTATTCAGCGAATGATATTGTTTGTTGGTGGTACCATTACCGTTTTCACGATTAATAAAATTTGAATTGTGCTTCACGTTGGGTGAAGAGCTCAACATCGCTTCTTGGTTACAGGACTTCGCCATCATGTTAGGTGGTTCAGGCGTCGATGAGGTCATATTTGATTCTACGTAGGCAGCAGTTCCAAGCAGTGGAGTGGCCATCACCAACCGACTAGAATAACAAGATCAAAAAACACACGCACAACGCTGTTAATATCATTTCCCTCCACGTCTTTCGGGCGCGATACTTACGGCATACAAAAATATCTATGCGTAGGCCAGTGCTTCGCCTGGCAAGGTACACTGCAGTAAAACGTTCCACAAGTGGAGCATACCAAATTGGCTCCCTGGCGTTTACAGCTGGCACAATCCATAGCGGGAATCGTGAAAGAAGGAGCAGCTAGTACCGAAGCTATCATCTGTAACAATGTTTGGGTAGAGCACGTGCCAGAACTCTGCAGATACCGAGAACTAAATAACTATTGTTGTTTGGTTCTTCCGTTGGTGGCACAATACAAATGATATGAATTTGACATTTGGTTAAGGTTGTTCCCTCGGGAGCGGCTTTGGTTTACGCCATTCGCGTTCTCGTCTATGAATTGAACATTCTTATGATGGATATTTTTTATATAAAATTATTTAGTTTGAGTTTTATTCAAATAACTCAAACAATTTGCTTTTTTGTCATTTTTTCTTTTAATTTTTGGGCTTACAAAAAACCGTCTGGCAGCACGGTTCCGAACAAAGGGAGCAAATGGGGTTTTTGCGTTGTTTTTTCATCGGGGCATCTAGATGAAACGTCATAACAAATCTACGCTATGTTTTGAATGCCGGACACAAGATTTTTATACAGTCGCCAATTAAATTTCTCCCGCAAAATTACGTACCCTAGCCGCGCAGTAAACCCCAGTTCTAACAGAGAAATGTAAGTACCGATGTGTAAAGCTTCGAATATACGCCCGAACCGTACCGAATCGACATTGAACGATACTGCTGTGTGCGTACCAAAATATACAATCCCCTTTTTGTGCGACGAGTTTGACATTTGTGGTTTTGTGACCGCGTTACGGCTTGTCGGCGATCGATAAGTGAGTGCTGAACTCGGCGCGAAATGTGTTAAGTAATATCAAGAAAGTGTGGGTTAAACCATCATAATACACCCGCAATGTTCCGTTAATGGAAGCTGGTACTAAAGTGGAAACAGACGATCGTTCGAACAACTGAAAAAAAAAACCCTCAAAACGATGCTTTCACGCGGCAACACTGCACCGATGTTCTTCCGGATACTATCCAAGTTTCCGCAAAGCTTTTCCTTCTGCTTTGCGTACGGATCCGGCGTAAAGCAGCAGCTGGGATACGAATCCGTTCGGTCGAAGCGCAACATGATCGATCTCATATACGTCGTGGACAATGCGCACCGATGGCACACGGCCAACCTGGACCAAAACTTTGAGCACTATTCCAGCATGCGCCTGCTTGGCGGTGGACTGATCGCCAAGTATCAGGAAACGTTTGGCGCACGCGTTTACTTCAACACGCTGGTACAAATGCCCGAAGAAGACGTTATCATCAAGTACGGTGTAGTGTCCACAAAGGATCTGCTAGAGGATCTCACGGACTGGCGCTGCCTCTATCTAGCCGGACGGCTTCACAAACCGGTCGAGATCATACGGAATGCTTCCAGTTCGAAGATACAGAACGCCATCGAGCAAAACCTTCGTTCGGCGGTACACGCGGCCCTGTTGTTACTGCCGGAGAAGTTTACCGAGTTTGAGCTGTATCGCGCAATATCAAGCCTCAGCTATAGTGGAGATTTTCGAATGATATTTGGCGAAAACAAGGACAAGGTGAACAATATCGTGCGCCCGCAGCTGGAGAACTTTCGCAATCTATATTCGGCTTCGGTGGAAGAGTTCCGCCACTGTCTGGAGCTTCCGATCAGTGGAAGCGATAATCAAATCTGCACACAGGATCTGTCCGAAGCATCGATTCTGGCCCATCTGAACGGGCTTCCAAAGTGGCCAATAAGGCTAATTGTGGAGCGTCAAACGAGCGGACGTTATCGGCAAGACACGGAGGACATTTTGATAGGAGTTTCCCGGTCGACAAACTATCAGTCCACTGTATCATCCTGCCTGCGGTCAATTGTGTGGTCCAGTAGCGTTTGGCAATCGATTAAAAATATTCCAACGGCTGGAATGGCCAAATCCATGCGCTACAGTTGGGCGAAAGCGTTAAAAACCTTTAGCTAATAGTATGTACATGTGAGCTGCTGCTTGAGAGATTTCTTGAACACACTAGTCCCGAATGTGCTCAATAAAAAAAAATGGATAAACCGTTACCCAACATCTTTGTAGAACTAGTTTTATCTTCCTTTTTCGTTATCCACTTTGATTGATGCATGCCGGAATAGAAGTCATTTCCGTTCTAATTAATTGCTATTTTCTCCCTCCAGATGTCTGACTCAGATACGACCGATTCTGACTGTGGTGTTCGATACAAAACGACCACCACAAGACACAAGCATACGTCTTCGGCACCATCATCATCTTCGAGAAATCGTCCAGAGCGATCATCGTCGTACCGTGAGGATCATCATCATCACAGCTCATCCAGACATTCCGATCGGCACCGGTATCGAAGAAGCCGTAGCAAAAGTCCTGATCGCAAACGTCACCGTCGAAGATCCCGTTCACTGGAATCTCCCGCACGATCACGGTCCAAACATTATGCGCCACGATCTTCCAAGAAGGAAACCACACCTCCACGAAAAGAAGCGTCAACTGAAAAAGTTCTAGATATTTCCGTGTCTTCCGTTTCTTCGCAAGATGAACAACCAGAACAGCAGCAGCAGCTGACCATCGAAAACAATCCTGCTGACGAGTGTTTTGGACCTGCATTGCCACCCGCTTTGCCAAACCCTGCCACCGATACAGCTCAAGAAGAAATCATTGGACCAGCATTGCCACCCCATCTACAGAACCGCAAATCGACCCATAAAGAAGAATCCAACGATGCTAAACCGCAGCAGACCATTGGTCCTGCTCTGCCTCCGGGGTTCGTTGCTTCGCCAGTGTCCGCCCACGAGCACATTTCTTCCGAGTCAGAGCTTTCTCCATTTTCCGAACCCGAAGACGAAGAAGAAGACCAAGATAGTGAAGAGTTTATTGGACCCTTGCCAGGAACATCTAGCTCACGCGCCAACGTGGAACTAGAGCAGCGTGCACTGGAACTAAAGATCCGGCAAATGGAGGAAGCAGCGACCATTGCTAACGGTGGTGGATCATCCACCGTACCAAAAGCACGTGAAGACTGGATGCTAGAGCTACCGGATATACGCAAAATCAGCGATATGGGACTCGGTGCCAGACAGTTCCGTACACGTGAAAAGCCCGAAATTGGTGATCGCACCGTTTGGACGGATACACCTGCCGATCGGGAGCGTAAAAAAAAGTCCGGGGTTCCGGAACGTTCGACAAAGCACTCGAGTGATCCGGGAACGGAACGGGAACGATCGCTTATTGCCAAGCGGGATAAAGAGCAGGAGAAGATGGTAAAACAGCATAAAAAGAAGCATAAGCGTGACAAAACTTTGCTGGAAATACATCAAACCAAGCTGAAAGAGGACAAGGTAAGAAGTGTAAAATTGTTTGTCTGGGGCTCAGAGTAACAACTTTTCCCACTGCTTTATCATTATTACAGAAAGCGTCCAGTGATAGTTCCGAACCGACAAGAAGACCGTTCGATCGGAATGTAGATTTGCACGCGAACCGCTTCGACGATGCCCAAAAGAAGGCCGTTATGAAGAAGGCACAACTTCTAAATTCAAGGTTTTCCAGCGGTAGTTCGAAATATTTGTAAAAGGACGATCGATTGCTGACGGATTGTGCAGGATTTTTTGTACGTTTTGCATTACCGAACATTATGAAAATCATTTTTAAGGTCAATAAATGTAAGGATCTCTGACTTCAAAGAATGTGTTGTTGAATTTTGAAAGTTAAATTCTAATCCTTTTGTTGCTATTTTGGATCAATTGATTTTTGAAACTTTTTGAAAAGATTTTTGAATTATATTTGAAACTTAAAAGATGAGATCAGATAAGATCAGATCTGATCTCATCTTTTCAATTTTAAAAATCCTTTGGATTTTGGATCGGATTTTATTTTGACCGTTCAAGCCTCCCAAGGCCAGCAGCATTTGAAATTGTTCTATAGATTGCTAATGACTTGTAATATATTCTATAGACATTGAAACAACTAAATCAAGTACAAATTACATTTTCTTTGATAAAATTCACTCCGCTCTACTGCTTCCCCGACATCCATGCGGCTGCGATTCAAAAGTGACAGCTGTCAGAACCGTTTCAACCGGTTGACAAATGCAAAACAACAACCATCAGCGCAGCTGTTTACAAACAGCCATTTTTGTTACGGTGGAGGCAAATTTTCTAACCATCGAATGAATATTTAATTCCTCCTCCATACATTACCGTCTCCAGTGTGCAAGTGTGTCATATTTGGTGTGGCAAGTGTAGCAGATTTCGCGCGGAAAGTATGGCAGGAAACTTCTGGCAAAGCTCGCATCATCAGCAGTGGATACTGGACAAGCAGGATCTGATACGGGAGAGGCAGCATGATCTTAAAACGCTCTCCGAAGAAGAGTACCAGAAAATTTTTATGTTCTTTGCCAACATCATACAGGTGCTGGGAGAGCAGCTGAAGTTGCGCCAGCAGGTCATCGCTACGGCCACCGTGTACTTCAAGCGTTTCTATGCTCGCAACTCGTTGAAGTGTATCGATCCGCTGCTGCTGGCACCCACCTGCATACTGCTTTCCTCGAAGGTGGAAGAGTTTGGCGTGATTTCCAACTCGCGCCTCATCACCACCTGCCAGACGGTGATCAAGAATAAGTTCAGCTACGCCTACCAGCAAGAGTTCCCGTACCGCACCAACCACATACTGGAGTGTGAATTTTATCTGCTCGAAAACCTGGACTGTTGTTTGATTGTGTACCAACCGTATCGTCCGCTGCTGCAGCTAATGCAGGACATCGGGCAGGAGGAACAGTTGCTTACCCTTACCTGGCGACTGATTAATGATTCCCTGCGAACGGACGTGAGTCTTCTGTATCCACCGTATCAGGTATGGTAAAACAAAAGGATCGAAGAACGAGTTGTATGACCTTTTCTTTGTCTGATTTATTTTGTTTACCAATTCGTCTACCAACAGATCGCGATAGGTTGTCTGCAGATAGCATGCGTCATTCTGCAGAAGGAGTTAAAATCCTGGTTCGCCGAGCTGAACGTCGACATGGACAAGGTGCAGGAGATTGCACGTGCTATAGTGAACTTGTTCGAACTTTGGAAAGGATACGACGAGAAGAAGGAAATACAGGCTCTGTTGGAAAAAATGCCAAAACCAAAGCCTCATCCACAGCGGTGATTCGTCGATCGACAACAGTGTGCCGATCAGGCAAGGGCTAGCATTGATTGAAGAAATCCTTTCCACAAACTATGTATGCATCTCACGCTTTGCCTCCTCGCTAGCCAACACAGAACTGATTCCGTACATGTAACCGGGTAGCTTGTAATGATTCCTTGTGATTTCGAGACTTCGAGGCGGCGACAGCATGTATCACTCCTATTTTACTATTCTTTGAATGAATAATAATTTATTCCCTCCTTATTACCCATGAGATTTGTTTTCTTTCCGGTACTACACCCAACTACAAACGATAAATATTCGAAAATTCTATTCTATTGTCCATTCAATTCGGTCTCGTTTAAATTAGATGTGAGTATGCGTCCAGGAAAGGCACGAAAGACTGATTTTTTTTCATTGAAGTCGACAGAATGTTATGGCTTATCTTACTCTATTAAATGCTTTCACTGAACAAGACCGACGAAAACACGGAGGAGCATATGTTACCATCGTGGACGTGTTATGCAGTTGAATTGGATGTATGTATATTTACGCTGGAATTGATTGTAAATGCGTGCTTTACGGCAGTTTCTTCGATTACCCTCTTACCTATAATCCCACTAAATCTCAATACTTTTTTTTTCAAATTGTACCGTAAATCCGCTACTCCATCTTCTTTACTAACTACAGTTTCCGTGGACAACACAAAACAGTTCGAACAACTTAACCGGCGCAACCGGAAGCACTGGTTGGTTAACAACGGCTGGGTGAGATTAAAACAAGTACACTTGATCGGAAACGATTTTTTTTTACTATACAATCTCTTCAACTTAAACGGAAAATGCACAAAATAGACAGTGGAAACGGCAGGGAATGTAAACGACGGGTGGCTGTAACTATCAATAAACGGTATAGCGAAATAGAATGCAAAACCCAAAACTTACTAAAGACAATTAGATGGAGTAACAAAACATAGCGCTCTATATCCACACAATACCCAAATAAATCCTATCCTGTTATCGCTATTGTGCAGATCATTATTGTTTGTTAATGGATTAAAATTCATATCGCGTCCTATTTCATGCTCAAAAAAACAAATAACGTTTCTTTATCTTTCTCTCTCGATCTTGCTTTCTTTTTGTGCTACACTTTGATGGCCGTTTAAAGAAATGCGCTTCTTAGACAAAAAAATGTTACCGGTTACACACACAAACACACACACACACACGAAACATGTATGCAATGAGATTTATGACAACTTTTCCAGCAATTTCTTTATCTTCTCGTGCGCGTACCGTATCTTGGTGTACAGATCGTTCGAGCAGCCCTGCTCTATAATGGTTTGGAAACGATACGTACGGAAATTTTTGTTGTTGTCCATCAACGTTACGGCGCGCATCAGTGGGCAGAGAATAATCTTTTGATGATCGGAAAAGTTCAGCTGTGGAAGAATTTAGTTTAAATTAGCAAATACAAAAATAAAACTAAGTTTCTGAATGATTTCCGGCCAATGGACACAACTTACCTGCACTGTGCCATTTGTTAGGTGCATAACAACGGCGCACAACGTACGGAACCAGGTGTGCATATGAGGTATACGGGATATCTGATCGCTTTCCACATTCATTACACCGGCACCGGCCTTCACCAGATGTTCCATCATGTAACGCTTGAAGTAGGTAAGCAGCTTCATCTTTTTCTCCAAATGCGGTGGGAAATTGTTCACGTCCCAGTACGATTCTTGGCCCTCCTTATCGATGAAGTGGACATTGCTGCAGAAAAAAAATGTATATAGAAAAGTGTGCTTGTGTGGTTAACGCAAAAGGCGACATTCAAAACGCACAGCAATTACTTACTGTCCATTGGCAAGCATAATTAATTTGGTGGTGTCGTTGAACATTACACCCATTCCCTCGTCGCTAAGCTGATAGCCAAATCCGTACTTGTCACTATAGTCGACCCATTTCGACACCCAGAACAGTGGCTGAACGGCCGGATCCGTATTTTCATCATCCAAGTTGTTAGCCAGCCGGGGTGGTTTGGCCAGGAACAGCTTCGTCAGCTCGCGGTGCAACGTTTCAATGTCCGTACGGTAAGTATCATTGTGACGCGAAATCATACCACTGGCAGTGATGGCATCGTGCAGATTGTTCTTCAGGAATGATGATTCGAACCGGGTATCATCTGAAGGAAAACGAATGTGTGACATGAGTCATTAGTTTCAGTTCTGGTAAACCTACTCCCCTCTTCCCCGAAACCTTACCTCCACCGTTCATTTCCGATAGCGGTTTCCGGTTCATACGTTCCGCCTGCTCCAACTGATCTGCTCGTGGTGCCATCGTAAGACAGGAAGTTGGCAGTGAACTCGGGACGTGACTTCCGGCCAGAAACTCAAACTCAAACAGCTTCTGAATGCGAGGTCGCTTCAACGGATCCGACTGCAGCATCGCACAGATCATTTCCGCCGCTGTATTACGCAGAGTCGGTGGCAACCGATAGTCACACTTCCGGATCCGATTGTATGTATCCTTCAAGCTTTTCGTCTCGAATGGCGGCTGACCGACGAGCAGCGTGTACATCACGCACCCGATCGACCAAATGTCTACCTCGTAGCTGTGACCCTTTTTGTTCAGTATTTCCGGCGCAATGTAGTTCGGTGTACCGCAGAGCGTCTTCTTCCGCTCGCCCTCAAACTCAATCTTCGTCGCCAACCCAAAGTCGCCAATCTTGACGTGCAGCTCATCGTTCAGGAACAGATTGCCCAGCTTCAGATCCCGGTGAATGATTTGTCTGTCGTGCAGATACTTTACACCGGTCATGATCTGATGCATGTAGTACCGGCACTCGTAGTCTGTGATTATTTTTCGACGCTTGTGCAGCTCCATCATGGACTGTTGGCGGGGACAGAGAAAGAGCAAAACCAGTTCGTTACACCGTGATGATTCGGTCGGTAATATCCGGTACACAGACACACTTACCCGCTTCTTGCATAGCTCCAGGACAATGTAAATGTTGAGCGGATCGTCGAAGAAGGAATGAAAGCCGACGATGTTTTTGTGATTCAACGAACGGTGGATCGCAATCTCCTGCGTCATTTTCTCTTTCTGGTTGTGTTTCATCATCAGCTTCTTCGAGACGATCTTCCCGGCAAACACTTCGTTTGTGGCCACATCCACTATCTCGTAACACTTGGCGAAACCACCCTACACACCGAGACGGCATAATAAATTTAGTAAATCTACACTGTAAACACCAAAACTCTCGGTATACCCGGTCCACTTCCGGCACAACTATTGGAGGTTATAATGCGGGGATACCCGAGGAAATGGGGTTGGGGAAGGGGCGATGCTATAGGCGCTGGAACATCCTATGTTTACGCTTACCTTTCCGAAGAACCGCATTCGCCGGTACGTCCGCTTGGAGGCAGCATCGTACAGCTTTTCCGGAATGTCTACCGCTTTATCGTCGGACTTTGCGGCACTACTCATGTTGGTTCGCCGTCGAAGAGCGGGGGGCTTTACGCTTACTTTTTTTTATATGCTCAACAACAGTCACTAGGAACAAAATGACCACGCACGCCACACGCCGCTGATGTGGTGGTTATCAATCGTTTGTGATGGTACAAATATCCTTTACAAATATCCCGTGTGTATGTAGTTTTTTTTGTTTCTTAACACCGCGCACCTTTTAACTTTAGCAAATCCTGTTCGCTCGATGCGCACCCTTTCTGCAAGAACTCTCGTTAACGCTCTTTTTGTGATCCTCTTCTTTGGCGTTATCTTGCGTTCTTTTCGATCCTTTTCGGCCGTTTTTTGTCACTAATACACGTGCAAGAAAGCTCGTTGTACGTGCGGTCTTACCTCACTATACAGGCTGGATGAGAAACGAAAAAAACGGCGAATACCTGGAAATCGATGCGTTCTTTGATCAAAGCGATGGAGTGTGTCGCGAAATTATGTTTCCAAACGATCCAAAGCCAACAGCACCAGCAACGTGCTGCGAGACGCCTTCAGTGCGCACACACATATAGGAAGTGAACCCCAACAACAAGTTTCGCGCCCGGTCGAAACGTTGACACAGCCGTTACTTTTCGAATGGTGGTTGCAAAGGAAACAGCAAAACCCAAACGACCGCTTCTGCAACACAGACGTTGCTCGAGTGCCGTCTTCGATAATAAAGGAATTCTTCAATCAATGGCCGCTCATCAATGCGAGTTGCTGAATAGTTGAGCTTAAATCAAACTTGGCTAAATAACTGGAGGACGCACAAACACACACCTTTGAGTTGGAAACAGTTTGCAGCAGTTATGATGAACGAATTTAAATCTCAATTCGCAGGTACACCGAAATATTATTTGGACATAATTTAATGACGTACAGTGAGGAATTTTCCCAGTGTGCTCACCGAAATGAGATCGCGATCTACTCAAGTGAGAGGGTTTTTTATGCTAAAGATTCGAGAATTGGAAGAGAATGAGCAAAAACTCATGTGAATGGGGGAGTGTCGCTGTCTTTTAGGCTAAAACTTTGGATTAAATAAGTGCTTTTAGTTTATATATGTAGGGTAACTGTGCCAGTTTTCGGCAGGTTAATGCAACCGTTCGGCAAAAAATCGAATACTCTTATGAATATCAATTATTTTGGTATAAAGTGGTATTATTTGGTTGTGAAACTATCGAAAAATGTATAAGGTTTGGAGTTTCAAATAAATTTTTAAGAGATATTCGTAAAAATGCTAGCATTGATTTTACTCCCATTTTCGGCAGCATGCTCCTACTTTTGGCAGGTGAAAGGAACATGCTTTTCGTCATTGCGAATACAGGATGTTAAACTTTAAAACAGGCGTAATTGATTAAAAAAAAGACGTAAAATACATTTTAACTCTTAATGTCTCGGGCCACAATGCCCCATTGCATTGTGTAGGTAGATTGTGTGCATACACAATCTACCGCTAGGTTCCCGAAAAACGATTTTAAAGCGAGAAATTTTCACAACCCTCATGAGAACTCAAAATTTTCGTTTTGAAGTCTCCGTGACCCGCGGCCTTTGGATAAAAAATGATTTTTTTTATTTTAGCAAATTGCAATAACGTTATGAACTATAACAGAACTTTTGAGTTTTCGAGAATTGCGCTACGCTACTTGGGAAATGTCAACATTGTCAAACAATCCGATGTGCAGCTGTCAAGTGGAACTCCCTACAAAAAAGTGTGCTGCAAAAACGCTGTTCCGAATAAGCCGTGTGTGATTTTCGTGAGAACAACGGTACACAATTTCCATCGCATTCGGAATAAAAAGCCTTATTTACTCACTGCCAAACAATGTCCACGGTAGCAAGCGCTCTTTCCCTGGCCGGTAACCGATCGTCCGGAGCTCCTGTCCGCACACAAAATGGTAAGTGTGGGGTCTTGGTTCATAGAGGTCCCGTTGTCGTTCGTCCCCCCAAAGGGCTGTGGGTGTTCCGCATCACATGCTACATTTTTGGATAATTAAATGAAAAATGGAATGAATTTTGGTTAAGGCACTGTTCGGCCGTCCGAGAAATACAGTAAACTGCATAGGCAGCAATGGTATACACATTTTTTGCAGCAAATTAACTTTAATATTGCATACCGGTTTCATGTTTTTGCTGTTGCTCACATAGCAGAAGCGATTTAACCTGTAACATTTTACTGATTAAGCTTAAAAAGGTATATTCCAGTATATGTAGGGAAAATCTACATTTATTTCATGAAATGGTCTGTAATCTTTCTTACATGTTCTCATCGGTCCGCATAGCATGAGTCATTCCGTTTTGTGAGGTTATGTGTGTACGATTTGTTTTTCTTTACTGAAGTTTTGATTTGATTCTTTTTGTCTCTCACAGTGATGGCCGCAAGCTCTATTGCAAACATAGTGAAGTCCTCCCTTGGTCCTGTCGGACTGGACAAGATGCTGGTGGACGATATTGGCGATGTGACGGTCACCAACGATGGAGCAACGATCTTGAAACTACTCGAGGTGGAACACCCGGCTGCCAAGGTACTGTGCGAACTGGCCCAGCTGCAGGACGAAGAGGTCGGCGATGGTACCACTTCGGTCGTAATTATTGCGGCAGAACTGCTCAAAAATGCCGACGAGCTGGTAAAGCAAAAGATTCACCCAACGTCCATCATTGCCGGCTACCGGCTGGCGTGTAAGGAGGCTTGCAAATACATTTCCGAGCATTTGACCGCACCGGTGGACGAACTCGGACGGGAAACGTTGATCAATGTGGCGAAAACATCGATGAGCTCTAAGATTATCGGTGCCGATGCGGACTATTTCGCCACGATGGTGGTCGATGCGGCACAGGCAGTGAAAATTGTCGACCCCAAGGGCAACCCGGCCTACCCGATCAAGGCAGTCAATGTGCTGAAAGCGCACGGTAAATCGGCACGCGAAAGTATCCTGGTACAGGGTTACGCCCTCAACTGTACGATCGCTTCGCAACAGATGCCGAAAAAGATTGTCAATGCGAAGATTGCATGTTTGGACTTTTCGCTGCAAAAAACCAAAATGAAGCTGGGCGTACAGGTGCTGATTACGGATCCGGAAAAGCTGGAAGGCATCCGTGCCCGTGAGCTGGACATTACGAAGGAGAAGATCGAGAAGATTTTGGCGACGGGCGTTAACGTGGTCCTGTGCAGTGGTGGCATCGATGATCTTTGCCTTAAGTATTTCGTCGAGGCTGGCGCAATGGCTGTCCGGCGTGTGAAGAAGGCTGATCTGAAGCGTATCGCAAAGGCAACCGGTGCTGCTTACCTTACGTCGCTCACCAACATGGAGGGAGAGGAAAGCTTCGAAGCGAGCTACGTCGGTGAGGCGGCGGAAGTTGTGCAAGAGTTTGTCTGCGACGATGAGTTGATTCTGATCCGTGGCCCGAAAGCACGTACCGCCGCATCGATCATTCTGCGCGGTCCCAACGATTTCTACTGCGATGAGATGGAACGTTCGATTCACGATGCTCTGTGCGTGGCGAAACGGGTGCTGGAGGGCAAAAAGGTGGTGGCTGGGGGTGGTTGTGTTGAGGCAGCTCTTTCGATCTATCTGGAAAACTTTGCTACCTCGCTAAGTTCCCGCGAACAGCTCGCTATCGCCGAATTCGCGAAATCGCTACTGGTCATTCCGAAAACGTTGGCAGTCAATGCGGCCAAAGATGCGACGGATTTGGTGGCGAAGCTGCGTGCCTATCACAACTCCAGCCAGACGGTTGTGGATCACGCCCAGCTGAAGTGGTACGGACTCGATCTGATCGAGGGTGTGGTTAAGGACAACAAGAAGGCTGGTGTGCTTGAACCGGCCATGTCGAAAATCAAATCCCTAAAGTTCGCAACGGAAGCAGCAATCACGATTCTACGAATCGATGACATGATCACGCTGAACCCGGAAGAAAAGGGAGGCAAGAATTACGGTGATGCTTGTGCGGCTGGTGAGCTGGACGGTTAGATCGATCGGCGATGCCTGCCAGTAATGGCTACGTACGAATTAAGCTTTTATTCTATCGCTAGTTTGCCGTGCCCATGGCGACCAGAGCAATATTATTGCTGCACGCACCTCTTTCTTCTCGTAGTTTTTCGTTTGTCTCGCTAATACCAGCTCGTCGTTTCATTATTATTATCACACACACACACACGCTGCTCACACAACTCACCGGCAACCAGACGGACTCATGTTACATTACTTACATACTTTTAATGAGTTTCACATGTGTGCATTTTTTCTTTTCCTTGTGAAACCAGTACCGAAATATAAAACTGTAACTTAAAGCGAACAGTTTTCTGTGTGAGTTGACATATATGAGAAAGTGAACAAATTATGTTTTTCAGAGAGAAAAACTTCGCAACACTGATGAAGTTACTGTTCCCATGTGATCAACAGTGCATTCGGCAAAGAAAGGCTTGAGAACATAACTGCTAACCAGGTAACCAGACATGAACTTCATGAAGGATAAGGGAAGTCATTCGTACTTCGGTAAACGAAATTAGCAACGACAAATTGTTGAAACTTTATTCATTGCGGGATTTCTTCAGTAATATGAAGGTCCGAGAATCAAATCCCTTAGAAAACGTTCATTACTCCTCTTCCTTGGCTCTAAAATCATCAGATTTGTATTATAACCAAAAAATGTAGGTCTGCTATATTGACTTCATTGAGTTGAATTTAAATCCGTTATTAGATAGTTGTTGCTGACGGTAACAAACTGGATGCAAGTATCCGCCGTTGGTGGTCTTTGCTAGGTCGTAATATCTTCTTGGATCGGACGTATTGGCTTTTTCCTGGATCGCCTAGTACAAGTTGCTACCAATGAATCCATCAGTTTCACCAAGGTCACAGAGTTAATCGTTTTTCCTGGATTATGAGGAGAAATATTTAGCGGTGGACCAGAGTTCAATCGTCGGCGATTTCTTCTAATTCAACCGCGGATCAAAGTTCAACTTACGACGATTGTCTCTAATTCTTCCGCCGGAGTGGGGAAGCACTACAGAGTTCAACCAGCGACGAATTCGCCTAATTCTCCCGACGGAGCGAGGAAGCACTACTGGAGTCCGGAAACGACATCCATAGGGAAGACAAAGTAGAATCTTCTCCCGAATTAAATAGTGATCTTCCCAAAAACTTGTACAGGCCTCTCTAGGATGTATTGTAGTGCAAGAATAAAAATTGATCAGTCCTGCTTATGGAGAAACGGTCCTGATGGGATGGGACTCGATAATCAATCCTGCCGCGTGAAAGATCGGTAACACTAATTCACTATTTATGTTATTATAGCAATTGAAAAAAATGGCAAAACACACCTCGTTTCCACTTGGAATACCTCAATCAAGATGAAAGTAGCTCATATAACTAGCGGTCCCTTTTTCATGCGCGGCAAACATTTACTTCCCAAACAGTATTTATTCGCACTTGGACTACTACTAACATCAAGCCTTCACGATTCAACTGTGAATCTACAAACCAAATCCGATTTTCAAACACACCAATGTTGTTTGTTTAAACAGAAGTGATGATTAACCTTCGTAAGGAAGCACACTCGTCCTACCCATGAAAGTATGTTCCGATTAATAATTTTAAAAATCCACTGTGCGCTGCTCCTATTACTGCAATTCCAGTTGGAGTTTAAAATTAAATGTACGTGCAGATAACCTAACGATCAACGCGGTTCGCCCTTTGATAGATGTTGGGTGGGGGGCAGCAAAAATGTTTGTTCCAAAAATCCAAAAAAGTGCACTCTGTGCGGTACTGGCGACCGCACCGGTCCACCTACAATCGGTGTTATTTTTACCCACTGCACCACTGCCCTATTTAGCTTGCCATAGCGGGGAGACATGCCCTTTGAACGACCACTAAAACTGTCTTGTGTCATGAACCAGTACCCGAGAGGATCTTCCATCTTTTTTTTTTTTTGGTGTAGATCTACTCAAGATTCTTGACCCGGAAACGACATAACTCTGTGATCAATAGCTATTCTGGTGCGTTAAAGAAATGGTGATGAGCGTAGGCTTCAACAGGCCATTAATTTCATCAGGACACAGGGGCTCGTTAAAACTCAGCAGCAATGATCGATTGTTTACAAGCATTTGCTAAAAGATGCAAGGCGGATGCCTTCATGATGGATGGCGCTGGTTATAGTGGAAATGCTTTCCAACCATGCAGGGTCCTACATATATTACATTAAAAATTATAGTTCTACTTTACATCGTTTTACATCCAACCGATGCAGTACGACGCCGAAACACGTGATTACAGAGCGGCCATAAACGCCGACAGTGTGAAGGACACACGCTCGTAATATGCTTCTGTAAACCTTCTTTTCCTGTTAATGAAATGATTTCTGTCTGCATCTACTTCGACGGTGGTAGTGTTGATGTCGTTTTGGTTGAATCCTGCGGTAGAACGGCGTAAAAACGGCGCGCGGTTCGGTTGCTCCGGATTTCGTGTTTGTTTCGCTTACGACACGACCACGTCCAACAGGAACGAATCATCCAAAAAACCCCCAGAAGGTGCGGATGCGTGCGGTTTCCTATAAATAACTGTGCGCCAGCGGTACTCAAACGGTAGTGGGTTCGATTGCAGTATAATTTCTCAGCGGGAAAAAAAACCTTCCCGGTCGGAATTGTCATGCGAAGCCACAGAGACTCCAATCGGAATATCGAATTTTTTTTGGGATTCCTCTAGAAGGTGGTGCATGGTTGGTTGGTGGTGCAATTCTAATACAAAATTCAGCGCTCACATCCACAGGTGCCCGCGATTACTCTGGATGTTTCCGGGCCAATGGAGGAATAAAGTAAGCAATTCAACTCGGATGCATCTAAATGCATCTCGATGAAAGGCATGCACAGTTCCTTACAAGCTGCTAATGGAACACGAATGATGAAACCGTTAACAAGTTAACGGGGCTAGATAAAATAACGCCATTGTGAACCAGGAAGTCGCCGGACATTGTATGAAAGAGTTGTAACGCATTGTAGTGTATTATAAGGTGATCTTCCCGAACCTCGAAGCCGGATGAAGAATTAATCCGGATAAGTGTGTACGATGAAGATGCAAACTACTCAGTCGCTAGTCCCCCGGAAAGGTGTGTCGTGAAACAACCGGCAAATTGTCGAACCTGCTGCCATCACCAAGTCAACAGCATGATGTGTCTGCCAGTGGCAAAAATAGATTTTCATTTCGGGGAGCAAATTTATTGAGCATTTTCCTTTGCGTACGTTTCTCAATCGTACGACGGTTTGGTGGTTGGTTCTGGCGGTTCTCTGGGGCGTATTGCTCTCACTCCACTCTCCTATGTTTTACACCCGCATTCTGTGCAGTAGTTTGGAGCATCGGAACCTACGACGGTCCACGATCGTACGCGATCACTTTGGTGCGAAATGGTCCTACCTAGTGGTGGTAAGCAGGTGGCAGATACGCAGGCGCGTCCGATCGTGGCCTTTACTACCCGGGACCGATGGGTACGACGCGAGATTCGGATTGGATCAGTTAGTGAATGTTTGTCGGTTTAGTTGGACGTACTAGGGAAACGTGTAACCGAGTGTCGTGTGGTGTTGTGTATTCAGGTTAAAGGTGGTAGAAAATAATACCTCAACTCTTTTGGTGCCTTGGAGTGGAGAGACCAAATATATTACCAGGATCGCTGAAGATCAAGGTGCATAAAAAAGAAGGATCTCTTATAAGATAGATCCTTTTTCCGTTGCATGCCTCAAACGTAACCGAAGTGAGCCGTGAAGTAGTAGCAGCTACAGGAAGGAATTTCGGCCTCGAGGATTCTCGCCAATTTTTTGTGTTGCGTGTTCGGCAGCGCGGTGAGTGGTCGCAAAGGAATTTCGCTACGCCACGCCGCTGCTCCCTCAGCAAACAGCAGAGACACCGGTTCCGCGGAACGGGGTTTAACAGCGTGGTATAATTAATCGTAGCATTTGAAATTCTTGGGTGCTGCGTTCATTCTGGTGCCTTCGTGTGTCGCATCGGGTCCCGGCCAGGGTGTACAACAAGTGCGCGACGCAGCGAAAGAGTGTGCGTGTGCGTGTGCGTGTGTAGGCGTTTAAAGTTAACCGAACCGACGTGTGTGCCGTGTCCGTTCGGTGAGTGGTTTAAAATCAGAAGGCAGACAAAATGTCCGACCTGGACGATATGAGCAACTTTGATGCGTGGTTGGAGAAGGACTTTCTGAGCAAAATCAACCGGCTCGAAACGGAGGTCGAAGATTTAAAGGACAAAAAAAGTAATCTCGATAAAGACCTGAAGAAGAAGACGATCGAGTGTGATATTTTGCGTGCAAAGGTTGGCAAACTCGAGCAGGTCCCTTCGAACAATGCGGCTTCGAACGAGAAGATCGAAACGCTTGAGAAGGAGCTCAAGCGTAAGACGATGGAGCTGGACATTCTGCGTTCGAAGCTGTCGCAGGCGGAAACAAATCCGCAAGCCTCGCAGGATCTTACCGAGCGTGTGAAGCAGCTTGAGAAGGAGTTGAAGAAGCGCATCATCGAGAACGGTATACTGCGGGGCAAGCTGACGGAGGTCGAAAGTGAGCCACAGACACCGGAAGCGCAGGAGAAAATCGATGAGCTGGTGCGGGGTCTGCAGCGTACCGAGAGTGTGGTCCTGCGGGAGAAGGTGAAGGAGCTGGAAGGTGACTCGGAAGCGTCCGAACGGAACGGTGAACTGGAGCGCGAACTAAAGAAGAAAAACATCGAGAGCGATATCCTGCGGTCGAAGCTGAAGCAGTTCGAAAACACACCCTCGAACGCACAGGAAGCGAGCGAACGGATGCGTGATTTGGAGAAGCAGGTCAAGAAGTACCAGATCGAGGCGGACATACTGCGGGCGAAGGTGAGCCAGCTGGAGAGTGATGCGGCATCGCGCGAAAATGAAGAGTCAACCGAACGCATCGAGGAGCTGGAAAAGGGCCTGAAGAAAAGCACCACCGAGGGTAACATGCTGCGGGCGAAGATGCAAATGTTCGAGAAGGAATCGACCGCAACACAGGACTCGAATAGCGAGCAGATCGAGGAGCTGCGCAAGGGCCTCAAGAAGAGCACCACCGAAAGTCAAATACTGCGATCGAAGCTGACTGAGCTGGAGACCAAACAGGTGCAGGGTGGTGCTAGTAGCTACAAGATCGAAACGCTCGAGCAGGAGCTGAAGAAAAAGAACATCGAGAACGATATCCTGCGATCGAAGATGGAACAGCTGGAGCGTGTACCGTTGGCGGACAGTCCGGCGAACGAAAAGATCGAAGAGCTACAGAAGGAGATCCGCAATCTTAAGATCCAGAATGATATACTAAAATCGAAGCTAAACCAGGCGGAGGATGAACCGACCACTACCCAGGAATCGACCGATCGCATCAGTGAGCTGGAGAACGAGCTGAAGAAGCGTACTATCGAGAGTGATATACTGCGCTCAAAGGTGACCCAGCTGGAGTGTGAGCTGTCCCCGACCAAGAACTCGAACGAGCGGATAGAGGATCTGGAGAGCGAGCTGAAGAAGAGAATGCTGGAGAACGACATCCTAAAGTCGAAAGTGAGCCAGCTCGAAGGTGAACTGATCGCGCACTCGGGTAGTAGCAAGGCGGACCCGAACGAGATCAAGAAGCTGAAGGAAAAGCACGAGGAGGTGATGAACAAGGCGAAGGAGCTGCTGTTCGAGCGCACGAAGACGGTCAAAACGCAGGACATGCAGATTAAGGCGCTCCAGAACCAGATCGAAAACATCAAGGAGGTGGTCGCGGTAACCAAGGACATGCTAAACATCCGGAACATGGAGCACGAGCAGTTGCAGACGCGGTTCGAAAACATCGACAGCAAGATGAAGGCGGAACGGGAACGGCAAACGCTGCTCGAGAAGAAGCTGACCGTCTCGCAAAAGATGTACAACGATCTGCGGGAAGAGTACACGACACAGCTCGAGCTCTTCAAGGTTAGTGTAGTTGCCTGCCGCCTGTCGTTATGATGGCGGTGATATTTTTACCGCAGACCGCCACCGCTATAAGTGCAGACCGCACTACACGCCACTTCCCCGCTCGCAACACACACACTCACCGTTGTTGCACCCTTTTCTTTTTCTTTCTCTTCTTTTACTTTACTACTACTGCTCTTTATGCTACGCACTACTGCAATATTACTACTACCACTAGCACTACCATTCCTATCTGACTGACTGACTGCACCGAATTCTCATCCGCTCACGCCTGCGCGTTGTGGTCGTAGCTGTGAGGAAATTCGTTCTAATGCACTACAGATGGGAAATGCAATCATCGAGCAAATTATAACACCATATTTCGCAGTGCAGTTAAGGGTCACTCTGGCATTTTGCCGGGTTTCAGCTGGGTCAGACTTATTTTGAACTAATGTATCATTTTTAAAATTTGGATTTGGATTGATTTCGAAAAAAGCCAATATCTTGTATCAACACGATTCTTCCTATGTCATCTTTTCGTTACCAATTTATTCCATTCCAATTACTTTAACCTATCCAAAACTGTTTTATAAACAAATCTTCAAAAAAGTGTGAGTTAAGGATTGTTTAAAAAAATATATAGCAATAGGTGGCCAACGGATTAAAATTTAGCACGAGATCAAGACCAAGATCCAGAAGCATTCTTCAAAAATATTTCCATCCTGTTCTGAGGATTCTTACAGCAATTGTCTAACACCTTGTCAATTGCTTTCTTCAAAATAAATGATTTTATTTCTCAACATCTCTCGAAGCGACCAGACGCTTCTCCTTCTTTTGGATGCAACATGATAAGAAGAATGGCAGGATAAGGTCCTAAGGTCGAGATATACAATGACCGCCAATAAAATAAGTCCACTTTTGTGTCCGCTTTTCAAAAAGTCTATACTGCTAGGTATAACTGTACTTAATTTTGGTAGAATGATCATCAGCAACTTAATGATCAACAGTAGCTTTGTGTTTTTTCCCAAAAGATTGTCTATGATTGTGTAATAATAAAAGAACTGAAATGTTTGAAATTTAAAGAAGGGATACCCAAAAATAGAAGGAATTTTTGATTTGAATTTTAAAATTGATGAATGGTGGCCATATTTTCATGAAAATCGAAAAAATGCGACTAATAATCGATTTCATGATTCATCTAACCACAGGAACGGGTTCCCAAAATGTTCTACTAAAGTTTACAAAAAAAACGAAGTAGATTCGTTGAAAATTGACTTCACCACCTCATTTCTGCCTGATGTTACGGTGCCCAAATAAACGACACACCTCAGATACCATGAAAGGTGATGATTGCTAAAGACAGCAGGACGGTGGACATGGAAGTCGCCACCCGCTCCCGCCCGTCTTATTATATTGTAACCGTATACTATCAATACCGTCGGCTGCTCATTTAGTGTAATTTTTGGATAGACGGATTCTAGTTTCATAATGATCAAACGAATAAATTTCAATTTTTGTTATCAGTCGTCCGTAACATTTTTTAGTCCTTTACTTAAGTCCTGCGAGAGGGGGTTCCAAAGATTGAAGCGTTTGTAATCGAACATTCAGGATGTGCCTCACTATTGCTAACTTCTTTGCTAAGGAGGGGAATAACATGTGTAGTACGAATCAACCTTCTCCACCCTTCTTCACCTTCCTCCACCGATCAATGGATCAATTGAATCAACTGATAACTTTGTGATATTTTCAAAAACACGATGTAGTGGAGTGAGTGAGCGCGCTTAGTATTTTGAAATCATGAAATCGATTATTAGTCACTTTTTTTCGATTCTCATGAAAATATGGCCATTCATCAATTTTAAAATTCAAACAAACTCGCTCACTTTTATCATCTTTTTTCTGGTGATCAATGAAATTTAGTGAAAGTATGTAATATTTCAACCAGCTCAAATAAGTTCTCAAAACACAAAAAAAAAACAAAATAATAAAAACTGTGAAATACACGACAAAGTAAAGATAAAAAGTCGTCAAAACATGAAACCAGCTCAAAAAAAATTTTTTTCACCAAAAAAAAAATCGAATTTAAAAAAAAAATATTTTAAGGCCAAAGGGGGGCATGAGTGTCGCAAACTTTTCGGCGATTGTAATGATCGTTGAGCTATAAAAATAAGTAAACAATATTGTTAAAAAACACGTGATCTCAATTTCGGTTTCACGTGATTCCGATCGATTCGACTTGTGATTGAATCGCGGAATTAGTTCGTATTTTTGTCATTAGAAGTGAAAATGAGTGACCAAGGGATAGAATGGAATCGACAGTGGGATCCTTGACCGAAAGGAGGGCTTTGGTGCTAAAGAATACAAAGATTTTTCCAGTAAGGAGCTTTGTTCTGCTCGTTATGAAACTATTTTAACGCCTAAAAGAGGAGAAATTGGTGAACCAAACTTACCCCTAGCACATAGTGATGATGAGTGATAATGTTCGAACATCTTACAACCTTCTTTTTAACCATTTTTAAAACTGTAATAAAACGGTTATTTCGCATTTATTTTTTCTGGGACTGATTAATGAGTGAACAATAAGTGTAAAATGACAATGATGGCAAAATTAGCTTTTGGAAAACAATTTAAGTAAGATACAGCATAAATTGCTTAACGTGACACACTTGCCCCAATTTCCGCTATGGGTTGTTTGATTCGATAGGACACAGGAGAATTGCTTTTAAAAATCGTAAAAATCCATACCTGCAGCGGCAGCAAAAGCATTGGCAAAGCAAGCTCTTTGTTTAAATTTTATAAATCGCTACCATAATTGTTACTGCGTAACGTTACTAATTTATCCTATTTCAGGTCCTTTTGTGATAAACTTAAAAAACTTCCGATTAAAATACAAAATGCTAGGCGATAGTAATGTACCCGTAACACCGTTACAACCAAAATACCCAATACCGCTTCTAGAACACATCCTCCTTTCTTACGTTTCCGTGCTCGTAATTGTATAAATATTTCTATCTTTTCTCTTCTTCACACTTTCAGAAAACGGCGGATCGAGCTGGGATTGATTTTCCATGCTTGAAAAAAACTGCACATACAAAGAAATGATTTTTAAAAACCACTGACTCCAACAAAACTACCACCTATGTCTCAACGGAGTGTCTCTCACTATTCGCTCTGCACTGTGCGCGCTATTACTAAATCATTTTTGCACTACTCTACTACTACTACTTCTTCTACTACATATTCGCTTACGTTCTTAATATCTTTCTTCTTACCATTTACAACAACACTCCACACACGCAAAAGAAAAGTGAGGTAAAGTGCTGTTCATATGCGCCTTTCCGACATGTTGTTCCGCTTCCGGTTCACTGCAAACCTACTTCCCTCTTCCCCATCATTTGATCCTCTTCCGTGTGCCGTTGTGTTCTGTGTTCGCATAGAAAAAAAACCCCACCTGTGACTTTTGTGTCTCGTTTGTCTGATCCTTCATATATTGTAGAGAAGATATTTAAAAACACAAACCCCACCGTACAATTGTCGTTGTAAATTTGAATGTAATAAAAAATCCATCCAAAAAATCCCGCTCTGTGTGATGTGATTTTGTGTTGCTTCACGTTACCTTTCTCATACTCCTTTATACTCATTACGATCATGTTCTAATGCCCATCTTCTAAACAAACTTTCATTCAAAGGATTCTTCTTCGTCAAATTCCAGGAAATCCAGAAAAACTACGCCGAAAAGATCGAACTCATCAAGGAGGAAATCGAATCCGTCCGGAATGGTGGCAAAAATTGATTCGTCCTACCGGCAGGATCCGCACCAGCAACTGCCAACGGTTACGGTGGAAGATCATCTTCGCAGTGAACTGGAAGGACGATCCTGCTGCTGCACTGTGCAATAAAAATCAGACAAAGTTCTTTCCTTTCTGTGCTCTCGGTGGCTGACGTGACCCTATTATCGATCGCTTCACAGGCCTCCAAGATTTAATCTTCCCCCCCCCCCCCCCCCCCCCCCCCTTATATGCTGTATTTACTGCAGAGTTGTATACTTTGCAACACGGTGCCCACACCCCAGGTTAGACAAGAATTAAGTTAACTTATATTACGGATGAAAATAAAGAAAAATAACGTTTATATCTTCAACCGCTTGGTTGCTGATTTTACTCAACTAATTTTAAATCCCAAATAGTTCCACCACATTTATGGCAAGCGAAACAACGCACTTTTACAGAGAAGCTGGCTGGACATACTTCCAGCTATTGCCGCCCTCGCTATCAACACACTCGAGCAGCTTGCCCTCGACGGTTAGCTTTTTCAGGTGATGATTAACATTGTACGCTGCTGCAGCCCACAGTTGCTCCGGCGTTTCCTTGTACACCGTGCGCACAACGTCCATCTCGTTGTACTGCTTATTCGGGTTTTCCTCAAACACGGCAAAGATTTGTTTCTCCCGATGATTGCGATGATTGATGTACTCCGTTACTCGTTCCGTTGGGTCCTGAAACATGCAGAGGATATTTTAAATTTACATGTCAGAAAGGCATTTGAAAGAAAATTCACTTCCCGACAATAGTAAACTTACATCGATGATATTACCGTGCCCCGGATAGATAACAGAAGGTTTTGCATTCAGAATCGTTTCCAAACTTTTCATGTACAGATACAAATCTTCAAATACCGTTGTACCTTCACCGAGAATACAATCGGCACTGAAAAGCGAATTGTCTTCCTGCAGAACTAGCACAACATGATCTGTTGTGTGGCCCGGCGTATGGACCACTTTCAATGTTGCTCCTTCGGTGGTGAATATTTGTCCATCTTTTAATTCCTTTAGCATCGTATTTCGTACTTCCGGCTCGGGAGCATCGGTCCGGGGGAATTTCCACACGTTGCATGTATCTACAAGAAAAAGCCTAGTGTTAAGGAGCATAAAGAAAGAATGCTGGAACCACCCGTAAGGTACCTTTGTTATCGATGACCTCCAGTATATCGTCTACTCCTCCGATATGGTCATGATGCCAGTGGGAAATAATTATATCGTTTATGAGAACTCGCTCGTCCATCAACACTTTACGTAGATGACCGATGTACTCTTTCACGTTCGCATCTCCCGTGTCCAACAAAATTCGTCTGCAAAAAAGGAAAATTTCCACCAAGGTAAGAAACAGCTTTACACAACGACACAAATTACTACGCCATATCACCTTCGTCCACTACCGATCAGATACGTATTCGTGCCTTGCAGCGTCATCGGGCTAGGATTGCAGCCCAGAATCCGAATCAGGCGTGACGATATTCTAGTTACCGCCGGTATCGTTGCCATCGTTGCACCACCTTCTCACACAATCCGTACGAGTAGCAATAAAAAAAGCTGCTGTGTAACGATTAAAATAGCCTTTTTCTACTTTTTATCATCGGTGTTTCCGGTGCAAGCCCTTCCTCACCGGGCGGTCTTGTGATGAAAATTTCCGAAATAAATCCTTCCGAATCACACTCACTACCGCTACTGTGGGGCTCTTCCTCCTTCAGTTCAGATTCTTCCTCTACTTTGGCAGTGACCTCCGGTTCCGGTAAGGGTAGCAGATGGACGGGAAATCCAACCGGTATGCTATCTACCTCGATTGGGGGCACCTTTACACCTTGCTCGTTATATAGTTTGATAACAGAATCGTATATTTCGTCGGCCGCTTTATCGGCCAATGTCAACAGCGTAAAAAGTGCCTGTGTTTGTTCTACCAAACTGTCACAGTCCGCCGTACAGTCACGCAATTCGCTTCGGGTAGCCGTTATCGTTTTCCGCACGGAATGCTGCTTCGACTCGTCCTTTTCGATGTACCCGATCGCGAATGTGGTGCACTGTTTGCGTAAGGTTTTAAGTTTCGTATCGATTTGCACTGCCTGGTCTTTTAGTGCGTTGAACATGATGAGAGTGTGGCCGCTTGGGCACCTAATGTTTATGGGCTGCTTTTCAAACAGCTGTTTGGATTCAAGTTTTGACAACAAAACTGTGAGCAATGTTGCCAGCATCGGGACGAAATCTGAAGAAAAATATACGTTAGCCTTTTTCCTTATTTTTCTAAGATTTTCGCAAAGTTCTGCTGGTTATAATGCTCAAATACTGAAATATCAGATAACTTACCTTTTCAGCACCAATTATTGGTTATTTATATCGTATTGCGCAAAAAATATTGAACAGAAAAACACACAGCACGAATAATCGAGAAGCCTCCATCGAACAATCAAATGTCACTATGACAAGAGGCCCGCGAGCCTGTCAGCAAAAATAACGCGTGTCGAAATCCAAAAAAATCGAGCTCCGGCACTCTCCTTCGGTGTGGAACTTATTGATTTTTCCCTTTTTGCGCTTTGCACTATAGTCGTTGCAGTGATTCTTGTTCGCTATTGTGAATAAGACCCTCTTCCTAGCACCGTAACAAGGTAAGATAACTGAAATCGACTGCATTCTGGCACTATTGCGGCATTTTAATCCATGTGTGGGCGAATGTGTGGTTAGAAAGCGGGACCGTGCTAGCTAAGGGCGCATACAAGGAAATGTTGCACAAACTGTTCACGTTGTTACCACGGTGGCCAACCACAGAGGTCAGAAATGCCCTCGTGGAAGTGGGGGGCTGCTGAGTGAATCTTATTCTTTTGGTACCATTATCGGTTTTATATTTCGACGAAGCAACCATTCTAAATTGTGACTTCTTTCCCTGCAGAGACTATTAATAAAAGCGCAAAATGGCTGCTGCAGCAATGGCACATGAGAAAGTATGGCAGGACAAATCGACGATGAGCGCAGCTGAGAAAACGTACTACGAGTACATGGCCAAGGTAAGTTAACTGCTCACCGTGCATACGGGAGTTATTTCTGTTCTGTTTTGCTAAACGTGCTAGTTGCTGAAGAGTTGTACTCCATCCGGTACACGGGTAACCGAAGCTGTGGTCGCGTTACGAGGCGAACCAATATTCTTGTTCTTGTTCAATATTTTACACTAACCCTCCCCCCGAACATAATTATATGCAAGCTTTCCGTTGCGGGGAAGATGGAGTCGCAGGATGGAGTGCTGCCAGCCGGGCCGAAAATAGATCCACCAAAAAAAGGAAACGCTGTTGCTACTCAACAACAACCAGCAGCAGCAGCTTCGCGACAGCAGCAACAAGGGCAGACAAAAAAGGTGGACGACGCATCAGTAGAAGCTTCTTCACCACCGTCACCGCCGGCTGCCGATGCACCGAAGGCTAAGAAGGACAAAAAGAAGAGAAACAAGGGCAAGAAAGATAGTACACCGACTGATACTGAGTCTTCCGAAAAGTCGATTAACAATAGTACCGTAGCAACGGCAGCTGATACATCAACCGATTCTAAAGCACAGCAATCCCCTGTCCTTGAGCAAACCGAGGCACCTAAGGAATCGGGAAAGAAAAAATCTAAAAAGTCCAAGAAATCCAAGGGACAGGAAGATACATCGACGGAAAACGATAACAAGTATCAAGAGCAGCAGAATGCCAAAAATCTGAAGGAGAAGGAGAACTTGGCCCACAAGCTGTGCGACAACATAACGGAGGAACTGAACAAGGTGGTCCTGGCGTGTCATACTATATGCCCTGTCGAGTTGTGCGTGTGTGCTGGTTGCGTTTTTTGGTTCTTTTTGTGGCTAGCCAGTTGAGCTTTTGGTTCTATTTTGTATGCTTGTTTCATTCGTTTCCCTATGGACGTCTACTTTTCTTTATCTTTGGTTTGTTAGTTGAGTCTTCTTACCGTTTGGTTTTTCTTTGTAAATATGATATTTTCCGGTGTCCATTCACACGATCCTTTGATTCGGAGATTGGCAAAGGATTGCTTTTAATCTTCCGGCTTTCGAGTGTATCTATACAATTCACAGGTATTTGTGGGTTAAGACAACTCGGATACCACTTATTGGAACCTCCTCGTCAGGAGACCCGTCTGTGAAAAAATTTGTCTATTTTTTTTACTTATTTAGTACATAGCAAGCACTATAACTGTTTGTTTTTCAGCACCCTCGTTTTATTTTCACGCTTGGTTCATTTGCTGGCGCACCTTGGAAGCTCTTTTACTCATTACGATTTTCTTATTGTTTTGCAGATCAACTCCTTTCCATCTCAGTGCACTTTGGCATCGGAAATTTCGAAAGCCAGGCAACACATCAAGAATTCCCTCGAGCGGGTAAGTGCGCGGTACAGCTCGTGGCATTCATTCAGCAATAAAAATCAACTCCCTCTTTTTGATCTTCCCCTCACTCATCGGTTCAGATGGATGGTATTGCCGCATTGGCAGCTAGCCCCGGAGCCGAGTTGCTGGATCGTTTGTCCTCGGTGGAGAAGGAAAACGAAAAGCTTCGCTCGATTATTGACGGACTGAACAATCTGGTCATCGATTTGCACGAACGTGTCCGAACGCTCGAGTCGGGCAGCGGCGTTAAACCAGCTGCCGCCAAGCCTGCCGCCCCGAAACCTGCCGCCGCCGCCCCTGCCAAGAAGGTCGAAGCGGAAGACGACGACGATGATGATGTGGATTTGTTCGGTTCGGAGGATGAAGGCGAGGACCAGGCGGCCGCCGAGTTGCGCGAAAAGCGTTTGGCTGAGTACGCGGCGAAAAAGTCGAAGAAACCGGCCCTGATTGCGAAATCGAACGTGATCCTCGATATCAAACCGTGGGACGACGAGACCGACATGAAGCTGATGGAACAGGAGGTGCGTAAAATCAGCGCCGATGGACTGCTCCTCGGTGCGGCCAAGCTGGTACCGTTGGCGTACGGCATCCACAAGCTGCAGATGTCGTGTGTGATTGAGGATGATAAGATTTCCGTCGACTGGCTGCAGGAGGAGATCGAGAAGATTGAGGATTATGTGCAAAGCGTGGATATCGCTGCATTCAATAAGATTTAAAGTGTGTGCGGAGACAGCCGGCAACATTTGAAGATCAGCCCGTAAAATATTTTTAATCAATTTTACTACATAATAACTCAAAATACGGTCGATGGAGAAAGGAGAGAAAATGTAAGAGGAGCAGAGAACGCTGGTCGGCGTCATCTTTCTATCCTAGTGACGGTTGCTTCTTTCAAATTGAAAGTACATTAATGGAATTATTGTATCTTATTACATCTGTGTAAAACCGGGTTTGATCAAGTAAACACACATTTTCCACCTCTAAATAGTCGTGTTTTGTTGGATGTTGATGGATGACTGTTGCGAAAAAAAGTCAAAAGGAATTCTTGGCACAACAGTTGCAAATCCACAAAGCTGGATGTGTGCAAACGATTAAAATTTAGCCGTCGAAGTGGCTTTCGGTTGCATTGAATGTGCTTTTGATTTTAAACATCGTATTTAAAGGTATTCACTGCAATCGTTGTAAATTTTTGGCGTGGTAAATGCAACACTGTACGGTGATGTAATGCATAAACCGATCAAGGCAAGTAACGGTCAACTCAAAGTACAGCAGATGACAGCTGTTTGTTTACAGGAGCTACTTTATTTGCACCCTTGCGTTCCAGCCTCTTCCCTTGCCGTGTGCTCCAATATACAATGACAGATGCATGGCTATCGTGTTTTTGCTTTAGATGATTGCTGGACATCTTTCCTCTTGTATAGTGAATGAAATATTTAGTGAATAAGAAAACAATATAATCGTGAAAGCCAGTTACTTGCGGCTGCTTGTGAAAGCGCCGATAAAATGTCGTCCGGGCGAAAGTGTAACAACTGTGGAAGTGCCGACATCGAGGTCGACAATGCACGGGGCGATGCGGTGTGTACGAACTGTGGATCGGTGCTGGAAGACAACATCATCGTATCGGAGATCCAGTTCGAGGAGAATGCTCACGGAGCGGCCAGTGCCGTCGGTCAGTTCGTAGCATCCGATTCACGCGGAGGTGCCACGGCGTACGGCAAGTTTCACGTCGCTACTGGGACGGAATCGCGCGAGGTTACACTACGGAAAGCTCGCCATGGTATTACGCATCTGTGCAGCCAGCTGCGATTGAACAACCATTGCATCGAAACGGCCTGCAACTTTTTCAAGATGGCCCTCATCCGCAACCTGACCCGTGGTCGGCGCAATACTCACATCTATGCGGCGTGTGTTTACATTACGTGCCGGACGGAGGGAACGTCTCGTAAGTGAGCATCGCAACGATTGGCTGTGCGGGATGCTGAGGATGGCTTTTTTTGGTCTATATTTCGTTGTAGATTTACTGATCGACATTAGCGATGTACTGCAGATTTGTTGCTATGAGCTTGGAAGAACATACCTCAAACTTTCCCAATCGCTTTGTCTGAATATTCCATCAATCGGTGAGTAGTACAAGCATTAGTTTTTGCATTTTAAATTACTTAGAATGGTTCGAGATCGTGCTCAGAGGAGCTTATTATTTCTTTGAAATAAAAATTGAATTTTACTTGTTACTGCCTTCGGATCCCCACTAGCAATGACTGAATATTCGGCTACATGCTATAAAACAGTGATACTTGCCTATCAGATGCTCCTACTACTACGCTTCCTCTGTCTATATGGACAGAATAGGTAGTCCGGAGTCATTATGAGTCAAATGAACGAAACGGGTATATTCCCATCCCGTATTACGGAACAAATACTTTTTTGTGTTAGAGAGAATATGGAAACGACACAGAAATTACTCCAGAGTTGAAAGCAATTTCAATTTCGGTCATGAAACCGAATATTAATCCCCCAGCAGACACCGGTGCAATCCGCAGCTGATTCCGAACCAATTCTGAGTAACCTTTAGTTGATTCCGCAGTGCACACCGGAGTTTTTCCTTAGGTGATTCCAGTTTTTATTCACCGGAGTTCTCATCACTAATCTCAACATTTATGCGGTTGTTGACGCTCACTTTTGACCTACCATTGGAGAAGTTTTGTACGACTTTAAACCTGGTGGACTAAGACGCATCATTTTGACTTATCGTTCCCCCGTATGGAGGACTGACTGTTGTAGGTTGTAGTCGGGTTTTTTGCAGAAAATAACAATCTCTTTGAACAGAAGTTCTAAATCACCGGTCGTTATTTAATATGCATCTACTATAATTTATTCAGCTTTCAGTTCAAATTTCAAATATATATGTATGTGTGTATAATACGCATTTTAGTAATGTCGTGACTGTGAAAGGTCCACACACACATCGCGGGTACAAGATATTCATCTTTTTGTTCCAACATCCCTCGCTATGCACCGCTGGCCTTCACTTAAGGTATTGCAGACGGCGAACAATGTCGTCCCACGGCTTCAAATTATAGCAAGGAACGTGACAAACCGTCAACAAAGTGGTAAAACGTGCGGTGTAGGTTGTAATGAAACTTGATCCTTCAAACTAAAAAGAAATAGTTAGACCAAAGGTATCCAAATTTAACAAAATTTGTTTTGATTCATCTGTTTGGTGGTGAGGCTTTGCCTCGTACTTTAAAACAAAAGCAGTCGAGTGGTTTTTCACTATTTCAATGAAGAGTTTTTTTTTGCTAAGGGTTGTGTGTGTTTGTGCCCTGCTAAAGAGGATGCTGCCGACGACAATACGATGTAATGCTATTTCCTGTTTCTGCCACGCCTTATTCTCTATCTGATCTCTTACATGCTAAAAAGGAAACCGTTTTCTTTGTTCACACATCCTGGTTGTGTCCATATACACTCACTGCTTCATTTCTCCTTCGTGTTGGATAGCTGGCGAACTGTTGTATGTTGTGGTTTGCCTACCATTTGTTGTAGTGTTGTGTGTGGAAATCCACTATCGGAAACTATGAGTTTTGCGATACGATTCTGCGATGCTGGCTGAAGTATTTTTTCTTTTCTTGATGATCGATCTAGCGCAAACAACGCTCTAAATATCTAATTAAAGACAAAAAAAAAACTCAGTCATAAGTAAAGGAAGCGTCGAACGCTGTAGATCTAAAGAGGGGATGACCCTTCCATTCTAATGCTAATACATTTCATCTACTCAGTTTGTATCGAAAAGAGTAATAAATTTGCCAAAGATGAACGCATTAAGGGGAGCAATAATAGTTCGGAAGACCTAAGAAGAAAGCTCTAGAAGAATTTCACACTACTACAGAGAGTAAAAATATTTCTGTGTTTTTCCTGTTCTACTAACTAATGAATTGTAGTAGATGATCATATGATCGCGCCTAAAGCAAAACCGAATGAAATTGCTGCTTGCTACGTTGTGTGCGTTTGGTTTGTGAGGATTGCATATCAAAGCTGATCTACCATCCAGTGTGTGTGTACATAATAGCTTGTTGATTAAATTTGTTGCTTTATTGCACATTCTAACTCATCATTCATTCTGATGGTTCACCATTGTCGGCTGCTAGCAACTGTTGTTGACCCGCAGAAATACCGCCTGCAAAGTTTGGTTGTTGTAGCCATTCCACCAATCCAACGAAACCACTCGTGCTGCGTGCTGCTGTTGTGGCACCTTGATTATCGCCGCTCGTATTTCCATACGGAGCAGCAGTAGGATGCGATCGATCACTGCTGGCATTTGCCGACGAGGAACTGCTACTGGCACCCATCAGCTGTAGTCCGCTTCCATGTGCCGAGCTGGAAGTGGATGATGTCGTTGTTGCAGGTGGAACGTTGTTGCCACTTCCAGCGGTATTACTCGTCTGTTTGCTACCGGCTATACTTTCCTTACCGGGTGAGTGTCCTCCCCCAGCGGACTTGTGATTGTTGTTGATCGTATTATTACTAGCACTAGCAGACATGATGGCATTCTGCTGGCTTATACCCATCGGGCCGTAAAAGATCAATTCCGGAATCTGACCACCTTGCACGCCCGTACCGTTGGTACTCTCGGACGAGCACTGAAACTGGAATGTGACCGTACCGACACTCACCTCACTCATACCTTCCTGCCCGAAGAAACTTAGCTCCGTTCCGTCCAGCACAACCGATGCAGTGTAGAAACATTCCGGTTCGATCTGTATCGGCGTTTCGAAAAACACCTGGAACGTGTTGCTCGATCCGTCCGAGAAGAATTTGGTACTGTTTTCCGCCAGCACACGGCCCAACCGTTTCAGCTCGATCTTCACATCGTAATCGGCCGCTCCGGTTGACGATCCGTACAACCCAAAGCCTACGATAAAGATGCGCTTATCGACGGAAAACTGTATCGAATCGCAACGACCCCGATAGCGCCACTGGTTGCTACGGTACGCACAGGACGCAAAGCGATGGCACACCTGTGTTTTTAGTCCGGACCTTGCCTTTACCGGGAACGTTAACTTCGGCTTGTTTTTGGCGGTAAAGTTGAGGAAAATGTCGATTGTCTCCTGGTTGGTGAGTATGCCGAGCTGGGCGACACGGTTTGCGAACTCTTCCAACGTCATTGTCGGGATGCGTATCAGGTACAGGGCTTGGCCGAGTAGTTGCCGCTTGTTGGATGAGGTCGGTTCGATGTCCATCTTGGTACAAGCAGCATGCGCCCAGCTGAGGGCCGCCTCGAACAGATGTATCTCCTTGCAGTTGAGTGTTTCGCGCGCAAGGATTGTTTCGAATGTTTTCAGATCGATGTCGACAAAGCCTTCCGACTTGATGGCCATTTCCGCCTACGGAGTGAGAATGGAGAAAATAAAAGAAGGAAAACGTGTGTGTTTGGGTGTGCGCGCGTTGGATTGATATGGCAGGGAGAGGGACTATTTGAAGAGAAGGAGGAGACGAAGAAAGCGTTTTTACAGGGCGAATTTGTCCAGGTTCCACGCCGCTGGATATGAGGAGTCCATGAGTAAAGGGAATTGTTACAGTGCAATTTTGGACGATCTGTACTATCGTTAATGTGAAGACGGAATGGACAGTGTATGCAAACCATTACCAACAAAGAGGAGTTGGATTGCTTTCCCGGGAAAATCACGTACGGAAAAAGATACTTCCCCCATCGTACCGCTAAACAAAGGATAATTGAAACTGCAATATTTTTGGTTGTTATTTGTTTTGTTTTTCAATCGTTTCATTTCATTTTTTCTGTATAAAATAGGACAACCCTAGGATAAAATCTTGTTACACACAGACATTCTTCTGTTCTTTAATTATTCTTGTCGCTGAGTGTAGTGTAATTTGATTGACCTTTTTTTTTACAATCACGGTGGTTACTAGGGAAACAACATCGAAGTACACATGGATAACTTCAAATTCGATTATTGTGTGTTCAGCTGTTGCTACGTTTGATCTGTTGGCGCTGTTATCGTTTCTTGATCCTGGCCTTTAGCTATGCTTAACACTGCTCATCTAGTAGGCCAGCCTATTTTAAAAATACCTAAACACCTTCCCTTCTTTGCTTGACTGCTCCCTATCATCTTAGCTCTAATTTGATATGTTACACAGAGATGGATAAACGTTATTATAGTGTTACGCGTACGTACACTGAGATACTCCACACACCACATACACACAGACCACAACAGTAGTATACATAAACGATTCACAACCACAGACACACATTCAGATACAGAGAATAATAGAAAATAATACAAAATTATAAGGAAATCCAATCCCACTATTCCGCAGTGTGGATGATAGTTACATATTCATCCGTTCCCCCATCAAAAGCGCAACAAACATTTAATCTGTCCGCGGAATGGACTGAAGGAGATAAGACCCTGATGTCCTTGGTTTCTAACTATTCTCGCTACATTGCATCAACAAAGAAAAAAAGGTTCAAATCTAACAACTAAAAATATTGCAGTTTTTTTCATTGTTCTCGTAGAGTTGCTCATGTGAAATCAATATAATAAAGCACCTGATAAGAAGCATGCTCGATAGATATCGGGTGTAACATCAAAGGATTGGTGTGATCATACGGATTAAAATATTGGAGGCGGTGAATTACAGCGGTTGTCATGGAAAATTGTCGGAAAATCGAAGTTGTCGTGGAAAAAGAGGGGAATTAAATCTATTTTCATTATTTGCTACATTATTTATATCTTTAAAAAACTGAGCTTCATTTCTACGAAGCAGCTGAGCTTTCTATCAGAGCATTTCTACTTTGATAAAAAAAAACGATTTAAAAATTGTACTTGATTTCCGATTGTATTTACTACGGTACAAGACAAGTCATTGATTTCGGTAAAATATACCTTTTGAGCGAGAATTATTTTTTTTCGTTGAGCCGTTGAAAAACGCATGAGCAGTTTTCATAGCATTCATGTAATCTGGATGATGTTCAAGAAATAAAAGAAGAATCAGAGAAAAAGAACACCAGAATGACCAAGGGAGATGAATAAAAAGAAGATGGATGGATTTTGGGGGTTAAGAACTACACATTGGTCGGCCCGGTGGTGTAGGCGACAGCGACGCCGGTCTTCAAACGGCAGGACCGGGGTTCTAGAAAGCCATTTCAATGGCAGGCATGACCTTAGAGGAGGTCTTTAAGCCAAGAAGAAGAACTACACATTGAGACAAAAAGATTAAAATAGACATGAGCGTTAATAATGCCATATACAACACAACCGCCATGTTCTGGAGGGATCGTAGCAGCTGTAGTACTAAAGTGTTATTAGTAGCATGTTGCCATAGAAAAGACGCACAGGTTATTTAGCTTCTCCAATCATCTAGAGAGGCGCGAATGGTTGCTTGATATCTTTTGAACATGCAACATCGCTGTCAGCAGCATGTGTTTCGCTCTACAGTAACAATTTTCCGCATAACGGAGCATGGGAGGAGGGAACGGTACTGGCAAGTGGGTCACCGCAACCAGCAGCTGCTGCGCTATCATTGCTAGCAGTAGACATGGCCGTCGAGGCAGACGAACAGCCGGAACTTTCTTCATCGTCGGGCGTTTCCGCGCCCTGCGAACGAAGAGGTTGATGTTCTGCTACATGGTTAGTAGGCGACGAGGGCATGCTAATGCTGCTATAGTTACCGAGCATAACTCGCAAGGTGGACACGTTTCTTCTATCTAAAGGACGCAATAAGCTACTGCTAGTACTATTGCTACGGGTTCTACTATTACTACTACTGATGGTGAAAGTGGTGGTAGTGGTGGTGGTAGTGTTGTTGTTGGTGGTGATAGTACTATCACAACATACCTGCGCATCGATCACCTCCCAGCAGCGCTGCATCAGCTCCGGTTCCTCGAACAAGCGCGACTGGCTCAACAGCAGACAGGCGTTTTTCGCCGTGAGACTAGTTTCCAGATAGTTGACGCACGCCCGTGCCAGATGTGGTACGATGTACTTCTTTGCGACGTACAGCGTCGCCAGTACGTTGTCTGCTTCCAGCTGTATCTCATCACAGTACAGATACCTACCGGGGGCAGATTAAATCACATATGATGGTGAGTAATCTTAACGGTAAAACGATGTGAGATGAAAAGGAAAGGTACTTACTTTAACAATGTTAGGAACGCACCCGGCTCCACATCCGGAACCTTAATTTCCTGCTTGTTTTCGGCCAACCCACCATAGAACATGGCGTAGAAAACGGAACTTCCCGTCGCTAGTACATACTTGTGGGCTGGAATGGTTTGCACTTGTTCTGTGCGTTTGTGTGCGATAGAGAAAGCAGAATGAACGTAAATTGATAAATGAGACGTCGTACATGAGACAGAACGGGATTATTGATTATGCAATCAAACATCCTAGGAAGCGAAGGGAACACTCTAACACTCTGGAGAAACTTACCGTCGGAACCGACGATGAACCGGATGTCGGCCATCAGATCATTGTTGAACATGGCGGCATTCCGTTCGCGTACGGTCGATTTGTTCGCCTGCCAGTTTGGGTCCGCCGTATCGGCTGCTGTTGTGCTGGAGATCACGCTGCTGCATCCGCCGCTGCCTGCACCGAGGTCGGCGTCGTCTACGAAAAAACCATTAGTCACATAGATCGTGGGGGATCTGAGGAGATCGAAGGTTGTATTCGTTGGCGATGAAGGGCCACTGCAGGGTTGCGTCACTTGCATGTTCTCTATTCGCACTCTTTGGCCACCCGTAGTGGTAGCAGAACCGACACCGGCACCGGCAGCACTGCTCTGATGGAACGGGGCCAACACATTGAACATCTCGACTGCAACGAACATTAAGCAAGCACATCAGTATTTCAGTACCACCGAACGAACTAACTCCCCCCCCCCCCCCCCCTCGTTGAAATGGGCAGAAAATTTGCAAACACTGAAGAATGGTGGAAAAGGGTGGCGAAGCTGCAAGACATTTATGCAGCGATGCGCGCCAGAGAGTGGTGGGGAGAAGGGACACACTGGAACGAAGGGTGACGCACTTGTGTTTTGTCTGTTGTCTCTCGGTAGAAGGGGCGTAGAATGACACAAGCTCGATTTCATATTGGCCCTTTTTTGCGCATTCTACTACATCATCATGATGGTGGCGATGATGATGATGGTGACGTCACAATGCAACGCTTGCTACGACTAGCAAAAAACGCGAGTGGAATAGAAAATGCCACCAAAGCAGGACATAGACACACATACACATATATGATGCTGTCAAATGAGCTCAACTTTAGTTCTAGGAATGGAAGCGAAAATCATCCGATGTACATCCTAACCTCGATTCCTTCCTGTAATAGCCCCCCTCCGGATTAAAATTGATTTTTCAATGCTTGTTCACCACATTAGGAAACGGATTACACAAACGAAAAAAGTATCGGAATTAAAGCAGCTTACTGTTGTGGTACGGAAAGACGGAAAAAATTTGCTCCTCATTTCTCTTCATTGGGCGTTGCGATATTTTGGCGTACAGATTGGACATAGTACAACCGCTCCCGTATATTTTCCTTGCGTTCGCAGTACACTTGTGTTTGTCCGTCGCTTGGTACAAGCGCAAGTCTGGTTTCACGTTAAAACACACACTCAGTTTTCTTCCAGCAGTATCACCACAAATTAATGGGAAACTTTTCGATAGGTTGTCTATAAAGCGCACAACTCCATCTCACTGCGGGCTACGAAACGCACTCTACATCACAGGACAGCCATCTTAATTTTTCCCGTTTGCTCTTGGCGATACAAGCCAGCGAACACTCGCCCCAGCAATCTACGAATGGCCGCTGAATGGTGCTGCGCGTCAATAACGCGTTGTAGTGCGAAAGAGAGAGAGAAAGAGAACGAGAGAGAGAGAGTGCGTACATTATTGAGAGCGAGAGCGAACGAAATGCACTTTGGTATGGATGAGTGTGAGGGCGCAGGCGCTGTAAATTGTTTACATCGTTTAGAATGTATTGTAATATTACAAAATAGATGTTAGGTTAATCGGTTAGATTTAGTGAAGGGAATTTCAAAACATCGGAAACGGAAAAAAAAATCAGAATTTTTGAGTCAACAGTAGATAAAAAGTTAGCAAAACACCAACTGTAAACACAACAATTACAGTAGTGTGAGTGGAATCTGGCCCTCTCCGGATGGTGCGCTCGTTGCTCACATAACACACATCGAAACAGTTAAACGCGAGAGAGAGATTCATAGAGTGAGCGAGAGAGCGTGACGGTGTAAATTTTGTTTACATCTTCTTATTGTGTGTCATGTGGAATGGAATCAAGCGTATGGGTTATGTGTGTATGTTACCATTTTGACTGCGGTGTATTTCGTGTTTTGTTTTGATTATCTTTCGTAGCGGTGTAAATTGTTACAGTTTCGTGGATTCCCACCACTATCACCCCCTTTATCTTGGCGTCCGGACCACAGGCGGTTTGATTTTTTTTTAAACAGATGTCTAATCCATTCATACATGCCCAAAATTGAGACTGCCCACATGTGTGACTGCCGTCGGCCACATTTAACAAAACTAGTTTAACTGCTTTACTACTGTTCACCCCAAGGCGCGGCTTTGATAATATACAACAACAAAACCAACAACTATTAAAAGTGGAACACAGCCTTGACCTTTCGCACAGTGATACGAGGCACTGCACCGCAGTTCGCACACGATTGAATAATGTATGGGGCCTGGGACGCGTACAATGTCGCTGGACGGGTTTAAAATATGCACCGGCTGAACTCTTTCACACACGTGCTTCTTTCTAATCTGATCGATAAAGCAAAACAAGGTATTAATCGATGAGTGTTAAAAGGCCATAAAGCGGTTCGTTCTGCGGCCTTTAGCGGATAAACATGATAAATATTGCAGAATGTTTTCCACGCGAACAATTTAAAGAGCAAACATGTGAAGGGCATATGGTTCCAGAATCACTCTAAAAGTTATCAAAACACATAAACTTTTGAGAAGTCTTTCAAAAGCTTTATGATTATCGCGATCGAGATAATACGATATTAATGATTATCGTATTAGGAAATTGGTTCTATTACCACGGAAATGGCTGCAGAACGATGCCAACGGAGGAACTCGATCGATATCATTCGTTAAATTGCTCCATCGTGGATATATTACACAACTTTTCTCTATCCATTGTCAAACTCTCGCGCACACACAAAGACGTTCCTTTGAGGACGCAACTTTCGCCCAGTGGTGACAGAGACTTACGTGGAATTCCTTGTTCGCAGTTCTCCATCAGGTCTGCCAGCATTAGGTTCTCAAAGTTCCGCTCCCCGTAGTCGACCAGCGGATGGTATCGATTGACGAATCCCCGGGCAGCCGCCCGACGTGTTCTACGTCGCTGTCGTACACCTGGCTGACGTTGAGGCTGCTGACCACCGTTCCCTACGCCGCGGCCTTGCTCTTCCGCTTCGTTATACTCTTCGTAGTCCTCCTCCTCGTCGTCGTCGTCGTCGTCGTCGTCTCCGATGTGGCCCGTCTTAACACCGAGACCCTGCAGCAGTATCTTTGCACCGGAGTCCACTTTCTTGAAGTTATCGACCAAATCGCAGTGGCTGAGCGTTGCGTACCAGGCGGTCGAGTAGCCCACGATCCAATGCAGCACCTGTCGACCGAAATGATCGACCAGTGACTCGTCCTGCTGCGGCAGTACCAACCCTACGTCCACCATGGTGTGCGGGTGCAGTAGACGCAACACAGCGGCTCGTGACTGAGACCGACGCGTGCTCTAACACATTTACAGTTTCGCGGTACTGTGCCACAGTTAATTTGCAGTAAATCGCGCCCAGCTGTGTGCATCACATCCGCAATGCAATGCTTGTTTCGTGCCCTTTGCCGTATGTTTGGGAGGGTGCACTATCTTGATACAACCTTGTACGAAAAAGCAGGACACGGTGCGCACAATAAGTTTAGTCAATTTCTTCACAATTCATTCACAGTGACAGTGCAGTTTCGATGAGCAGAGCTAAGCAGCACGAGTGTCCTCAACAATCGAAACACTTACAACCTTACACATACACACACACATGATTTGGTGGGATGGATGCGCTTATCGCCTGTATAAAATGCACATTTCTCGTACCAGCGCGCCACTATCACGCCTGTCTCATGTGATCCGTTCATTCGGTCGAATCATTGAATGGCGTGCGTTCGTGCCAAAGGTTCTATTTGTTTGGATTGCGGGCAGTTTCATACACTACACAAGATAACATTCCTTTGTAGAAAGTGACAGTTGGCTTGGCTTAGTAGTTCGATTTGTGTGCTAAAACTTGGTGAAACTAAAACAAGAAAAAAAAGTATAAAAAAAAAGTTGTTAAAAATATTGGTTTGATCTTATTGCGCACGATCACGGCGATATTCCCGAATACGAAGACGCACTCATATTAGGATCCCTTCGCGACGGTTACCAACAGGTGCCAAAACACCTGTCACGGACAGCACTTAAGTTAATCAAACGAGCAAAACAATAACAAATGCAGTTCGAACGCGGTCTCTGTTTATCCTTAGCGTTGTGCCTAGCCAAGCCACCAGGCAAGTGTCTCTAGCCGATCCGGCAACGGACTGCTCGCCACTGCTCTCGTTGCGTCCAAAACAATCGTACACTCTTTAATAGTTCCCCGCGACCATGTTTGTGTGTTCGCTGCTGTGTGTCCCCATTTCGCCTATCCGCGCCACTTGTGCCACCAAACATCGGAACCAAAGCTAAATTTGCAAGCTGACAATGAATAAGTAATGGCCGAGAGGCAGAGACACATACACTCCGCACACACAAACGCAGCTGAACAATTGTGTGTCAGCCAGTCGCGCGGTACGGAGTGCCGCTAATGGAGCTCAATTTGTGACCTGTTTATAAGTTGTCGCGGCCCAGACCAGAAGGGTCCGTTCTGTGGTGTCCTGTTTTTGTGTGCGGTGGGTGCACCATGGACGAATGTCACTATCACTATCAGGCTAAACGATTGCTTATAATGAATTGGTTCTCATGGCCCGGGATGATAATGTTGCTGCCAGCAGTGTTTGCACTATTTATTACAAGCAGTACAAGGAGTTTGCTTCAAATTTACACAACAAACGCACAAATCCACTGTTTGTTGTGATCAAATTCTCAACTACCAACTCCCTGACGGACGCTACGAATAATTTAATCCACAACCCCCGAGTTTATCGTCGTTAAAAGGCGCGTAAGTTTAACACGGCATCTTAGCGAACACGAACGATGGCTGGGTGGGAAAAGGGAGATTCCTTTGCCGAGTTGCTTGTTGTTGTTTGCTTTCCCATCCCTGGTGGGGGGTGGCCACCCTGATAAGTTGACCTCTCTCTCTGTGCCCGATTAATATGGGGTGCGCATTATGTTTCGTGGCGCAGGAAGATAAGCAGATACGAGGTTTCGGGTTTTGAACTCACTCACTTGATGGCTACCTCGTAGTACCTCGAGCTATAGTGACCGTTGCTCTTGGAGATTATGGCAGCGACAACACACGCAAATCAAAACCCCACTGCTTATCGGTCGTTTCATTTTCAAGTTTGCTTTACGATTTTTTTTGCAGTAGATTGCGCTACCATTAGTATCGTAATCGGAGAGGCGTATGTAGTCTCAGAGACTCAAAGCCTCTATAAATAAACGAAAAAAAAAGCTAGCATCGTAATGTATATTTTTGGGAGATGTCATTGAAATGATGACGGACTAATACGCCTCTGATACATGGACTTAAGTCTAAAACTTAAGAATCCTTAGAAGAATTGTTGCCCTCGTATGTGACGAGTCCGCAGAGGTTGTAGGACGATTTCACGCCAATACAGGCTTTCTTTGGGCAGGTTATGTTGAGAGAATGACTTCTCACGATCCATTTCATAGAGCCATGTCAGGTCGTCAACTCGGTCACAAGGAAGATTCCAAGCATTGGTTGGCGACGACCGCTCTAGAATGTGAGCGGTGTAATGGGGCTTTTATAGGAGTTCAAAACAGTTAGCTAATGGGTTGTTGCACTTGATAAGTGGCTAATAAATGCCTGATAATAATCAGCTTCATCATGAAAGGTGTGCCAATGCAACAGAGTTTAGTTCTAATTGACAATGTTCCACTTAATCTTGGACAGAGTTTAAAATTGGCTAGAATATAATTAATTTATCCCGAAAGAAACTGCATAGGCCCTGAATGGCCCGTCATGTCAAAAATTGGCGAATGTTATAACTTCTGATTACTCTAGTAAATAGTTAAATAGGGTTGTACATAGTCTCTCTCAGGAACACAGCCAGACTATTCTTATTTATTATTGAGTATGATGGCACGTCGCCATATTGTCAGCCAGACCATTCTATTGGAATAAAACCAAGATTCTCTGTCTCTTTCTACAGATACGGACAATACTTAAAGAACTCTGTCACTCTCGTTTTGTTGTAATGCTACTTTCGATACTTCTACTAAGCATAACTATTCCAAAATTTGGTAGATTGTTCATCGGCATCTGAACTATCTATAGGAATTTTATTTTCAACCCTAAGTTCGTAAATGATTGTGCAAGAAAAAAAAAACCTGAAAAAATGTTCGAACTTTTTTACACTTAGAAAAAGCTAACTTTTTTAATATCAGAGGCAGCCAATTCTAGCATTGATTTAGCTTATGATAGGAAGGTTTTTTCAAAATTTAATTTTACAAAAAAAAAAAAACAATTACGCCGATTCGTTGAAAATTGTCTTCACAAATTTTATGCTATGTACAACAGCAGGTGATCTTAAACTATTTTGTGTCTCTCTGCTTCGCTAATGACGTGCTAGGTTATGCCGGCCTCCCATGGGTTTCCAGACTGTTGCAATAGACTCAGTCAGCTCTAACTAGTTTTTAAGATTTTTGTTTAGATGTAATAAAATTTGTCTATTCTCTATTAAAACGTTGTTACATTTGTACATGATCACCAATAGAGTTCATGGTTTCATTGACATGTTGAAGTAACACTAAAATAGCCTCAAATCTACACTTCAAACTTTCCCAAGAACGCAGTTGCTTTAGATCGCAGATAGTCCATTTGTGTCGTTCATCTTCACATTAAAGTTCATGAACGTTCACATCCATCGATCGTGTATGTTCAAATGCTGTTAAGCCGGTATGTACTTACTCTGTACATTACTTCCTGCTTCCGGAAACGCAACAACCATCTAGACATACCAGAGCACCTTCCAGAAGGTACTACTGTCAACATACCACACCAGCCCAACCGATGCAACAGTAAACCGGTCCTGTACGGCGAGTACAGTACGCAGTGTAGTACGAACCAGTGCAAGTGGGAGCGCAAGTGTGTTGCAAGATTAATAGCCATACGTTTACGCGATCGATTTAACGGCGATATAGCGGGGGTCCCGTGTGTACTAAGCCGGGCATACATTTGATATAGTAACGAGCGTGGAGGGAATTTTCGTCTAATGCTCACCACCCATGGTTGGGCATTATGCAACTTGCCATACATCCAGCAAACGCGTGCGACACAATTGCACGCCCGTGTGCAGCCATTGCGCAATTGAATTTCTAACTGTATTCCAGTGTCGGAGGTTCGAATCCGTAAAAAAAAGAAGGGTTTTATGATGTGCGATGTAAACCACCACGATGGGGAGTGGTTTTGTTTCGGTAAAGATGTCGTTGAAACGAATTGACCTCAACATCATCCAGTACTCCAGGTGCGGAAAAGTGTCTCCTGTGCCGCTGTGTTCGTGTTGAACGATGACGGCTGAAGGGGTCTCCTTACCCAAGTTCTGCCATGCAATGGTACGCCGGCTTCACCGATGCACGGTACCAGTCGTAAAATGTTATGAAAATATGTGCTTTGCGTACGCATCTGCAATAATGCGCTCCCGGGAGAGGGTGGTCCGCTAGCAGCCTACATATACACATAGAAAAGGGATCGTTAGTAGCAGCAGTCTGGTATAATCGTGCATGGCGGTTTTCTTGTGTGTGTGTATGTAGTTAAGTTGCATCGGCACGGAAATCGATTGCGTAAGACAATGGCAATGGATTGCTTTTTGTTGTAACGACCGCACAATCGTGTTTAAACCAGGCAATGCGTCAATGGAAGTTACTGCCGGTTGGGCGATTAGCATTCAGGAGCCGGCATTCGAATGTGACGTTGGCATTAAGAAACAGAAGTCTTTTTTTTCTATTGCTGTGTATTTGATTTGGTAAGCAAATCTCTCCCCGATCTGCCATCTTAAGTACTCTGCTCTCCAACACAGCTGGTGGCCAAATTTAACTATGTTGAAATATTGTGAAGTAAATTAAAAAAAACACACACGTACACACACCGCTGCTTGTCATGAAATGCAGCAACTTCACCCAATGCCGAACCGCTTACCATCAATCATTGAGTGGTTTTTTGTTTTACTCGATTTCGGTTTCCACAGGCTTTACAGGACAGGATTAACTGGCATTGCCAGTCAACAACCTCAACCGGAGAGGTGGGACCGTCTATTAACGATCAGCTGAGGATCACCTTTTTTTTCGGCGTCTGTCACTTTGCCGAATATAACAACAATCCCCCAAAAATCGGTCCCGTTTCAAGCTACTACTAGCTGACCTTTATCTTGCGCGATGTTTGACTTTGACATGACTACTGCTCGTGGCAAGGTTAAGACGCTCGTAACCAGCGAGCTCCGATTCGACATTCCGATCTCCCAAGGCCGTCCAGCAGCGCAGCAGCCATTTGAGGTTGAAAATTATCTCATGAAAAAATTGAATTGATGGAAAAGAAAAAAAAAAACGCCGTTCGATGGGGCCAAAGAAAGAGAGGCAACAACGTTCACAAATTGCTCGCTGGTGGTGTCAGAAGGACAAGCTCAGGCTTGCTGTTTTCTTTCGCCGCTTCATTGAGTCTGAGACACAGACTCTACTCACTCGTTGGTGAGTTTTTGTTACAAAGAAGGTAAAACGACCAACTCACGCCAAGTGAAGGACGCTTCAACGGAGCCCGGTTGCCGAATATTGAGGAAAGCAATGCATTCTTGAACCGAGGGTAGAGCAAAACTACCGTTGCGCTGCCGTTTCGAGTATCGTGTTTTTGTGTAAAGACAATTTGCCTGCGAGACTAGGGTTCGTCGCTTGTCGTTGAAGTTCTTTGTTCCGAGAGCGACTGCAGACGAACCGTGCTTGGTGATTCATTTTTACTACCACTTTAGCTTACGGTAAACTAAGCTTTTTTCAGCACTGTACCGTTACGGGATATACCTTGTAACAAGTTCGGTTGTGGCACATACACACAATTAAAAGGGCACTCTCCCTTTGCTCTGTAGTGTCGTTCACAGATCAAGAGTGCAACATGATTTTTTCGTTGTAGATGAAATGAAAAGCCGTTTTCTCCTTAGCACCATTCCGCGGTCAATTAATAAGTGTCACCGATACGATTCCTTTCGGTTTTTTGTACAAGCAAACCAGCGCGGGGTCAACGCGCTATGGTGGGTCGCTATGGAAACGGGCTGGTGTAGACGGACTGGGCTAGAACTCGTTTTAATCCACGACGGCTCCGGTAGAATCGTCTCGAAGAATGTCCTCGTTTGCCGGCATAATTGTCCCCACCTTGTGTGGGGTGTGCTAGAATTTTATCCGTGCCACGGTGGCCAATCACCCGCAATGTTGACACAGTTGGAAGCTGTTTTGGTTTTGCGCTTAAGAGTTGATCTTTGCGTTTTAGCTTGCCATATTGAATGTTCAGATCAGTATTTTGCCATATGGCATTGAGCATCACACACAGAAAAAAATTGACAACTGGTCCATCAGCTTCTTGTTTTGTTTTATGTTAAGATTTTTTTTTTGCTACATTCTTCACATTCAAACGAGTGGCAACGTGTGGAGAAAAACGAAACCCGTCACCTCCATATGCTACTACGAGGCCTACCATGTGTTGTGGACTAAAAGCGATTTTTGAACTTTTTTCTACTCTGTTACCCGCTTATCCGGTTACCGGTTTCGGTGGCGTTGGTAAGCAAGTTTGTGCGGGCCTTTTTGGCAATGTCCACCCATTTCACGGTCAGCTGCTTATAGTTTTCGTAGCAAGTTTTTGAAGCTTCGCTAGCTTTTACTGCGCGCACCATCTGGGGGGGTGTTTGTGTCGCAGTTTTTGAAGGTCTTCGATGCCCACGGTCCCAAGGTTGGGTTTGCTTTTTCTGACCGTCTGACTGTAGGAAGGTGTGCGCTTGTGGTGGTGGCACTATTAAGATGGTTTCTTCCGTTTGTTCCGACAAAAATGTATTTACTATAAAAGGTTGGAACGATCGAAAGTTCTATGATTGTTGTACGTACGAAAATATGGCTCACGATCATTTTACAACCAGTCGCTAATAGGTTAGCTTCACTATCATCATTGATTGAACTTGACTCGCATTGTCACTTTTGTTGATCATTCTCATCACACCGGAAGGTTTCTTTTTTTTTCCTGAGTGGAGTTAGTTATGTTAGCAAACAAGAAACGCGCCAAACTTTCTGTAAAAGCTCCTAGCGGAAGATATTTTTTTTCCGAATGCTCGCACTACAGCCTACTACAGCTAAAGATCGGTTGCAGCACGCGAATGATGATTACTCACTTCTCGCACTGTTGACGTAGACACCACCATTCCAATCACGTTCGTTCCTCTTCGACACTGAAATCAAACTGAGAGAAGTCGCTTCGATGTTGTTACTGGTGGTGCTGCTACCAACGATTAGCAACACAGCAACCATTGCCGGTGCTTACCGTGGGTATTTTTGCATCCCCTACCCAAAACAAACCGCGTGCACACAGACAACCACACAGACGCTTGAGCGTATGTTGTACACAACTGGCGACCGTCATCGCCTGCTTTGCAACCACCGCGTGGTGTTTGAAGATGTTGGGATTGTTTCGAGGGTCGATCGTCGTGTCTGCAAAGGTGGTTGGCGATTTTCCGTTTTCAATACTGGCACGCTTGATCCCACTTGATCTTGATGTGGCGATGATGATGATGATGATGATGATGGAGATGCATTTGCACACCGTAGTTGCAACATGATTGCATTAAATTGCATACGATCTTTGCGATTTCTCTCTTTCACGTTCGTTCTCTGTGCATCTTTTTTCGGCGAAGATGTGGAGTACGTGCTCTTACAATCGAAGGTCTCGACGAGAAAAGTATTGTAATGCGTCAGAACGGGTCACGATCATGAAAAGGTTCGATCGTGCACGGATGTTTGTCACGCCTCGACGCCTTTCATTCGTGCGTACCAGTAGTAGATCCGTCCATCCGGTACCATCGATAGTAGCGTTTCCTTTTTTTTTGCTGTTCGGTCTCCGGTGGTTTGAATTTGGATGAACGGTTGGATGGATGGTTTAATTTGAAATAAATTAAACGACTGACCTTACGCGAATGTAAACATCTTTTTCGTTATTAATAGCTGCTACGGCTGCCTCCCTCGGCCTGGGGTGATAGCGAAGGAAATGTTTTTTCGCAACATTTTTATAATCGTATTCTGTTTTTGACTCGATCCGCGCCTACGATCTACGTCGTTCCGGACGAAGAACGTATTTGGCAATGTTGAAAATGTTGACGTTCAACGGTTGATCGAACACAACACGTTGCACACCATGTAAATCACAATCTACAGTAGATCGGCTTTAAAAAAGCTGGCGGGTTGCAAAATCCTCCTACTGAGTGTAGAAGTAAAAGTGGAGTCTCGGTTTGCAGTTTTAGCATAAAATCTTCTTTATTATGCAATGGTGATTTCCTGTTTTCACCACCGGGCGGAGGAGTGCTGGAATGGTACGACGAGTATCCACCTCGATACCCCACTCACGATCATTCCTAGGGTTGCTTGAGTGGACCTCGACTGAAAGCAGGAACTACTTGCAGCTCCCAGGTTTAACGAAGCCTGAAAAAGTGCATCATTGCATGAGAACTAGTTGTGCACGGGAACGCCATTATGTTTGTGTTTGCTTTTTCCTTTGCTAGCCACAAACACTTGTACTTTTACTTTTCCCATGCAACCAGTTTAAGTCTTGGGTTTGGCGTTTGAAGAAGCGATAGATTTGCTTCATTTTCTTGATAACTGTATTTTTTTAAATTTAAATAGTTGAATTGTCTCGGAATTATTTATCTTACGTTGTTCTACCCTTTCTTTCTAACAATTTTAATCCATATTACCAGTTGGAATGCATTTAAGCCATATAAAACAATTTCCTCCAATAATGGTATAGTAAAAAGCATTAATTTTACCAGACGTGTAACTATCATTTGTTTTTATTATCTTGAGCAGCATACTTCAAGCCACTTTTTATAACGGACCTTCCTTTTTCCTTCTGCAGTAAATCGTTTCCTTACAATCCGCCTCGTATATAGCCTTGATCACGACCTTGACTACATGAAGATCGCGAGTCACATATTAAATTTTTCAAACAACTTACTGATTTTCTTTCTAACTCCTGTTTTTACTTTAGATCCATGCATCTACATCATGCGATACGCCAACAAGCTCGAATTTAAAGAGAAAACTCACGAAGTATCAATGACGGCACAGCGCTTAGTGCAGCGTATGAAAAAGGATTCCATACACTCCGGCCGACGGCCGTCTGGGTTGTGCGGCGCAGCACTACTTCTAGCCGCCCGGATGCATGATTTCAGCCGCACGCCGAACGACATCGTGCGGATCG